>NC_139554.1:115421512-116166512 GCF_965112155.1 Podarcis liolepis | reverse complement strand
ATACTTACAATCAGTCTTAAGATAAACCAGCTTTCAGATTTCTAGCAAAGGAAAGGCATTTCTGCTACTCTGTGAGCAAGTGTCTTTGAACACATTATCCTGAGCTATGTCAAAGTGCACCATCAAACTAAATACGCTTTTATATTTTTCAAAATGATTTAGTGTGCTTGTTGCGAAGTATCTAAATATCTGCAGCATTATTTTAATTTAAAATTTACTGAAGTTAGTCAGGCCAAACCAAATTATTATAAAAAGATATAAAAACAGTACTAATAATATCCATCACAGCAAACTGAAGCAGAAGCATGTTAATGGACAAAATATTGCATTTACTATCTTGAAGAACTTATGTTTTCATTAGATCAAAAACAGAGTTTGTAGGAACATGCATCTGAAAAGAGAGCTACCCTCTATATTAAAATATATTTACATTAAAAAAGCAAACCATTATACAGCTCAGCTTTTACTGTCCTCAGGGAATAAATTAGCCACCCTGACAGTAATCAGTTTACATCAATATACATTTTTAAGGCATATGTAAAGACTTGATATGAACACATAAAACCATCAAAATAAACTACTCCTAAATATTCAAATCTGTATTCCCCCCCAGCAGAACTGTGTACCCGCACAGAGTATAATCATGTTATATTGCTTTTATTGCTGAAAATGTAATCCGAGCAAAGCAAAAGGAGGAAAGAACCACCCGCAACCCAAACAAACTTAGCGAATACAAAATGAAAAGCAACATCAATTTCACTGCAGACAAACCCAGTCACACAGATTAAGCAAGCACAATACTGGTATGTCTTATCTCTGACCACAGGAGGAGGGTAGACAGATTCTACAGGATGAAGAAATTCAGACTATGTAATAGGCAGAATCAATTGTTACCTGCCTCAATCAATGCAGCTCCACTTTCACTGTTCAGCAGCTCACAAATAATTAAAGTTATCCTGGACAAAAACCTCATCTGTAATGACTAGCTAACCGCCACCATGACAAACTTCAAAGTCAGTGATATCAATCTGAATTCAATAGTGTGGAACTGGATATAGCTGATGAATAAGTATGAATCTTACCCTGATGGTCCATGCGCGCACTTCATCGGGGCCTGCAGTGAAAAAGTATTCTAGTTGGAGTGCTGCATACCCAGCCTTAATGATCTTTGGTAAAGCACTAAAATAAAATGGAAACAAGGCCATTCAACTTATACACAAGGAAAAAACCTAAATGCCTCAACCATTCCATTTTGGGAGGGGGGAAAGAGACTATCCATTCGAAAGATTCTGAATCTTTCTTCTCATCTCTACTTTTAAGCATACTGATAATTGTAATAAGTGCATAATAAAAGCTCTCAGATGCTATTCTGAAATGGCAGCCATAGAAATCATGCTTGATTTCTTCATAAATTTGGCAAAACGCAGAAAGGCAGCGTTTGGGTCTCCCGTTATTGGAGGACCCCAAGTCGTGAGAGCATTGTTATTTGACTAAAATTAAAACACTGAAATAATTTATTGCTGTTATTCAGAGAAACTAACAGCGACATATTCTCTCTCTCCCCCCAACCCAGCCTCCTCCCTGTGGATGACCAGAGAGTTTTGGTGATCGTTCCTTTTAAAAAATATACATAACTAATACCTATGGTATAATTAAAACACTGTACAGAGATGACAGATGACAGTTAAAAACTTAATTTAAAATAAATCTTTTCACTCTGTCTCATGGTAAAGAAAGGAGAAGATTCCCTCTTTATAATGGTAATTACTCTGTCATTTATTATTCTATCAGCGCAAGCAATTAAATTACTGCAAGGAAATAGTTGATAATAAAGTGTAGGGAAAATGAATGCTAATTAACCTTTGTGTCATGTTCTCTTCCAGATACTTCTGTTTCTCCTCAGCACTCATTTCTTGCAACTTGAGTTCCAAGGCCCCACTAAAAGGAATGACCAAGGCGCCTGGGTCATGCTTGTCCACCCACTCTTTAATTTTTATCAACCTGTAGACAAAAAAGGGCACAACATTATCTTGTAGTGCATGCATGACTGTACCACATTCATTATTATCAAGTAGCACATACATATTCATAAGAATTGCACGGTTTTATGATGCCATCTTTTTGTGTATTGCTTTCCAAGGTCAAGGCATTAACAGGCAGCAATTGCTTCAGGTGTACTCCATTAATATTTTACTGTTATCTGCTTTTATTCTCGCACATTATAATCTACATGGAACACGAACGGATTTTTAAACGGGCTCGAAATCTGGCTAGGGTTTGAAAGGGATCTCAAATTAAAGCTGCACATTCGAAATACACTTTAGGTGTGCTCCAAGCGTTGTGTCTTGCACTCAAAGAAGTCGGAGTATCCTAAGTAATATCATTTGGTTACCAAAAAAACCAACAACAACCACCAAAAAGAGCCTTAATTCCTTGCAGGCCTTCTTTTTATTACTGTTTCCAACTGCCTAGAGCAGCTACAATTTGGAACTGTAAAAATATCTGTGGATAGACCAAGCAATATCTGCATTCTGCCACGTGTATCGTATGGCTACAAATGCATTCAGGGTCTTTCTCCCAGTACTACCTACATCTCCATTAACTCTACAAGGCACATCCTTTTCACTGTACTACCCCTAAACCTCTCCCACCCCCAAATATGTTTACAAATGTCATTTAGTAATAGAAGAAACGAAAGGCCTGTCTAGTCCAGCATCTTGTTCTCACAGTGGCCAACCAGATACCTACAGAAAACCCCACAAGGACTTGGAGGGCAACAGCGCTCTCCCCACTTGTGCTTTCCAGCAACTCTACTCTCTCCATATGACCTACCAAGACCTTGAGCAAATTCCCTTCAGGTCCTTCTTCGTGTGCCTCCTCCGCAAGAGGTCCAGAGGTCTGGCAACACGAGAATGGGCCTTCTCTGCAGTGGCTCCCCATTTGTGGAACGCTCTCCCCAGGGAGATTCAGCTGATGCCTTCATTATACAGCTTTAGGCATCAGGCATAAGCGTTCCTCTTTAACCAGGCCTATGGCCGATTGACATCCGGTGCCCTTTTTAAAATATGTTGGGGAGGAGGGAATTATTGGTTTATGTTCTTGTTTCCATTGTGTATTTTGTGCCTTTATATTGCGATTTTATGTTGTGAACCACCCTGAGACCTGCAAGTATAGGACAGTATACAAATTTAATAAATAATAAATAATAATAATACTGAGAGAGTACACGCTAATAATGCAAGCAGCCTTCGATAATGTCATCCTCCATAAATCGCCTGTTAAAATCATCCAAGTTGGTGGTCAGCGCTATTATCTTGTGGCAGGTTTCGTATGAAGGAATACATCCTTTCACCTGTCCTGAATCCTCAGCTTCATTGCATGACCTCAGATTCTAGCATTTTGAGGGAGAAAAAATTGTCCACTTTCTCCACCCATGAACAATTTTATACATTTCTATCATGTCCGCCCTTCTTCTCCTCTTCTTCTAAACTAAAAAAGCCCCCAAAGAATTTCCTCACCAGAGAGCTGCTCCAGCCCCTCGACCATTTCAGCTACCCTTTCTTGCATCTTTTCCAACTCTGCAATACAATTTCTGAGTTGCAAAAAGTAGAACTGTACACAATATTTGAAGTGTGGTTGCACCATAGGATCTGCGTAACAGCATTAGGATACTGGCAGTTTAATTTTCATTTTGTTTTCCCTACTGAACTCCCAACACGGAATTTGTCTTTTTCAAAGCTGCCATACACCTGGTCAACATTCTGAATAAACCATCCACCATCTTTTTTCTACTTAGTCACTGCGGTAGCAGCAGCGCATGTGCCAGTTTTTGTAACGACCAACAATGGCAACGTTAGACTGCTTGAGCTCCCCACTACCGCTATTACCAACAAAACTGCAACAAAACATTGCAGTGTAAAATGCTCCTGTTCAGAGTTCTTACCAGTTATAGTCATGCCTTCTTCAACCATAATCCCCTCCTCAACCATTACTATTATTATTATTATTAGTAGTAGTAGTAGTAGTAGTAGTAGTAGTAATTATTGAATTTATATACCACCCTATACCCGGGCATCTTAGGGCAGTTCAGAGAATAATTAGTATTCTGTGCCAAGTGAACATTCTGTTCTCAATGGGCTGCTTTTGGGAGTGTTCCCCTCTTAGGCTTTATGTGCTAAACTAGCCCATTATTATTATTATTATTATTATTATTATTATTATTATTATCTACCCACCCTATACCTGCAGGTCTCAGGGCGGTTCACAGGATAAAATCAGAATATAAAACCACAAAAGACATAAATCAAAATAAAAACAACCCAGTAACACCCCCTGCACTTCAATATACAAAATACTTCATTATCTATGGTTACTGTCTTGCCAGATTAAACAGCAATAACCAGTATTAGTACAATAATGCATATGTGGCAAAAGAAACAAATGGCAGTAATATTTGAGTGTAACATTGATGCTAAGTTGGTTCCGTGGAATAGATTAAAACCTTGGTGATGAGGGTAAGAAACACAACATTCCTCCACAAGCAAAAATGTCAGTGTGAAAATGGCGCTTGGTTATAAACACAGACAAGATATTAGGATATCAAAAAGATGGCACTCCAGTCCAACAGGAGGAAGCTGTGAGCAAACACATTTCCACTTGAAAACCTCCCTACCGCTTACGTATAAGGCTGCTAATGGAGCACGTTATGATCACCAGAGGTACAACCGGGTGCAGAACTCTATACATGCCCATCCTTAACAGTAAACTAGGTTCAGGCACAGCCTATCCCCTGACCTACTTGCCTATACAGTGGTGAACACAATTTCTGCATGCCATCTTCTAGGCTACCACTGCTCTCTATAGGTTTTGGATGTTAACTCCATTTAGCCCCATGTGTCCAAAAAACCCCCACAACCCTTTAGGGCACTAGGTTGGGAAGGCTGATCTAGGTTGTGGAGAGAGTAATGGGCAATACAGCCTCTTGTACCACTTGTGGTTTGCCTTGGACAATGTCCAAATCCTGCCAGAAAACAAGTGATCATCAGAGGCCAGCTTAGTAAAAATTAATAGCCAGTTGACTACAGAGGAAAACAGAAGGCTTGTTGGCCTTCGGAGACAGCAGCAGAGACAACTGAGACAGCACCCTGTAAATTAATAGTTGCTAGTGGCCAAGCAGGACCCAGAGCAGGTACAGGGACATCAGAGGCCTGGAACGATGTTTCCAGCTGGTAAAAAGATTCACACTAGTAGGCTGCAGGCCCAGGCACATTATACATCACTCCATTTTCCTGGTTGGCAGTTAGCTGTGGGAAACAAGACTTTGTTCGTCTCATGTTGCTGCTGAACTCCACAGAATTCACATTAGTGGACACAGGATGCTTGTAGCATAGTACACAATCAATTCGGATGTAATTTAAATGTAGCTGTCTGAGGATTAAGACTAGATATGTGAGGGTTGTAATATTGTGGATGTTACACACACTTTGAAATATAAGGAAGCAAGCCACATACAGGCCTGAAGCGAGTTTTATTTAGATTTTTAGGCCTATTCATTTTCCAGCTCTGGACTATGGGTTTTATGCTATTTTGGTAACCTAGTTTGAAACTGTGGGCATACAAACCTTTAAATAATTCATGCAAATGTCAAAATTAAACGAAACCAAAAGTTCATCAGTTCTCATTTGTCAAAGAAAACAGCAGGAGATCAGAGCTATTCTGAGATTACGTGTACGGTGGACAAAGAATACAGAAGTTCCTTCAACAGTTTGCACACGTGTGTTACATAACGCTGTCCTTTCGTTACTTGTGCAAATGCCCAGTCCAGAGTTTTCAATGCTCTTTATATTGCATTGCTGCTTCCTCTCCAGAATATTGGAAGGACACAGTTGAGCACCAAAGACAGTTACTGAGTCATTGTTGGCATTTTAAGAATTTAACAACAGCTTTATTTTATAGGTATGACAGCTTTGGTCTATAAAATAATTGGATAGCAAAAGTTCCCACACCCGCAATTTCATAACGCCCCCTCACACGGCAATAGCCAGCCCATTCCAAGTCGAGGGTCTCACAATTCCTTTCCAGAAAGTTTGTTGTTCCCCCAGGACACTGTTTGCAGCTCTGCACAGTCTTCTTTGAGCAGCAGCCTGCACACTGTGGCGCTGCGGTGGGGAGAACTCTCTGCTGAACGTGCACACAGGGAATGTGAAGAAAGCTTTGCATGGGCTAATGGCGATGCTGCAGGCCCCAACAAGGGGGTTAAGGGTGCGGGACAGCATGGTAAGAGGTCTATACTAACTTCTATGGAGCAGCTTTCATTTCAGTTCAACATGTGTGGGGCAGCAGAATTTCATCCCAAGCTACCAGATTGCCATTCTACTAAAAAAAATTCCCTAATAATGTGCAGAGGTGTGCAAGCATTTATTTTGGGTTTGTATCAATGTGCTGTGTTTTTGGACTAATTGAGATAATGTACCATGTGACCACATCTAAAGGAAAGCACAAAACATAAAAGCAAAAAGCAGTTTTAATATATTTCTAAAATTCAATACGGGTTTTTGTTTTCTAAAAATGGTCATCATAACTAAAACTAAGAATGCTGTGGAACAAGATAAGAAATAATTACTTTGGCTAAAACACCAATTCCGAATAATAATAGTGCTACACTCATTTTAAGGGCTTTTCTGTCGAGTCCTTAGAGAGATTATTTGCATTCCTCAGGTATTCTATTGTACAATTCAGATGAATAAAGACTTACAAATCATTCCTCCACTGCCAGTGAGAGACTTTGATCCAGTGAATACACTATTGTACCTTAACTATAATTGGCAAAAAACCTGACAGTGTGTAGAGCATCACAAGCTTAATAACAAAGGAGAATATCTCAGAGTGTTGACAGATGATCTTCATAATGCAGAAGCAGAGCTGGTACATTTTAGCAATAAATGAGCATGGAGGTCTAAAGGTCTCTGAAGTGACTGACATCAGACCTGCCACTAGCTCAGTACACAAATAGGGTACTGCATCATCCTGTAAAGACAGGTTCTTTGCTTGCACATCTCACTTTTGTGACTTTCAGTGTAAAATAAAAAATAGTTTAAAAGATGCATTACAGAATACTCAAAACATTAATATAAACTAATGAAACTAAAATGGGAGGTGGCTGTCTCTAAGCAGCAATCTCTTATGTTTAGGTCAACAAAACCACCATTGTAAAGGATACTTATCCCAAGCTATGTTGATATCAAACAACACCAACATATCACCACTCTTAAGTGTAGTGTAGTCAATTGGATAGTCAAACAAGCAAAAAACTGGATAGTCAAACAGGTATTCCGTTCCATCGTATCTACTGCAGAAACCAGTTCTGGGTTTATCTAATAAGAATGACTAAATAATTAATTATTATCTAATAATAATAACTAAAAGGATTCATTGCCCAACATCATTCTTTGCACTATGAAAGAGAGCATAGCAATCGGTCAGAGAGAAGGCAAAAGGCATTTAGTTTTCCATGTATGCTACACAGTGAAGCATCACTTGCCCTGGATTGCAAGACTTGAGCCTATCCATTTGCCAAAGTGAACTTCTAGCTCTTTGGCTCCACACATCAACCCAAAAAATCTGTCAGCAAACTTCATCTAAAAATGCTAACACCACCTCTGTAATCAACTCACTTCTTCAGACACAGGTATATTATTTTCTTTTCCAGATAAATACAGCAGTTTGAATCAAAGAGGTTCTGGGAAATGCAGATAATGTAAACTTAAGAGGTCTCTTCTCAAACCTAAAGAATGTCAACTTCTCTCTCTCTCTCTCTCTCTCTCTCTCTCTCTCACACACACACACACACACACACACACACACACACACACACACTCGCTATGTTCTTCTTTGTAGTGCTTCAGTCTTTGCCTCCCTGCACAGCTGCTTTGAAGTACAGGACAAGGCAGTGCAAAATGGGGCTCTTTGAGGTTTTATGGCTTGGCACTTGAATGCTTTCAGCCACACCCAGTTCCAGACTCCTATTTCCACAATCATAAATAAAAATGTCAGAAGTAAACGAAAATAGGAAACCATGATTCCTGATGTGCTCCTAAAGTGTTTAGAAATGAAAGGAGGCACTGGGATTTGATTGTAAAATATTAGTTAAAACCTAGAATAAACTGGTTCTGAACCACTCAAAACTCTGTACACTTACAGAGGTATCTGGTTTGTTAAAGAGTCAGTGATACTATCATCCCCTCAAAGCCTTGAGTGTGCAGGGAAGCCGTGCATGTTTAGTGACATCATCAGACAGTGCCTTTTCTCACCTGCTTTTTCTGGAGTTGAGCCAGAACATATTTGCATGTCCACCCCCATCAGAAACCAGAAATCTGGCAAAAAATTCCATTAAGGTAGAATTTCGCAACATTTCTAGAAGTGCTTAGAATTAATTTCTTAGTTTTTGCCCCCTTGTCTAAGCGGCATGAGACACCCAAGAGGCAATTTTGCTCATTTACATTCATTTAATGAGTGGAAGAGATATAGGACAGAAGAGTACAATCCTTAAAAGGAGGAAAGATATATCTAATATTTGCTCAAAGGCAATCCCATAAACTAAAGCTTAATTCCTGAACAGAGTCAGTTAATGATTTTGACACATTTTCACCTATACAAATCAAATCATCCTCAAAGAAGAGAAACTACTAGCTTTGGAACAAGGCACAATGAAGTAAAATACATTATGACTACTAGATATCTGTCAGAAACTGAAAATGGATTTTCTTGCTGCACTTCTGCAGGTCTCATGAAAACACACACAAAACAGTAAAAAGCAAAGATTGGAAAGCTCTAGTCTTTGCTGCTTTTCTGCTTTATAAGGATCAAGGACAGTAAGCAGATAATTATACCATTTAGGAATCTTCTGTACTTGTGCGAGTTTCAAAGTTATGAAGTAAACATTGAAAACCTGTCTCTTCAGAGCGAAGCCTTAAATGTAGAATTTCAAAACATTTAATTTTTAAATTTAATTATGCTGCTTCAATATCTCAACAGAAATCTGGAAATAGTTTGCATTGGGGATAATGAGAAGCAAAGGGTTTCAACATGGCTGCCTAATACTTATTTACATATGCAAACACTGGTGTTTGGACAGACTCAGAAGGTATCTTAAAAGTTGTACTGATTATGCATTTTTATTTATTGTAAACCATTTTGAGAACTCCAGAAGGTAAGCAGTGTGTAAATGGAAATAATCATCATAGTATTTCTGAGTGTTCTTCAAAGGCTGCCCCATGTGAAGTACTTCACAGTAGTCCAGCTTGGATGTAAGAAGTGTATGCATGGCTGAAGCTAGGTCTACTTTCCATAGGCAGGCTGTTTTGATAGCATAAATAATAATTAATTTTCATCATAGACCTTTCTGATTCAGGATTTCCCCCATTCCCTGATGCAGTGAGCCTCCATATTGTCTTTTTGAAAAGGGGTGTAAGATTTGACAATTCCACAAAATATGGAGCTGTTTTGGGGATAGAATATATATAAGCTGCTAGGATTCTATCTAGCGTGTGGATCTTTTAAAGCCCTATGGGCCGCAACCCGACATAATGCTATCATCAGTCTCAGACGCAATGGTTTGAATATTAGCCCACTTGGCAAATCCAGCTTCTAGTTGATACACAAGTTTAGTAGTATACACCCAGCAAATCTCCCAAGAATAAAAGCAGGTGGCCACTGAACAACCCAATGGATTCCTTCACTGTATTTCTTCGAAGGTCAGCAATTAAGCTCATGTAGAAGCAACATAAACAGGCTACCCTGGCAGCAAGGCAAAGACTGTGTTATTATAGACATGTTCTTTAGTGATAATGGATTGTATCCAAAGCAACACTAAGTAACTTCTTCTGTTAGCAGAAGGATTTACGCTCTCCTCTCTCCTCCCCCAGCGGCCCTTAAATCTGTTCCCACATCCCTCCAAAGCAGATTGGGGAGGGTTTGGTGAGTTCCACTGTGCAAGCGTAAATCTTTGTGCTAACAAAACAAGTGCACTGGATGCCACTCACTGTCCATCCTTATGACTTGTTAGTTCCATATAAGCCTGCTCCATATAGTCATAGTCTTTGATATAAATATTTCTAAACAATCAAATGAATATGCTGGTTCATACATTCACCAGATTCTAGAGCTTAATTCAACATGGTGGAGCAGAATGATCTCCTTCCTTCCACCATTCAAATAACTTCCTGTGTCAACTGCAGCCTCCATATGGCTAGCCAATTCCATAAATATGTCTATCTCTCTTCCGCACCTTCTTGAGGTAGATAAACTTTGGGAATGGCATTTCCATGAAGCCTAGGAAGCGGTCACGGGAAATCATCCACGCGGTGGATTATCATGATGTACACTCCACTACCCTATTTCAGTGCCTGCTCCTGATGAATGCATGATCGCTGGCTCAATGGAATCTTAAACAGGAAGTCATGAATGTTGTTGGCATTATAGCAATTACAAGAATATTAATCAGCGAAAGGGTTGTATCATTGCAGATGAAGAGTCAGCTACAGCTATTACATTTGGGACACATACTCCTCCCAAGATCCATCTTTAGTATAAGCAAATAGTGCACCCAATTTGTTGATTTCTTTTGGTTGGATCATCCGTCCATATTTTGCGCCCACCTCCGGTACTTCTGGGTTTAAAGTACATAAATTCCAGGAGGAAGCATATTTAGAATTCTTCAATCATGCTTCCCTCCTCAATGCAACAAAGCAGACATGGTGGCGGTACCAATACTGGAGATATACTAATCCCCAGTTCACTAAAAACAAACAAATAAAAAGCTTAAGAACACTGAAAGTGTACCAGAGCAGCTCATCAGGTAATGAACTAAAGTTATGCTCACACATTCTACATCTTTTTGAATTGCAAAGGAAGAAAACAAAGATGACCCGTTCCTATACCTTTGCAGTTTGCACATTATAAACTTTGTTTGCTAATTTACCAGCAAAGGCACACGCTTGAAAGTCTTGAAGTTGATGATACACTTACTGTACAAGCAAGCAGTATAATTACATAATAGGCTGAAATAGCTTTGCAACAATATACCATTTTAAAAAAACAAAACAACAACAACCTGCTGTATAATTACTAAAATACTAGAATGGCTCTAGATGAAATTCAAGCTTATGAAGAAGAGTATACAGCAAAAAATATTTTTAAAATCTCAACATAATGCAAGTGTTGACAGTGTCTGCCTAAACACAAATTGCTAAGTACATCCACGTTTCAAATGTTTTCCCCCCTTGTTGCACTTAATTTTCCCCTTGCATATAGGTAATTGGAAGGAAAATTTATAAATGTAATGACATTTGTAAGTACAGTGGCACCTCAGGTTACAAATGCTTCAGGTTACAAACTCCACTAACCCGGAAGTAGTTGCTCCAGCTTGCGAACTTTGCCCCAGGATGAGAACGGAAATCGTGAGGTAGCGGCAGCAGCAGGAGGCCCCATTAGCGAAAGCGCTCCTCATGTTAAGAACAGTTTCGACTTAAGAACGGACCTCCGGAATGAATTAAGTTCATAACCGGAGGTACCACTGTATACACAAAGTTTAATATATAGAGAGTAAAAAGATTTCCCTTCAATTTTTTTAAAATAGTTTGTTTACAGCTACAAACATTAACAAACCATGGTTACAAACATGAAGAGTAAAAATAAGTGCTCAGACATCTTTTTATGCATTCTTATGTGTGCACATTCTTATGCATAAAAAGTGATGGGCACAAGATGGAACTCTAGAGAATCTCCATGCAAGCTGCAATGGGCCTAAGCAGCACACTCCAGAAGTGGAAGGAGAGGAACCAGTGTGTCATTGCACCTCCAATTCCCAAACCACAGAGCTGGTCCAGGAGGATGCCACGGTCAATGGGATCAAAATCCATTGAGAGTTCAAGGAAAACAGTGTGCCTAAAGTGATTTCAGGCCTGAAGCCAGGCTGAAAGGGGTCTAGGTAATCAGTTTCATCCAAGTACATCTGAAACTGCATAGCCACCACCCTCTTGAGCAACTTTCCCCAAAAGAGCATATGTGATTCAGTGAAAAATGACATACATTGAAAGGTCCGGATTCCAATACTCGCTACAAGCAGCTTTAATCATTTTACCTAGGCTTCACTGCAGCTGCATTCTGATGTCATGATGGCTCATTTTGTTGGGAACAAATCTAGGGCAAACCTTGTGTTTGTGAGCATCTCCCTCCCTTCTCCAGCATCATTATGAAGAATTCAGAAACTTTAGCTTAAGTGATTATCCACAGCTTGTCATATTGCAGTGGTACCTCTGGATGCGAACGGAGCCCCATTCGCATCCTGAAGCGAACGCAACTCGCATCTGCGCATGCGCAGGTCCCCGCTTCCATGCATGACGTCATTTTGAGCATCTGCGCATGCGGCAAAACCTGGAAGTAACGTGCTCCATTACTTCCAGGTCACTGTGGAGCGCAACCCAAAAATGCTCAACCCAAAGCCACTTCAACTCGAGGTATGACTGTATTCTACAATTAGCTGCGATTAATCTTAACTGTGGGCTACTTGGAACAAGCCAACTTCAGACCATGAGTTATCAACAAAACATACTTAAGAATAACCACAGTTTAGGTTTCAGAGATAACACTACATTATAGTTAACTGAAAACGGAAAGAAAAGTTTCTGAACAACCACACTAGAGAAGCAGCACTAAGGTTTGTTGCTGTCATGATAAACCACATAACAGCAGACTGCAACCAATGGTCAAATGTGCATGTAAGCCAATAATTGTGGCATAATAAAAGCATACTGAACATGAGCTATAGGCTGGTGTGTGCAGCTCAATCACTTCCATTTCAGTCGTCCACTGGTGTGTAAACTAACTGGACAGAGGAAAGTGTAGCCTTAAAATATGGTTTATTGTTGGATGCACAGAAAACAGCTCCTGCATAACTATGTCTTAAAGGAAAAGGTTCTTGGCCATTACATAAATTATAAACACTCATAATTATCAATTATTCGGGCAATAAAAGTGTAAACTATGAAAGATAACTTAAAACTAAATTTTCTGAATACAATACTTTAAAACACTGAATGACCTTTTGTTTCTATCATGTATAGAATTAGTCAAATTTCTGTTGTCCCTTAATAAAAGCACAGTATAAATGCTTTCTATCCCTCCAAACCGAACAGTCAGAATTACAGAAACTGAAGGTGCAATTCAATGTAGTGATTCATAGGTTCTCTAATAGAAAGATTCAGCAGTTTTCAATCAAGACCTTTATTCCTTCTCTGAATAAATGATGCCTGAAATTTTTATTCTTGTTCTAATGGAATTTCAATGGCCTTCACTGCAAATCTACTGGAAATTTTCGCATATTAAGTAGAAAAAATTAAATGATGTTAACCACATTTTAATGTGATTAAGTCTGACAGGGTCATTATTTCTGCTAATCATTCAGTTTAAAGAGCTCAAACAAAAGTTTATAACAGACAATCTTTTTAATTGTGTATTGACTGTATAAGAGAATTTAAGGCCACTAAAAATATAGATTCATTGCATTTCACATGTATAGACCCAATAATCTCTTACTCTCTTGAGGGGTGGGGGAATAAAAAAAGACTTAATGGAGTATTTACTTCTATAGTTCCTTTCCATATAATGGGGGGGGGGGTGTTTTCAGAAAGGGTATGCTTTTCAGTATTGTGTTATATTCAAGTCCTGGCTTTTTCTTTTAAACTACCACCACTTTTCTATGTTAGCTACTGTAAGAATCGCCTTGCTGAATCAAATGAAGGGTCTACTATTCGAGCACACACAACAGATAGATGTACTGAGGTAGCCAGTATGTCCTCAGCATTTTGATAACCAGGATGCCTTGCCTCTGACATAGACCTTTCATTTTTAAGCAATCATACCTAATGGCCCTGGATAGCCTTTTCCTCTATAAATTTATTTAATCCTAAAAAAAAAACCTGCTTATGATAGTGCCCATTCCCACATTCTGTGCCACTGAAACTCCTATTTTAGGTATGCATTGCATATTAACCCTGAATCCACTTGCCAACTGATTTAATCACACCATCCTTGTTCTCGATTCAGGTAGGTAGCCGTGTTGGTCTGATGCAGTCGAAATAAAAAAATTAAAAAAATTGTCTAGTAACACCTTATAGACCAACTAAGCTTGTTCTGGTGTAAGCTTTCATATGCATGCACATTTCTTCAGACACACCATAGTAGTTTTCTCGTCACACTATCCACAGTGCTATAAATATCTATTATACTCCCAATTGTCTCAACATCTTAAAACTTTTCTTCATAGCAAGTGAGCTCTGGCTATTTCAGTTGCTCTATTCTGTCCCTTCTCTGGTTTTAATTACCTATTTCTGAGACCAGCTTGCAAAATGGACATAACTCCTGAACACATCCTTCGGTAGATGAGAAAAGCCAAAACCAATACAAGCAAACAGGACAGGATTGTGCTCCGATAACTTAAGCTTGCAGTATTTAAAATATCAAATTTTCAGCAACATCAAAGTTTTATGACGACCCAAGTATAGCATCAACTGTATTACTCCTCTTTTATAAAGACTTGTCATCTACAAGTCCACTTGTAAGGGGGCTGACCTAGTGAGAAGTAACCAATTTAATATTTGCTATTAAATAATAAATTTAGTTAATAGTTCTATAAGGCCACATTTGCAGCAGGAATTCTTAGGTAAACGCAGTAAATTCCATTCACATGTTTCTCTTCCATCAGAAGGTGAAGAAACAGTCTCGTGCATGTGACTACATTATCCACACACATGCAGCAGGAGAGTGAGACCGCCCCATCTCCCATGCCCCCTAGGTCTAGGTATAAAGGAAAGCTTTTAAATATGTCAATGAGTCATATAGCTTCACAGCTGCCATCTTTTTGGGGGGAGAAGTAATGATTCAAATGTCAATATGCTATTATAGAGGTGTAGGGTTGGAAGGGACCCCAACGGTCTTGTAGTCCAATCCCCTGCAAGGCAGGAATCTCAACTAAATCATACATGACAGCTGACCACCCAACCTCTGCTTAAAAATCTCCAAGGAAGGAGGGTCTGTTCCACTGTTAAACAGCCCTTACTGCCAGAAAGTTCTTCCTAATGTTTAGCTGACCTCTCCTTTCTTATAACTTGGAATACACTGGTTCAGGTCCTATCCTCCAAAGCAGGAGAAAGAAAGTTTGCTCCATCCTCCATGTGACACCCTTTCATATATTTGAAGATAGCTATCACATCTCCTCTCAGTCTCCTTTTCACCAGGCTAAACATACCCAATTCCCTTAACCGTTCCTCATAAGGCTTGGTTTCCAGACCCTTGGCTCATCTGTCTTTCTTGGTTGCTCTCCTCTGCACATCTTCTGTAATAGAAGGTGAAGCAATGAACTAATTCAGCTACTTTACTACAGTGGAAACTCGTGTTACGGACAGGATCGGTTCCGGAGGCCCGTCAGTAACATGGAACTGACGCAAGCCAAAGTGCCACATCTGCGCACAGCGCAATTTAATGCTTCTGTGCATGCGTGAGCGGCGAACCCAAAAGCAACCTGTTCTGGTACTTCTGAGTTGCCATGGGACGCAACACAAAAACATATAACCTGAAGCGGATGCAACATGAGGTATGACTATACAGTGGTACCTCAGGTTACAGACGCTTCAGGTTACAGACTCGGCTAACCCAGAAATAGTACCTCAGGTTAAGAACTTTGCTTCAGGATGAGAACAGAAATTGTGCCCTGGCGGTGTGGCGGCAGCAGGAGGCCCCATTAGCTAAAGTGGTGCTTCAGGTTAAGAACAGTTTCAGGTTAAGAATGGACCTCCAGAACGAATTAAATACTTAACCCGAGGTACCACTGTATTTGCTGTTTAATAGACTTAACTGCCACTAGCCATTACTTGTGTCTGGTACAAATGATAAGTAATGACTAGCAAGCAAATCTTACAACAAAAAGTTACTCCCCCCCCCTCCCCGATGCTCACCTGGGTGGGAGCTTCTCCTTGCCAATACCAATTGTTTTTAATCACATCTGTTGCCCTGTGTAGTTTCCACTGAAGACTGCTGCTGAATTGCAGCCCACATGCTTCAATTTAGAAAAGGCTACCTCCGGCACGCAGTTATATGTGGCTACCACCTAAGTAGCAGGTAGAGAGAGACAAGCACGCAGAACACAAAAACATATCATCTGGCTATGAAAAGATTGCCAGGGGTGAGGTGGGGGGGGGTGGAATTCCACAGATGGCTAATATCACATATTTTTATTCCTGGTTTCAGGTGATGGTCTCTTGCATTATACAGCCATATAAAACAGTTGCTATGAAAGACTTAATGATGCAATACAGCAACTTATTACACCTACACTTTCATAAATATGCTTAGAAAAGTAATAAAACGTGAAAATTTGTAGCTCAGACAACATTATTCATCCTTATCCATCCATAGCATTCCAACAGATTCAAAACAGGATTACACATGGCTGCCTGACTACAAGCACATGCCAGTTCTCATCTTTTGCCTTCCTAGGGGGAAAAAATGGTGATAAAATGAATGAACGTACTCATTCAGGCACTGAATACACATTTAATGTATTATGCAAATTATCAAGCAATATTTCAGATTCTATCAGTGCAATACCCAAGAATGGATTCCTATAGTAGTAGTCTAGGGCTCTGGTATTGTTACTGATTTGCTATTGTGCTGAATACAGCACGACTCATTGCAGAAGTGCTGAAACCATCTTGGTCATCTTGATAGAACGTTAATATTAAAGTTACATCTACATGTTCCTACCAGCCTGATCTCCTTCCCAATCATTCTTTACACAGCTACCTGTATAATATGGATCCAGGTCCATCAATGAGACTTCATATAGTCTGGAAAGCTGAAGGAAAATAACTACACCATTCAATATTTCCAGCCCTGAAGCATATTACCAAGGCAAGGATTTGACACCCCCCCCCCAAAGCAAAGAGAAGCATGGGGAGCCAATGGCAAGCCACTGGTCAGTAATGGCTATTGTCTCACAATTCCCATGGGTCAGAGCCAATCTTTGTGTACTAGCAAACATAGTTATTGCTAGGAAATAGCATCACTACATCCCCACAGAGCCAACAGAATGATATCGCCTGCTTTGAGGTCACGTCTTCATCAGAGTCCCCTTCACCAAAGGGGATGCGGGTGGCGCTGTGGGTTAAACCATAGAGCCTAGGACCTGCCGATCAGAAGGTCGGCGGTTCGAATCTCTGTGACGGGGTGAGCTCCCGTTGCTCGGTCCCTGCTCCTGCCAACCTAGCAGTTTGAAAGCACGTCAAAGTGCAAGTAGATAAATAGGGACCACTCCGGCGGGAAGGTAAACAGGGTTTCCGTGCGCTCCTCTGGTTCGCCGGAAGTGGCTTAGTCATGTTGGCCACATGACCCAGAAGCTGTACGCCGGCTCCCTCGGCCAATAAAGCGAGATAAGCGCCACAACCCCAGAGTCGGTCACGACTGGACCTAGTGGTCAGGGGTCCCTTTACCTTTACTTCATCAAAGACAGAAGAAAACAGTGATAGCTGACTTTATGAAACTGCTCTCTTCTAAAGGTTCTTTCTCTGGTGACAACAGCATCATAGGAACTGCTACAGAGCAGCTCCAACCACTACCAATATTGTTTCCCATTTCTGTCAGGAGCAACTGTAAAGTGTGAGAAGCCACAATCTGCACTTCTCCCATATAGCTTCCCGTGTTACTTGAGCAGCACAGGAAGAAGGTGCATGGCAGTGATCCCATACCCCAAATGTAAAATGAGAAGGGACTTTAAGCGACACTTGCTGATATTGCAACACTCACAATCTGGTAGGATTTCAATTAACAGAAGAGTGGACTTCTTTGAACGTAGGAGGCAACGGACTGCATAATGTTATGCCTCTGATGCTCATAATCCTCTTCAACCAGGAAATGTATTTTAATGCAAACACACATATTCAGGAAGGCTGCAAAATATGATCAATGTTTGCATTCTAGTTAAACGTAGCCAGAATGAAACTGATATTTTCTTTTATCTATTATAAGATCAAGACATGTGCATAACAAGGACCACTAAAACTAATCATATACCATTGGTTTTTGTATGGAAATTTATGGTTGATTTTTATTTATTTTATTTGTCTGTTAAAACACCTTTCTGATGAACTGTACAAGAACCTTCCTCAATTCAGTAATGTATTTAAAGTTACGGTAGAGATACAAGTTGCATTCAGTCTCATTGTGCTCAACAGAGCCTATTCTCTAGAGTATAGCATAAGGCTAACACCTTGTGCACTTTCCACATAACACTAAACTATGGTTTAACGTAACATGACAGTGTCTCAAGGTTACAAAGATTGGAAACTTTTGCTTGGTTACTTGTTCTATGCAAACCCAGACCAAATGTGCTTAGTGTTAACTATGATTTAGGAAACAAGCTAACTTAAAGCATGGTTTAGGATCTCAGCTAGCTTTCATAAACCATGACAGCACTTTAAAAAATGTTATTTATTTTCAGAATATAAATACATCAACAACAAAAACCAAAAGTATAACAAGAGTTGGGCCTTCGATTCAATACAATGATCAATTACAAAGAGACCACTTAATACAGAGCAAGTATCCAATTGTTTCATTATGTCTTTCCATAAAGTACTACGTGTTATAAGGGACTGATAATTATGTTGTTCTAATTATGTATATAATAAAACTATACCACATTGTGTTGAATGTATCTACTCACATGCTCTTTACTCTAAATTAATGTTGAGCTGACCAGGGTCCAAATTTCTTGGAAACAAGTCTCAAGCACATGAGGCAATACAGACTTCCAAAATATTTCTACATTAAGCCTGGCTGCTGTAAATAAAATTCTTAGTAGATCCAATGTATATACAATGATGAATCTTCTTTCTTTTCTTTTCTTTTAAAGAATGGCAAACTGCCACATGCAGCGCCTTACTTGGATGTGTCTGGAGTCTTGGAAGCTTGACTACCCTACGTTCTCCTACAAATGGACCTTGAGCTTGTTTGGAGGTTCTAGCAGGGGAGCGCAGCTATCGTATACCCTTGACCGAAGAACGGTACACTCCTTCTATCTGGGATGGTCGTCTCTTCCACTGAGCGCGCAGCTTCGGGAGGGACGCACATGGAGCGGTGAGGGAGGAAGGGGCACCCACCTAGCCAGCCAGATCAGCCGAATCAACCCTGGCGATCAATGGGGTGACAGATGTCGCAGCCAGATCGCCCTCACATCCAATGAATCTTCTTCATCAAATATTGAAATGGGTGCTATTCCAGGATTCTGAGCAATTTGGGGAATTGTAGTAAGACTAACTTCCTAAAATATCTTCTTCCAAAATGTGTCAACAAGTGGATGACGCCACCCCCATGTGAATATATGTACCTAATCCGCCACATTCCCTCTAGCATGTGGAAGAGCTGGAAGAAGAGGGTGATCAGGTACAATCTATATACAGTCTTTAAGGATTGTTAAATCCCCCGGTAGGAAGAGATTTAAAAAGAACGGAAGATCCCAACATGTGCAGGATGTATGTTGGTGCCCAAGTTGTTTTCCCACTGGTGTCTCAGCTGAGTCTAAGTGACCTATTCATTTTTGAAACAAAAGTATATATAGTAGAAGTCAAGTCTTTCATCTGTATAGCTGAATCACAAAACTTTATCAATTATTTTGCTTGTTTTAAGCCTCTCTGAGTTACTTTTTGTTTACAACGTGAATGATATGTTTAATAAATAATAACTATTTATGCTTAAGTAAACAGAAAAACAGAATCAATACTCACTACTATTATAAATATCAGGAAGAAGTTTCTGAAAGCAAGAGCTGTTCAACAGTGGAATGGACTCCCTCGGGAGGTTGTGGACTCTCCTTCGTTGGAGGTTTTTAAACAGAGGTTGGGCGGTCATCTGCCATGGATGCTTTAGTTGAGATTCCTGCCTCGCAGGGGGTTGGACTAGATGACCCCCGGGATCACATCCAACTCTACAATTCTATTATTCTATTGACAAGAGCAAAGATGTGTATCTGCTCTTACTTCCAGGATAGAAAAACTGTGCTCCTCCAGATCCTGCTGGACTACAATTCTCATCAACCTTCATGCTGACTGAGTCTGATGAGTGTTGGGAATCCAACAAAGCCTGAAAGTTCACAAGTTTCCTGTGCCTACAATCTTAAAGTAAGATTGTGACAATTGTGGCGATCACAAAGGATCCCCGGACGTTTCACCATCTATTGATCCTGTGCCACCACTTTATTTCTTGCTGCCACCACCCAGGCCCTACCTGGTACAATACTGAGTCCAGTCAGGGTTAAACTGGAACATAAACTTCTGTTTATTTATTGCAATTTAACAAGCGTGTGGTTTCATAAACGGTATCGGTCAATTACAATCATGGGGTGCCTATCCAGACCTATAACGTCCGCTACCTGCTCTCACTCACTAAACCACCTCTCAGATATTTACTTGTCTTCCTAGCCCCTAACTGTTCCCGACTACACTAACTCAACCTACCCACAGACTCTATCCCAATTCACTCCCACTCCAACCACCCAACTCCCAACTCCTCCCTTCGCCCCTCCCAGAGCTGGTTTTATAGTCCCCCTGACTCCACCCCCCTGGGTTCTGATTGGGTAACCTGTTTAACTATTTTACCTCCAGCACTCTCATATGTTAACGTCACAACAATATAAATAATTTTTAAGATCTTATGTATGCTTCCTCATGATGCAAATGCAGCTGCTAACAAGAACTGAGGTGAACATCGTCCTTTAGAGTAGGAGTAGCATCGTATGTTTTGGACTACAACTCCCATAAACCTCAGCCAGCATGTCCAATGGGCACAAATAAGAATCCATAATATGTGGAGGGCATCATGTTGACTACTCCTGATTTAGACTAAAGACCCCCTTTCTTGCAACTAGCAGTTTAACACATTTAGCATTGTGTTTAGCATTGTGATCAGTCAAAAGCAGAATAGAAAAACAGTTGTCTGCCCATAAACAATTCCTTTCAAATACCATTCATTGAAAAACTTCAGAAAACTTCTCTCCAACATACAAAAAATGCTTCTTAGCACAAATACTTCAATATTATAACAAAGGAATGCCAGAACTACATTAGATTCTATAGAAAATGAATGTGCTATTTCAATATTAATACTCCTTTACTTGTTTCTACTCCTTGAAGTCTTTTCAAAAAAGAAAAGCTTATTGGCATTGTCGGAACTATTATGTCTGATACTATGCACTAGTACATCAACTAAAAGTGCATCAACCTCACAAAAATTTTGAGCTCATCTAAAAAGAGTCCCTGCTGAATGTCCTAATGCATCTTATTGTGAGTCTTCAACAAATAAAACTTCATGTATGAGCTCATGATGTGCTTTGCTGCTGGAAAGTCACAAACTCTGTGGGAAGCTTTTTATCTTCTCAGCAGTCAGTTTTCCGAGAACATCAGTGCAGCTACTGTAGTTACCTGTAGATTACTTGTATTTTCTCACATCTGTGTCCAGCAATCTAAACCATGATGATAAAGGGTCATTAGGTTTTGAGTGAGGAAGGGGATGGACTAGACAATTTGCTCTGATAAGCTCCTTGTTGTGAGCTCCAGTTTAGAATGTGAAATGCTAGGTATGTACACTATAAACTGGAACAAAAATAGAGCTATCTCTGAACGCCAATTAAAATGGTGCTGCTTAATCATTTTTAAATCACTAGAACACATGGTGTATTTTTCATTTTGCAATTAAAATACTAACGATAAAATAATTCTGCCACTGGAAAAGGGCATCAGTGGTCTATTAGCTACAAAAGAATTCAGCTACAATTACTAAGATAACTGCTGTTTGGAGCACAGCAAAGCAATTTCCCACAGTGGGACTTACAGTTCAATTTACCAGTTGGGCAAATATTTTGTGCTCTGTAGTGGTCTAGAGAGTTAACAGTTACAGCTAACATTTGAGCAGTGTTATACTTGGAGAAAAGTTTCTTCAAGCCAAATAGGTTATTTACATCCCAATCCTTGGCACTTTACTTACAATAAAACTCATTCATATCAATCAATATTATTTCTAGGGAAATATGTTTAAATTGCAGATACGCTAATTCAAATTTTATGTTTTATAAGTTTTGCAGATGTCAAAGTCAATACTGTATCTGTGGGAGGGGAATCTGCAGAAATGTAGTATTTGAACTTGTCCTTTGTTTACCTGGAAAAAATCACTTTGCCAGAAACTATATAAAAGTGAACACAGAGTTTTTATTTATTAACTTAAAATACTTCTAATCTGCTTTTTCGGGCAATGCCCATCCAAAGCGTCTTAGAATAATAAAAATACGGTGCAAGTAAATTCTGATCCAGAGTGTACTATATTTCTTCAGGTCACGATAAGAGCACTGATATAATGCAACAAAAATGACTTGGTAGTCATAGGAACTAAATTATTGAAAACACGCCATAAAAAGAAAAACCTGGAATATTTACATGTAATCTAGAAAGCTGGTAAACACGAAAGATTGTTAGAATATACATTACAGCTGCAATATAATGCCTCAAGTCAACAATGCTGCTTTGCATTCTTGTACAAAACTTGTAACTTTACGGATTTCCTTCTTCTACAGAACAAACTCCCCAGAGACCCAAGTTATTTTACTAATTCCTTCTTTAAAGGAATAATAATAATAATAATAATAATAATAATAATATATAATAATTATAAATATTAGATCAATCTGATGGTGGAAATGGAGGACACCAGCAAGGTTTGTTCAGAACAGTCATATTTCAAAGTAAAGGTAGAATCCACTATAGAGAGGGGTGGGCTTTCAAATGTCATTGGGCACCATTAATGACCATTGCTTCTTTTCTGGAAACTGTTACAATATTTGATCTGGCCATTCATTCTTAAGTACATAAATGCCAGGTCTTGTTTAGTCTATTGTGTTTATAATCATGTTACGCCAATGAAAGGTATCTATACTATGTATTTTAGTTTGTCAGAAAAGAATGGTAATTGCTGTACTAAAGCAAAATGCACCCCCCCAAAAAAAACCCTAACACCATTCTAGAGAGGTTCTGCTATCATTTTATAAAGCATTCCAAATCTTGGCTGCTTTTGCTCTATAAGATTCAACTAGTAGCCTGTACATAGATATTGACTTACATATTAGATGGGCTGCATTAAAGTATTCTATTTTCTTCATAGGCTTTCATGGTTTCCATCTAATGCATTTCCAGGTCTTTTACTACTATTTCTTTGCCTTGCTCCATTAAAGCAACTATCCAGCAGCTAACAGATTAAATTAAGATAAGCCAATGTTAATAGTCAACAATATTTGAAAATAAAAATCCATGAAAATATTCACGCACTAAGCCATGGTAAACTGGAGGCATTTAGAAGACCTGAATGTGTCAAGAAGTTTGACAATTATGACTGGAGCCAGGAAACTGTAGCACCGCAGAATTTCTTATGAATTTCTCCAGTTACTTTTTATAAATGCTGTCTTAGATGACAGCTTAATGTGTACCACATGCAATATTTATTCTTCTTTAGTGTCAGACTGTCTAGCCATCCAAGGGAATACAAAGAATGTCACTTATTAGGATAAAAGCACAGGGAAGGTAATCAAGGACATATGTAACATCAGCCAATCATGTCTTATTTCAACATCCTATTCCATTCATAACAGTTCAACAATTATTTGCTTACTAATAACTTGCTTTCAGCCTGTTTGTGTTCCCCATAATGGTGGTTTGCATTTATTTTTGCTCTTTAGAATTGGACACTTGCTGTGCCATGCATGTTTGTCAAAACTTTGTATCTTCTGTCAGAAAAAGCTTAGCATATCAAATCATTTTGATCTGCTGCAAACCATGAATAGAACAATCCAGTTACCCACAATGTCAGCAGGGCAATTAAATAGCTGGATATTAAAACTCCTCAAAATGTATATAATGCACTGCCATTAAAGGAAAAAAAACACACTTAAAAAACAAGGAAGACTTTCATATATAACATATTGATACCCTAGAATATGGCAGACTTCTTGCCAGAAGAAATGTTTAAGAAGGCCTCACACTGACATATGGCAATTATTTTTTAGGGGCAGCTAGATACATACCACCCCTTGCAATCTGAATGATTTATTATATTTTTATTAAACCAAACAGAACACACAGGGAGGGATGTACCTGCTGATACATTTATACCTATTCAATCTGTTAGACAGGCATGCGCTGTGGAAAATCAGTAATTCCCAAAGTCAAATAAGAGAGACTGATAGAGGGAGCCAAAGACAAACATTTATCATACTGAAAGGTTTTTTTTAAAATGTTTTTTTAAAAAAATTAAGACCCCCAAATTATAGGTTAGCCAACACTGCATTAACACCTGAATTTCATATTAACTGCTAGTACCACTGAATAGTTTTGATTTTTGTTCATAAGACAAAGGCTATTCAGTCATTTGCAGTAGGTTCCAAATGTACAATCTGCTTATAAAGTTTCTATGAGAGGCATATAGTAATCTAGAGACTGAAAAATCTATGTATTTAATGCCCCTACTGGTTATGTTATCATGTGTGGTTCAAAGAAAGTTATTATTTTTATTTATTAGCACTATTTTGCTGCTGCTGCTGTTAAACTGCTAGCTTTTCAAAAAAATTCAGAGTAGGTAACAAAAAGTAACAAAGGAAATAATACAAAATGAAATACCCAGCTAAATTCAAGTGCAAAACCCTATGTGCATTTAATTCTAGGTGCTGAATGGCAGTTCAGCAAGCAGATCTTATATTCAAGGGAGAACATAAGAAAAGATCAGGCCAAAGGTCTATCTAGTCCAACATTCTGAGAGGGGTTAATCTACAGAGTCCCATCAGCAGAAGCCCTGCACAAGGACTTTGGCTTGCACAATAGTGATCTTGCCAAAGTTATTCATGTCCTGGTAAGCTTGTGAAACATCTGCAGCGAGGCGATTTACCCTGTGATTGTCAATCTAAACTGATTGGGGAGTTGTATTTTCTGTTGCATAAGGCTGGCACTTCTCCTGAAGGACTCTGGAACAGCCTTGAGGGAAGCCAAGGGTGGCAAGTAGCCAGTGGCCAGTGAAGTCTTGGTCTGGCAGGAGCTACTTTCCCCCCTCGGCGTCCCTGCTCTCGATCACCTTAGACAGCTCAATTAGCACACTGGAAGCACATGTTTCACGATTGCTGAAATGCAGGCTGCTGAGTGCTAGCCAGTCAGTAATGATGCACTTGCAGCAAGTGGTTCCCACTAGAGAACCTCTTAAGAGGCGGATGCTACTGGAGGTGCTTCTGGACCAACCATTGCTCCAGGTGGCAAGAAAAAAAACAATGGCCAGGGCTTCTTTTTCCTAAGTTCAGGCTGTGATTCCAGTTGTAGCCACTCCTGGCCATTATGACAGAAGTCCTGGTAACTACGAGGCTCGTTTACTGTAAGAAAGAGAAAGACCCTGAAGACTGTTTGAAAACTTCACTTAGTTCAAATAGCTACATCTAAAGAGTAAGCCAGTGGGAATGTCTAAAACTGATACTGAGATTAATTTCTGGGCACAATTTAGCGAGCTGTCGTTTAGCAGCAAATGAGCATGGTCTTAGAGTGCCTTACTCCATGTATTATTCCAACGGGGCCAACATAACCACTTCCACCCTTATTACTTTTAAAATGAAATGTAAATTCATTTTAAGACCAAGCCTACAATACAGCCGCCTACCCAGGAAAAAGTAAAATTGGTGTTCTCTTAGCTGCAGTGGTTGACAGTCTGTTTCTAGACTGAAGATGATTGATCGTGAAAATAATATAAGCTTGGAACAAAAAAGTATGCACCCAGGTATGAATGCATGGTAGGCGAAGTCTTTTCAAAGGCCCACAGAATAAAAAGTTACAGAAGTTTCTTGCAGTGCAGTAGTTTCTAGAGTCACTATTACTAGAGGAAAGCAGGAAAAACATAGTTACTTGGTAACATTGATGACATTTATGGCTGCTATAGGTACACATATTATGTTGCACAAGCAGTGATGTAGTTAATTGATTTGGGAGTCACAGCGGATGAGACACTAAATGCCAGAGACGGTTCAAAATTTGTCAACTTAACTATTTTGCTGGTCTAAGTTTTTTCCACAGCAACAGTAGGGCTCATCTTATGCTCTTATCTACCTTACCGTCTACCCTCAAAAACTGTTTACTCAGAAGTAACAATGAATTAAAACAAGACTTGATCCCAAGTAAGTGTGCGTAGGACTGCAGATTCCAGTGCAGGTGGCTTGACATACTTATTTGATTTAGTATATTCAACATCCTATGGTTTTTGTACCAAAGTAGTTTTAGAAAATGACAAAATATACATCAAAATCAGATTATATAAAACAAGATCAGCATCTAAATAAAACAACAATCAGCAATAGCCTTTTTTTCTAAAGAGTTCAGTTTGCCAAACAGAGATCAAGCAGATCTCTATTGGAAAAACATTCTGAAGCGTATTGACAGCCAATGTAGCATAGTGGTTAGACTAGAACTGGGGAGATCCAAATTCTAATACACACTCAGTCCTAAAGCTCATTATTTCTCCATTATAGCAAGGGGTATTGTGAGGATAAAGTGGAATACTATGAATACTGCTTTGACTTCCTCGGAAGATAGGTAGGATACAAATGAACTAAATATATTCAATTAAAATGCAGCACCAAAACTGAAAAGGTCCCAACTCTTCTGCCTACCACACAATCTACAAAGGAAAAACCCTCGGGTGTGGATCTGAGCGCCCAGGATGGTACATACAGGACAAAGCAGTCCTTCGGATATCTTGGCCCCAAACGGGTTGGGGCTTTAAAAGCACCAGCACCTTGAATTGGGCTTGGGTACAAACTGAAATAAATTGGGATAAAATCAGAATTATATGCCGTGAGCCCTTGCTAAAAGTCTGGCTGTTGTATTTTGGGCCAGTTGTTTCCAAGCACTCTCCAAAAGCAGCCTCGTGTAGAGCATATTGGTGTAATTCAATATGGATGTTACTGTATTATAGCTTGAATAATTGTGGCCAGGTCATTTTTTTAAATGATATGGTCACGGTTGGCATATCAGTTAAAGAGCATTCCTGGCCACCCTTGCCAGGTGATCACAGAAAAGCAGCCATACACCTGTGTGGATTGAAGTCTTACTTCATTCACCTCTATCCAGACCACTACCAAAAGCGGTAACACAGATGCTGACTGGATGACACAGAGAAGCAGTATTCCAGCAGCACCTTCTGAGGCTTCCCCCTCTAGGAAGGACTGTAGACATTAAAGTACAGTATTCTATCCTGGCAAGGTGCCCCAGAAGGATATTCACAGCTGGTTATATAGAAAGCCACTGAGAGGTCCAAAATAATAAACAGGGCCACACTCCCCCTACTCATCTCCAGGTCAATCCAACCCAACCAAGGCAATTTCAGTGTTAAGCCAGACTGAAATAGATCCAATTAATCATTTTCCCCCCATGAAAATCTGGGAAGGCCTTTGAGACCATGGATAATTCTTCTTCTGGTTCTTCTGCTTCTGAGGTTGATGTCTTCCAGTCTTTAGCATTTGCCATTGCTATCTTTTGAGGAAATGCAGACTGAGTTGTTTTGATGGCCACACTGATTTTTTATATTTCTTGGTTCTAGGCTGAGCTTAAAAGTCTTCAGGGACTTCCTGGTACATGCTATGGCTAATGGCCTTTACTCTGATTTGCTTTGGGGTGAACTGCCCTCACCCCAAAGCAAAGTGCTTTTTCCTGCCTTTCCCTGGGCCTGCCTTTAGCTACAACACTCAGTCAAATTTTGCCATATGGGATAAATGCTGGATATTTTCACACTTATTAACCTTTAGTTCATTAACAACTGATGTAACGCAAAGTCCAGTTGTCTGAACGGGCTACTTAGCTCCAATCTTAGGCATAGTTTTTTAAACAGTGCCCTCTGTGCACCATAAGAAGAAATGTTAGAGAAATATATGAGGTACAATTAGTAAGGATGTTGAGGGGAAAGTGTGCCCCGAGGACTATAATCATGTCATGTTCATTCACTTATTGAAAGTCTAAAACATGAAAGAAAGAAGGTAAAATAACAGCTAACTGGTCCTGAAGTGAAAAATCTTGGATAACTTTGGAAGCTTCTCATTTTTGGAGGGATATTCTCTACCTCTCCATGGTGAAACTGAAGAAATGTTATTTGGTTAGACTGTGCACATGCTGTTCAAATAACCTGGACTCCAGTATGGATTATTTCCAGTATCTTCTACCATGAAGGCTGATGAAGGAATTCTTCCTTCAATATTCTTTTTACATCCTTACATTTCTATCAGCTGTACTGGTTTGTCTGTGCCATTACCTCAGAGTTCAACTTCTCCCCTTTAAGTGACAAGGCCATGGACTTTATGGAAGAACCAGATGGTAAAAGAGAACTGCTCACAGAGCCGGGCACAATGGCCCCCAAATACACTGGAAGCTCCAGCACAGGAGGTGGCCATTTTGTCAATACCTTTCTGGCTTTGGGTCACTGCACTGCTGCCCATCCAGCTCAGAGAACTCCAGTCCAGAAGCTCCAACAGAATTATCTTGTCTCCCACACTTTAGGAGTCTATGGCTGCTGGAACAGGAAAAGTCCCTTTAACCAGAAGCTCCTTCTACTAGGGGTGGAGCTAACCACCCAGACTGAGCTGCCTTATTTAAGTCCATGGGGGGTTATGTATTGCTGAAGCAATGTTCTAAAGTTGCTTCAGCTTGAATCCCATACTAAGCTGTCTGTCCCAAATGCCTTGCCTCCTCTTGTCTACTACACCCACCTGGAGCAGATGAGTCTGATTTTACTGGTTGTATGTGCTTCAATATGTTTTTATTATTACTTTTTTGCAGACATAGTGTATGACCACACAAGGCTCAACAAGGAGCATTCCATCATTTCATTTTCATCATTATGACAGGTGCATGGCAAGAAATGCATGTCTCATGCGTTAGTATCGAGCCCCCCTGATGCATATTATCTTCCTTCCTTGATGCAAATTTCTTCATCTCCAAGCCTTCCATTTCTAGTAATGGCATGGTGAACACATGCATCATGTATTCACCAGGAAACGCTGGCCTGTGAGTGCTCCAACAGGAGAACAGCCTTTACCAAAGGTGTCACAAACTTTGAAGAAGCAGATACTCAGGGCAAAAACTAAAACGAGCTAAGAGGAAGGCACGCTTGGCAAACCCTCACTGTGTTCAACTCCCGCCTGGAAACCTATGTCCTTACTGTGGAAGGACGTGGGGATCCAGAATCAGCCTCCACAGTCACTTACAGGCTCACTGTTAAGACCGTGTTCATGGAAGACAAACATGCATCACAAGCGGACAAGGACATTAAATGTTTAAAGCCCTAAACAACTTAGGCTACAAATATCTGAAAGACTGTCTCCTTGCCTACAGACTTTCTCAGAAGTTATGGCTAGCCAAGGGACCCTCTTGGTAGATCCACCGCCCTTAGAAACTTGGGGAGCAGCACCTTAGGAGAGGGAATTCTCTGTTGCAGCCTCCCTACAGGTCTGCATCTGGCACCTTAATTGCATTGCTTTCATAGGGTTGCTATATGTCCGGGAATTCCCGGATGTGTCCTCTTTTGGGGGGGGGTCCTACATGCCCATCCAGGGGGAGTTTTGCATTTTAAAGCAAATGTCCTGGATTTTTTGTTTTTAAGTTTTTAAAATTTTGATTGTGTGGCTCTGGTTCAGGCTTTAGCAACCTGGGCTCTGATTCAGGCACTGGCTCTGGCATGGGAGGCCCGGGTTCTGGTTGAGGCTTGGGCAATGGCTCGACAACTTTTTGTGTCTGGATTTTTACCTCTTGAAATATGGCAATCCTAGCTTTCATCATATGCTGGCAATGCAGCTCTTTACCCTCATTTTTGTAACCCTATATATGACCCAATCTATTCTTCTTGTATGTTTAATATTCTTGTAAACCGACCTGGGACCTTGTGGTGAATAGTGAGGAAGAAAAAGTAACAACAATAACTCTACAGTGTTCAGCAACACTGTAACAGCATAGGAAGTAGTTTCATGGATTTTTGTTTTCATCCTTATACCATGAAACTGGTATTGTTTTCATCATTGTATCATGAAATTGGGAAACCTGTTGAGAAGCAAATAAACCTTAAAGTTAAATACTTTAAAATTTGTTCACCTTAGAATTAAAAATACAACTAAAGATAACCACAAATTTATCCTGTTGATTGGTACACAACAAATATTCCTGAAATGTCAGGGTCATCATGTGTGTTGGGATTTCCAAGAGTTAAGAGCCTAAAGCCCAGACTAAAAAGCACTCACCCCCCCAAATATTCTTTCAAACCATTGTTGCTTGATTTGGATGCGCAAACTTATTAACTTACTTAACTTTCTGAGGTTCAAAAATAATATTAAAGTAGAATACAAAATTATCTTTCCATCTGCAAATGTTAGCTCAAATAAATGCAAGCATTAACAGAGAAGATGTGTTTCCAAAATCTGCATTGGGATGTGTACATAATATACAATTCACTTTATTGTTCTAAAGGGAGAATGTGTCAACATACTGAACACATGGGTGACATATGTACTCTTGTATAAGAGGATCAGTCAGCATGCACTGCAATGGCCCCCTGGTATACAAAGCTACAATAAATTTAATCCCCAATTGATTCCACAAGAATGTTTGTGCCCCATCCAGTTTCATAGCTCAGGTTTTACAAGGCAGCATTTCACTAGCAGAAATCACACTTTATTTCCAATATATAGTATAGAAATAGTACTAGATAAAAGAGTTACATTTCTACAATCTCTAAAGAAAGCTTAAATTACTGTGAAGGCTTTTGATTATTTAAGTATTTGTTTAAAGAATAGTAAGTTGTATTTTAAAATGCTGAAGTAGATTCCTATATACATCATGATTAGTGTCATCTGATCATAATAAAAGTGCAACTAACACAGCTGCCATGTCAGCTTCACCTCAGGAACAAGGTCTTAATCATAAATCAACTGAATGACTAATTTAACATTGTTAATGCCAGTAAGTAGTTCCTTGGAGTCATTCCAGTTTTTATACCTTTCAAAAGGTCAATATGCTACCTTCTCTAGTACACAAAAGTCCTATCATTCACACTGTTTTCTCCCCTAAGATTGAAAAATGACATGTTATTTAAATGTTAGTGTGTTTTACTAGCAATTAAAAATGTTCATTTGTTGAAAAAAGGTGATATACAGGAAACAAAAAATGATCACTTTAGCTTTCCATATTCTCCTTCTGCCACAACCTTAAAACAACTCTTTGATGTTGATGTAAATACTACTCCATTGTAAAAAAGAGAGAGAAAACCCTATGAAAATATTTACTGCTGCATCCTTCCTGAATTAACATTAACCTCCTTACAGCACTACCACAAATTAAATCAAGAAATATGTCGTGCTAGCTGAGCAACTAATCCAACTGTAGTTCATATTAAGAACATGAACCAAAAAGCAAATTAAAATACATCTGCCAATAAAATATATTCTAATTGTTTGCATCTGCTTACACTGCCAAAAACAATGAAGGGCTCATCATTACAGAATTCATAATAAAAAAAATTATTCTGCAGTTTAATGCAAAATATATTTACAACATAAAAAGAGTAGATTTAAAGATCAGCAACTCTGCCAGAAGGAAGGAAAAACTGGTCATCATTCCGACTTCAGTAGATGCCATTCCATATCAGACGATGTTTCCCACTCATAAATACATGACAAATACTTCCTCAATCATTTTTTACGAGCAGGGATGCACAGGGGGTTGTCAATGGCTAGCCTGAGGGAAAATAGGAACAGCAGGCGGCAGAAACTGTACTGAAAATGGCTATGTGGTAAATTTTCTTCTGGAACATCACTCAGCTATCCCAGGCTTTGATCTTTCAGCTACAATTACACTAACATCCGTAAAACCAGGATATTTTTTTAAAACCAAACCTCAACCATCAGTTCTGCATGAACACAGTAAGATTTTTTTACTACGATTTCACAATATAAATAAAATAGTTATAAATTTAAAAATTGTAATATATATGCTAAGTTTTCCATTCCATCATCACAACTTGGTCTCACCAAAAAAGGCGGGGTATTTGTGGTTCTGGAGACGGCTAAATCACAGACTGGCGTCTCCTAACAGACTGTCTACCATTAAGGTCTGAGAAAAGGTATTTACTATACAATTAAAGGCAGTGAGCTCTACCTGTGATCACCCTAATGTAGGTGTGATGATCCATTTTGTGTAGGGAAACTAACCTGCCCATTTTCAAATAAATTCTGATGCTTATTATCTTTACTGTGGCACTTGAGAAACCTCTACAAGAGCCCTTAATAAAGAATGCTAAGATTTACTGCATTACATTTGTGTGAAACTTGAAAATGCCTTCCAGACCACAACACTGAAGGCACAGTTGCTTGATTGCACAAAGTTTCTTGAAGGCTAGATGCAGTTTCAAAAACAGTAACTCATTATGGGGAAAGATTCTGAACCAGAAGTTTTAAAATGCCCTTAAAGTGACCATTTTTAAAGTTGCATTATGCTCCTTAGAAGAAATATAAATGCACAACAACACTAGGAGCAGGGCAGTTTTCAGCTGAAATTATTTTACAGAATTTATTCTAATAACTTATTGGAGTTAACCATCTGACATTAATTATTGCTTGGGCTTCCAGTCTATGAATGTTTATTTTTCAGTCTAAAGCCTTCTCACTCTTTGATATCATATGGAAATGAGAAATTTTAATGGAAAATTGAAACCATGTGCATCTAAGTACTTAATGAAGTACAGGGAGAGCGAAAGGGTATGTTTTAAGCGAATTCTGATACACTGGTCTGGATACTTTGACAAAGCAATAAGCAAATCTTAAATGTGTTTCAGAGTGATATTTTTGTAATTTTGTATGCTATGAAAATGTGTAACAAAACTAAAAGAAGAGTGATTTAATGTTTCCTTCCAATGCAACAGTTTAAGCGCCTCTTCCCTAAAACTACTGTTTTATCTCATCTGAAACTTTTACACAAAAAGCAAATGCAGCATGATTTTCAATCTCTCCATTTCTAATGAATCCTCACACTCTGGGGTTGGATCTTCATCCCGGTCACTGCCTGTTTGACAGACATCTTATTCTTCAGCCATTATATATGCATTCATACTGACAACATTAATAAAAGTTTCTGAACAGCATATAGCAAACCATATGCATGACATCTGCTGCATTTTAAGAAGTGGCCCAGCAAGCAGAAAGTTGTAAACACCTTGAATTTACCCTGAACTATATGGGAGTCATGATTCTATGCATATATATGGAGCACTCTATCTCCTTTTTATCATATTACCAACCATATTATGGCATCATTTTTACCCTTCAACATCCAATAAATAGAAGGTTGGCATGAAAAATGACTTCTTTCTAAAGTTAAATATTATAGACAACTTACAAGACTATTTATGGTTATTTTTCCTTCAATATTGCAAAATAAACTAAAAGGTAGGAGAGAAAATTGCTACTTTAGTTTTATAGATCTTCAAGGGAGGTTTTTTTTATTACTTTTACTGCATTCCAAAGACAAGGTAATAGGTACATTGCCAATATTAGCTTTAAGACATTTAGATTTACTCCAAGTACAAAAATCACGACTAACCATTATTTTGACAAAGGTGCCTTTCAGAAGCATCGTGAATTTTCTACAAAAGATAAAGGCAACAAACTCACCATTTGTTTTTCTTTCTAATATAGTCTTTTTCAGAGAGGTTAACCAAGTAGATCATTGGTTTTGAAGTTAAAAACAAGTGTTTGTTCAGCACCTCAATCTAAAAGTAAGAAAATAGAAGCTACATTAACACAGACAGCAAGAGATAGAGTGTTGTGAATTGGGTTATAAATAAATAAATAAATAAATAAATAAATAAATAAATAAATAAATAAATCTGTTTAGCATCTTAAGTATAAAGTAAATTGTTAAAAAGAATGCACATGATTTCCAAATGTTGGCATTAATTTACTGGAGGTAAATCAAAAGGTTTACACAAAGATCTGATATACTTTTGTGCTGTTGTTGGTTTTTTAAAGGAAAGACATTAGACAGTGGATGAGGTAATAGTCATAAGCCTACCTCTTTGTCATTCCAATCATGATAGAAACGGACGGGCTTTTTTTCTTCTATTACCCAGCTTTTGATTTTGCACATTATGTCCTGCACAGAATTAGGAAGAAACAAAAGACATTAAAGTAGAATATACTCAGTTATATGCCAGACTGTTATCAGTTATTTCTCTTGAGGGAGTCGTTTTAGGTAACAAAATATTATGTGCCTTCTAACTGAAATTTCATATATAATGAATGAGAAAGGGACACAGGAGTCACGTTAGGGCTAGGAGCAGATGAACAGGAAATAAACCTTTTAGTGACTTCATTGAGAAATACGAATGATATTTTATGCTCCCCAAGCTGGATGAAATATTGCATGTATAAATAAATCTGTTTCCTGAAACTGCGTATTGGTGTAGTAATTAAGCATCCCTTATAAGAAACCATATATGAGAGAACATGCTGCTGTGACAAAGGAATAGGTGCAAAAAGTGATGTGTGTGTGTTGGTTTTTTAAAAAAAACACACACTGACAGCCAAAGAAACTGAGCTGATTATTGATGATCTACCATTCAAGATATTAATTCAAATGGCCAAAGGCCTCAATATTCTACATTAATTTTTTCTGTCAACACCTTCTCCTTTCCTCCAAAAATGAAACCTGCCAAAGCTTCCATTACACAATGGCAAGAGCCTTGCACTAGTGACCTCCAACCAGCTGCATTCACTTTCAGAACATCTCTCCCTGCAGGAAATCTAAAGGCCTTTTAGTTAGCAAGCTAGTGTGCATTCAGAAGGAGTAACTGCAGGAAGAGCCCAATGTGCTTTGTTTCTCTGGCCTTTCTTCACAGAAAGATTAATCATCTGTGAAATGGAAACGGCAAACAGCAAGTGACACAAACTGAACCCTTCAAGCCTTTCCTCATCAGTTTTGTGGCTCTGAATCTGAAAGCTGCGTGTGGCAAGGTTTGCCTTACAGGCAGGTGTTAATAAAAGGCTCTTAGGTCTGAAAGGTCAAACCAAGCTCTTCTAGAAGTAGTGCGTTTTAGTGTCAATTTTTGCCAGAGATAATTTATGGTCATGCTTTAAATATTGCATTTCACGAAATTTACCATGGGTATGATATTCAATTAGATAATTTTAAACGGATTTCTAGTCATCAGAATTTTCTCAAAAGCACATGTTTACCTTCTCAATAAATAGGTTAAACATTTACAAACACACAGCTTCAGTATTTAGTGTACTAATGTTTCCCATCTCGCAAATGCTTCAGGGGAAAAACAAGAGGAAAGCTCTTCTAAATCCTTAGATCCTGATTTGTAACCCTCCAGGAACAGGGCTCCCCACAGATTTTAACAAGAAAGGGGCTAGCTGAAAACTTTTAATGAAATATAACACGTTCTGCCTAAGAATAATCACTTTTACTCTCCTATAACTGATTTTCACTCATAAATGTTTTAAAAGTGGCTAATGTAACACCATTTCCTACAAGGAGAAGATCAAAGTGCTATATTACAAATGCATTATGATTAAAAAAGCACTGTGCAGCCTTGCTATTAAATGTTCTTTAAACCCTAAAAGGCTTCCCATAGATCTCACTTGGCACTGCATATACAACCTTTGACAAGTAATGTAGACCATTTTTATTCATTGCCTAAAATTGTAGGCAATTATGTGCGTCACACTGGCCACCTGCAAGTTCTGAATGCCTGCTCCAGTTGTCATAGCTAAAAACTAATGTCGGAGGGGATTAATCTAGGGGGAGAGAGTCCTCTTTAATGGCTCCAGCAGGTGAAATGGCCCAGCTGGTTACTATGATGAGTGGCCAGAATAGCTTATGTAGAGACATGCAACAAGATTACACATTTCAAAAAAAACAACATAGTAGAACTATCTTATCTTGGGGACCTATCTATGTTTTGTGCTTTATTCAATAAATAAATACTTCACTTAAGTTTAAAATATGCATTTCTAAAGCCAAACTTCTCTTCGTTATTAGAAGAATTCCTCAAGTAATCCTTCTTTACTAGTGGTGGAATTTTATGCAGTTTTACAATTTAGAACATAATGTTAGTTACAAATTTCATCTTTAAAAAGCCATTAGTATTATAGTTTCCCCAAAACGTTGATATATTCCATTTTGTAAAGTAGATGGTAAAATCTTTGGGACTGAACAGTTCAGGTTCTAGACTCTACATGATAATGACTAGAAAGCTGTCTTTTATATTTGGTTTATCCCTCAATTATCTCTGCACAAGCAAACAACAGTTAAAGTGTCAATGTAGATTTTCCATTCCTGCCCCAATTGTTCAACTGACCGTCTTCACTGTTAATATGAAAAACAGCACACAATATATTACTCTAGTTTAAACTTAGGTACCTCAACTCATATTTGGCAAACTAGCTCTAGTTTAAAGGTAATTCTAACAATATTTCAGATCAGTGAAAAAATACCCTTTTACTCACAAAACTAAAAATAAAGAATAGGCAGAGAGCCACTCTGTAGATGCTTTTCAACAGTCAAACTCAATTCCCCTGGAAATATGTCACAAACCTGAGCCTAAATATCTGCTAAAAACTGTTTGTAAGACTTCTCTGGGCTGGTTTTCAATGACCAGGGTGAAGCAGACGTGAACATGGATATTTAAGTACACACATGACAATGTTTTATATTTCATTTGATAGTTAACGTACTGCATTTATGTGCTACTCAAATCAAGCTTTCCAATGAAAGTAACACTGAACATGAAATAAACAGAGAGAATTTTGAAGTCCTATCCTTAAGTGGTTAATATACTAGTACAGTCCCAAATCTAAATCTAAACAGATGTAATAAAGATGCATCTGAGATTTTTTTAAATTCACAAATCTCAGAAAATAAGGTTTAAAAGATAATCCTGAGCAATGTGAATTATAGTTGGTCTTCCTCTTGTTCCATCTGGTGGTTTTAAGAGTTTTCAAATATTTTGATTTACAGGAATAAGAGCACACAACTACCAAATTAAACCAAAATAATGGAAAGGTTGGGAAAGTTACCAGCAAACCTTACAACATGCTGTTTATGATCCAGCAAGTTATGTTGTGAGAGCTGCTGGGATTTCTCCTCTTCTTTCCATTCTAGCAGGCTCTCCCCCCCCCATCCTCCACCCCCCCCCCTCAAACAGAAAAGCCGTACTTCAAAACCTTTGGAGGAAAAAAAACAATAAAGTCACCAGCATGTGCTCTGGAGACTTGCTGGACCATGGCCATTATGAATGATTATGGTATTCTACTGAAGTAAAGTACTGCATGACATTCCTTCTGCTTTTGAGACCAGATAAATGACTCAAACATAGAAACAGAAATTGTATTTTTGAAGCAATGTTCAGGCTTTTGGAAATGTAAATAAAACAAGTATAATGTAATTTGAATAGTTTGAAGGTACAGAGGGAGCACTTCTGAACTATTATCCATATTTGAATAGTGGTTGAAAAGGGAACTTTGAAGTCAGTTTTCCATTCTCCTAAGTATATGGAAGGCAGTCTATACCAACCTAGTTTTCAGAGAGGTGGTTATACCTGTGTGTGTAACACTTCACATACCTGAATGCTACTACATGGTTGTTGTTTTTTTTAAAAAATAAATCTTGTAGGTATAGAGCTGAGTCTCAAGAAGGAGGTTTCCAACCCCTGCCTTTCCCTTCGCATGCCCCTTTTCTTATACGCCAGGGGAGGGTTTTGTATGTAGAATGCCATTATATTAGCAGTTAAAAACACACCTCTTTGCAGGCCTTTGGTAGGGATTGAGTTAATATGCTGGTGACTATTCATTTTATCACTTATCCATGTTTTGTGAATTGGTGTGTTGTATTTTGAATTTAATTACTTTACTGTTTTATTTATAACCTGCCTTGGGGTAATTTCATTCTTTTCAGCTGCTTTGAATGCCAAGCAGAAAGGTGGGATATAAATATTTCAAAACAAAACTGGGATAGCATTTTCTTCTGTTAGGAAGAGACGAACAAAATTTGATCTTATCAACAAGATGGTTTCCCTACTTGACCCTAACTGGCAGAGCAAGAAGCAAACTACTTGGTGTGGGAGTGCGGGAGAGGATCACAGAGACTGGAAAACCAAATATAACCATAACCAGATACCAAAACAGTAACATTTAAGAAGAGAAAAGAACCAAAGCAGTAAAAACAAGAAACTGTGTGTGGTGCCTATAAGTGTGGATCATGCAAAACACAAAATTATGGGGAGACCAGCAACCTTTGGTACACCTAGAAGAACAAAAAAATATGCTAAGTAATAGCATATTACCTTCCACCATGTACAGAAGACTCCCTCTGTATCTGGAATTTTTTTTTATTAAACCCAATATTCTCCCTCAAGTAAGTTTGTGCTTTATGCAAGGTCACAACTCTGGAAACAGAAGCCTCCATCCATGGGATGTCCACATATGTGAGGAGATGCTAACATTGCATATCTATAGAATTCCTCCAAGAGAAACCTGCCCTCAAATGTTATGTATCATTGTGTGTGCAGTAATACCAGCAGCTGATATCCACTGCTTCCCAAGCAGAAATGGTGGCCTCCTTAAGCCTTCATGACTCATGACGTTTTCTGGCCCACAACATGAAACCCTAGAAAATATATTTCATTTCTCCAGTGCCAGCTGTTCTCACAGGCTAGAAGGTAAGAGCACTTCTCACATCAGCCTGGATAGCTCAGTTGGTTAAGAGCATGGTGCTGATAATGCCAAGGTTGAAGGTTTGATCCCCATATGGGACAGCTGCATATTCCTGCAGTGCAGGGGTTGGACTAGATGATCCTCAGGGTATCTTCCAACTCTATTATTCTATGATCAAGCTAATGCCATTGCCATGAGTGCAGAATTTTGGTAAATCAAATTTCCAAGACCTGTGAAAAACATGACTTTTAGCACATGCAAAGGCTAAGACCTGAGCAATACTTCATTCTGACGAAGATACACAATTCCTTATTGGCTGACAGTGCACCCACCTATGAGAACCTCCGAACTGCAATGTCAATTCAAAAGGAGGACAGATCAGAGTCTGATTACCCAATTCAGAGCCTACTCAGGAAGTCCATGGACAAATGAAGAATTCTTTAACACAACACACTGCCCATCTCAGGGAAGAGACCTGGGTGCTGAGCCTTTTCTGCAGACCTTCAGGACCTCCCTTAGCTCTGCCTTGTCAAGATGAAGACTTTCTTCTTACTTTGACCAGGACAGACAAAAGGCAACTCCCCAAGGACCTTACTGCCTGCCAAAAGAAAACTGGGCAAATGTGGCTGAAAGCCTCATGGTATTGGGGCACATCTGGTTCTGCTCTCCAAACTAAGGTACACTCCAGTCAACCTTGGTGAACAGCAAATTGTTAAATATGCAAAACTGCCACAGATGAAACTTTAAAGCCCTTCTTGAGAACTGCCAAGATCCACTCAATGCAGGAGAGCCTGTGAAATCCTTTACCATCAGGCTAGCATGATTGCTTGGGGAGCAAGGCTATTATATGAGCTCCTGACTGTGGGATCCTAAATTGCTCCATAATGGCATCTGCAAAAACAAAATGCTTGTTAGCTAGTTTGGGTGTAATCTCTCTCCTGGATTTCAAAATTCTAACAACTATTTTTAAGTTTGGCAAAGTGATGACAGTAGCTTTTGGGGAAACCAGAGGAAAACTAGATCTGTCTCCCAGGGGTCCTCCATTTGTAAAAGCTTATGGTAGCTAGGGCCTGTTGTGCTACACTGCAAATACAGGAGAATTTTTTCACCAGTGACTTATTTCCAAAAATCCAAACAGTCTTAAAAAGAGAACAAGCAGCCAAAACAGATCAGAAACTTGAACAAAGCTTGTAAATCAACTCTGTCACCTAGAATTGAGACCTATTTTAGATCAAGGAGGCAGTATGCAGAAAGGCCTGTCACACAAACGAGAAATGTGGACATCTCACATGACATATTTAATAGCTTAACAGTAACATTTTAACACTACAATGAGAGGGTAAGATTTTTTAAATCATGAATGACAACCTAATCAAACAATAACATTGATAAGCAAGTTAAGGTACCCATTTCTAGTACATATATTCATGGAATAAAGGTGTGAGTTGGGACCCAGCAACAGCATTTCAGATAATTTTACATTTCTGGCTTTAGGGGGTGAGAGACAGGGACTAAACTTCATTTCTTTTTAAAAACAAATTCTAACTTACTGTCTTTGTTAACTAACAGTGTTTTCTATAAATACTTAATTATCCTAGTTAGCTTAACATTGCTTTAAACTAAAAGACAAATAACTTGATACTATGTTTTCACCCCCATCTTTAGACTTCGAAGTAATTATGTGCAGGAAGAAAGATCTGTTCCTCCATGCTTAACAATGTGCATGTACTCTTTTTTTGGGGGGGGGGGCAGCCAGACTACAGGAGCATCATGAAAATAAAATCACATGCCACAGCAAAAATAATAATAAGAGAATTGGATGGCCAACTCCCTTTACTCTCTTTTTCAAAAAGAAGATGAACTGTCAACAATAGTGTAACCAAGCTTTCACATTCCAAACACACACCTCAAATGTTTTCCTGTTTACCCATGATTTTAAATATTTGTTTAAGGAAAGTAATGCCATTTCTGAACTTAAGATTTTGAAGCCACTGGCCTCATCCAACAGGTTCTTCATAACTCACCCAGTTTGGTATCATCTGCAGATCTGATGAGCATTCCCTCTCCTTCTCCATCCTATTCACTTATAAGGATGTTAAACAACGGGCCCAGGACAAAATTGTGCTATCACATCTCTCCGGGGTGACAAGGAGTCATTGATACTTGCTCGTACAGTCCATCAACCAGCCACAAAGAGCAGTAGCAACATCTAGCCCATATTCTACCAGCTTGTCAAAAATTTAGCATGGGGGGCCTTTTCAAAGTCTTGCCAAAATCAAAATGAACTACACGCCCATAATTTCCTTAATCTACCAGGCTAGTAATTTTATAAAAAGGAAATTGTGTGTATATATGTGTGTTAGTATGAAGACATCAACAATTGTGTGCTATACACTGACAATTCCCTTGCAGTTTTTCCCTATATGTCTGCGGGAACTTTCATCACCGTCCCACTTTCACTCACTCTCCTGGTAGTACATGGAGTCATGCTGTCTAGCACCTCGCTGTCTAGCACCTCATTGCCACCTCTCTCTCCCCCCCCCCACTGGCAGGAATCATTTAAATACCTTCTGAAGAAGCTTGGGAGACTCCTGCAAAACACATACTGTACTTCCAAACCATTGTTATGTGCCTCTGCCAAAAGTCCAAATCCAACTTCTGCCAAATGTCCTTGCCCTTGAAAGTAAAGACCAGGCAGAAGGTATATCAGGGTCCACTGGTAGATGCCCAGGTGATTTTGCAGTTCATCAGCAAGAGTTTTGAATCCCAATCATCTAACAGCAGCAACAACTAAAAGGCTTCCCAGACATAAATTAGGCTGCTGGAACTTACAAATGTTGAGGAGAATGGAGTTTTGTTCTGGAGTAATCAGGTGCTCATAGCGATCCACCCTCAATTCTTAGAGTTGGGTAGAATTCAAAGTAGTACCAAGGAGACCATTCCATAAGTGCAAGCATTTATGCCTTCCCAATGGAACAATCTTCCCTCTTCTATGGGCTATTCTGGGGGTTCTCCCCTCCCTCCAGTACAGATTTGGGAGATGAGACAGCAGCTGCATAAGGGAGGAAGAGAACGGGGAAAGCCCCTTGCACCAGCAGGACTCCTTGAACTGGCTTCCGCTAACAAAATGAGTTAGTTGAATCTGGACCACAGTCTGCCCATCCCGGCATAAACCATGTTCTAAGAATTCAAACCTTTCCCAATGATACAAAATTCATAGCCAGCATTCTCTCTCATCTTTAGACATAACCTTCAACAGGAAAAGTGACAAAAACACCACCCATGCCCCTATATTCTTCCTCTTCCTACCCAGAGCCAGGGGCTTGTAACACTTTCAACTCTGTGGCTAGCAGGAGTATTTGTTCCCGCATGGATCCACAGGAAGGGATAACAGTCAGTAGACTGTAGACATTTTGAACGCACACACCTGGGAGACAACAAACATCCCACAACTTGTCAGGAGGACAAACTACTGTCTCGGTCCCTCTCAGTAGGGGGGTCACCAGCTACCACCACAAATCTCCTCTTCGGAGCAGAAACAAGAGTCCTTCTATCTCCAGAGGTCTTCAAATCCTCCTTCACATTTTCCAAGTGGTCTGGAAACAATGTCCATGGGAAGGCCCTGGAATCAATTCACCGCTTCAAAGACACAATTGTCTTGCTCCTGTTTGTAGCATTTTACCATGTTCTGCCACCTGCATTGGTTTTCTTCTTCTTTTTAGAAACTACCCTGTCCCATTGTCCTTTCAGAAGCACTAAAATTATAGGGTTTTCTTGATTTTTAACTGTGGTGAGCAAAATTGTAAATACAGAGAGAGGATATTATTTATAGCAATTTATTTGAATTTAGATTGTGACTACATCTAGATTTCTAACATCAAACAGCCAGGCTGACAGTCTTACTTACCTGGATATATACGATCACTTATATTATTCCAATTAACAATGTGATTAATATAGGAATTCTGCATTAAGGTACCTTTTCACATTCATGGAAATCAATCTATAGCTCAATAGCGTTCATGTTACTATACCACTTTCAATACTTAAACTACAGTGAATACAACTTGCTTTTCTAAAACTTATATGTGAAATCAGATGCAATACCCATATTAGATTGTATTATTGGAAATGTGAGCATGAAGATGTTCACACAAATGAATTTCTTCTTCCTACTGCACTCCCAAAAAATCCACTCTGAAATCTTGGGGGAGCCTCTAAAATGTGTGGGATGAGTATGAGAGCTGCACAAAATTTCAGTCGCGCCCCCCCCCCTCATTCCAGGGGTCTCCTGAGCATCAGGAGTGGCTTTCTGGGAGGCAGAAGAAGGGGTTCTTGCAATTCTATTGATACAACCTATTGTGTACTCTGGAACTGGTATACAGTGGTACCTCGCAAGACGAAAAACGCGCAAGACGAAAGAGTTTTCCGTTTTTTGAGTCGTTCCGCAAGACGAATTTCCCTATGGGCTTGCTTCGCAAGACGAAACGTCTTGCGAGTTCTTGCGAGTTTGTTTCCTTTTTCTTAAAGCCGCTAAGCCGTTAATAGCCACTAAGCCGCTAAGCCGTTAATAGCCGCTAAGCCGCTAATAGCCGTGCTTCGCAAGACGAAAAAACCGCAAGACGAAGAGACTCGCGGAACAGATTAATTTCGTCTTGCGAGGCACCACTGTACAAATACATATCATACAAATACCAAATTTTAGATACAGAAATAACTAAAGAAATATGAATAGAAGAGCAGAACATATGAGGAGTATTTTTGCAAAATATAGTGTGGAAAGTATAGAGACCAGAACAATTATGATTTCTCCTAAAATACATTAAGTAGTAGAATCGAAAACTGAGGATGAAAACACCGATACAGCATTTCCAAGCAATTTAATTTCTTGGGGGGGAAATGTATAGGCATAGCAAATGGTCTTCACTACTGAACTGTTTTACGCAGTCACCGTTTATATATGCAACTAGAATTGAGGTAACTAACACAATGCAACATGGTACGTACTAGATGTAATAATTTTGAGGTAGAAAGTTGAGGTGTCTTAAAACTGAGACTAGCACCTTTTTCCCAGTACAATAAAGTCTGCAGCTGATAAGCACCATCCCTGTGTAAAACCATTCCTACACTGGAAAAAAATATTTTAAAAATTGAAGATATTCTTACTTACATATTCGGGTTTTAATTTCTTGTCACCTCCTCGTACAGCCACTTTTTCTAGTTTGTCTATAATGGGCATGATCATTTCCTCATCTTTTAGCCTAAGTTCTTCATGTATTATTTCAATGTCACGAACAGGTGCAACACTTCCTTCAATGTGTGTGATATCATCATCATCAAATGATCCTTTGAGGGGGAGCAAAATTCAGATGTTAAGCAGTATTCTGAGTGGAGGGGGGATGACGACAAAAGAAAGATACACAAAGTAGAAACAATCTACCAGTCATAGGCACCAGGGCAGAGCAAAACTTAATTACAAGCATTTTAAGTGTTTTTCAAACAAGAAATCTGTCAGTAATTTTCAGTATCGGGGTCACTGCATCTTACAGTGTATTAGAGGTGGCCAAATAAAAGTATTTTTTATATAGCACTTAATAAATAAATGGTTCAGAATAATACAGGAACATTTTAAGTCACTCATTAGATGCAGTAAACATTAGAATTGCTATGAAGTTTATGTCAAAGAATTCTGAAGTTCTACACAGTACTAATGGGTTTCCAAGGGAAACAGGATTTACAAAAAAGGGGGGAGGCCTGAAATCATCTGGCAGACCTCTTCTCTGCTTCAAACTACTTTATCACTATGGTTCTGACGGTGATTAGATAATGAACCACTCAGACACACAATTTACACAGCAGCTAATTTCATCGGTCTGATTTGAGGGTATGGTTTTTAGGGGGCCATCAAAGAAGCAGATGAAGGTGCATTTGTCATATATGAGTGACAACCATTCACACTATCTCAACAAAATGGTGCTGGCCCTTATTAGAAACACATGCTATTATCACATATTTAAAGTGCAGTTGAAGCCATAATTTCAAATTGTCAATGGAAACATAAGGGTAAAACAACCAGATATTACTGAAGCATGTGTACTGACTTTATGCCCCTCTAAAGACATAATGTGGCAATGTAATTCAACTGAGATACTCTTGAGTTCTCAATAAATAATAGCATGAAAACAAAAATTAAAAATATGTCTTAGTAGCAAACTATAATTTAAAAATTTAGACCTAGTCATGAATTAATGCGCAACATGAATTTTAGGCACTATTTAGTAACAATCCCACTGACTCTAGAAATGAGACTTTAAAACATTTTAAAGAATGAATGCTAGCTACTGTATCTTCATATGAGGTCATAAAAAATAAAGCAACATCTACTACATATTTTTAGAGAGATGCAAGTCTACCATATTTTGAGACAATTCACACATCACTTTCCCCTCACATGGGGAATGTCACAATACTTACACCTCAGGACCCATGGAACAGTAGAGCTAAAAAAAAATTGTCCTAATTACACAACCGGAATCATTAACAGCAGCTTCTCAATTAGCATACTGAGGGCAAATCAGATGCATTTTGCCATGTGGACATTGAAAGGTACAACATTGTTCAAAGGCAAAAATCCCAGTAATTGTTTCTTCTTTTGGAATCTCTTTGGTTTGTCTCTATTTTTTACCTTCTCTCTCTCTGTTGATGTTAACCTGGACCCTAGCCTCAGAAGTATCGTCTCCCATTTTAACTTTTGTAATATTCTATGCCGCTTTCTCACACACATTAAACCTTCCATTTCTGTGAATTCCATGGTCCTTATTAAATTTTTCCTCATCATATCTAGCGAATTTTCATTCTTTATCATCTGCTCCATCGTCTACCAATTGTTTTTCACACTAAATTTAAAATATTCCTCCTGATCTCCAAGCATGTTTATTCTTCTTATTTATTACTGTTAATAATAATAATATCGCCCTTCATCCAAGGACCACAAGACAGTTCAAAGTGCAAAAAGAGAAATTCACATAGCATAGCAACTTTCACAAATAAATCGAAAAATCACATTGTTTTGTTTTTTTTAAAAAAACAACTCAACAGCTTTTGGAATGTCCTGGTTTTTACTTTTTAAATTTGGCAACCCTAACACACACACACACACACAGCTTAAAAGGAATTTAGGGAATTCCCCATTTAGGGAAGTTTTTAATGTTTGATGTTTTACCGCGTTTTCAATATTCTGTTGGAAGCCACACAGAGTGGATGGGGAAATCCAGCCAGATGGGTGTGGTATTATTATTATTATTAAGCCAAAGACCTGGAAGAGGAGGAGGCAAGCTTCACTCTGGAGAACATTCAGGAAGCCACCACAGAAAAGCCCCATTCTCATGTTGCCACCCTCTGGATCTCTCATGGAGGCGGCACATTTTGAAGGGCCTCAGATGATGATCACAGGGTCATGGTCGGTTCACAAGGGGAGAGATGGTTGTTGATGTATTGTGGTCCTGAGCCAATTAAGGCTTCATAGGTCAAAACCAGCCCTTTGCATTTGACCCGGAAACTAACAGGCAGCCAGTGCAGTCAAGTCAGGATTGGCGTTATATGCTCAAACTGTCTTGCCCCAGTGTCAGCTGTTAGTTTTCTGTATTTACTCTTTTCATTCCTGTACTTGTGCATAAACCACCCTGGGACGATTTGGTGAAGGGTGAAATTATTATTATTATTATTATTATTATTATTATTATTATTATTATTGTTAATTACATATTTTGTTATCAATGTATTATAATAATAATTGCAGGTTATTATATATTACTGAAAAAATAATAACAACATTCTTAAACATTTATTTATACTAATGAACAACCGTAATAATAATTTTCTTTAACATTTTATTTATACAAATGAACTGCTAGGGTCTAGCTTAAATATGTATAGTAATCACAATGTACAATTTTAGGAGAGCTTACACTAACAAATTGCTGAAACTATTTTCTCATTTGTAAAAACAAAACAAAAACAACTAACACAGTCTAGCAGATTTGGTAAGAATCTTAAAGGTCCAACTCTCTGCCAGTTCAGGAAATGTACTAGTACTTCATCCTTGATCGATGGCCATCAAACCTTTCCTACGTTTTTCCTTGTAGCATTTCCCCACATATCCTGGAAATGTATTTTACAAACAAAAACAACTTCAGATTAGCAACTACTCAAACTAATGCCACCTGGCCAACAAAAGGAGTTGCCTTGCCAGACTCCTTATGCACACAGCATATAGTGGTGGGAAAGCCTCAATAGTTTGTGTCCCTTTGCCATTTGGGGACAGTGTGAATGTCCAGTGAAGAGAAGAGTGTATGCATTTAGCGCTGAATTCTTGAAATCACCCACCCAGCAAAAGCAGTCACAAGTCACCAGTTCAACTATCTTCCCAGAATCACCATATTTTTCCATGTATAACACGCCCCCATGTATAAGACGACCCCTATTTTGGGGGACTCCAAATTCAGAAAATGGGGGAGATTGCCCAGAGTTGTTAAGCTTTTTTTTTTTGGAAGCTTTTTTGGGGGGAGGATTGCCCAAAGTTGTTGAGATTTGGGGGGGGGGGGTGCCGAAAATCGCTCACCCACCAGAACGCCACTGCCAATCTCACGCATTGCCGAAGACATCAATCGTCTGCCCGCTCGCCACCAATCACCCACACAATTGCCGCAGTGGCAGCCAATCAACAACAGCCCTTGCCGCAGCAATCTCCTGTGGCCCCTCTGCATTATCCGTGTATAAGACAACCCTCAATTTTGAACATTCTTTTCTATTGGAAAAAACCTAGTCTTATACTCGGAAAACTACGGTATCTGCTGTTTATGAATCACATGCAAAATGCTTTACATCAAGCTTGTGTTTCTCTGCAGCCTGAGGAAGGAGGACAAGGAGGTGGTGTTATGCAGAAGGGTTGTGGCTTAATGACAAAGCAGCTGCTTCACATGCAGAAGATCCCCAACATCTCCAGGTAGGGCTGGAAAGGACTCCTGCCTGAAATCCTAGAGAGCTGCTGCCAGTCAGCACAGACAACAATGAACTAGATGGATCAACAGGCTGACTCATTATCAGGCAGCTTATTTAAGTGTTATTTCTAGACAAAAAAATGGCTTTTTAAAAACATAGTTAAACAAGGCTGAATGACTGTAACAAGCCAGCAGTAAAGAGAAGTAAACGCTTTATTAGGAGGAGGGAACAGGATTTTCACAGCAGTGTCAGCCCTAATGAGCACAGCAACTAATCTCCAGTAGGTCTTGCCACCATGAAGCAGTTGCTGAGACAGAAGGTCCCAGCCCCTTCCCTCCCCAACTGCCTAAAGTCACCTCCTCTCCAGGGTTTCCCCTAAGCAATCTGAGACTGTGCCTATGTGACACAAATTTCTCCTCTGCCCTCTTCATGCCTCTCCTGGTTCTGGGGACAGGAGCTTGTCGCAGCAGGAGGGGGAGGCTTCACTAGCCAAACTCATCTCCATCCAATACACAGTGTGCCACACTGGAACAGGGCAATAAGATAGTACTACAATGAAATTATTACTTTATTCGTTACATTTGTAGCTCACATTCTACCAAATGCTGCTCAAGGTGGCTTGATGAAGGAAACTCCATGAGTAACTGATGCACTTGCAACTTAGAGCTCCAGAATATGGCCTTCAGGGTTCTGAAATCAAAAGTTTGTAAGAGGAACCATATTATAGTTTGGCACAACATCCAATGAACAGATGTACACATAATTAGAATACACATCATTCTCTGGAATATGTGTCCTGTGTAGATTGACACAGGTGCCTTCTTTTTCTTTTTTACATTTGCAGAAAAGATCCGGAAAATATTGTCTGATATGCAGAAAGCACTGCAAGAGAATGCAGAACTAATCAACCAAATGGGTGGTGCAAACTGCATTAGGTAGGACACTGAATACTGTATCAATTCATACAAGCACTCAGTGAGTTCCATTTCTGGAAGCAAATGCTTGTCAAAACCTCTGAAGAGTAAGTTTTGTATGATAACAGAGGAAGTCACAAACAAATTCACTGAACATTGCAACATTTTAGTACATTATTACACTTCACACGTTTTGCATCTGTTGACATATAAAGCAGAAGTGGGGAACTGGATCTGTCCAGTAGGTCAGACTGTTATCTATCCCACCCCTTGCAAGCCAAATGTGACATAATAATGACATCAGCCAACACCTATTCACCCACACGATTTTAAATCCCTTGCTTGGCAGGGGGTTGGACTCGATGGCCCTTGTGGTCTCTTCCAACTCTATGATTCTATGATTCTATGATTCTATGATTCTATGAAATCCAACTATGCAAACAAATACACAGTCCACAGCACTGATCATTAGGTCTTGTGGGACACTTCATAAGGGCTTCACAAAACCCAACGATCAGCTGATTGTCAGGTCTTACAGTGGCCATGTGAAGCACCCCACCAATGTTTCCAGGGTTCACACCTGGGACTTTCTGCGTGTAAAGCAGTTGCTCTTTTACTGAATTACAGCCCCACCCATATCTCAGTGGTAGACTGCTGGGTGCAATTACAGTAAACCAAAATAGGTGGCTATCAGAGCACAGGCTATCTCTGTCCAGGAATGACTGTAGAATGGCAAAGCAACTGAAGCTGACAAAAGGAACTCTGCATCACTGAAGCCACTTCAGCCTCCAGTGAGAAAACTGTTCCTTAAATATTCCCATATAAAACAGGTCATCTACCCAATTCTTTAAAGAAATAAAAAATCAAAATTATATTATGAAGCTGAAATAGCAGTTCTGTAAACAACATAAAAGAAAAGCTATACAAAACAAGAAACTGGTTTCACAGCCATTACCACCTAAAAGAAAGTACAATTTCAAGAGACAATGCAACAAATTGTATGTTACTATAAAACTGACCTGATACAAAGAGAATACAGTGGTACCTCTGGTTACGAACTTAATCCGTTCCGGAGGTGCAATCGTAACCGGAAACCATTCTCAACCTGAGACATGCTTTTGCTAATGGTGCCTCCGGCACGCAATTTCTGCTCACATCCTGGGGCAAAGGTAGCAACCAGGAGCAACTACTTCCGGGTTAGCAGAGCTCGTAACCTGATGCGTACGTTACCAGAGGTACCACTGTACAAAAAAAGGGTTATAAATATCAAATAAAGCCATATTTCACCAGGGTTTGCCATTCCCAGAATTGGCATAATGTGATATAAATAACAAATGGCTGCCAAATGGAGGCAAACCCTATACATTTATCTGCAACCTGAGATACCTGTAATTTATCAGTCTTTTTTTTTCAAAAATGAGGATAAAAATAACTTTATTAAACCAAATATTTAAAGAAAAATCTGAACATTCTTTCCAGTCCTGTAATATGGTAGAACAAAAAGCTACTAACAGAAAACTTGCAAGTTGTTTACACATATTGATAAAAGACATAATTTTGGGGTTTAAAGGCACTGGTAAAACTATTACTTCAGAGATTTCCTTCATTATCTTTTCCCAAAATTTGTATACATGTTTACAACACCATCACATGTTCTAATAGCTTCCTTTTTAATTACACCCCCTCACAACACATAGAGGAAACAAGTCTATTTATATGTGCAAGGTGGACTGGAGTCAAGAATGGGCTATTTTTAAGAAGTTTTCCTGGATATTTGCAGAGACAGATCTAAAAGCGGGGTAAGCCACATCCCCCAATGCAAGGCTTTGTACAGTAACAGACAATTATAATTCCTGTACACTTTGTACAAGCAAGTCCTGAGTTGTACACTGAGAGTACAACTCTCAAATGCAAGAGCACAGTCACAAGAGAAGGAAGAAGGATTCAATGATTGAGGTTCCTGTGACACAGACATAGAAAGCACAAGTGTTCTTCCTGTTTAGGCTCAAAATTCCTAAGCAAGCCCCTATTGAAACCATGGAACCATGCCTAATGTATGAAAGGAAGAAATTATGTGAACATCTATATAGGCCATCTTTATCTAACTAGGTGCAAGAACACCTTCCAACAACTATTCAAGGAAATCATTTCAGATTTTAATAAACCAAATAAGCAACTCAATTCCATTTGATCTGAAATCCCAGCTTTGCATCGGCCACACAGTAAGTCTGCCTCAAAAGAGTACTCTTGTAGTTCGTTTGAACCCCTAACAGATAGCAAATTCCCTTTATTGCATCGTTGCCAGGAGCAAACATTTCCAGCATCCCACCTCACACCATCTCCAGTTTGTCTTCATCACTTTACTCCTTTCATCTTGATAAAATGTTGAGAACCAGTCTCAATGACTGAGCATTCCTCCTCCTTTCCTTGCCCAATTCATGATTCACCCAAGCAGAACTTTTAAATAACCACAAATATTCAGCAGCAACACTTTATTTACACGGAGTTCTTTCCTTACTCAATGCAGCTTTATTCAGGGCCTTCTTCCCATCCTTACGGACCACACCTCACTGACAGCACTTTTTTTTCTCAATCACAGGCTGAATTTTCTCTTTCTGCACTACAGTAAAAGCACCATGATCTTCTAACACATTCTTAGCAGTCTACCTTGTTTCTCCCCACCCCCATATTTTAGTATGGCAAAATCTATCTACATTTTGTATGCACACTTTAAATTATAAGTTGCCTTCAGATATATTCTACAATATGCACACTCTTCTGCCATTTCTTACACCGTCCATATGACAATTATTTCAAAACATCCAGAGATTTTGCCAGTGCTTATGTTATACCTGTCAAGATCTGATGACTCTATGTTATGTATTCCTCTGAACAGAACCACTACACTTAGTTACAGGCTATCATCAACCAATTCATTCTCTTGCTAAAATCAAGTCATCCAATTACTCCTTGACTAATCAAGGCTGTTTTGGCTTTTTCTTTTTTCAAAAGGTACTCAACAGCATAAACAGTTCACTTACAAGAAATGGAAAGGGGCTAATCAGCAGAATTATTGTTTTGCTGCTACAATTTGCAGTATTTAAATGCAGTTGCTGATTGGACTGAAAGTTTTATGATACAGCACAGGAAACTAGTTTGACTTAAATATGAAGGAGCCTGTGCTTTGTCTACTGTGGAAAGTAATGCAGAAAACTAAAATAATATGTGCACCAATTCACTTTTGATACTTACGTCTCTAAGCAAACATGGAATAAATAACTGTTATGGTCCAATACACAGATCTGCTCTTTCACATTTTTCTAAACATGTCCCTTTTACATACCAATTTGCTTATTTCACTTTTATACTTACATTAGAAAGAAACTGGTCTTTTTATTCTGATACATTCTGTAGATGAAAAAAATACTAATTCGGCTACAAAACATTAGCCTGTAATGTAAGCATACTGTAGCTTCTATATACACCTTGGGAAAGCTCAGCAACATAGGGGCCAACACCTAGGGGGCACGGGGGCTTGATCACCCAATAAAATGTTTGAGGGGGCTGGGCCCCCACAAAGTTGATGGGCATTCCCATTCAAATTGTGTGTGTGCATTGCCTCATGTGATGCAGGGGTGAGGCTTACCTGGGCCACCACAATATTTTTCTCAAGTTGGCACCCCTGCTTAGTGAGCATGAGGGATGAATTGCTCTCTGACAAACAAATGACCTGTAACCTGTGGCTATTGATGCAGAGGCATAAGAGTTGCCTGGCTGGATATTTGGACTCTCACAGAAGGAGAAATGTGAAAATGAAACCACAAGGTAGGATCCAGAGGCAATCAAGCAGACCTCTGTATGCACAAGAAGGATTTCCTGGCTTCTATTCTATGTCCCCAAAAAACCACCCACTTGATGATCCACCTAAAATGGTGTAGGATGGGCTCCAGGGGGCTGTAGAAGAATGGGAAAACTGGAGGAATTTGGCAAGCCTGTACTGTATAAGAACAAGTGCTTTTCTAATCATGCAAAAGACATCTAGATCCAAGCAGCATTTGAATTAGCCCAGCTCCAGTCGCATTTTGCAACTGGCAACCGGCCTTTTGTGACTGGTTGGAGATGTCAGGTGTCACCCTTGGCGCCTAGCATCTCCACCTTCCTGGCTGCAGTCAGCTGGTCTGCCGGGCACAGTGGCAGCAAAAGACACACATCTTTTGCTGCAGCGCTATCCCTGCCAAACAGCTCTTCAGTGCTCTGCCAGGTGAATCAGGTGTTTGGCAGGGTACAAAGGTAGCAAATGCCTCTTTTTCCTACCGTGCTACCCCGCTGACCACCTGATGCACCAGCAGCAGCAGCAACAACAAAAGGTCCCTAGACATTTTGTTTTGGTGCCCACAACCTAGGTCCCAGGAGCCACATGGTTCCTAGCATTCCTACCCCCGTTTCTAACATTGGATTCAAGGCCTGGAAAGTATTTATGCAAGTTCTTTGCTCTTGCTTCAACTCTCTGCCAAAAAAAAGAGAAAAGCTCATTCTTGGTTTATTCAGGTAATAGGCAGAAAACACTGGCTGAGTGACCTGAACTACTTTCCCAGCATTTCTGTCCATTTTTGCTCTGGCTTCCTCTTGATAAAGCCAAAGTTATTCCCCCTAACTCATCAGTAATTAAAGGTAAAGGGACCCCTGACCGATAAGTCCAGTCGCAGATGACTCTGGGGTTGTGGCGCTCATCTCGCTTTACTGGCCGAGGGAATCGGCGTTTGTCCGCAGACAGCTTCCAGTAATTACAGCAAGATAAAACACTGGCTCCTCAGTCCAATTCCTGGTATTATGATGCACACATTCAATAAACTTTTTAAAACCTGCTCAAAACTTTCAGTTGAAAGGAGGGAATGCCTTCTCTCAGCCTAATACACTATCTTCCCAGAATTGTTCCATAAAAGTACAGAATCTGAGACCAGAATAAACATCGTGGAAGATAATATTGTTAAGTCAGGGTGGAAGTCTAGCATTGATTCAATGACAATAAATTTATATGTAAAGAGGATAACACAAACATATGCTGAAAGAATTAAAAGTCAATTTATGCAATCTCTACTTGAGCATTTTGTAAGAATGAACATTTTTTTTCAGCTAGAGGCATGCATGTCAACAAGTTAAATATATAGCTGAAAAAGAAAATTCTCTTGACAAATGCCTTCGGGAGAATAATTTTTCAAATACTTTATAACTTTGGTTCTACAGTGCTTCATAAAACACTAACTAGTTGTAATCATTTGCAGTGTAATTGTGGACATTTATATGCTTTTCTTATGCACAGAACATAGCTATTAAGAGCTGAATGGTGACGGTGTGAAGTATAGGTTAGATTGGGTGAAATTAAAGCAAATTACTCAGGGATGTGGAATTCTGAAAATAGAAACAGTCAACGATTTGCAACCCTCTTGATGATCAGCTTCATAGAACCCTAAATGGCAAGAACTTACATATTTTAAAGTTAACTAGATTTTTTTTCAATATTATGTATAAATATAGTTTAAATGGAAGTACTCAGTGACTTTGGAAATAATCATTTTGTTTGATTTACAAGTCCTGTTTAGAGTTTGTGCCACTAAAGCATATTTTAATTCTCAGTTTTTCACTGGTTCTAATGAACTAGGAACTTACAGTGTGTGCAACTTTTATATACACACACACACACACACACACACACACATTTTATACATACGCACATACATACATACACACACACACACACACACACACAGATACAGACACACACACACACACACACACACACACACAGAGAGAGAGAGAGAGATTATTCTAATGTTAACTGAAATTCTATTAGATTGTAAAAACATTTAGGGAGGATCAAGGGACCCAGCCAGTGACAAATAAGAAACACACAAGGACCAGGACAAAGGCTCTAAAGTGCTTCCAAGTAAACATGTACTGTATAGGTTTGAGGGATAGCAATGCTAGCTTACTTACTCACCCACCCACCCCATCTACCATCATCTTGCAAGGATCAGAGAGGATCTCTTTGTCCCAGTTCCCCCTACCTTTATGAAGTGTTAGACTAATCATATGCAAGTACTAAATTTATGTCAGAAATGTACTGCTGGTGAATGGGAAGAGCCTAGTCATCATGATAACTAGCCCAGTTGTTCTCAAACCAGGGCAAGGCTAAAAGATAAAAATGCCTTCCTAATATGAAGTGGGGCACTAGCACAGGAAAACAATTTAGACCATGTGTGTATAAGTCAGAAGGAGAGCCAGGATTTGCCAAAATGTGTTCTCCAACCTCATTGGGATCATGGGCCTCTAGTGGTCATTAGTTCAATTATCTCATATTGGAGATGAAATAATAAGATAGGGCACAGGAGCTATGCAGGGGGTAAAGTAGAGAGAGTAGAGTAACGGGATAATAATACCTGATTATGGGGAGGGGTTATCTAGCCATTTAGAAAGAGGGCACAAATTGAGTAAATTCTGCAATCGTTGCAGGTGCACAGACGTTGCATAGTGATCAACTGTGCAGATGCTAATAGTGGCATTTTCTTTTTCAGAAAGGGTGATGAGAACTAAGAAATATGCTTTTCTTGCTGCTGAAACATCTGAAAAGGTTGATCCAGTCAATAGTGAATGGCCTAACAAATTCAAGCTGTCTCAACCAGAACTACAGTTTTTGCATGTTGTGGTTAACTAGTTATCAACTTTGCGGCCTAAATGGGACTGTTGAGAGCATGATTGGAATCTGCCAATTAATCTGTAAAGGGAGATTTTGAAGTCTGGAAGATGCTTGCTTGGATCTTAAAATGTGAACAGCAAAAAGCTAACGGAGGAAATTTTTTCTATCTTTTCCTCACCCCTGTGGTACCCAAGTCTCCTGAAAAGCCTCGGTGGGGAGGCAGGATCTGCTACAGCCAGTAGGTGTCTCAATTTAGGCACCTACCCACTCTCCCCAGCAGCAATCCATCCATGACTGATCAAACACATTGTTCATGGTGGGCCTTCCTCAGATTAGGGAAATTAAGTAGAAGTTGTAATATTATGATAAAATATACAGAAAATTGCCAAGATGCCAAAGAAACTTACATACAGACCGACTTACGTGTAAAGAGGAAAATTGTGTTAAAGGCATCACCTTCTCTTAGTAATGACCTTATGTAACCATTTTGTTCTTTGTGTTTGTATTTTGGAAACAAATTTTTAAAAATAAAAGGTTGCTTGAAGCAGAGAAGAAGGGAAACTTTCTTTCCATAAATTTATTTCCTTCCCATATTGTAGGATCCGTCACTAACTTTAATATCATTGTGAATAGGCATCCTTTATATATAGATTTGATTTTGTTTCAGATTTCATGTCCTGTTTTTATACCTCATTGTCTGAATTTACACTTGTAAACTACCCAGAGAACATGTGTTATTGGACAATATATAAATTAAATAAATAAGTGAATGTTAGCAAGTCAGCTGTGTAAGGAACACAGGTCCATCCTTCCTGATAACAGCAAACTGGGGGCTTTGCTAGCTGAGGTTCCTAGCTTCTCCATCTTGAACAACAAGATGCCAAATAACAAAAAACGTTTAAATCCTTGCTCAAGACCCCAACTCAATTGTAGTCTACTTCTTCATAAGCAGAATGTAACCAGCGTATTTCCTTGAAGGTCCAAGAACAATTGGGATTAGCTTGGTAATAGGGCTCATTCTAAATATTGTGTAGATCCTGAGTTACAATAAAATCACATTTTAGTAGTATTACAATTTTTTTTAAAAAAAACATGTGATTATGAATACCCCACCCAATGCACACACCATATTCCCTTCATTCATTTAAAAAAGATTTTTGCCCAGATGGATGCTAGAAGACCATATTTCCACTTCTATCCACTTTACATGCCACATCCATCATGGAGCAAATTTCTGTCTTTAAAAAGGCTTCCAGATAAAGCAGTTCTGTTCTCCCCCATTTAGTTGACTATATTTTTACAAGCACCAGACTTACAAACTAAGGTTTAGAAGCCATCTCATGCATATTGCTGTTGTCCCACATCATTCAGAACAAACCTTTTTAGATCGTTAACTACCACAGGAGTGCTGATTACACAGGCACCAGCAATTTCCTAACCAATGACCACCTGAACAATGATGTGTTCAGCTTCTCAGACCCTGAAGCCTTTCAAAGGTGAATCATTTCACAGTTTGGAACTAGATCGCCATAGCAACTTCCCTTTGAGGGTTTTAGAATCACCATCCAGTAATTCTATGATCATCAAGCTCGACCATTCCCAATGGTTCTTTTCACAGCAGATGGAAAAGGAAGCCTTGAAATTTTACAGTCTATTTCAAGCAATTCATCTGGCAGCCTATTAGAATTCAAAATATTTCGACCTTCAATCACAAAGCATGTTATCTGAAGCTGTGGTGATCTCAAGTCAAGACAAGCAGACATTTTAGTCTAATCATCCATGATGAGAAGAGACTGACAAAAAAAACTCTTAATTCAACCACCATCAAAATGCTTATTTTAACTGCATGCAAGTCTTTCAACAGGCAATGAAAACACACCATGCACCATTTTTATCACAATCATCTGTTCAAGGGAAATATGAATTCTGAATACTGACATGCATCTCTGCACTCTAAGCCTGCTTCTGTAAATGTTTCTTACAAACAGTAAAAAGGCTGTATTCATTCTTCTCTTTAAAAACAAATGCACAGAAGCAAATAAATGAAAATTTCTATATACTAGATTTGGCTTAAAGCACTTAAAAAGAATTGAAATGATCAGTAAAATTCTGAAGGAGTCTGAATATGTGCCAGTAAAGTTTGTAAACTAAAGCATTAATAATGTTCCTAAGGCATTCCTCATATTGGTTTGCTTCTGAAAAGCAACATTTTTTTCTCTTAAGTACTGCAGCCATTAATTACTAAAGCATTAAATGTGGTAGGTGGCACATTCTTAACACTTTAGTCCAACATTAATAAAATCTACACAATAAACTTCACCAGATTTTGCTTAATTATTGAGAAATCTGCATTTACTGCTTAATAAAAAAATAGTTTTAAATTTTTAAATGTTTAAATCTTAGTAAAATATACCAAGGACAAAATTAGAGAGATTCAAGTCCTAATATTTTTTAAAACAAATACAACAATAAACTATAAAATTTAATTACCCAGACTGAATAAGACCAAAAAGAGGTTTAACCAGTAACTGCCAATAAAATGAAATTGGTCTGTTTCTAATTATTAGCTTATGTTTGGACTAATATGCATTTGATCTGCATCTGTGTCTAAAACCCATATTAATCTGCACTGCAAACAGACTTGGGCTGGTTCGAACAACCATTCAAGGCTTCATAAGCCACAGTTTGTTTATCTTACTCAGATTTAATAAGTCTAAAGGGAAGCTAAAGTAGTTTAACCACATGGGTCATGCCACGGTTTGTGAAGTTGGGTGTGACCACCTCTAGGCCAAGCATGGCTCTCTTGCAACTCCCCATCTCTCTTCTCACTGTGCACCAGCTTCTGAACCAAGATCTAAGACGGCAATAAGCCCGCGTTCAGAATTATTTCCATAATGAGCAACTCTGGCTTAATGCTTGACAGTTAATGAACCACGCAAATAAGCCATATTTATGAAGCCTGGAATGACAGTCTGAACCAGGCCCTAGACTCACTTTGATGCTATATTTTCTATGTGAGGCAGGCTGTGTTATATATGGCAAAAATGATATGATTTTTCACATAGAATTTTCATGAGAAGTTCCAGAGGTTGCCTATTATAGATCCTTACTGTGGAAATTCCCTGTAAAACCACATGTAGTTACTGTGACATACAAATACTTTGTATCATGGGTACAATTGTGGAAATTATAAGCAGTGTTCACTCTTTGCTTACTGCTCTTGATTTGTTTTGGAGTTTAAAACCATAAGCCCAGGCTCAGATATGTGATGTGGTTTGCTGCTCCTGGCATGGCTAGGAGCAGAGAAGAAATGAAGCAATGACTTTTGAGAAGCACGCACCAATACACTTCCCATTCATATTAACAATAGTTAAACATTAACTATGGTTTAACATGATGTGTGAACACAGTCAGCACACCTTATTCCCTTTTGTTTTATACTGTATATAGAAATCCATTTTTGATTAAAATATGAAGCAGAATAAAGGTAAAGATAAAGGGACCCCTCACCATTAGGTCCAATCGTGGTCAACTCTGGGGTTACAGCACTCATCTCGCTTTATTGGTCGAGGGAGCCGACGTACAGATGGTCATGTGGCCATCATGACTAAGCCGCTTCTGGCGAACCAGAGCAGCGCACGGAAATGCCGTTTACCTTCCCGCTGGAACAGTACCTATTTATCTACTTGCACTTTGACATGCTTTCAAACTGCTAGGTTGGCAGGAGCAGGGATCGAGCAACCCCCGTCGTGGGGATTGGAACCACCAACCTTCTGATCGGCAAGTCCTAGGCTCTATGGTTTAACCCACAGTGCCACCCGCGTCCCATCAAACAGAATAGGATGAACCAAAAGGTCAAGAGCACAAACAGAACTGTGTTCAATAGGCCACAACTTTACAGGGGCACTCCAATATTGCAGACAGTCTGTAACTGCCAAGTCACCTATTAGGAAACCCAGGAGAAGGTTCCATTTTTTTTGTTTACCTCTTCTGCAACCACCTAAATCTCACTGATTTGCTAAGACAGCCTCAACAATCCAGAAAGCTATTACAATTATTTCAAAACATAATGGAAGAATAATGAAAACAATATTCACTAGTTAATTGATACTATAAAAAACTTCACTTAGCAGAGGACCAATGATGTTATAAAATATATGGATATTTTCTATTTCCAAATGGACAGAATTTCGCTTATGGAAAATCTACCTGTTAGGGAATTGAGACTTGGGCTGCAACCCTAAATCCCCTTACCTGGGAGTAAGCTCCAATTAATTCAGTAGGACTTACTTCTGAGTAGACATAGTTAGGAATGTACTGTTGATCTGTGAACTGCCTATTGTATAAGAAACTATGGAAGAACCAGACAATGTGCTGCTAGGGTATAATTTCTGGGGTAAAACATCACCAGCCCCTTTGCTACCAGCAGCAACACTCACAGTGCCTTACTCTTATATACATGCTCCATTTCACTCCATGTAAAGTAGCAGAAAAGTTAATACATGGAAATTTCAAAATAATTTCTCTAAAAATATTGATGACTACTCGTGTTTTTTAAATAGGAAAATCAGATTCTCCTTATTTGGCAGTGGTGAAGAATATTTGAACAAACAAAACAAAACAAGGAGGCCAATACAATGTATGTAATAAGGTTGTGTACGTTTTCCATTCTTGCTTACTTTTTGGAAGCTACTTTCTTAAATAAAATATTTTAAGGTCTTAGTTTTAAAAAATCTCAAAGCCACTCTCTGCAGATGTATCTTCAATCTCAATTGCAAAATTAAAGAACTTGCAATTGTTCTCATAATTCATTGTTCTCATAATTCTGAGACATACATTGCTGCCCCACACAAATAGCACACAAATGTACACTGAAGCTAGCAGTTCTATATATTTATACAAACTTTTTCTTCTTCCACCACATTTGCCAGCATCCGCCGGTTTTACTTCCACAAGTACAGTATATGACACTTTTACCACTGTAACATCACACTAAGCACCCCGCAAAAATAGGGAGAAACTATAGGAAATTGTACTCACATATGCTTAAAGCTTCCAACTAGTTTCAGGTTGTCATTTAGAAAACAATCAAAACAGGTAGTAACCTTGTTTGCATGCTCCTTTTAGGGTCTAATCACTGAAATCCTGTAGCGCTCTAGTGAACAAAATCACTGTGGGGGTTGTCAGGTCAATTCAGTTTGAAGGTGTACCTTTACCTTACTAAATGTACTTACACTGTACTTTCAGTTTGTAACAATAGCCTTAAAGAAGCCTAACAGCAATACTTTAAAAGGTTTCTTTAAAAATCAACAATAATTTGCTTGAAGATAGCAATTCTGTTCCATTAACACTCAAAGCTATTGTAGTTTTAAAATACAAAGGTAAAATGTAGTCTTCCACTCCCACCGCCTTTCTGGCAGCCAGCGCCACCCTAGTAGCTCCTGGGCGGCTTAATGGGTTAATTTACTAAAGAGCAGTTTTAGAACCAGATTTAGTGTGCAATGTCTTCTACTTTCCAGCTTCAACTATTGCCTTTGATTATGTGGGACTAATGGCACTGCCCTACACTGCTCCTGGCCATCGTCACCAGTTATGCTAACCGTCACTGGAAGATTCAATTTCTGCTGTTTGGAGTTTTGCAGCATCTTGGCAATTCTCTTCCTACACACTGTTGCTGACCATTATTACTGATCATCTCCAGCAAATTATGGGGCAGATGAAAAACATCAATGCAAGAGGACACTGGTTTCCCTTTCCGACTTCCACGACCAAGAAAGCAAGAATACCTACTTCCTACTTCCACTACCAAGAAACCTGCTGGATATGCCTATGCCATAAAGCAAATCCAGAAACAACTCAATAAGTTGGTAACTTCCAAGCATGCTACAGAATGCCCCACACAGAAGATTGGCCTGCAAGATGGACATATGTTAGCAGCTGAAGTGATACATGTCATATTCCCCACATTGGGGGAGGATAGAACCAACCTTGTTTTGTAGAGCTTTGGATTCTGAAATACACAAATGCTTACTCACACAAGCACTCACATATAAAGCCTCGAAATCTTATGGTTGTATAGGGCAACTGTTTAGGCCTGCTGGAGGCTTGCTTTTAGCCAAGGTCGGCCTTCCTCAACTTGGTGTCTTCCAAATGCTGTGGACTTCAGCTCCCATCAGCTCCAGTCAGCACTGCCAATGATCAGGGATGATGGGAGCTGTACTCCAAAACTTCTGGAGGGCATCAAATTGGGGGAAACTGGCCTAGATTCTCCACTTCCCCTACAAAAAAATTGTTATTAGCTTCTTATTTGACTGTATCTCATTAAAAAGATACCAGAACAAACTTGTAGAAGATCCTGATCATTCAATTTCATGCTTGGGGACATAAGAATGTAGGAATCCACCTTATGTTGAGTCAGACCATTGTTCCATTGAGCTCAGTACGGTCTACACTAACTGGTAGCAGATCTCCAAGGTTTCAGATAGGGGGGTCTCCCAGCTGTACCTGGAGATGGTGAGGATGAAGCCTCAGACCTTGATATGCAAGCAGATGTCTACCACTGAGTTACATTCCTTCTCCATTGTTGAATGTTTTCACTTGAGACACTCTTGGGCAGTGTTAGAAACTGAGATATGAAAGCTAGGAGCTAAATGGCACCTTAAACCTAGGTTATGGGCGCAACAACGGACTGTCTAGGTGCACTTTTTTATAACAAGAATTCAAAGCTAAAAATGAATGAACTGCAGCTAAAATATTGTGTTCATTTTTCACATGGTCTAGTCCTTCCCTCCCCACCCCCCTAATATTCTTAAGAGGATATCTTCTCCAGTCTTCAGAGAGTAGCTGGAAGTCGGGAGGCAGAAAAAGGACCTCCCTTCCTTCCACTCTGCAGTTTTAATCTGAAATCTTAGGCGCAGTACTGTGCCCAGAGCTCAGAAACTCCTCACGCTAAGGAAATTCCCTGTCACAAAATGTACCTAGAACAATGGGGATTTTTGAATGCTGATCTTGGGTTTTCCTCTATATTTCTGCTTTCTAAAGAAATGTTCTCTGGAGAAACCAGTTCAATTTCAGATTATTCTGGCAAGTCAGAAAAGATTCTTCCAAGCTGTATGTATTTTTAAAAATTATGTGGCAAAACATTTTGGCTTCCACCTTCATCAGCTGCTGTGATGAAGATGGAATGCTCAAACGGGCTTCACTTGCTGATGCTAAGTGATACTAGTATTATCTTCCTGCATGTACACACTGGACACATTGGCACCACATGGCCCCAGTCTGACGTTCTCCCTTTTAACCAAAATTGTTGGATCTGTTAGCACCTTTATAGCAGTTATTGATATGCCTGACAGTCTGTGTTTCTCAGAACTGAAATGTTTTAACAACTGATTACTCGACTTTTTGTCAAAATTGCAGATTTGTGGTGCATAGGTCAATTGTAGTTTTACCTATGTACTGAATAGGACTTCCTTTTTTGCACTCAATAGTGATTATACTGCAGGACCTGCAAGTGATATTCTGCTTGATGTAGTATGTCCTACCTGTCCTGGTGCTTTTGAAAGTAGCTGTTTCCATGAGATGCAAACAGGTGATATAGAATTTAGTGTTACAAAGATGAGATCCAGGAATGCTGTTAAGTGGATTCAATAAAGCTCTCACTGATAGTCTGCATATATTTAGTTGGAGGCTGGCAAAATGCTGTTAACAGGAGGCTTGTTGACAGCTTTAGCATGACTTTCAGAATTTGCTAACCAGGGGTATCTTTCTCTGATTGCCAGACAATGGAAGATATATGGAAAGCTACAACAAATGGGAAACATTCTTTGTTTACTGACACCTCATTTTGATGGAGGAGGTTTTCTCTAGACACAATGGAAGCCCACTGGATGTTGCAATCAATTACATGTGGATATGTAGAAGGTGCTCTTTAAGTCCAACGATCCTTTTTTGATATTTATCTTTGTTGTTGCAAATGCATTTGATTCCAAGAGCCAAGCCGTAGACAATGTTTTTCTTTACATGTTTTGGATGGGAGGATTTTCAATATAGATAGGTGTACACACACACACACACACACATATATATATAGAATTGCAAAGTTTGGAGGTACAGCAGACAGAGTCACTTAGCATAGAGCTGCACCTGGTACATGAGCCCAATTGCCCTTAAGGGACTAGCACAGTTCTAATGTTATACACTATAACTGCTAACCATGTTGTGAAACATTATACAATCCCCCTTGAAGTATAAATTACTTCATTTTATTATAGATCTCAAAATCACTTAAAAATGCTCTTAGTTTGCTATTTTAAAAAAATATAGGGAATAAAAGACTAATCATAAATAAATGAACTTTTTAATGAGCATGAAAAGCTTTCCGTACTAGCAGGGGGAAAAGCACTTCTCCAAGGGACCTGTCATGTTAAAGCAGTAGTCAATAGCTGCATACAATCAGTAAACAAATTCAGCTCTATGAAAAAAAAAGAACTACATCACCGTTTAGTGGCTGCAATTTAGATTATTCTAGCGTGTAATACTTTAATTGTATAAAACAAAGCTGGTGTCACAAACACAAAAGAACTTCTTGCAAAGCAAGCACCACAAGTAATTTTTATGCTGCCACTGATGGCTGACAAGTGATGAGCACTTTGTTCAAATTTATACACTTATGCATCGAAGGCAACAGGTGGCTTGTAAAAAGAAACACTGAAAAGAACTGTTTTAACCCGTTCAGAGCAGCGTTTTTACAAAATGATTTATTAGATCACCTATAGTCTCCAACAGCCAAACACTCAACATGTTAGTTTGATAGACTTACAAAGTAAAGCAAAATTATTTAAATGAAACCAGTACAATAGCACTGACATTTAAAATCAAGCTTAGAGTTGGAATATGCAAGTATTAGCTACCTAATGCTGAAATATAAAATGTATGAAGCTAAAATCTAGTGCAATAAAGTAAATAAATCATATGGTATCATGACTATTCAATGTGAGTGAGCACAGAAGGCATTCTCCTAGGCATTATAATAAAACCAGGAGAGAATCAGTGGGGCACAATTATCTCTGGGTACAAAGTCTATAGGAAGGGCAGGGAATGTTATGCTGGAGACAATGCTACTCTGCACCATCAAAGAGGACATAGTGTTCAAGGAGCTGAAAATCCCAAAAGGGGTAGATTTCACCACAGAATAGATGTGAGTGGCACACCAAGTCCCAAGAATAGCTTAGGAAAGAGGGTGTATTACCATCCCCATGACCAAGATGCCTAGAGTGGTCTTGAGATAATGAATTCAAAAAAGCATCAAAGAAGGAAACGTTGTAGTAATGGATGACTTCAACTGTCCAAACAAAAACAGGATAAATGCTTTCTCCAGTCACAACTAAGATAAAATTTCTAGATACCCTATATGACTGTGCTCAAGAACAGTTGCTCATGGAGTTGATCCAAAGAGGAGGCAACCCTGGACTTAAGTGGTGCCCAGGGCCTGGTGCAAGAAACAAGCGCTGTGGGCAGTTTAGAAACAGTGACCATAGTGCTTTCAAATTTAACACATAAGTGAGTAATTGCTCACAAAGCCTGGTACAGTCAGATTTCACTTCAAAAGAGAAAATTTCTTTAAAATAAGGGGACTGGTAAAAGGGAAGTTGAAGGGAAAATCAAGAGGGACAAATCTCCCCAGAATGCTTAGGATGATAATTAAAATCCACAATAATAGAAGCTCAGCTAGAACATATACCACAGATCAGAATACTCACTACCAAGGTCATGAAACTTCTAGCATGGTTAACAAGTTGAATGTCAGAAGCTAAGGCAAGAAGGCTTCCTTCAGAAAATGAAAATCTGGTCCAAACGAGAACAAAAAGGAACACAAACTTTGGCAAAAGAAATGCAAGCAGAGAATGACCTGGTTCACAGTTCGTGCAAAGCCAGACTATGATTCAGTGGGACTTTGGGAAAATGTGGACTCTTGAAGAATTAGTACTTCCCTTACAGTACAGGTGGGGTGACCTTTTTGTGCATGTCCAATTGACGTGCGGCCGCTGACATGCAGGTCCTTTTGGACCCAGAAGATGGAACCGTGTGGGACAAGGTTGGCTGGCTCCACCAATGTGTGTGGAGGCCAGGAACGGAACCCCCGAGCAAAATGGTTGCCCCCTGTACTTTCAATTATAACAGGGTTGGATGCACACTACCCTGGCAGAGCAGGGCATTTTCAATATTTTGTTTTTATTAAATTTATATGCTACCCTTTATCCAAAAATTTTGGATCCTTGGTGGATAACAGAATGATGAGCTTCCCCCTGGTCTTTCTTGGGTCTGTTTCACCAGATTGTTGTTTTAATTACACACTATCGTTTCAGTTTCAAGGAGCTTGGATTAAGAAGTTAAAACTCACTCTAAAAGAAGCCACAAAAAGTATAGTAAGCTTTGCAAGGCAACACATTACTCTTCAACCATCCTGGTACAGTATATTATCTTGATATACTATTTGGAATAGTAAGAAAAACTGTCATTGTTGCTTAGCAGGCAGCTCTCTTGTTTCTGGACTACAATGTCAGATATATAAGTCCCTGCTGGGAAACTTAGCAAATGCTGTCTATAAATAGTATGCCACTTGTCACTACTATATTGCCAGAGATGGTTGTCCTTCAGACATATGGGCTTTTTATGACTTATCTGCTGTGTAAAAATATCAGAGGTGCTTAGAACAATCTTGGTCCAAAAGCTAGGCTAAGCTAGGCTAGAACAGGGTGATATCATCAAATCCACACCAAGAATATAGTGCTGTACACATAGTTTGACAAGATTTATGACTAAAGTGCAAACTGTATGCATATTTTATTGTTAAATGCCACTTCCAAGTTTTTTTGAAAAGTAGCAAAATATAAGCTTCTAAAATAAATCTCACTTGCATTTTAAAGTAAAACAAGAGTGTAGCTGCATGAAGTCTTCTCTTCACCAAGAACCGCAATATTTTAAGTTACTTTCAAGAATGTACAGCAGAAAATTTTCCCGTGCCTTTTTTCCCCACTGAAAACATTCAGTTCCCTAAGTTCACTGGTAACAATTAATAGATGCCAGCTGTAACTACAGTACTGGGCAAGCACAACAATTTCAAAGCTGTATTAATGTTTTTCAAGTGCTCATGCCTAGCAAATATGTAAGTCAGCATATCATGAACAGTTCTTTGGGTTGTTGAAATGTATGAGTGTGTACCTTTGGATTCCAACTCTCACTTTTAAACAATGTAAGTTAAGAACATGCTATTGTCTTTGTTTTCTTACAAATATTCAAATTAAAAATTATACATAAAGGCACATCAGATGTGCTTTAATTCCTCCTTCCCTCCTTTCAAATACTTCAGATCATATACTTGTGGTGTATGGGTGGGCACATTGTTTGTCAGAATTTTTTTCCAATGCAAACTGAAAATATTCTGGTGCAAACTACTGATTTGCATAAGAAGGTTATACAGGGGAAGGGGAAGAATAAATTCAATTTCTTCCCGAAAACCCACATCACTACCACATCTAAGGACCAAAGTGCTGACGAAAGGAGAAACCACCATATAGGAACAACATTTTAATCTCATGTTGCTGAAAACCAAACACAAAATGAGACATGAACTCCTATTTTGAATTGTGAGAAATTACATGCTCAGGATACCACTCCCACCCCAAAACACTTCCCTCCAAGTTGTATGGTCCTCTTTATGCCTTCTTCTGTCTTTTAGCCAAAATCCACAGGGTGCCCACTAGGCTGTTTGCACGAACTGTTAGAATAGCAACTGTGATGAAAATCCAGACAGGAAGCAGAAGGGAAAGGTAAGGAATTCTGTAACACAGACTATGTCAGGCTTCCTCAAACTCAGTCCTCCAGATGTTTTTGGTCTACAACTCCCATGATCCCTAGCTAGCAGGACCAGTGGTCAGGGATGATGGGAATTGTAGTCTCAAAATATCTGGAGGGCCAAGTTTGAGGAAGCCTGGACTATGTAGATATCTGTCCTCAGAATCTCTAGAATCCAACTCTGAAACAATGAAGCTCGTACGTCGGCCATGTGCTGTAGGTCACACATTCTAGCAGTTTTAACCACTTTAAAAACAGAGTACACAATTTAAAATCACACAGCAGTATGCAAGTTCACATTTTGTGAAGTTACTCAGACCGTGACAAGCTGGAAAATATTAAAACAGGCCAACCTTAGCCTTCACCTATCACTCGCCAAAAACAAGCCTGTTGCAATGATAGATTCAAAACCTCATAGTGGCACAATCTTTCAAGCCAAGCATTCCCCCCCCCCCAAACAAACAAACAGAACCACATAAGATGCAAAACTAAATCACGTGTTACACTGTAATGTAAAAGTTGCAACATTCCTTGGCCAGAAATATTTAAGACACATGGGCCATGCAGAGACATCATGCTAAACTTAAAAGTGATGTGAACAACCAGAAACAACCACAACAAACCCCCTCCTCTCTGCTACTAGTTACCAAGAGCAAGAAAAGGAGGGGCACAGCAAGGAGTACTTTAATGCAGTGTGGAAGCAAAAGCAAAGTGAATATGACACTCCTGCCAGCAATGGGAAGCCAGGTGAGCAATGCTTGCCCTGCCCATGAGGCCGAACCAGCCACTACTATTTAAACACGCACACAGGAGGGGAGGAGTTGCTCATTTCCATTTCCAGAAATCCCATTATACCACATTAAATCTCATTCTAGAAGCTCTGCAACCTTCAGGAGCAGCTTTATGGATGGTATGAGGCGAAACTGAAAGGTTCCAGTGCTTGTACAGCATTCCCCCTGCATCCATTTCAGTTCCTGCCATTGTTATCTATGTAATCTACTGCATAGGTATCGGACTGCATCAATCAAAAGCTGTTTGAAGGCAAGGTATTAGCCAAGTCTAAGCCTTCAGAAGCTAGGAAAGGAGAAACAAGATTTTAACTAATAATGACAGTTTCAGAACAGTGTCTAGGTATGTGGAAGATTTACAGTCCTTAAATCAAGAGTCGTTAAGATAGCGCTCACTCTTGGCCAGCCTTCTAGGGGTAAGTATGGCTAAACGTAGATGTGGGCACCCCACACTCCTGCACATTCACCACACAGAACCCAAATTCACCTCTCTTCATGCCCCCAGTACTGTGCCTTCTTTTTCTTGGGGTGGAGGGAAGATAAATATGTTTCAGAGGCCTCAGGCCAGAGATTAGACACCCCTGCATTAATGAATAAAAATACAGTGGTGCCTCGCAAGACGAAATTAATCTGTTCCGCGAGTCTCTTCGTCTTGCGGATTTTTTTGTCTTGCGAAGCACGGCTATTAGCGGCTTAGCGGCTACAGGTATAAACTCGTTCCCGCAACTGCAAGCCTCGACCCCTAGGGAGCATCTGGCCATTGCATAAGCCTCGTCCGGCCTCTTAAGCAGTCCCTCCTGACGCGCTTACATAACACAAGCCCCGACCGCCGCCATCCCAGCGACCCCGGAAGATAAGATCTCCAGCAAGCACCCCACACCTCCGATCCCGAGGCGCACTCAGCCAAAGCGTCCCCGGACACCTGTCCCGCCGCGCCTTTGCGCAGCGCTCTGCAGAGCGGAGCGATGAGCCCGGCCGATCACAGGCAGGGCAAGCGGCGGCGAAGGCGGAGAAAGCGAGGCCCAGAGGAAGGAGTCTCCGGCAATGCCATCGACGGCCCCGCCGCAGCTCCAGGTCCTGGAGCCCTCCGGCTGCAGGCTGCCTTTATTTTGCTGCAGGAGCCTCCTCTGCACCGGGATCCTCGCGCGCTCCATCCGTCTCTCCATGCCTTTTAGGTGAGTGGCGCGCTTGGGCTGACTTTGGACGACCCACAGCAGGGCTTCCCTCGGCCGCGCGACCAGAGCCCGCCTTTGCGGTCACTTTGACAGGCGATGGCGCCACCCTCAGCCTCGGTTCGGGGGCACCGGCTGCTGGCAAATGGGTGTCCCCCTTCTTCCCTTGACGGGGATCATCTTCCCCGCTTCCTCGGAGACGGGCAGGCAAAACTTGTCATGTCCCCCCGCCCAGTCTGCCCTCCTCGGGATCTAGCGCTTGCCGCGCGCGCTAAGAGCGCAGACGGGGAAATCCCACCCCGAGCCGGGTGTCGCCGCCAGGTCCCCTCCCAGTTCTAAGGCTGAAGCCTAGGAACTTTTCGAAGCGACGCGGGGCAGCATCACCACCGGCTGTGTTTCTGGACGCTAATAATGTATTGATTGCTATTACTATTACACAGATTCCCCGCTGCCGCATAGATAGACTGGCGGTGAAAGCGGTTTGCGTGCGACGCGGATCAAGCCCTTCGTCTTGCGAAGCAAGCCCATAGGGAAAATCGTCTTGCGAAGCGACACAAAAACCGAAAAACCCTTTCGTCTTGCGTGGCACCACTGTATATCCTACCTGAATGAAGCATTATATGTTGACACTTCTGAGATTTTAAATTCATCTCAAAATGCATGTGACACCTAAAGTTACAAGTTTTCAGAGATGTGCTAAAGTGTCACAGCGTAAATAGAGCTGCACAAACAGTACTACTATAATTGGCAAAGGAAAGCCACACATGCTGAGGGGATGAGATGTGGCTCTTGCTTTGTTCACTAAAATGGTGGTGCAATGGAGTGTGGCTAAGTGATATCATCATACGTCTCTCCTCTGCTGCAAGCAGCTTCCAGCAATATCTATCAGCAGGGATGATTTCTACTTTGAGAACATAAAAATACAATGTGCCTGGGGAATACAGAGTTTGAAAAAAAGGAAGATGCTGCAGATGCTACATCCAAGTCCCTTTCGAGAGAACTGGATGAAATTTTCATGCAAAGTTGCCCCACTAAATAAAGTCTGCAAAATTACAGACAAATAGGTCCAGAGGTTTGGTGGCTGGTCACCTTTAGAATTTATTTTTTAAAGGAACTGTCTATGATTTGGGGCAAGGAGAGCAGAATTGGATTAAATTTGCAGGATTGTTAGTCCCTTCTGAGAGGTTGAGTCCTGCCAAATTTCAGAAGGAAAATTGCAGTGGCTTTCCTGAAAGGCTAGCCTTTACAGTTGGGGAGTGACTTTTAAAAGGATTCACTTACGCTCCCCTATTGTTCTATGAGCAACTTGTATAAAATAGCATACATGACAGAGATGTCCCTAAGTAAGAAATCTGCCAAATTACAAATTGGTGTGTGGCAGTTTTTGTGCTAGGCACCTTTAAAGTTGACTTTGTTGGCATGGGTGAACTTAAAGGGATTTGCTGCCCTTTTTGCTGCGGGCAACAACTTTCTGATGAATATGTGCTCCTGGGAAAATAACCTGCAAATTTTAAGAAGGCTGGGTGTAAGGGCTAAGGAGTTCTGATGCATAAAATGAACAGCTTCGGTCTTACGTTCTGATGAAGTGCCATCCAAAGTCACAAAAACTAAATGCCAAGCTGGCTTGACATGAGAGGATTTTTGGACATGCTACACAAAGGGAGGACTTGAATATTCTGGCATTTTCCAACCAAGCACCACTAGGCAGAACTAGCAAAAGACCACAGAACAGACAAGAAAAATGTTACATTATTTCACTAAAGCAATGTTATTGGAGAGACCTGGTTAAATCCTGGTTTTCTCTGGTAAGAAGCAAGATGTGTCCGACACAAAAGAGCTTCCTGACAGTGTTTCCCTCGCATGACAAGCTTGGGAGAGAAAAGTTTCAGCTTTTGCAGACACTGTGTCTGCTGAGTTTAACCTAGAAATCTCAAAAACGCTTTGGAGATCCCCTCTTCAGTTTAAAGAGCTTAAGAAAGATTCCTCTTTGGCTTGGATAAGCCCCAAATCCATCTGAAGTGGCCCACTTGAGTTTCAGGATTACTGAGAATCCAATGCACACCCCTAACTTTTAGTCATTGTAGAAGTTTTTTTCCTGAAGTGACTGTCAAACCAACCAATCTCTCTCACAACACTTTGCATTTTCAAATCACCTTTAATGCAGAGCACATTGCTTATTTTTGCTGTGACACATTCATGAAAGCATAATTTCTGAGTTCCAACAGCATGTGTTGGGAAATTGCACTACTGATATACATTTTAAGTAAGAAAACTTGCCAAAAGTTCAAGCAAAAATGTATACATAGCATTCAACTAATTGTGATTTGTTACAACAGTGTGTTAACCACAAAGAAGACATCTAGGTAAGCTGTCACCATCTAGCAACCACATTATACAAACACTCAGCTTACAGGAGGTAAAACAAGCAAGTCTTACAAAACGTATTTTTTTAAGTTGGAAGTGCAAACATATTCCTGGATGTATCTTGAAACTGAGCAGAGTTTATTTAAAAATAAAAAACCTTTACAAACTAAACAAGTTGCCCTCAGTTGTGTTCAAAGAAATACACACACACACACACACACACACACACACACCTACTTCGTTCTGACTTCATGGAAGAACCAGAATGCAATACAGTGGTACCTCTGGTTATGAACTTAATTTGTTCCGGAGGTCCGTTCTTAAACTGAAACCGTTCTTATCCTGAGGCGCGCTTTCGCTAAAGGGGCCTCCGGTGCACAATTTCCGTTCACATCCTGGGGCAAAGTTCGCAACCAGGAGCAGCTACTTCCGGGTTAGCAGAGCTCATAACCTGAAGCGTTTGTAACCAGAAGCGTTTGTAACCAGAGGTACCACTGTAAAGGATAAGAGACCAATATTGTCTCATTGGCTCCCATGGAGAAAATAAGATATAAAGTAACCACCATTTCATATCTGAAGTTACACCTCAGCATTGCTTGTAACAGCAGATAAATGTTTAAAAGTAGGTCTGAAGTAGGACTACAAGAGCTGAGTAGACTTGACAGTAATTTTATCTTTCCATTGCTTTACAGTGTATTGATCTTGAAGAAAATTATTTTTTGCTATGTATGTTGTTAAGTTTACTTTGTGTAGCAGAACAATATCAACTTTTATTCCCATGGGATATATCATTTGCTGAATACTCAGTCTAGCACTATTCAGTAATTTAATATTAACTGACTCAGCAGACCAAATTCCAATAATCAATATCAATTGATTTACGGCTTTACCTTACTGTAGAACTAACCTCTGATCCTCATTGCATTCAAACCACAATTATCCTAATGAAATTTGATTCACCAATATGTTTTTGCCACTCATGGGGAATGGCAACTTCCTCTAATGTAAACCAAATTTAATCTGCATATATTTACACTAGAAATGTTCTGGCAGTCAGTGCTTTTCCAAAATGAAAAAAACAAAACAAAAAAAACCTACTACAAATCCATAGCAGTGGGAAATTATCCTAAATATAACTTGAGTCCAATACTTATCAGCGGCAGCATCTCTAGGGGGCCCTGGCGGCCAGAGCACCCACAAATCACGTCCGAGGCCTTGTGAGACCTCGGGATCTGACTTCCAGTGATAGGTCCTGAGGCCACAGGGCACATGATGTCATGACGTCACGTCACGTACGCTGGAAACCCCGAATCTGGGGCCCAAGTCGGTGCCCCTGCTACTTATTCTAAATGGATTTGACTTTTGAACATCAAATGGATATTTTCACTGGAACAGAAGAAACATTTTGCCTCAAAGTATTTAGACTGGATGAAAATTTTATTCTTTATGGTTAAATAGATTGCGGGGTGCAATTGGTGCCAGCACCGTCCGTTAGGAGTTTGGGTGTAATCTTCGATACCTCCCTCTCTATGGAGGCGCAGATTACAGCTATAACAAAGGCGGCATTTTTCCATCTCCGCCAAGCTAAGCAGTTGGCCCCTTATCTCTCTCGCCCTGACCTAGCCACTGTGATCCATGCGACGGTCACCTCCAGACTGGATTATTGTAACTCGCTCTACGTGGGGCTGCCCTTGAGACTGACCCAGAAACTCCAGCGGGTGCAGAATGCCGCAGCGAGACTCCTTACAGGGTCTTCGCCGCGGGATCACATTCATCCGGTGCTATACCAGCTGCACTGGCTCCCGGTGGAGTACAGGATCAGGTTTAAGGTGCTGGTTTTAACCTTTAAAGCCCTATACGGCCTAGGACCCTCGTACCTACGGGACCGCCTCTCCTGGTATGCCCCACAGAGAAACCTACGGTCTACAAATAATAACACCCTCAAGGTCCCAGGCCTCAGAGAGGTTAGGCTGGCCTCAACTAGAGCCAGGGCCTTCTCGGCTGCAGCTCCAACCTGGTGGAATGCTCTGTCACAAGAGACTAGGGCCCTGCGGGATCTGACATCTTTCCGCAGGGCCTGCAAGACAGAGTTGTTCCGCCAAGCTTTTGGTCAGGGCGCAGCCTGACTCCCTCCTCTGGCAACCGGCACAGAATTTTGTTTAATCGGTTGCCATCAATTTGATTTTAACTAATTTTTATAATGAAATATTTTTAGAATGTGTTATTATTTGATTGTTATTTGATTGTTGTTAGCCGCCCTGAGCCCGGCTCAGCTGGGGAGGGCGGGATATAAATAAAATTTATTATTATTATTGTTATTATTAAATAATAATTCCCTGGTCCTATACAACAACAACAACAACAACAACAACAACAATAATAATAATAATAATAATAATTTGTTATTTATACCCCGCCCATCTGGCTGAGTTTCCCCAGCCACTCTGGGCAGCTTCCAATCGAGTGTTAAAAACAATACAGCATTAAATATTAAAAACTTCCCTAAACAGGGCTGCCTTCAGATGTCTTTTAAAGATAAGATAGCTACTTATTTCCTTCACATGTGAAATATGGTAAATACTGTTACCTTGCTCAGCATTTTGAAATGTTATGAAAAATACAATTCAGTATCTCTGAAATAAATTATTCTTCATGATGTAGTAAATGCAAAGCATATTTGGGCAAAGCCATGCATTGCAATGGAAACACAAGATTGGGTCCATATTTTCCAGCACTGAAACTCCACTAACAAGACATTTCAGCTGCTAGAGGGTGGGTTATTTTTGCTGAGACTCTCTTCTACCTATATCCTCCTGAGCCCCTAAAATCTGCTTGGGTGGACTGGGGACCCTATAGAATAGTGTAGGAAATGGCTAGGGAGAGGGTGGCTTCAAGGGGAAAACAGCCAAAAAATGAGTTTCACGCACCCCTTTCTTCAGCAGAAGCCTCTACAGTGGTACCTCGGGTTAAGTACTTAATTCGTTCCGGAGGTCCGTTCTTAACCTGAAACTGTTCTTAACCTGAAGAACCACTTTAGCTAATGGGGCCTCCCGCTGCTGCCGCGCCGCCGGAGCACGATTTCTGTTCTCATCCTGAAGCAAAGTTCTTAACCCAAGGTACTATTTCTGGGTTAGCGGAGTCTGTAACCTGAAGCATGTGTAACCTGAAGCGTATGTAACCCGAGGTACCACTGTACTGTGTTCTCCTCAGAATACCACGGTGGAGCAAGGTTATCATATGGTTATCACTTAATCGTAGCAGATACACATTTAATATGGCTTGAGCAGCTTGTCTTTTGAGGCAAGCCATATTCTTAAATAATATAAACATTTTTCAAAAGTAAATTTACATACGCAGTAGATGAAAGATTCCATCACAGGCGCTAATGTGTGACAAAAAGGCATTTCCTAGTCCCTGTCCAGCATGGGCTCCTTTCACAAGGCCAGCAATATCCACTACATTCAGAAAGGCTGGAATTTTGCTGAAAGATAATTTAAGATTTTTGTAATTAGAAACATAGTTCAATATTACCACATATCTGCAAGTATCTTCAGAGCACACACCCAGAAAAATCTATGCTGGGCTGGGGAACATGTGACCCTCCCGTTGTTGATGGACTAATAATAACAATTTTATTATTTATACCCCACCCAATTGGCTGGGTTTCCCCAGCCACTCTGGGCTGCTTACAACACATACAAAACCACAGAAAAACACCAACCATTAAAAACTTCCCTATAGTCCTATATATCCTCCATCTATATCCTCCATCATCCCTGGTTACTGACCATGCCGGCTGGGGCTGATCCAAGCTGGAGTCCAGAAATACATGGAGGGCCACAAATTAGCCACCCACCCTGTACTCTGAATACCTATATGCAGTTTTAAGTGAACAACTGAAACTAGTGATAAAGAAAACATACACCCCTTGTAACTTCAATATTTGCTGTTGTAGACTTTTCAATTTGCAGATCCTGAAGTTGTGGAAAGGACTCTTTAAGAATTGAGGCCTACCACATGCACACTAGTGGCCAAAATTGTGGAAACCTTTAGAAAAAGTTGCATTTCTAAGGTCTGATGGCTCATAACATCCACCTTTTTTATAATAATACTACAAAATAATACAGAAAAATTGTGTATCATTAGAAAGAAATTTTAATGCAGAATACAATGCAACAAACTCTGCCAAATTATCTTTATTCTATTAAAAGTTATAGTCCAATAATCAGAAAAAGAAGGCACAACTGCCTTATGTAACATGGATTTCTTTAACAAAAAATTGACCAATGACAAACAGAGTGAAAAGAGTTGACTAGTCACCTAGAAAGCGATGTAGTAGCCCTGACCTGAATCCAAAAGAAAATCTGTAGAGCCGATTAAAGAAACCTGTCAGTCAGAAGCAAGCAAGGAATAGAGTACAATTGATAGAAGCAATCATACAATCTTGGTTACACGTTATAACACCTGATGAACTAAAATCTTTGGTTCACTCAATGGGATGCCGTTGTAGGGCTATAACTGCAGCAAAAGGTTTCCACACTAAGTACTAACAGAAATGGTGAGAAGTTATGAGATACCCTTCATCATGGTTTTCTGTGTATAACTTATTTCATTTGGCTATAACTTTCAGTAGAATAAAGATAATTCAACAGTTTATTGCATTATATTATGCATTAAATTATATTTCTAATGATAGATAATTTTATGGCACTATTCTAAAAATGACTGATGTTGAAGCTCAGAAATACTGTATTTTTCGCTCTATAGGACGCACCGGACCATAGGAGGGGGAGAACAGGAAAAAAAATTCTCCCCCTCTCTGCTCAGCGCCCCTTCAGCAAAGCGGCAGGAGAAACAGAGCCCTTTCCATTTCTCCTCCCGCTTCACTGAAGGGCCGCAGCGCAGAGAGGGGAAACTGTGCAGTGCCTCTCCAGCAAAGCGAAGCCTGGAGAGCAAGAGGGATCGGTGTGCACCGACCCCTCTCGCTCTCCAGGCTTCAGGCGGCTATCCGCAAGCCTTCGGAGCACGAGAACTCCTGCTGCGCTCCGAAGGCTTGCGGATAGCTGCCTGAAGCCCCTGGAGCACAGCAGGAGTTCCCGCTGTGCTCTGGGGGCTTCAGTGAAAGCAACGCGAAGCCTCCGGAGCACGGGGGGAGGATGGGACAACTTAAAAAAAGAATTGATAGAAAATTCCTCCTGAAGAAAGGGGCATTTTGAGTATGTTAAGCTCCTGGGCTTAATAGCATGACCATGAAATCTTCAAGGTAATACCTAAATGGTTATTTAAAGTCAGAAACTTTACCTCATGACTTAAGTATTAGAGCAGGGTGGGGAATGTTTTTCAGGCAGGAGCCACAGTGCATCACAGAATCACAGAACTGTAGAGCTGAAAGGGACCACCAGGGTCATGTAGTTCAACCCCCTGCAAAGCAGGAAACTTTTGCCCAATATGGGGCTCGAATCCACAACCCGGAGATTAAAGAGTCTCATGCTCTACCAACTGAGCTATCATGCCTTAACAGTGGGCAGGACCAGAGACACAAAAGGGGGGGGGGGTGAACTCTTGTCTTTGTACAGTAGATCAGATTTGGGTTTTTTATTGTTTGTTTAATATTTTAGGGCCATACACCTAAAACAAATAATTTCCAAACACATGTACTTTTATTTATCTTTTTGTAGTTGGTTACTTGTATATTTTTTTCTTTTTTGTACTCAATAAAATTTAATAATAAAAAATTTAAAAAATAATAATTTCCAAACACATCATACCATGCAGACAATTTCCAAACACATCACATCATGCAGACAAGAAAGACACATTGTCACAATTCAAATACACAACACAGCACAAGCACTCAAGGAAGACACACAGCAGAGCCAGTGAGGTGTCCCAAGAGCCAGATAGAGAGTATTGAAGAGCCAAATTTGACTCCAAGGCCTGACATTCCCCGCACTTATGTTAAAGAGTCTTAGTTCACAAAGGAGACATCAGACAATACTTCACATACTGTATATTCTTGTATAAACTTTGGAATGCATTCTTACCCACAACAAAAACTGAAAACACATCAAAATGTTTAGACACCAAAAAAAGTTATCTATGTATGATTATAAAAACTGGAATTTCTTGTTCTTTACTAGTGATCTTCAACTAAAAGAACGTCCTTTGGAAAAATAGGATATTTACTAAATCTTTACAGACATTATATTCAAGTTAGCATGCCTTAACTCCATTAAAGCTTGGACTATAGAACAACCTAACTTCTTACTAACAAAAATGATTTAATAGACTATAAGATTAAAAGAGCCAGGAGCTCAACATAGCTTTTTTAAACAATACAATTGTGAAACCTGTTTACTCAGAAGCAAGTCCCACCAACTGCAGAACTTCCCCCTACAAAGCATCCTAAGAATAACGGCTTAAGTTCTCTACAGTCAACACCAAAGCCCAGAAGATAATGCTACACTATACAGAATGGTGATAGAAGGAGATAGGTCACAAGCAGAGGACTCTACAAGAACTAGTTCCATGGGAGATAAGTTTGTTTGATCCCAGAAGGCCCATCAGCTCATATAACAGCAGTGGGAAAGTAGTGGGAATTGATGCTCCAAATATCAGGGGCAAATGCAATTAGAAGTTGGAAAGAATTTAGTTTTACTGTTTAAAACTAAAGGAACAAATTGTGGTTTTAATTTCTTGGTTCACTGTTCACTCTGCCTTAGATATAGGGGTATGAAGAAAATAGGCAATAGTGAAGCTTTTTATGTGATCTACTTTAAAGGCAGACATCTAAGCAGCCACTTGTATGTGGTAAATACGAATAATATCCAGGTAAGGAGAATTTTGTAGATGGAAACACAATCCTTTCCCCCCTCTTTTCAGATGTTCATGTGCCACAATGGCTTTCACATGTATGAACAAGCAGGCTAATAAGAAAGTTCAGGCATGTTGACTTGCTTGCAAGATTATTTCAAGTTGCCTGAAGAATTCCTATTTTCAAACTATGAGGTCCTCTCACTAGATTATTGTTCAAAAGCAATCCTTTTTTAAAAAACCAAACAACACAACTTCAAAACACTTAAATACTTAGAAATGGATTTTGCGAAAATATTGCTTATTGAGAAGCTTATTTCTTTACATAGAAACAACCAACTGATAACATGTGTGGTACTAACCTTGGAGGCTTGTGGTACTGGCAAAGGAAATCAAATCTTTCATCTGGTACAGGTACTCTGCTCTCATTTGGATCAATAGTGCAGAAAGGAAAGTTCTCTGCTGCAGCTTGACTCTTGGTTAATACATTGAAAAAGGTAGATTTCCTTTAAAAAAAGAAAACGTTGCAATATTTGAGATCAGCTTCCCAATAATACCACATGTGCAACATTATATAGTGTACATTTGTTTTGGACGCTGGGCACCGCCGTGTCCTTTTATACTTTTAATGCCGCCGATACCTTTGCATTATTTTTGCACAGACATCATGGGAAACATCTAAGTTTTTCCAGGTTTCCACTGGAATCCCTCCAAAGTTGTATTATCTGTAGCTCAGCAATTCTTTAAAGTTACATTTCAACTTCTTACCCACTGTAATGACTTTCTAGATTTGGACAGCTCATGTTCAGGCTTTGGTTATCACATTAAGTGCCCTATTCAATCATACAGAAGCTCCATTTAGTCCAGAATCCTGCTTCCCTCAGCAACCCACCACATGCTTCTGAGAAGCCCACAAGCATGAAAACAATACCCATGTGCCACTGTAACTTCCCAGTTATAGGGCCTCTTCCAAGTTTTCTTTCTTTCTGGGAAACAGTTATTTATGCTGAGACTTTAAAAAAAAGAAGAAGTTGCGTTTGCTAAAACAATTCCAACATTTTGGTCTAATGCACCATTATGGCATCTATGGCATAATCTGAAAGAAGCTTAGGTAAAAGCAAAGTCAGCCTACTTACTCTGAACAAAACTGGAAGATCAGCAAAAACTTCTTCTACCAAAGATGAGTGTGTTTTAGGTTACATTGGTTTCTAACTCAAAGCACTTATTTGAAGACCTGAAGTGCAATAAAGTATCCACAATACAATTTGTGACCACTATTTCATCAATATCTCATGACAGCATCTCTTATCACAGAAATCAATGGCAAAATTCTTATGTATCTCTGTCTCTTACATCTTAACCCATCATAATTCTATTTACAAACAACTTTAAATGCTGTCTCCACCTTCCAGTACTATTCCCACAGTTTCAGCTATACTGCTCCATTTCCAAAACAGGCCTCCTTTCTGTTTGTGAACCACACCAACATATATTCCTATATTACTATTGCTACACCTCTCTCCACTACTATTCCCCAATATTTATCTGTCAGTTCTTGACTCAGACTTCACAAGCTCTAGAGAGAGGCCACAGCACCAATTCTTCAGAACATCTAGTAACTGTTGGAACTAAATACTGAAAGAGACAGACCCCAAAAGAAAGATTGTTTCTATATAAACTGTGCCCCTTCTTTCTGCATAGTATAATTACCTTTATCAAGTAGAGTTTAAATACCTAACTAAACAGAAAAAAGTTGACAGTCTGACAAGGTTCTTTACCTTCATCTCTCCACCCACTGGATCCATACAGTCAGATGGGGGGTATAAATAAATTACTATTATTATTATTATTATTATTATTCTGCATGTATCAGCCATAAATAGGTTAGAAGCTGTCAGCTAATGTGCTTTCAGTGCAGCATTGCTTTTAATAGTAAATATTTAAACTTCCTCACATCTTTAAACAATCCAAGGAAGCTGGTCTAACGAAAAGTGCCTATGTGAAACAAAGACTTGTGTTCTTTTACACATATTTCCAATAAAAATAACTATTCCTTTCCAGATAATTTACAGGCAAAATAACATCACAATAAAAATCAACTGTTGGATAATTAAGGTTAAAATGTTTGTAGAGAAAATTCAATTATTTATAAAGGAATTTCCATTCATTAAAATAATTTCATTTCTTATCAGTTATCTATCAATCTATTCATTAAGCCCAGTTCAGTAAAATATATCTTTTTTCAAACAGCAACTCAAAACACCTTTTGTTCAAAAATGATCTAATTTAAGTAAAACATAAGAATGAACTTATAAGCATAAATGCTAATCTCAACCAATATTTCACAGTGTTCACACTGCAGCATAACACTAATTTATTCAGGAGGGCCTACTATCTTTAGGATGACTAAGCAAAGTTTATCCCCCTTGAATCACCTACCCAACATTTGGCAAGCCAACAATGCCAATTTTCAGGGTTGTCCCGAATCTTCCAACGATTGGATGTGGCTTGAGTCCATCACCTCCCTTTTTGGGGGGCATCTGAAATGAAAAACAGAAGCCACTTAAATCCCAAACTCCCTTGCTTACCTCCAGGACTCCCAAGGTAACATGCGTTCTGATACATAAACCGAGGCGAACATGTCAGCTTTCTAAAACATGTCCAATACCTTTTTGGGAGCCATGGCATCTACACATAACAGCAAAGCAAGGAGAATATCCTCTGGGATTCCCAAGGGCCAGCCACCAGCCAGGCACAACAGGGCTGCGCATGGCACCCTTTCGTGCAACCACAAATCCCAAGCCAGCTGGACTGGGCTACTGCTGCTGCAGCTTCTGCAAAGTCCCTAAGAAATGCCGTGCTAAAAATAACCGGCTCGGATCCCAAAGGACGGATTGAAATTCAGCACCCGCTACGGCTCCACCTGACGTGCTCGGTTCTGAGTGGCAGCCGCAGAGGCTTCCCCGGGCAGTCAAACGAGCTGGCGGGAGGGCTGAGCGGAGAGAGCAGCACACCGGCCGGGCGAGAAGCACAACTTGGCGGCTCGCGAGGAGAGCAGGATCCTACAGCAAAAAACCCGGAGCCGAGCGAGCCAACACCGCCCGCTTCCCTGCCAGCACCGCGCCTGCGCGCACGCGGAGAAAGGGCTCGGCTTGCCGGCTGCCCTACCTCACGGCCTCGGGCGGCCGAAAACAGCGAGTGGCCCATTTCCCTCAAGCCACCCCGCCGCCTCACGAACCGGGCAAGGGGAGCACCTTCACTTTCCTCCCCCCCCCCCACCCGTCCCTTACCCCGGCACAACCAGCAAGGCATGCGGCCCGGCCCACCCCCAAACCACAGCGGGCTGGCAGGTGGCGGTGGGCAAGCGGAGCCCGACGCAGCCACGCAACGCACCGACGGGCAGCAGCAGGCCTCTCTCTCTCTCTCCAGCTGGCCCGGCCCGCGTGGCAGCCGCTGCCGCAACAACTGAGGGAGCTGAGGCGGGAAAAGCCGAGCTGGGCCTCCTCCTCCGAGCCGCCGCCTCGTCCGCCGCCTGAGAGGCACGCGGCGAAGAATGAAACGCGGATACCCCACCCCCCACCCCGCCTCCCTCACGAAAGCCGCGCGGGCCCAGCTGAGCGTCTTCACCGTTGCCTGTGAGGGGGGAGGGAGGGACGGTTGGGACTCTCGCTCGCGCTCTCCCCCACCGCGAGAAGACCCCTCGCGCGCGCCGACACGCTGCCTGTCGCCCTACTCAGCCAGCCGGCGGAACAGGCGGGACGCAGCTTCCCTATTGGGCGGGGACTCGGCCCGAGGGCAAAGGTCACGCAGGGGAAGCGGAGGGACGCAGGGGGGGCGTACGTGCGCGCGTGTGTTGTTGAAGGAGTGGATTGCCTGAGTATACCTGCGCGAGGAGGAAGGAAGGAAGGGCGGGTCTCGCGAGGGGTGGGGGCGGGAGGAGGCAGGGAAAGGTGGCGACGCGGACGCCGGCGCCTCTTACTTCCGGGTTCCTGGATGCCAGACCTGGAACGACGCAAAAGGAGATGGAGATTCCCCGTCTCTGGACGCGGCTCAAAGACGCTCATCGCTTCCCTGGCTGCTGTTTCCTGCTGTGCCACCTCTTCCCGACTCTTGCGCGTGGTTCCTCAGGGGTTTTGCCTGCCTGCCTGGAATGGAAACTGCATCAGCCGGTGTTCCCAAACTTGGGTCTCTCCAGCTTCTTCTTCTTCTTCTTCTTTTGACTGCAGTTCCCATCATCCCTGACCACTGGTCCTGCTAGCTAGGGATGATGGGAGTTGTAGTCCCACAACAGCGGGAAACCCAGCTGTACAGCAAGAGGACCTCAGACGTCACAAAGGCTTCAGTCCTAAACCCTGGGGAAATGTCCCCTATTGAAATCCGTAGGACTTGCTTCTGAGTAAACGTGCTAAGCCTTGAGCAATTCTCGATTCGTTTCCGTTGCAGACTTCATTGGGAGGCGAAATAATTCACTGGGGCTTGCTCCCAGAAAAGTGTGCATGAGACCGCAGCTGAAGTTTCCCACGTATGGGATACATAAAGTTTTCTTTTTTGAAATCCTCAGAAGTTACATGTTGTCAGAGTGCTATAATTTATTTAAGGTTAGGGGTTGTCAGAGCTAATTTCCTCAGTGGAAAAAGCCAGGCTTGTGTGTATTGGGGCGTAGTAGTAAGGGGTGTGGTGGACCCACTGATAAGTAAGCACACTTCCTGGGTTGTGAATTGGACATTGTAATCCTAGCCAAATCAACAAGTATTAAGAGGTCAGGCAAACCTTTGTGAGGAAACCGCCTGGGGGAATAGGATTGTCATCAGTTGCCAATCCTGGTGGAGCCAAGGCTATGAAGTCCTGTGCATGTTTACAATGGAAGTTAGACCTGCTGAGTTCAATTGAGTTTAGTCCTGAGTGAATGTGTACAGTACAGGATTGCACCTTGCCAAACAGATCTTCTATAACGATGAATCTCCATAACTAAGGATGTTTGTGGCCATGGTTTCTTCCTGACTGAGTAAACACCAGTTCCATCCCAGTATGGGTTTCTTTTTGTCACTTTTTTTTTTTTAAGACTGCCATTCCAACTACACCAGGAGCAAACGACGAAGGCTGTTTCCCCCATATGTGCTTTGTACAATAATCTGTTCTGAAAATAACAAGCCCAAGTGCTGGTCATTTGACATGTAGAAATGACAGCCGAAGCACCGAATACCTCACTTCACTGTCACTCTCTTGCCAATATCAGCAATTTAAAACATTCTGCACAAATGGAAAGAAAACAAGTTGCTGTGTCATTTGGAATGACAGGAAGTTCCCTAGGTTACATCTCGTTTATTTTCTTTGAGAACTAATTAGATTTAAGCCATGGGTGTTGAACATAAGGCCCTGTTGCTTTATCCAGCCTCTTGTGTGGCCTCTGCCTCCTCTACGGCACTCCACACAACTGCTATCACTTTCAGGGCAAAGGAGCCAATGCTCTTAGTAGGGCAAAGGTGCTTACCAATAACTGCTAATACATCAGCCTTGGCCCTTTCCTCTAAAATTTGCTGTATGGAGTGACGGGGGCAGAAATAAGTGTACAGTGAATTTGTTCTAATCTGTAGCCAGATTAAGACTGTCCACACCTGAGTTCTTCCTTTATCTCCCCCCCCCACCAGTTTTTCATTGCCATCTGCCCTTCCTTTCCACACAAGTTGCCCCGTCAATTGTTGCATTCAAGTCCTTTCCCCATTTCAAGCAGCAAATGCCAAGCAGGTCAACATTCTTTTCACAGGATCAATAATGTGGGCAGATATTAGCAAGTAGATTCTACCTGTACATCATTTTTTTGAAAGCATTTCTTCCTCCTTGCCCTCACTATTGAGTGCCTCTGCCTGTTTGCAGTGCTGGACATCAGCCGGTGCAACTCATATTTTTGTTGGCAAATTGTTGTTTTTAATTCAAATTTAAACTGAATCAGTGTTTTGTTTAAGAAGAACCATATAGTCCCCCTGCTGCATCCTCACAATAGCCTTACCACGTTGCGTACAGGTCTAGTTTGCACAGCAGCGTCAGCCAAATTTACTTACTGGAAACACACAAACATGCAGGCTCCTGGAGGGAAGCACATAGTTGCTCTGGTTTCCCCTGGAGTTTTTTTACTGCTGCACTTCACTGTGCTAAGGCAAGGTTTGTTCTTGGCTACAAGCTCATGATTAGTGAGCAGAGAGCTTAACCATGAGTTCTGGTTTGGATGACATCCTAAACCAAACCTTGGTTTAGCTCAGCTTGCACAGAGCAACATCTGTGAGCTTCTGTCCAGAATCATTGGTCCATCAATCTCAGCATTACAGTGGTACCTCGGGTTAAGTACTTAATTTGTTCCGGAGGTCCGTTCTTAACCTGAAACTGTTCTTAACCTGAAGCACCACCTTAGCTAATGGGGCCTCCAGCTACTGCCGTACCGCCGGAGCACGATTTCTGTTCTCATCCTGAAGGAAAGTTCTTAACCTGAGGTACTATTTCTGGGTTAGCGGAGTCTGTAACCTGAAGTGTATGTAACCTGAAGCGTATGTAACCCGAGGTACCACTGTATCTTCTTACTGATTGGTAACAGCTCTTCAAGATCACCAGCTTTTTCCTGGTCTGCTACTGGAGATAATTTTAACTGAAGATGCCAGGGATTGAACCTTGCTTACAACCATGCAAGACATGTACAATTCTACCTCTGGTTACAGACGCTTCAGGTTACAGACCCCACTAACCTAGAAATAGTACCTCGGGTTAAGAACTTTGCTTCAGGATAAGAACAGAAATCGTGCAGCGGCAGCGGGAGGCCCCATTAGCTAAAGTGGTACCTCAGGTTAAGAACAGTTTCAGGTTAAGAACGGACCTCCAGAACGAATTAAGTTCTTAACCCGAGGTACCACTGTACTCTACCACTGAGCTTTAATCCATCCCCAATTACATGTTTCCACAGACCTAACTGACCTATTAACAGGTGGCAACCATTTTAGGCGCATCCAATTGATGCAAAATCCCCGAAGAGTGGGTCCTTTTGGACCAGGAATAGGATAGAACAGAAGTGTAATGGGGCAGGGCGCACTTATGCACACTCTGCCTACATGCACAGGGGGGCGGGAATAACACTCCCACATGCAGTGGCCATTGCCTGTCTACACCAGTGCTTTTTTCTGGGGGGGATGCAGAAGTACGCATGCCCCTAAACATTTTGTGAATCTAATGGGAGAAGAAACAATTTTTTAAAAAAAATTAATAGTTTTTTCTCTAGCACAGTGAATTGTCAGTTCCGTTGCTACCTCCGATGGCGGCCTCATTTCCTGTCATGGTGTTTCCTGAGTCTCAGGCAGAAGCGAGCGTTTAATGTGTGAAGTAGGAGTTGGAATCTAGCATGGTGATTGGTCAGTTTCGTTGCCACCACCTCCGATGGTGGCTTCATTTCCTTTCCCGGCGATTTCCTTGAGTCAAAATGAGAGTACCCCTAAACATTTTTTAAGAAAAAAAGCACATGTTAACCAAAACTAACATAGTTCTAAGTACTGCCTTGAGCCTCTGCATATTTACTCAGAAGTAAATTGCCCTGAGTTCAACAGAGCTTCCTCTCAAATCACCATGCGGAGGATTACAGAGCTAGGCTTATGAAAATCACAAAATGATTAGCACAAATGAAAGCAATACCTCTTAAGAGTCACTTCAAAGTCACCACCATAGTCACTTCTTCGGATGTCCTTAGTAATTGCCAAATTCACAAGTAATCCCAAGAAAGCAGTTATTCCTGGAAACAAATCTGAAGAAATACCAGCTAGATCGAGGCAACAGGATCTTGCCATGTTGCTCAAAGGCGCAATTTGCTTTCTAGCCCACTTCCAATACTAGCCAAGTGAAACTTCTCCAAGTTGTGAGGAATTAGTACGTTTTCTTCCAAAATGCCCTCTCTTCTTGACAGATTTGACCAGACAGCCCCTCGCAGCCAACTGCTAGTCCAACTTGTTCTTCCCCCAACCGCTGGTCAGCTGAAAGCATGGGCATAGCCAAGGCGGGGCAGCTCCTCCCCTTCAAGTAAAACAATAGGACTACTTAGCTAACTGACCAATCACGTCTGTTCTGCCCCCCTAACAAAAGACCTGCCCCCTGCTAACAAAAATCCTGGCTACGCTCGTGGTTGAAATCCCAACTGTCAAAACTTCCACAGAATAGAATCTATGCAAATAAGCCTGTTGGAGAACAATTGGTGGAAATCTAGTTCCATTGGCTTGTTCAATAAGCACAAGCTATGATCTGTGTGCACATGTCCCTCCATCTTGCATGGCCTCTGCCATAAATGGTGGTGCCAGGTGCTTAGGATCTAGATTTTGGCAAATTTCCTTTAAAATAGATCCAAAACTACTACTGCTGCTACTGCTACTTCTTCCTCTTCTTCTAGAAATAGCTCAACAACTTTTGTGTCCGGATTTTCACTTTTTGAAATATGGCAACCCTATGACATACAGTCTTCCGCCCGGAGGCTGGAAATGCTTCACTCATTTTCAGGAAGATGTTTTCCCTGCCTCCCCGTGGAACAGAATCCTGACTTGTAGGTAGAAACCTGTTTTGTGCAAGATATTGGACTATGCAGAACTGGCAAAACTTAACAGCAAGATTAAGAGAATCTAACAATGAGTGTTTTATGGAAGAATGGATGCCTTTTTCGGATTACTTAAAGAAACACTATCGTATGATGAACTCGTGAGCAGGATTTGAGCTATGAGCAACAGAAGTAATTAGATTATAATATTGTGGTTATGTTTTAACTGATAGAAGATAGGGTGCAGCAGAAAGGGAGAAACAGCAGCTCCATGGAAAACGGGGTTGGGAAGTCAAAAAGAAAGAAAGAAAAAAGGCGTAATTGTGTTTTGATTGTATGTGCTCAAAATGTTGAAACTTAATAAAATATGATTGTGCGATGCCTGCTCTTCAACCTGCTTTATTTATGCAGAGTAACAGGACTAATTCATATACAGTGGTACCTCGGGTTAAGTATTTAATTTGTTCCGGAGGTCCGTTCTTAACCTGAAACCGATCTTAACCGGAGGTACCACTTTAGCTAATGGGGCCTCCCGCTGCCGCCACGCGATTTCTGTTCTCATCCTGAAGCAAAGTTCTTAACCTGAGGTACTATTTCTGGGTTAGCGGAGTCTGTAACCTGAAGTGTCTGTAACCTGAGGTACCACTGCATTTTGCTGTGTTGGTCCAAAGTAACTCAGACCTGATAAGCTGATAAAAGGGTGAAATTGTTATGTTTCCAATAGTCTTTTCGGTAGCAGACTGAGTGGCACTCTGTGCTACACTAAAACTTGGTGTTCCCCCATCTCTCGCGCTCCGTTCTTTGGCATTGTTTTGGTGCCCCCTTACTGTGTGGCGCCCAGTGCGATCTCACCAGTTGTGCTACCCTAAAACCACCTCTCGTCTTTTCTCTTACTCTATCAAGTTAAGTGACAGGTAGAATCATAGAATCATCGAGCTGGAAGGGACCCTGAGGATCATCTAGTCTGACCCCCTGCAATGCAAAAATATGCAGCTGTCCCTCACGGGGATCGAACCTGCGACCTTGGTGTTATTAGCACCATGCTCTAAGCAGACACAGCTGCCACTCATCAGAGAAGCTGCAGACAAAATAAACATTTTGGGTCTTCATAGTCTTCAGAATAAAGGGATAGTGCGTATTTTCCTCACCCAGTGCTTGTTAAGTCAGCATTTTCTCTGTCACAGGGCCCAGTTACAACGTGCTAACGCGCCAAAAGATCCTTGTCTGTTCGGAACAGCAATAGGTCAGAGAAACAAATCCTCGAAGGCATTTTTTAAAAAATAGATAATAGCAAAATGCATTTCCGCATCTCAGGGAAGATTCAAGCCGGGAACGAACGGCGGAGGGAAGTTAATACGAAGCACTAAGCATGTGGAAATGTCTAACAACCTCGAAGAGTGAAATGAAGCGTGGAAATGGGATGGGGGGGGGGGGACAACAGTCAAGGACAAAGTGGTTGACAGAAAGAAAAGGCTGGTGGGAAACCGATCTGAACAGATAATAAATTCCCACAGTTGCGTAACGCTTGCTTCAGCACGTAGGGTGACAGGCTCAGCCGCCAGTTTCTTACCATTATGGAACTTATTTTCTGGAAAAGCTGATCTTTTCTCAGTAGTTCCAAGTGTTCAGATGTCCTGACCTGGCTGGGGAAACATTCTTCTCAACTTTAAAGTGTTGTATAATTGGGTGTTTAAGAAAATTGGGTGCTAAGATAACAAATGAGCTTGCAGGAATCTGCCTGTAAGAGACTCTTCTGAGCCCCCCCCCCTTTGGATCCTCACCCCCACTTTAGAGGCTCAATGGTAGTGACCAAATAGGTTCAATTTGTGGGTGCAAACCATGAAACTCCCTAGCCTTGGAGGCTTCCTCAGTGCCTACTTTTTTATTGGCACCAGGTGAAGATTAAAAAAAACAACACTTTAGGCCTTTTAATAATCTGAATATGGTTTTAACCTTTGCTGGCATTTGTTCTGTTTTAATGCTCTGCTGTTTTAATATAGTTTGACTATTTCGACCTTCTTATTGTGATTTATTTGTCGATGTCGTAAGCTGCTCTGAAAATGGAAAAACGGAGGGGGCAGAAAATAGTGAGTAAATAAGTAAACAAACAAATGGTTCAAAAGAGGAACGAATAAATTCAGACAAAGTTATTCAGAAAAATTATAACCACGCCAGGCAATATCCCAAGTATGTATATAATAAGCTGGCCTTAGTAACCACCCTTGTGTTTTGTTATGAATACTGCTTAGTAGCAATTATCACTGTATGAAGTTTTGCCTTGGAAACAATGCTAATGTCTTAATGGATGTAATCTTAAAACACCTTGGAAATCACATAACTGGGATTTCAAAACCTCTAAGTTTGGACAAAGATAAGGAATTCTTAGGAGAACTGGAAGTGATCTAACAAACAATTTACTTTCCATGGCACACACAAGTTTTTATTTTGTCTCATGGGACTCAGCTACATTAGTCAAAAGACAGTGTTTTGAATGCGTTATAAGCATGCAACACCAGATGGTGCTGGAGAGCAAAAAAAAATCTAACCAATTTTCCATAGAGTTTTTTTTTTTTTTATAATGTGATAATGATTTAATTTCTGATTTATTTATAGTGGGGTTTTTTCCTGTGTGTAGATCCACCCCTGGTTAAATCTAGTCATACAGATTTTGTTGGTGTCGTTGGGTGCAGTTAGATGTGCGGGTGACGCACACCAACCTGGGTCTTGTTTACTGGAAGGACCTATCAGGAGTGAATACAGACCGCTGGTACCAAAATTTATGTGAAGCTGTCCTACTAGAGAAGCTAACCAACAAACTGAAACTAGCACGGGGACAAGCAAAGGAGGATGCCTTCACCCTGGTATGGCTCCCTTTCATCACATACACAGCACAACAGAACAATGACCTATTCCCCCCCAACAGCATGCAAATCAATATGACTAACCTGACCCAACAACCTACCCCACCACACACAAACAAGCCACACTGCAGTCAACTGAACACAGCCAGCCAAGCTCAAAACCCCTAATTGCTTGCACTATCAACAAAAAGAAATATAAAAATATAAAAAATATATACATATGAAAACAAAGGGCCTACCCCCACGTGATGCTGACGCAAACCCCCTACACTGTGGCAACAGAACGAAAGAACTATACCCCATCTCTCTCTGCTCCCCCTCCCAATGCATGACAAAAGTGTCTCTCACTAAATGTAAACAGACTGCAAAAAAGACTACACATCGAAAGTGGAGGCAACAGACGTTACCTTTCCCTCTTTATTTGTTTTGTAACAAACAAAAAAACTTTAATAGAAACTTTGTCGTTTAGTCGTGTCCGACTCTTCGTGACCCCATGGACCAGAGCACGCCAGGCACTCCTGTCTTCCACTGCCTCCCGCAGTTTGGTCAGACTCATGTTTGTAGCTTCGAGAACACTGTCCAACCATCTCATCCTCTGTCGTCCCCTTCTCCTTGTGCCCTCCATCTTTCCCAACATCAGGGTCTTTTCCAGGGAGTCTTCTCTTCTCATGAGGTGGCCAAAGTATTGGAGCCTCAGCTTCACCATCTGTCCTTCCAGTGGGCTGATTTCCTTCAGAATGGATAGGTTTGATCTTCTGGCAGTCCATGGGACTCTCAAGAGTCTCCTCCAGCACCAGAATTCAAAAGCATCAATTCTTCGGCGATCAGCCTTCTTTATGATCCAGCTCTCACTTCCATACATCACTACTGGGAAAACCAAAGCTTTAACTATACGGGCCTTTTTTGGCAATAGAAACTAGTTTAAAAAAAAAAAACCTGGGTCTTGCTGAATTCCTATAAAGAAGGGAGTGGGTGGGAGGTTTAAATTCCAGTGCTGCTAGGGGCAGCAGGAGGAAGAAGTTAGATTTTCCCCCAGCACACATTGGCCTTTCAAGCTGGTTTTTGCCTGGGGGTTACTTCCAGTCACAGAAGCCTCCCACCAGGAGACAATTGGCAAGAAGAAGAAGAAGAAGAAGAAGAAGAAGAAGAAGAAGAAGAAGGAGGAGGAGGAGGAGGAGGAGGAGAGGAGGAGGAGGAGAATTTTAAGGGGAAAGCATAGGTGAATCTGGGCCAGCCCTATCATTAGATAGCAGTTGCTTCAGACCCCAACTGAATTTTATTATTATTGTATCTTTACTTTATACCCTCCAACATTTCTCTGATGAAAATAGAGATGTCCTATTCCATTATTATTATTATTATTATTATTATTATTATTATTATCTTATTTATACCCAGGCAATGCTGGGTGGCTTCCAACACATATAAAAACATAATAAAACTATACAGGGCTACCTTCAGAGATGTCTTCTAAAGGCTGTATAGTTATTTATCTCCTTAGCTCAGGGCCACATAATTTCATACCCTCCAACATCTCTCCCATAAAAATAGGGACATCCTAAAGAAAAGTGGAACATTCTGGGATCAAATCAGAAACCAGGACAGCTTCTGTAAATCCAGGATTGTCCCTGGAAAATAGAGACACTTGGAGGATCTAGAAATATTGGAGGGTATTGCTCATGTTGCAGTTGCATGACTTCATCAATTCAATTTTGTTGTGATTCAACCACAGCCTAATCCTTACACAAATGGTTGCTGGCATTGCAGCTAGTTGCCTCTAAAATACAGAGGTGACTATAAACACCACAATCAGGGATTTCGCTTTTGGACTATATTCAGTTCTACGGGGTGAGTGTAGACTGTTTTCAATCCCAATCATTTAAGGAAGCTGTCTCCTTTTTGACTTGGCTGTGTTTCTTTGCTGACCAGATATATATGACTATTCTCAATGTATCCTCAGAAATATATGCATATTTCAGCATTGTTAGAATATTTCCTTTTTTTTTTTTTTAGTGTTTGGTTTAACAAGAAAATGGCTCTAGTTTTGATTCTCAGTTCATATGCCATGTCCTTCAGCGAATATGCCAAGTAAAATAAGCGTTCAGCAAGTAAACAACAATTCTTTCCACCTAAATAGGCCCTGTCAAAATACATGATGCTGTTATTTAGGACATCCGTCTATCTAGGCTTTTTCAGGGATTGTGATCTCCAAAAGCTTTTTGAGATGATTACTGCCTGTAAAGAAACTGTGAACAACAGCCTAGACACTTCTGGAAACAATAACTTAAATGAAAAGGAAATGTCAGGGCCAGTTTACCTAGAGAGAAAATATTGTGTGCCACCTTTTGAGAAATATACTTCCATGTTCCTTTGTTTTCTTTTTGGTTTGCAGCATCCCAGAAGCACAGCAGAAGAGTAAGTCACAAATCCTCAAAAGTTGGGCTAAACAGCAATGCTTTTCACCCAATTCAAAGAAAGGTTTATAACCCAGTCACGGCATTTGTAAAGTGGATGTGTCATGTACATATACGCAGGATATCCACATGATTTGATTTTGTATTTGATTTGATTTTGTATTTCTATGCCACTTTTCATTCAATCGAACCCCATAGTGGCTTATAAACTACAAGCAATAGCAGCATGATATGGAGTCAGCAAACTTTTTGAGCAGGGGGCCGGTCCACTGTCCCTCAGACCTTGTAGGGGGCCGGACTGTTTTTTTGGGGGGGAGAATGAACGACTTCCTATGCCCCACAAATAACCCAGAGATGCATTTTAAATAAAAGCACACATTCTACTCATGCAAGAACACCAGACAGGCCCCACAAATAACCCAGAGATGCATTTTAAATAAAAGGACACATTCTACTCATGGAAAAACACTATGCTGATTCCCACACCCTTTCACTTGGGACTCTCACTCAGTGAGAGCACCACCACTCAGCAAAGCCGGCACACAGATGAGGTGCAGGGAACCCGCCGCCTCAGGCGGAAGAAACACAAGAGGCGGAACCCCACCTGCCCCACAGCTTCTGCAACCACCAGAACACTAAGCTCTTGCCGTGATTCGGAAAGAGCAGCCCATTCTGCTGCTCCCATTTTGCCGCTGCTCTCCCCCCTCCCCCCCGTGCCCCCTCATTGTCATCCTTCATAGCAACAACCTGGCTCCCTTTATTAAACCTTGTATGCCCAATGGCATACAAACGTCATTCCCACAGCATGCATTCTTCCCGCAGCACAGAATGTGTCCGGCTGCGCAACAGAATGAGCGCTGATCTGCACTGTGCAGTTTTCAAGGAATATAGAGGTGTCAACCTTTATGTGCATAACCACAACACCATACCAATGCAGTGGAGACAGGCAGCATCTGTGTTTAGATGCGCTCTTGGTTGCACATCACATTTAGGCATGCAGTTTGCAGTCCACCAAGAAGAGGAGGAGTTTGGATTTGATATCCCGCTTTATCACTACCCGAAGGAGTCTCAAAGCGGCTAACATTCTCCTTTCCCTTCCTCCCCCACAACAAACACTCTGTGAGGTGAGTGGGGCTGAGAGACTTCAGAGAAGTGTGACTGGTCCAAGGTCACCCAGCAGCTGCATGTGGAGGAGCGGGGAATCGAACCCGGTTTACCAGATTACGAGACTACCGCTCTTAACCACTGCACCACACTGGCGTAACAAAAGGCCACACTCAAATCTCCTTAGCTGGATTGAACATTAGTGGGTTTGGGGAAATTGGGGTGGGGCAGGGAATTAAAAAGGAAAAGGTTTCCCCTTTTGTCTTTGCCCTGCTCTTCTTTTCTGAGGGTGGGAGATGAAAAAAGGAAAGGTAGGAGCATTTACAAAAGCCACAAATATTTTCCTTGAGTATGCGGATGTTAACATACATTGTGGAAAGATCTCCGTTGTGGAAGTCTAGCGTGACTATGGTGCGTGGCACACTTTTTGTATTTTATCTTTTAGATCTATAAAAATGCACTCAGAAAATGGGCACGTCAGCATTCTGAACGTGTTCACAGTTTCTCAGAGCAGTAGCAGAAGGAGACATTACAGTTAATCTTTAGCGAGAAGATCTGAAAGTCTCTAGACACTGAATTCCCACCAGTCATCTCCAACATTGCCAGTTTTCATTCTTCCGTTTTATCTATCCTCCAGACTGAGGTGTTTGTTTTCTTTTTGGTAGAAAGTTTATTCTTTCAAGGACATATTTGCACATGCGTGCACACACCCTGCAACAGGTTTTCTCACTCGCCCCTAAAACCTTTATGCTATTATTTTTATTTAGTTTGAAATTCTCAAAAACCAAATGTCTTGCATTCCATGTATTCTGCAGTTTTCCTTACATACCTACTATTATTCCCCTTGATCATCAGCAAAGAGCATAGCCAGTTTCCTTCCTTCCCATTTTATTGATGTCATCCTCTATAAATATGTTAAATGGTACAGGGAACAGCAAGCACCCTTGACAGACCTCTTTACTAATTTTGGCTCTTTGTTCGATGTAATTTACTCTAAGAATAGCTGCCTGGGCTTTGTGTAAATTATGATTCTTCTATCCTCGTAATCTATTCCTGTTTTCAGCAACATGCTGAACGTTTTACTCCATCTGAGCTTATCAGTGCATAACTTCTGGGCACAAGATGTCAAAAATCAGAAAGTATCCAGAGAGGGGGGGAATAATTCTGCAGTTGTGGTTTTTCTATGCTTGCTTGTGAGTAAGTCCCACTGAAGTCTGTAAGGCTTGCTTACAACATGCCTACAATCAGGCTGCACAGCTGCAGTACGTATTTGCTTTCTGAATAAACATATGTTTGGGCAGCACGGCTGAAATTCCAAGCAAATTATACTAGGACATAGGACACACAGAATTCAGAGATGAATGTCTAATTTGGTACCCACATGTTCAATGGATGAGGAATGCATGAATTTTGGAAATGGCAATTAACAGAATGGATATAAAAAGTGGTACACAATAAATTAATAGATATTAGGTGTTTCCTTGACTTGAGATCTTCTTGTTTTTGGAATTGGGGAGGGAGTGAGAACCATACTACTATAGTATTAGAAAATTGTTATCTGATACAGTAGATAAAGAGACTTGTAAGGATATTAAAACGAAACCCAAACCTAAGTTTTTGAGTCAACTATTAAAGAGAGACGCTGTCAAGCGTTTGCCTGCTAAGAAAATTGAAGGACAGAAAGCTTATAAAAGCTGTTCTTATGGTATGTCCTAGTTTAAGACTATGAAATAAAATTCCCATAGAGATTCTTTGTAAAGTTGTCAAGGTTAGGATATAGCCACAAAAAATATGAAGAAACATATTTGTGCCATTTCACATGAAAAGTCTCTTGATGCCTTGAGTTTTTATTTTATTTTAAATGGATAACACAATCTGACATCAATGGCAGATACAATCTTAAATAATAATAATAAATCTTCAAAAAGGTGAATGTAGCACAAGTAACCCATAAGGAAGCCTTTAACTTTGCAATCCTGTGAAAACTATAAATACATCTTTAAAACTTGCAGTGCTGACACTACTTACAAAAAATATTGAAGAGCTGTAATCTAAATGTCAAATTAGGCAAATGGTTATATAAAAGTTACACTGATCCCTCATTTTTATCTTATTTGTGGTTGGAAGAGATACAAAACTACATTACATTTTTTTTGTCCCATCCATCTAGGACAGTTTACATAATATTTATCCTTACAACAACACAGTGAGGTTGGTTAGGCTGAGAAACCATGACTGGCCTCAAGTCATCAAGTAAGCTTCCTAGCTGAGTGTACAGTGGTACCTCGGGTTACATACGCTTCAGGTTACACACTCCACTAAGCCACAAATAGTGCCTCAGGTTAAGAACTTTGCTTCAGGATAAGAACAGAAATCATGCTCTGGCGGCACGGCGGCAGCAGGAGACCCCATTAGCTAAAGTGGTGCTTCAGGTTAAGAACAGTTTCAGGTTAAGTACAGACCTCCGGAACGAATTAAGTACTTAACCCGAGGTATCACTGTATACCCTCCAACAGTTCTACACTGAAAATAGGAACGTCCCATTCCATAATAATAATTAGACTATTCATACCCCACACATCTTATTGGGTTGCCTCAGCACTCTGGGCAGCTTCCAACATATATAAAAACATAATGAAACATTAAACTTTAAAATAAAATTTAAAAACCTTCCCTATACAGGATTGCCTTCAGATGGCTCAGGGGTCGGATGACTCCATCCCCTCCAACATTTCGCCAGTGAAAATAGAGACATCCTGAGGAAAAGCGGGGCATTCAGGGATCAAATCAGAAACTTTCCTGAACAGTGCTGCCTTCAGATGTCTTCTAAAAGTCAGATAGTTGTTTATTTCCTTGACATCTAATGGGAGGGCGTTCCACAGGGCGGGCACCACTACCAAGAAAGCCCTCTGTCTGGTTCCCCATAACCTCACTTCTCGCCATGAGGGAACCGCCAGAAGGCCCTTGGAGCTGGACATCAGTGTCCGGGCTGAACAATGTGGGTGGAGATGCTCCTTCAGGTATACTGGGCCGAGGCCTATTTAGGGCTTTAAAGGTCAGCACCAACACTTTGAATTGTGCTCCGAAACGTCCTGGGAGCCAGTGTAGCTCCATGGCAGTGCATTGCTCCCTTCTTACGGATGGTTCAGAAAATTATAGCTCTAGATACAGAAATGTTCCACTTCTCGTGGAAGTTGTGGAAATAAGAGAGTGCCTCAACAGAATGACCTGAAAACCAATGTCACTCTCCCAACACGGAGCTCATTGTACAACGGGAACACGTGCCGAAGTCAAGCAGTCTTTCAGCAACTCTGCTTGATGAAAAACAATGTTTAAGGCAGCAAAGTGATGCCGCCAAAATAAAAATAAAAAAGACCCACCTTGTGGTTTGTGTCACCAACATGCTCTTTCCCTTCTCCTGGGTAGAACATATATTTACCGCAAAGCCTGCAGCAAAAATAAGGGGTTGGTTTTCTTTAGAATATTCTTCGGGCTTCACTCGGGGTAATAAGTACTGTGTGCTGCTAGGAGGTGTTAGAGAGGGGGGCAGGGAGTGACATTGCTAACCTTTCGCCGACTGCTGCCTGGTGACTAGCTTTTCATATACATTAAGCTCCAATTCTGTGCACGCCTTACCTGGGAACAGGACCCACTGCACCAATGGGATTACTAAACATGGATAGGCTCAGTCATCAAGGCTGCAGTCCTATGCATACCAAACAATCATCTACATGTCTGCTCAGAAATAAATCATATAAAAGCTAAAGGACCCCTGGATGGTTAAGTTCAGTCAAAGGCTACTATGGGGTTGCAGTGCTTATCTCACTTTCAGGCCAAGGGAGCCGGTGTTTGTCCACAGACAGCTTTTTGGGTCGTGTGGCCAGCATGACTAAACCACCTCTGGCGCAACGGAACAGCATGACAGAAACCAGAGTGCACGGAAACGCTGTTTACCTTCCTGCCGCAGCGGTACCTATTTATCTACTTGCACTGGTGTGCTTTCGAACTACAAGGTTGGCAGGAGCTGGGACAGAGCAACGGGGATTCGAACCGCCGACCTTCTGATCATCAAGCCCAAGAGGCTCTGTGATTTAGACCACAGCACCACCCGCCTCCGGTCAAATCATATATGATGCTGCATGGAGGTAACAACACAGCTAAGCCAAGGTGGCCTGGGTCTTACCTGCAAAGCCCCATGTGTAATTGGACCTACAATCTCTGCATAGAGTCACTAGATCAAGAGAGTGGTTGCAAAAGCATGGTAGATTATAGATCAAACGAAAGCCAAGAAGAAGAAGAAGAAGAAGAAGAAGAAGAAGAAGAAGAAGAAGAAGAAGAAGAAGAATTATTCTATGATTTATACCCCACATGTCATAATTTTGTGATGTGGCTATCAGGTTTGCTGTCAGAAAGCGAAGGAAAAAAATATGTGTGTGAATTAGTGAAATATGTTTGAACAAAGGACAAGGGATAGAGGTTAAGCAAATGTTTCATTAGTCGGGCAGGATGGCTGTGCAGGGACAGCTCTCATGTTGCATAAAAGGCAAATAAAGCGATACAGCCTCAGCAAGCCTGCAAAAAAACAGTTCAATGGCTTTTCAAAGGACGTCTGCAAGACAAAACTATGTTTGGCACAAAATGTAAAATAAAGGCAGTAAATGCAATCACTATATACTGTTAAGCTTAAAATCTTACTGTTAAGCTTCTTTGATTTTTGTTGTCCTTTTAAGATATGCTTTAATTTTGATTTTGTTTCATAACATGTGCCTTATGTTTCTTGGGGCTGGTGTGTGTGTGTGTGTGTGTGTGTGTGTGAAGGAAAGAAAGAAATACAAGGACAACAGCTGGAAAGAGAGTGTTATTCAAAAAATAACAGAGTTCTCTAAGATCTGGAACAGGCTGCAACCTTAACGCAGGTCAGCCTGAGTTCTTACAAGATTGAAACAGCTGTGCCGCTTAAAAGGTAGCACTTTCTGCAATAATGATGGAGACTAAAACTGGCTGTATGCTATCAGAGGTCAGTATAGTGCACTTAAAGGAGCGGTGACATGTTCCTGTAGCCTTACTCATTAGAGCAGCAAAGAGCATCATAGCGATGCTTTAAGGAGGAGGGTAGTGGGGAGACAAGACTGCATCTTGAGGGAGAAATTCCACTGCAGGGGAAAGAAGGGGGGGGGAAGAGAAGCACAACCCGAGACTGTTAAAGGTGTCGAGAGTCTGATCATCTCCCAGAAGCCTCGCCTCACATGCAAGTACAATCCAGGGACTATTAAACTCAGTGGACCGTTCCCCGCTGAGCAGGGAAGAAAGTGTGCTAAGATGGTGATGCTGCTTGAGAGACAATGGAAGAGTGTGCCATCAGAGGGGAGAGGGTTAAAGGCAAGCCATTGGAGAGTTACAGTGCCTGCTGTGGCTGTAGAAACCAAAACAGTGACGATTTCAATTTATATCCCACCCTTTTCCCAAAGGAGCCCACGGTGGATGTTATGTATTCAGTGGTCTGTGTTTTTGCCTGAGCTTGAGAGAGGACTAAGGATTCTGAGCCCCTGTGCTCTGATTTGATACATGATATCCAATCACAGAACATTCCAGGATTTGGGCCTCTGCCATTGGCCCTTAAACTCTGAGTCATGATTCGCAGCTTGGAAGTTTAGACAGCCAATCACGTGGGGAGTGGGAGTGCCCCAGGCCTTCAGAAATGTATATAAGCAGTTGCTTTGCCTCTGTTGTCCAGTTCTGTTAGTTCAATAAAGGTTCTTGCTGTTATCACTGTGTCTTGCCTCGTGGGAACCCACCTACACTTCACGGGAGTCCATGAAATATTATTAAAAACATTATGAAAACAATCACATTTTCTAAGTCAATGATTTCAGGGTTGCCAGGAACAGTATCTTTCAGCCATCAAATGTCTGGGTAAATGGGAATGTTTTAAAATTCCTCCAGAAAGACAGTAATAAGGGAGGGAGACACACATCGCCAAGGAAGGCCATTCCACCAATGGAGAACCACCACTTAGAAGGCCCTGCCACAGGTCAACGCCAACCAGGCAGCCCCAATGTTGGCACCAACAAGCCAAAACTCACCGAAATACTTTTTTTCATGCATGTTGTTTATGTGGGAAATTTTATTTCTTCAGAACACCCCCAGATTTATTTGATGTTGTTGGAAAGGGATGTGGCCTGCTTTGGACTCAGGAGTCATCCTTTGCAGGGAGATAGCCCTCTTCCCCCTTCTTCTGGCTGGACTTACATTTTATTTGTTGATACTTATTAAAAGATATACAGAAATGCATGCCTATATATATATATATATATATATATATATGCAGGTTTTGGTGTCTTCGGGTGTCTTCCCGTGTAAGAGTTGGGGTGTCTAGGCGACGTTTCGACGAGGTCTCACTCGTCATCTTCAGGCTGGTGCTTTCGGCTTCTTGTTACTGGAACAGAGCAGGATCTCAGTGTTTGAGTTCCTATAAATACTGTTGAGGGGGTGTGGTGTATGGCCTCCAACGTTCTGGGCAGATAGGAAGTTCCCAGGGTGTGCCTTTTCTTCTTTTGTTCCTTAATTACTTGAGGGATATCTTGAGTGATTTCTTGAGTGATATTCTGAGTACCACTTAGGAGGGTCATTAGGTGTGGATTAGTTGCTAAAGCTTTCGTGTCTTGACCTCTTGAGCTTGTGAAGAGTTTTTCTGAGAAGAAGGTTGTACTGCACTTAGTTGTGCTCTGGCTTGGCTTCGTGTATAGGGGCGAGCTGTGGTTTTGTGCCCTGTGTCAGCCAGATCTGTGTAGGGATTGCAGGGGGGTGCAGCATCCGGAGGTGCCACTATGGTTTGGCTACTGGATGGTGTCTGTAATTTATCTGTGGAGAGGGTCTGGGTTTGGGTCTGGTGTGGTTGATTGGAGATGGCGTTCTGTGTGCCTCTGGTTCTGGTGTCGGTTTTTGTGGGGAGGGCTAATTTCCAGATGTCTGGCAGATGTCTTTGCACCAACCAAAAAATAGCCAATATCCTCAGAAACCCCAAAGATAAAATCCAGTTGGAAAACCAAGGGGTCTATGAAATACCCTGCAAAGTCTGCCCAGCCACGTACATTGGACAAACAAACAGACGAATAAATGCACGTATCGCAGAACACAAGAATGCCGTCAAAAAAGAAGAAAAAGCTTCCTCTCTTTTCCAACACATGAAAGAAACAGGACACGAAATTAATTTTGCAGATTCCAAATTGCTCTTTAACATGGAACATCACCACAAGAGAATAATCATGGAAGCCATCGAGATAGAGAAACACCCTCACAACATGAACAAGCGTGACGACACGTCCCGCCTGCCAGACATCTGGAAATTAGCCCTCCCCACAAAAACCGACACCAGAACCAGAGGCACACAGAACGCCATCTCCAATCAACCACACCAGACCCAAACCCAGACCCTCTCCACAGATAAATTACAGACACCATCCAGTAGCCAAACCATAGTGGCACCTCCGGATGCTGCACCCCCCTGCAATCCCTACACAGATCTGGCTGACACAGGGCACAAAACCACAGCTCGCCCCTATACACGAAGCCAAGCCAGAGCACAACTAAGTGCAGTACAACCTTCTTCTCAGAAAAACTCTTCACAAGCTCAAGAGGTCAAGACACGAAAGCTTTAGCAACTAATCCACACCTAATGACCCTCCTAAGTGGTACTCAGAATATCACTCAAGAAATCACTCAAGATATCCCTCAAGTAATTAAGGAACAAAAGAAGAAAAGGCACACCCTGGGAACTTCCTATCTGCCCAGAACGTTGGAGGCCATACACCACACCCCCTCAACAGTATTTATAGGAACTCAAACACTGAGATCCTGCTCTGTTCCAGTAACAAGAAGCCGAAAGCACCAGCCTGAAGATGACGAGTGAGACCTCGTCGAAACGTCGCATAGACACCCCAACTCTTACACGGGAAGACACCCGAAGACACCAAAACCTGCATTCCTGTACCCGTGAAAATCTACGAAAGCATATATATATATATATATATATATATACTGAGACAAAACAGCTGCTTAATCTGAAAAAGAGCAAAACCAAAAGGAAGAATATGCAAGAAAAGGAAAACTCTAAAGAAGGAGAAAGCAAGAGAGAAGGGAAAGAAAGAAAAATCTCAAGAAAGCTAAAGTAGAATAAAAAGACTTCTGTCTCTCTGCAGCTACATATGATAGTCATTTTTTAGAATCCAACCCTTCTATCTTCTATAAGCCAGCATTTTTTTTCAATCTTCAAATACAGATATTACAAGTTCATTTTCTCTTTCACACAAAAAGTCCATAAGGAATTTCCAGTCCTGAACAAACGCTAGTAATTATTTTTCTCTAATTGAACATGCTAGCTTAGCCATCTCAGCTAAGTCCAATAATTTTATCATTCTGGCTGGACTGACAAAAAGAATAGGAAGAAAAGTCTGTTGAGACTGTGGTGTCTTTAAGATATATGGTTTTATTGACACACATATACGTAACTGTCAGGAGCTCGTCCTACACTCGAGTAGGACTTTGGCAGAGACACATGCCCGACTGGCATGTTCTCTCCCTCCTGGTCATTCATTCAGGAGCTTCAAAAGCTTTCTTCTGCCCAAACATCATAGCGACTAGTGCCAACAGACATCGGCACACTTAGGGATCCGCAGAGTCTTTGCAGCTTGCATAACAGACCTCAGCAACTCAGCATTTTGGCTAATCTACTTTATTTACACATAAACACACACGGAGCACTGCAACATGGCTCCCTCTCTAGCATCAGATAGCAAAGAGAAAGAACAAAGGACAATAGTCCCACTTCACGGAACACGGTAACACAAACATCCTGCCTCCGTCACTTCCCTCTCTGTGGAGTCAAAACATACACCGTAATGGGTTATTTGTGGGCCTGCCTGGTATTTTTACATGAGTAGAATGTGTGCTTTTATTTAAAATGCATCTCTGGGTTATTGTGGGGCATAGGAATTCGTTCATTTTTCCCCCCTTCAAAATATAGTCCGGCCCCCCACAAGGTCTGAGGGACGGTGGACCGGCCCACGGCTGAAAAAGTTTGCTGACCCCTGTTCTAGATGTTCAAAAAACTGATGGACCACCTGCTCCCTTATGACTCCTATCTGTTCAGATCTTCTGGGAATATTCTGTTCCATATCCTGCTATTGTCTGAGGTGTGTTTGGTGAATTTGCAGGGCAGGGCTTCTTTGGTGGTGGTGCCGAAGTTCTGGAAGTCACACCCTCAAAAAACTTGTTGAGCCACAGACTTTAAAAAAAAGTTTTGTTTGGATTTGCTTTTTACACTGCCAGATCCCCAGAGGTGTTCTTATGTTTTTTATGGTGTTTGGGTAAATTATTTCTTTTTAAAACTGATTTTATGGTTACTAATTGTTTGTGGGCTAATTTTGGGGGTGACTAGAAGTGACATATAAATGGGGCTTTCAAAGTAGTATAAAAATATTTAGCTAAATTGTTTAATTGCTGGGGATAATGTTCACTTTGTCCAATTGACAGCTTTAATCTATCACTGCCCATCCTGCTCAGGTACAAATGGAGAGTGAATGTGATTGTTTAATTGTTTGCTGATGTTCTGATAGCTCACAGGCTCTGTCGAGCTGAAAAGCAGCAATATTGATATAGATATTGATGAATAGGAAATAAATAAAACAGCATGCAAGACAAGGACAATGCACTGGATGAGATTCAGTGGGAAACTTTAACAATTGCTTTTTTGTCAGATACTGACATACATCATAAGCAATTAATGAACAGATAAATTGGCTGCCACCCTAAACTATCCTGAGGAATTTTCTATTGGGAATAATGGTTTGTTGGGGAAAATGATAACATAAAATACATGTTTTCCCCTGCTTTTTCTCCAACAGGATCTTTCAGTGCCTGACATGTCAAGTTATAATTTACAGGACTCCTGACAACATCAAATTACACATTTGTTGTGTAGGATTTTGTTGTTGCTCCTGTTGAAATCAGAACCTCGTTGAGTGTGACCTCCTTTCTCTCCATCTATGAGGGGACAGAGCTGTCATCTGTTGGGTCATACATTTTTAACATCAGGCATCCAAAATTCTCTCTGAAATCTCTGTGGTCTATTGTCATGTCTGCTTAATGCTAGTTGGGTGGTCAGCTTAAGCAATTTTGTCAGAAGGGTTTCTTAGAATAACTGCTCTGACTCCTACCTTGCTAGCTATCTAAAATATATGTTCAGCCTAATTCGTTTCAAGTTTTAGTGCTTCAAATAGGGGGTCACTGTGGTTCAGAACCTTAGAAACATTGCCTTTGGTTTGCATTGAAGATAGAGCCTCGCTTCATTTCATTTTCTGAGCTGTGGGTGCCTCCCCATTGATTATAATGGGGAAATAAAAAATGGCCATAACCTTTTAAAAAAAATTGTAGAATTTGCAGACATAATAGCCCAGTCATTAGCAACTTCTGACCCATGAATCCTAATCTGGGGCTGTTTTTCCCAAGCTACTGTCACCTCACCTACACTAAACATCATTTATTGTCCTGCTTCTCACCGTCCATTTCTTAATTGCCTTTGACACCATCATGTACAATAAACAAGTAAATATTACTTGAAGAGACACGCACACAAAAGCAGATACCATCAAAACAATAAATTATATTTGGAGTGCTCAGACAACTACTACACCATATAGCATCAGTTCTATTTCAAAAACCTGCCACTTCTTTTGGAAGAAGTTGCTATGTGAGTCGAACCTCTGGCAGTCAGTGGACCTGTGACAGCTGCTTGACATTTGCTGGGTTTCTCCACATGTGCTTAACTGGTCATGTGCAACCACCGCCATATGCAGCTTGACATGGTTCACATGTGTTGTAATCCATGCGCAATGGGAACCCACAGACCAGGAAAGGAAAGCTGGAGAATCAGCACCTTGGATAGCTCCAAAGTGCACCAATACAAAGTACAAAAGTTGGTGGGTGATGAAGGATTTAGAACTCCCTCTCTCCAGATTTAGCCAGGGTCCACCCAACACTTCTGAGGACAGTGTCTTCTCAAAGGGACAATTCCTGGGCCTTGAGCCAAGCGCGTCTCCAAACTTTCTTTGGTTTCCTGCTTGGGTCTTTCCCTGCACCATTATGCCAACATTGTGGGTTCGGCTCCTCAGGTTAATATTGAGGTGGGATAGCCTGCAAAAGTTCTGGCTCAGAGTCCACAGCTTCATATCAGATCCCTGGGTTTGGCATCACTAGCTTGCTTGTGTTCTTCAGCCCAGTGGTACTGCAAGCCTGGGTATCTCAGCCGGTAGGAGTGTGATGCTAATAACGCCAAGGCTGCAGGTTCGAGCCCTGTATGGGGCAGCTGCATATTCCTGCATTGCAGGGGGTTGGACTATATCAGGAGTCAGCAAACTTTTTCAGCAGGGGGCCGGTCCACTGTCCCTCAGACCTTGTGGGGGGGCCGGACTATATTGGGGGGGGGGAATGAACGAATTCCTTTGCCCCACAAATAACCCAGAGATGCATTTTAAATAAAAGGACGCATTCTACTCATGTAAAAACACTCTTATTCCCGGACCACCTGCGGGCCAGATTTAGAAGGTGATTGGGCCGGATCCAGCCCCCGGGCCTTAGTTTGCCTACCCATGTACTATATGATTCCACCATACCCTCCAGCATTTCACCAACGGAAACAGGGATATCCTAAGAAAAAGCGGGACATTCAGAAACCGGGAAGGCTTCTCTAAATCCAGGACTGAGCCTGGAAGATAGGGACACTTGGAGGGTCTGCTTTTGTGTGAACAGATACTGTTCAGAGCTTTTTAAATTATTGGAGCCTGGAAGCAAGGGTAAAGGAGATCAACTTTGATTGGGATAACTGACAGCAAGTTCCGCACACGCAATGGCGGCTACGTTTGCAGTTTTCTCCTCTGATGTCAAAGGTTTGAGGTTGGTAATAGAGAGTGGGATAACAGTTGCTTTGATGCAATATCATCCCCTGAGAGAAATCAGGAGGACAAATGCTCACTAAGTGTGGCATCTGGGGAGGCATCCTCAGATTTCTACATTTGATTTTGTAGAACAACCTGAGCCAAAGGATGTGTACTGGATAAATAAATAAAAATTCATCTGAGCTGAACGAGACATAGAATCATAGAACCGTAGAGTTGGAAGGGACCTTGAGGATCATCTAGTCCAACCCCCTGGAATGTGCAGTTGTCCCTTATGGGAACTGAACCTGCAACCATCAGCACCATGCATTAACCAGCTGAGCTGTCATACCCACATATACCTGTCATGGACTGGCTGGATGCAGAGAAGGGGTGGGGAGAGTGTAGCTTTAGCATTTAGGGCCTCGGCTCAGTATACCTGAAGGAGCGTCTCCATCTCCACCTCCATCATTCTGCCCGGACACTGAGGTCCAGCGCTGAGGGCCTTCTGGCGGTTCCCTCGCTGCGAGAAGCCAAGTTACAGGGAACCAGGCAGGGGGCCTTCTCAGTGGTGGCACCCGCCCTGTGGAATGCCCTCCCACCAGATGTCAAAGAGAAAAATAACTACCAAACTTTTAGAAGACATCTGAAGCTTTTAATGTTTAATAGGTTATTGTATTTTAGTTTTCTGTTGGAAGCCGCCCAGAGTGGCTGGGGAAACCCAGCCAGATGGGCGGGGTATAAATAAATTATTATTATTATTATTATTATTATTATTATTATTATGGCTTGATCTTATGTGCAGTATGCATACTGTCGCTCATAATATAAGACATTTTTCTTTATATATCAGCTACTTTTGCAGTACTAGTAGTAGTAGTAGTAATAATAATAATAATAATTTATGCCCCACCCACCTGACTGGGTTTCCCCAGCTACTCTGGGCGGCTTCCAACAGGATATTAAAAACACACTAAAAGATCGAACATTAAAAACTTCCCTACCAGGGCTGTCTTCAGATGTCTTCTAAAAGTCACATAGTTGTTTATTTCCTTGACATCTGATGGGAGGGAATTCCACAGGGTGGGCACCATTACCAAGAAGGCCCTCTGCCTGGTTCCCTGTAACCTCACTTCTCGCAATCAGGGAACTGCCAGAAGGCCCTTGGAGCTGGACCTCAGTGTCTGGGCTGAACGATGGGGGTGGAGATGCTCCATCAGGTATATAGTGGTACCTCAGGTTACATACGCTTCAGGTTACATACGCTTCAGGTTACATACGCTTCAGGTTACAGACTCTGTTAACCCAGAAATAGTACCTTGGGTTAAGAACTTTGCTTCAGGACGAGAACAGAAATCACGCGGCGGTGGCTCAGCGGCAGCAGGAGGCCCCATTAGCTAAAGTGGTGCTTCAGGTTAAGAACAGTTTCAGGTTAAGAACAGACCTCCAGAACGAATTAAGTACATAACCAGAGGTACCACTGTACTTGGCCAAGGCCGTTTAGGGCTGTAAAGGTCACTTTGAATTGTGCTCCTTGAATTGTGCTCAGAAACATACTGGGAGCCAATGTAGGTCTTTCAGGACCGGTGTTATGTGGTCTCGGCAGCCACTCCCAGTCACCAATCTAGCTGCTTCATTCTGGATTAGTTGTAGTTTCTGGGTCACCTTCAAAGGTAGCCCCACGCAGAGCGCATTACAGTAGTCCAAGCGGGAGATAACCCGAGCATGGTTATCTGTGGACAGTCTGTGGGCAGGGAGGGTCTCAGCCGATGTACCAGATGGAGCTAGTAGACAGCTGCCCTGGACATAGAATTAACCTGTGCCTCCATATAATGCAATCATTAGATGGCATACATTTTCACCTGTTATATTCAAAGATGTTTAAATATTTTTGGAATCAGTATCTAACAATGAATTATTGCAAGGAAGAAAGACAAATGCATGATAGCATAGCTATGTCTTTTATGAATTTCATTATTATTATTATTATTATTATTATTATTATTATTATTATTATTATCATCATTCTTATAACACACACATTATTTTTGTGTACATGACACAGACCGTGTGCTCTGACTGTTACACGCACATTTGAGAAAACCCTATTATAGCTGCCTCCATTTGTTCATAGTGTATACACACCCACACACCCACACCATTATTCAAGAAATTTAAGAACGGCAATGATGGGAAATCACACAGGAAGGAAAGGAAAGAAACATGGACTTAGTCAGAAATGAGGGCTACATTTTTCTTCAAGAGGCCCATAATGACGGAAAATCACAGTGACAGGCGCAGACAAAACAGAAATCCCATAAAGGACACGACATTTCCCCACGGGCACAAGTAGGAGAAGAGTCTCGGCGAGCGCGTAAAAACAGAGAAAACAAAATTAACGAGAGAAGAGCTGAATGAGACGCCGAAGCGCAACCCAGAAACAAATTGCCGCGCGAACAGCAAAGATTAATTTCGACAAATCTACCGCCAAGGAAGCCGGGGAGACCAGGCCCATCAATATTAATGAAGCTGAAATAGAACTCCAAATGGCCGCGAACACAAAGTGGTACACAAGGCATTTTCTTTTAAATAGGTTGTAGATTGGCTCACAAGACCATCAGGAAAATGAAGGGCATCCGTATAAACACACACACACACACACACACACACACACACACACACCATCCTCATCACATGGCAACAAGCAGGCTCATAAACAATTACAACATAAATCTGAAAGGTAAAACGGGAGAAACAGAAATTGCCCCTTCCACCTTCCCCATCCCAGCTGCTGCGAATGAAGTGAGAAGAAGCAGGGCAGGCAGAGAAGCCTTTCTCTACCTATTTACTTACTTACTTTTGTGCTTCCCTTTCCCAACGTTTAAAATGTGACCGCCTTTTTAAAGGAGTTGTGTAGCTGTCGCGTTCAGGGGCTTGATCTTAAGCCAGAAGGCATACTCATGGGAAACTCTGTTGCCCTAAAAAAAGTATTGCCCGAACTAACCAAGTGTGTTAAGTTGCCGTATTTTTCGCTCCATAAGACGCACCCGACCATAAGACGCACCTAGTTTTTAGAGGAGGAAAACAAGAAAAAAAAAATATTCTGAATCAAATGTTGTACTAAACTATTTAATAAACAACCAAAAGGTTTCATCAGGATTCCCTGAACCTTGAAGATACTTATATATATCTCTCTCTCTCTCTCTCACACACACACACACCCCACACACACATTCAAGGAAGCTGCTAGGTAGGAGATCAGGACAGACAAAAGGAAGAACTTTGCGCAATGTATGGTTAGAAGACAGGACTTGCTACAAGACTGAGTGACCAGCTACTAGCTTGGGTGACTTCAAAAGGGGATTAGACAGGGGGCGCTGCACAGCTCTCACTCCAGCGAAGGGAAGTCTCCAGCAGCGCCTCTCCAGCAAAGCGAAGTCTGAACAGCAAGAGGGATCGCTGCGCGGCGAAAGCCGCAATCCCTCTTGCTGTTCTGGCTTCTGGGATAGCTGCACAGCCTGCATTCGCTCCATAAGACGCACACACATTTCCCCTTACTTTTTAGGAGGGAAAAAGTGCGTCTTATAGAGCGAAAAATACGGTATATACATAAGGAAAGTTCCATTGAACTGAATGGGACATGGGATCCTGGTGGCCTCTTGAAATGTCCGTGCCTGTCTCCTCCCTGCCTGTGGTCAGCCAGGCATAGGCAGCCACTGCTGCGCCCAGAAACAAGCATGCACTCTAGTAACTGCTTGAAAAACTGCATCATGTCACAGCCGTAGTGGAGAGCACCCATGCCCTCCAAGTGTCCCTATTTCCCAGGGGCACCCCTGATTTACAGAAGCTGTCCCCATTTCTAATTTGATCCCAGAATGTCCCACTTTTCCTTAGAATGTCCCTGTTTTCATTGGAGAAATGTTAGAGGATATGGAGTTATCTGAACCCCCCGAGACATCTGAAGGCAATCCTGTATAGGGAAGTTTTTTACATGCTTATTTTTAAAGTTTTTATATATGTTGGAAGCTGCCCACAGTGGCTGAGACAACCCAGTAAGATGTGTGGGGTATAAATAGTAAAATTTCCATGATTAGGTTTACCATATTCCTAAAAGTGAAAATCCAGACAAAATTTGAAGGGGGGGTTGAAGTTGGGAACAGCTCCCCCCCCAAAAAAATTGTTTGGGGGCTTCTCTTTGATTTTTAAAGAATTTTTTTAAAATAAAAAAATCAACCCTACTTGCCATATGTCCGAGTCTTCCTGGACATTTTGCAGATTCAGCAAAAACCTCCCGGACACCATTTTGCTGAGCGATTCCCAGATGTATCCAGGAAAACCCAGGCGTATGGCAGCCCTATCATTATGGAATGGGAGGTCCCTATTTTCATCGAATAAATGTTGGAGGGTATACGTTGATGATTATCATAATGCACACACAGAGATATGAATCTAGCATTGCATGCAGAAAGCTGCTTGCACACACGGACCTCTTTTGATGAATCAGGACAATTGTGTTTACGATCCTAGACTCTTCCACCTTCCTCCTTCCGGTCGATGTACTTTTCACAATACAGTGGTACCTCAGGTTACATACGCTTCAGGTTACATTCGCTTTAGGTTACAGACTCCGCTAACCCAGAAATAGTGCTTCAGGTTATGAACTTTGCTTCAGGATGCGAACAGAAATCGTGCTCTCGTGGCGCGGCGGCAGCAGGAGGCCCCATTAGCTAATGTGGTGCTTCAGGTTAAGAACAGTTTTAGGTTAAGAATGGACCTCCGGAATGAATTAAGTACTTAACTCGAGGTAAGGTAAAGGTAAAGGGACCCCTGACCATTAGGTGCAGTCGTGCCCGACTCTGGGGTTGCGGCGCTCATCTCGCTTTATTGGCCAAGGGAGCTGGCGTACAGCTTCTGGGTCATGTGGCCAGCAGGACTAAGTTGCTTCTGGTGAACCAGAGCAGCGCATGGAAACACCGTTTACCTTCCTGCCGGAGCGGTACCTATTTATCTACTTGCACTTTGACGTGCTTTTGAACTGCTAGGTTGGCAGGAGCAGGGACAGAGCAACGGGAGCTCACCCCGTTGCGGGGATTCAAATCGCCGACCTTCTGATCGGCAAGCCCTAGGCTCTGTGGTTTAACCCACAGCGCCACCCGCGTCCCCTAACTCGAGGTACCACTGTACAAAAGTTAACCCCCTTCACCACCTCATGACCAAGGGGGCAAGGGGCAGGGTTAAGAGTCTTTGAGGGTACCAGAGGAATACTCTAAGGGCACCATTGAGACCACAGGAGCAATGGTGGCAATCCCTGCTCTACTAGCTGTGCATACACCTAAATAATACAATTCAGCCTAAATATTTCAGCCTCTCAAACCATAAAGGCATATTTGGGAAGTGCATCCAAAAACCCTTCTCTTGCCTACAGATCCAGAAAGCCACTGTAACGTAGATGTCCCTCGCTGCCCCCCCCAAATGTAGTCAAGTTTTCCCTCAAACAGTATTACATCTGTGTTGTTGTTTTTTAAAAAACACACAAATCTCTCTCATTCTAACCCTAAAACCTCTATCCCAGCTAGAGATAATGATCCTCCAGTCAATTTGCTATTTTAAAGCAAACTTTGGGGCTCTTCTCTTTTCTGAGGTAATATAATGGTTCTTTGGCTAGGACTGCTGCCAGATCAAAACTTTTAAAATAATGGATTATATACTGTAGATCTACAATAATTTTTTTATTCAATACAATATTTCATTCAGCAAAATTCTATGGAGTTGAACTGCTTGACATCTCTTAACAATACAGATTACAGAACGTGTGGCAAATCTTCCCCCCTGGTTGTGACTTGGATGTGAACAGGAGCGGCCTTCCTCATTCATTTGTGAGTAGTCTGGTCCTAGATTCCAGATAACACAGGAGGGTATGGGAGAATGTTGGGCCATACCATCTACAGAAATAGACTGGCATACTCTCTGGGTAGAAGCACATTTGACAAGAGTTAGTAGGAAACGAGTAGTAGTGATGTATGGAAGTGAAAGCTGGGCCATAAAGAAGGCTGATCGCCGAAGAATTGATGCTTTTGAATTCTGGTGCTGGAGGAGACTCTTGAGAGTCCCATGGACTGCAAGAAGATCAAACCTATCCATTCTTAAGGAAATCAGCCCTGAGTGCTCACTGGAAGGACAGATCCTGAAGCTGAGGCTCCAATCCTTTGGCCACCTCATGAGAAGAAAAGACTCCCTGGAAAAGACCCTGATGTTGGGAAAGATGGAGGGCACAAGGAGAAGGGGACGACAGAGGACGAGATGGTTGGACAGTGTTCTCGAAGCCACAAACATGAGTCTGACCAAACTGCGGGAGGCAGTGGAAGACAGGAGTGCCTGGCGTGCTCTGGTCCATGGGGTCACAAAGAGTCGGACACAACTAAACGACTAAACAACAACAAAGTAGGAAACGTGCATCCAGTTATCCATAGATTCCTGTATCCTGGATTCTTTTACAGGAGGATATACAAGGTGTGACCGGAAAGTCCAGTGAATGGTGACAGAAATCGGACAGCGAGAAATATTCAGGTCTTCAGAGCAGGTCACAGGGAACCAAGCAGAGGGCCTTCTCGGTAGTGGCGCCTGCCCCATGGAATGCCCTCCCATCAGATGCCAAGGAAATAAACAACTATCTGACTTTTAGAAGACATCTGAAGGCAGCCCTGCTTAGGGAAGTTTTTAATGTTTGATTTTTTTCATGTTTTTAATATTCTGTTGGGAGCCGCCCAGAGTGGCTGGGAAAACCCAGCCAGATGGGCGGGGTATAATTAATAGGTTGTTGTTGTTGTTAAACTTGTTTAATTCTCTTTCCGAAGTTGTTTTGGGAATTGTGTTTGGGCAGGGCAAGGCAGCTAGCAACCTCTAACAGAAAGTTGCCATCCCCCTAATTATAAGATTCCTTGTGAGAAGTTAAGCCAATTTAAATGGGGGAATTGTTTTTATTTAGAGCTGTCGCCGCTATTTAATATAACAGAGTAGCAATGTCTTTCATGTCAGTCCTGGTAGTGCATTTGAGCATGCAGCAAGCAAAATGGGGGCAATTTTCCTGAATGCAGATCATTTACAGCTTGCTGGCTAAATATATATAAAAAATAAAATTGTCCAGTAGCACCTTAGAGACTAACTAAGTTTGTTCTTGGAATAAGCTTCCGTGTGCATGCACACTTCTTCAGATACCATGCACATGAAAGCTTATACCAAGAACAAATTTAGTTGGTCTCTAAGATGCTACTGGATAATTTTATATATATATATACATATATGGACTGCGTCAGACCATCACGGCTACCTACCTGAAGCTTGCTGGTTGGTTCTGCATATCTGCATATCAGAGCAATGCATGGAAATGTGAAATGTCCCAAGAAAACAAACATCTCACTCACAACCACCCACTCACTACCCAAGTGTTGCTGGGTTGATCTGCTTCCTGCATTTAGAAGTAGCATCCTGCTAAATTTTCTCAGTAAAATTGGGGTGTTGGTCATCTGCAGACTACAACATTTAGGGTTCCGCTACAATATCTGGTCAAGCACAAGGCAATTAATGGGTGTGAACAGAATATACTGGGAGAGCCTTATAGTCTGTTTCCACGGGGTGCTGCTTAATTAAGGCAGCAGCGACTGTTTGTGGAGCAGCAGCTAAAATCCAGTTTTTAAAACCAGTGGCACCCGCCCTGTGGAACTCCCTCCTACCAGCTGTCAAAGAGAAAAATAACTACCAAACTTTTAGAAGACATCTGAAGGCAGCCCTGTTTAGGGAAGCTTTTAATGTTTAATAGGTTATTGTGTTTTAGTGTTTTGTTGGAAGCCGTCCAGAGTGGCTGGGGAAACCCAGCCAGATGGGTGGGGTATAAATAATGAGTTATTATTATTATTTACAGGATCGGGCTTCAAGACTCGCTGCAATAATACTGAAAAAGCAAGGCTCTTCATTGTTTGTACTCCCCAAGTCCATGATGTCATCTTAGATAGGCTTTTATCAATGCCCATACATTTCTGCAAGATGGCATTTAAAAACAAACTGAACTAGCAACCAAAAATAAAGCATAATTCCATGCTGTGAGCCCCTTTAAACTGTACACATCTGCTTGGCCTTATAACTATTTTCAGTCCATATGCCAACTTCATATTGATATCAATGACGGTCGCTTGCATGAATGGCTCAAATGCAGCGTTTCAGCCTTTGTGTAGGAATCATTATGCTATATCTGGTCAATGGGAGTGCTGCATTTGCACAATTTCAATGACAACATATTGTGCCTTCACAAAGGCCATTTTTTGTCAACTGTAATAACTAGTCAGAATTTGTTTCTGTAATAGAAGAAGCATTTTGGTTTGGAAAAAAAAATTTTTTTAAGAGAGCTCATGTGCAATTTTACCTTTTTTAAAAATAAAAAAGTCTCAGAATGTTCCCAAGTGGTTTGTTTCATATCCGATTGCTGAAGATATTTCCTTGAAGATATGTCAGTGAATTCTAAATTATTATTAACCGAAATTCAATCAAATAGAATATACAATTATTCCAGTCCCTCTTTTGCTGAGTACATTTCCCTTTGGCAGAGTCCCAGGTAAGAGACTTAGGCCAATATTTAGGTCCAGATTTCTAAATTTAGGCCCTTGAAATCTCATTCCTAAAGCCAGTACTTGATTGCAGCAAAATTAACCACCGTATTAGCCGCGCTTAGAATCACAGCTTTTGACACTGCCTCTTGCCGTTCTTGTTTTATAAATCACAATCGAAGCTTCTCACTTTTCTGAAAAGTGGGTTTTCACTTTTTAGTTTATGTAAGATGGACATAGTACAATATTCAGATACAAAAATAAGATCACAGATTCGTAAAGTTGAAAGGGACCCTGAGGTTTATCTAGTCTGACCCCCTTTCAATGCAGGAATATGCAGGTGTCCCATACAGGGATCAAACCTGCAACCTTGGGGTTATCAGAACCGTGTTCTAGCCAACTGAGCTATCCAGCATGACTGACGGGCACGACATGCACAGGTCATGTGACTTGCATGGGAGAAAGATGTGTGTCCCAGTTTTTCGCCTTGACGTGTTGGAGGATAGGCTACTGGGCAGGATAGGATTTCTCCTAACGTTTAAACCCGGACTGTCACTGTTTTGTGGGAGGCATTCGATCACATCCCAGAAATTCAGGTCTGTGCAATTACAGTGGATTGAAGTGCTCTGGACTTTTTGTGCACAAACCACTTGCAGGTACAGTGGTACCTTGGGTTACAGACGCTTCAGGTTACAGACGCTTCAGGTTACAGACTCCGCTAACCTAGAAATAGTACCTCAGGTTAAAAACTTTACCTCAGGATGAGAATAGAAATCCCGCGGCGGCAGAGGGAGGCCCCATGAGCTAAAGTGGTACCTCAGGTTAAGACGAGTTTCAGGTTAAGAACGGACCTCCAGAATGAATTAAGTTCTTAACCCGAGTTACCACTGTACCACCTCATTGTATTGTTTTTAACACTGATTGGGAGCCGCCCAGAGTGGCTGGGGAAACTCAGCCAGATGGGCGGGGTATAAATAATAAATTATTATTATTATTATTATTATTATTATTATTATTATTATTATTATTACTCATGAGGAGGTTAATTCTTGTCCTGATCAGCACCAGAAGCAGCATGTCTTTAAACCCCAGTTTCTGGGGGGTGCAGGAAGAGAAAAGTGCTGTTGCACTCCTTTTCTGCTTGCAGGTATCCCGCAGCACAGCCACAGTGAGAATGGGATGCTTGACTAGACTGACTTTTGGTCTGATCCAGTGGGCTCTTTCTATGACAAGTTTATGTGGGAAAGTTCCTTGAGAAATGGAAAATGACTAATATACCATTGCATGTAAAGGTAAAGGGACACCTGACCATTAGGCCCAGTCGTGACCGACTCTGGGGTTGCGGCGCTCATCTCATTTTATTGGCCAAGGGAGCCGGCGTACAGCTTCCAGGTCATGTGGCCAGGATGACTAAGCCGCTTCTGGCAAACCAGAGCAGCGCACGGAAACACCGTTTACCTTCCCACCGGAGTGGTACCTATTTATCTACTTGCACTTTGATGTGCTTTCGAACTGCTAGGTTGGCAGGAGCAGGGACCGAGCAACGGGAGCTCACCCCGTTGAGGGGATTCGAACCGCCGACCTTCTGATCAGCAGGTCCTAGACTCTGTGGTTGAACCCACAGCGCCACCCGCGTCCCTTACCATTGCATGTAAGTACTGTCAAACATTTGATGCCATTGCATGTCAGCTATCAAATGCTGCCACACATGTTAAAATACAGTTTTATGTTTTATTAGCTGCTTGACAGTGGAACAGATTGCCTTTGGGGTAGTAGGCCCTCCTTTGCCGGTAGCCATCTGTCAGCGATGCTGCAGTTGTATTGAACAAGGGGTTAGACTCACCTCCCTTCCAACACTATTATCCCCGGCACCGATGATGCAAAACCTTCCGCAAATATTTGAGCAGGCAGAGACACCTGGGTAGAAATATATACAGAAATATATACAGTGCTACCTCGAATTACGAACTTAATTTGTTCTGGAGGTCCGTTCTTAACCTGAAACTGTTCTTAACCTGAGGTACCACTTTAGCTCATGGGGCCTCCCACTGCTGCCGCGCCGCCAGAGCACGATTTCTGTTCTTATCCTGAAGCAAAGTTCTTAACCCGAGGTACTATTTCTGGGTTAGCGGAGTCTGTAACCTGAAGCGTCTGTAACTATACAGTGCTACCTCAGGTTACATACGCTTCAGGTTACACACTCTGCTAACCCAGAAATAGTGCTTCAGGTTAAGAACTTTGCTTCAGGATGAGAACAGAAATCGGGTTCCAGTGGCGCGGCAGCAGCAGGAGGCCCCATTAGGTAAAGTGGTGCTTCAAGTTAAGAACAGTTTCAGGTTAAGAATGGACCTCCCGGAATGAATTAAGTACTTAACCTGAGGTACCACTGTATTTGACATTCGCCATTTACAAATTCTTAGGAGGAAACTGGTTTTTTTCTTCCCAATATTTTCATTTCTGCGGAAGGAAACTAGTTTCTGTTCCAGCCAGTAGAACTCCACAAGCCCTGCTATTATACCAACATGGCAAAGCTTTGTCTTGACATTGTAGGCGGACACAGGGGCACAATTGTGGGAGATTGCCAGAGTGGCATGAAACACGCAAAACAAGCAAGGCCCACAGAATCAGCTCTTGCCAATGCTGCATGGAGGCAGTGAGATAGTACGTTCCACGTAGGAGATGTATGTGAAATGCAAGGATGGTGCCAAAACAGTAATGATAGGGAGAAATTAAATAGAGCCGTGTAGCGAAAGGTCAAAAGCACACACCATTAAAAAATCATTGGTTCTCCTCCCACTAGTTATTCCCAGTGGACCAGATGGATGGCTGTGACAGCACTGGTCGCTTTTTCAGGGGAAACGAAGGTGAACTGTACTATCAGGGCTGTTTGATACTCTGTGCAGGGTCCAAGGAAGCCCTACATTTGCCCCCTCTGAGGCTGAGTGCGGTTCATTTTTAACCCCGCAGCTGCCACCAACAAGTTCGTAATAACGGAGGGAACAAATCTCTACACAGAAAGGTGTCGGATCGCGGCCACAACACAGAAGGAAGACCTACTTGCCACATTCAACCTGTGACGGAAATATTTGCATATATCTGAGATTATGAATGCACAAGATTGTAACGCTGTTTAAAGAGATCAAAAACACTGATTTTTTAAAAATCAACATTTTCATTTGGGGAGGGATGTTTCTGTCCTTTCTGGATGCACAGAAAATCTTACGGATGTAAATAGCTCCGGTAATTAGTTCCGTTGAATATGTAGTACTGGGGAAAGTAGAGTTCATGAAATTTTCATATCAATGAGTAAACTATATTTGACTTTTCCCCACCTCCCAAATGTGAAATTATCACGTTTGTGTGCACAGAATGCAAATGGGGAAAGGGAATACAAAATTGCCCCGCTCTCCGCCAGCACAATCCTAAACCTTGCTTAAACGTATAAGCGAGAGATTAGGATGAGATGCTGGAGCAGCGCTGTACCGGAGAGAGGTTCACATCAGCCCAGAGTCATTCCGGATTGGGTTCCATGACCAAATCAACCCTTGCTTGGTCCTAAAAGAAGATCAGATCAAAACTCTCAGGTTGAACTCCGTCATCGTATTTGCATCTCTAGATAAACACAGCTGCGACGACGGTGCAAAACCTGGCTGGTAGCAAGGATGCCTGCCAATTGCAATCCATTCTGAAGAGAGGGCAGATTGGGTATAGTCTCAGATACAGGTTTCTAGAATTGAATCCCGTGAACACCGGTGAGACCTTCATCCAATCAATGCACTTATGATGAAGAGGTTAGTGTCTTAGGAAACACAGCGGCAGCTGTGATGTGACCAGGGTAGCTGCATGTTCACAGTTTACATGTGTGCCCAATTCAGTTATCGAGCACAAGACAGAGTCTTAAGTTTCGCAGCAAAAAGATGTGTGTGGTTGAGGGGAGCTGAATCTTCTTCCCTCATTTCCCTGCACTCAGGCACTCATCTTGAAACCTGGGCCCATGAACGCTCAAGGTAAGCAGTGGCGAAGCTGCATGCTCTGCTACCAGGTGCAGGGAACGGGGGGGGGCGTGGCGTGTACCCCGGGGGCGTGGTATGCCACTTGCAAGGGTATGGCAAGCATTCTGGGGGCATGACATGCCGCCTGTGGGGGCATGGTGCCAGGCCCATGGGGGGGTGCGCAGCTCGTGACCGGGGGGCCACCACGATACCTTCACTGGTGGAGGAACGGGAGTGTGGAGGGAGCAGACTGCCCCAGCACCACTATTCCGGTAAGACTTAGTCCTGCTGGCCACATGACCCGGAAGCTGTACGCCGGCTCCCTGGGCCAGCAAAGTGCAACCCCAGAGTCGTCCGCAACTGGACCTAATGGTCAGGGGTCCCTTTACCTTTTTACAGGAGTGTAAATGTGATCTGCACGGACACGGATGGTGCTGTGGGTTAAACCACAGAGCCTAGGACTTGCCGATCAGAAGGTCGGCGGTTTGAATCCTTGTAATGGGGTGAGCTCCCGTTGCTCGGTCCCTGCTCCTGCCCACCTAGCAGTTCGAAAGCACGTCAAAGTGCAAGTAGGTAAATAGGTACCACTCCAGCGGGAAGGTAAACGGTGTTTCCGTGCACTGCTCTGGTTCTCCAGAAGTGGTTTAGTCATGCTGGCCACATGGCCTGGAAGCTGTACGCCGGCTCCCTCGGCCAATTAAGCGAGATGAGCGCCGCAACCCCAGTCGTCTGCGACTGGACCTAATGGTCAGGTGTCCCTTTACCTTTACTTAAATGTGATCTGCAGAACAATTCACCAGTTCACTACACGGGAAAGACACAGTGACCCCCCTAAAAGTTCAGAAGTGTGGACGTTAGAATATAATTAGACTGATGACTAATGGAGAAGTTCCCTTATTGCATCGCTTTTTGGAAGAGGAGAATTCTGTGATTGGTTCTTTTTTATTTTATTTAAAAAAATAGCAGGAGTGAAACATATGGATTTAATCAAAGCAATATTGAGATGGTATTCCTACAAAAGGAATCCTTCTGGGTATTTATGTACACTAAATTTGGTTCAACCCTATGGTCTGAATGAAAAGCTGGCTTGAATTATTTTGTGGAACTTGTAATTAATACCTTCGGTGTTAGATCACCCTTAATCCTGCAAAGTTTTCCCTTGCAGTTTCTGGCTAGCACAACTGGGGACAATCCTGAGTTTTATCTTTGCTTTATTTCATTATTACATTTTTACTCCACCTTTATCTCATGATGACATTCAAAGGTGTGGGGCATCTGAGAGACAGGCGCAGTCAGATTCCTTCACCTTAGCCTTGTCACCATACAAGAATAGCTGTGATTAGGATTGTTTCCTCCTATAAATCAAGGAGAACATTTTGATATAAGGATAGATAGGTTGGTAAGCAGGTAGGTCGATCTCTGCACACAGACACATAGAAGTTTGCCAGCTATTTTTTAAACAAACATGTCTCAGCCAAACTGTTTTCATCCTCAGTTTTAAGGAAGAAGAAGAAGAAGAAGAAGAAGAAGAAGAAGAAGAAGAAGAAGAAGAGGAGGAGGAGGAGGAGGAGGAGGAGGAGGAGGAGGAGGAGGAGTTTGGATTGATATCCCGCCTTTCACTCCCTTTAAGGAGTCTCAAAGCGGCTAACATTCTCCTTTCCCTTCCTCCCCCACAGCAAACACTCTGTGAGGTGAGTGGGGCTGAGAGACTTCAGAGAAGTGTGACTGTCCCAAGGTCACCCAGCAGCTGCATGTGGAGGAGCGGAGACGTGAACCCGGTTCCCCAGATTACGAGACTACCACTCTTAACCACTACACCACACTGGCTGGGCTGTTCCCCGATTGGTTAGAAACCTGTGGCCCTCCCAATGTTATTGGCTCCAGCTCCCATCCACTGCAGCCAGCAAGGTCAAAGTTCAGGGATGACAGGACATAGAATCCCAGAGAAGAACATCTGGAAGGCTATTGGTTCCTCATCCCTGAGTCCCTTTAGCTAATGGGACCTCCCACTGCTGCCACGCCGCCAGAGCAGGATTTCTGTTCTCATCCTGAAGCAAATTTCTTAACCTGAAGCACTATTTCTGGGTTAGCAGAGTCTGTAACCTGAAGCGTATGTAACCCGAGGTACCACTGTAGTTCGAAATTAACAGCTGTTGTCTTCAGAGAGATCTGGCGCTTTGTTTTAATAACAAATACTGGGTCTTGGAGAAAAGTTTCCTCTTTACAAAAAAAATCCAAAAAGAAAGAAAGAAAGAAAGAAAGAAAGAAAGAAAGAAAGAAAGAAAGAAAGAAAGAATTGCATATTGTAATTACTAACAGAAGATAATGTGTTTTACATATTTTTCTTCTTGGAAAATATATGTAGATAAAAATATATGTAAGATCTATTGGCAACTTGGGAGTTTTTCTATACACATCCATCATAATATTACCGTTTCTGCTTAGTCTATTTTCCATAAGCTGAGGAAAGGCTTTGATAAATGTTGCTACATTTGTTCTGATTTGCATATGAAATAAAATCATACCACACTATGTAAAAATCAAATATTTTAACTTTGCCTTTAGCTAATTTAAGTTGGTATGTCAATTTTACTGCTTTAGCTTGCTTACTTACTCTGCCAAACCTTTATTAGGCACTACAAATATAGGCCATCATAAAACAGCCATATATAACATTTTAAAATATATACAGATAAACAGCCATGGAAAAATACGTAATAACGAGGGTTTTCATTGGGGTTTCTTCCTGCTAAATAGTGCCCTTCACCACTCTAAGAGATACTATTGATAAAAACTCGGCCACCTTTACAGTTACTTCCAGGTTAATGTCAGAATCTGATAGCTGGTTGTACAATGGACAGCAAAAAAAGAGTATGTTCTACTGTGTCCAGCACATTCAAAGAACATCCGCAATGTCTATCGCTTCTGGGGATGTATAAATAACTGCCCTTGACAAAAGCTGGGGAAACAGAAAAGCGTTGGACTGGAATTATTAATTTGGAAATATAAGTGACCCTGTTATCTGTTATATTTAAGCCATAGAACTTGGGGGAGGCAATGTCCAAAGTTCTGCAGTTTCCCCCCCAAAAAATCAATTATTACTCTACAAGAGTGTGATGTAGTGGTTAAGAGCGGTAGTCTCATAATCTGGGGAACCGGGTTCACGTCTCCGCTCCTCCACATGCAGCTGCTGGGTGACCTTGGGCCAGTCACACTTCTCTGAAGTCTCTCAGCCCCACTCACCTCACAGAGTGTTTGTTGTGGGGGAGGAAGGGAAAAGGAGATTGTTAGCCGCTTTGAGACTCCTTAGGGTAGTGATAAAGCGGGATATCAAATCCAAACTCTTATACAAGCCGAGATATCACTTTCTCATTTTGTTCCTCCCAATTTGTTAAAAGAACTAATGCTGATGTATATTGACAGTTTTATATGTAATGTCTTCCAGTTCTGCAAACATCATATTCCAGAACTGTGATACAACAGGACATAGCCACCACATGTGAACATACACACCGTTCCGATTACAGTTTCTCCAACATTTCGTATTATTTGTATCTGTTATAATTACCAGACATGCTGGTGTAACACAGTAATGATGTAATAGTTGTAAAGAGTTGTAACTTTTGACCACTGTGTAACGTTCCTATGAAATTGTGAAGGTGGAGACTTAAAATCTCATCCATTTCATGAACTGTACAAAAATTACAATATATTGGAGACATGGTATAATATTTTCTATTATTTTATTTATAGAAGCCATGGTTTTGGGGAGGGGGGAACAGGAAGAAGAAAATGAGTCACTATTTCTATCACTGCTACAGTTACAAAAGTACCTTTGGTTAGCATCGTTTTGATTTAACGGGGTTATCCTTTTCTCTCTATGTGGAATATAAATAAGTCCACCTCACTCCATCCCACCATTTTTTTGCCCATTTCTGTACCCCACAAAAATCTGTGTCAAGTCAGTAACACCAGTTGAAAGTTTCTCTTTCCGCAACATTGAACGACATGTGCTGTGTATCCTCCTGTCCTTTAGGGGGCACAAGCCATGTAGAACTAACATAAAAGAGAGAAGCAATGTGTCTCTGAAATGCACAGAGACACAATGCCTGCAGCCAAAGACAGAGAACTAGCCACACCCTTAAACCTTGCCCCCAAATAACCTTCCCGTTACCGCTTGCTCGGCCCCACTTCTTGTTACAGTTCTCCAAAAATACCACATTCCTCTTCCCCTAATAGCTTCAAAAAAAACCCCACACCCCTCTTTCACTTACATCTCACCAAACCACCACCACTGCAGTAGTGGCTGGTGATGTGAGGTGGGTAGGGCTCTGTTGCTCTCTGTGCTGGTCCCAAGAGTTAACCATGCGGTGAGGTCCGAGTCTGAGGTCGAGGGTGTGGTATGGAGGCTGTCCATCAAGGCTGAAGCTGGGTCCAAGGCAGGGAGTCGGGTGGGATCAGGAACTCTGGCAGAAGAGCAGGACAGGCAGGAACAGGCTACCAACAATGTTGCTCCCGCAACCTGGGACTGGCTGGCTTTTATCTGCCCCGAGGCATAGGGTGGCCCTGGTCCTCAGATGACTCGCCTCTCCTGGCCTGGAGGCGAGCACTCCTCCTGAGGGAACTTAGTCCCCTCCGCCTCTCTGCCCTGAGCCTCTGCAGCTCAGGAGAGGCTGGAGGGTTACCGGCTTCCTCTGACGGGGCTGAGAGTGGAGCACCTGCAGGCAATGGGTCCTCCATCACCTCAGGAGCCAGAGCAGGCTCCACTGGTGCCTGCACCTGAGGAGCCAGCACAGGTGAGGACCCTTCAGGCTCAGGCCCCAGCCCCGGCTTAGCTGGTTCTGGAGGCGGGGACTCCTGTGCAGGCTGGGATTCCTCAGGTTTAGCCTCTGAGTCTGAATCCCAGGCCATCACACTCTCCTGGCTTCCCAACATTGCAGGTCATTGCCACTTGCCAAGAAGGGCAAGTGTCAGGCATGGGGAGTGTAGCATATAGCAGCAGAGCCAGTCTGATGCTCCTGCTGCCATGCACTGCATTGAGCTCCTTGCCCCTCACCCCTCTCCCTCTCAATGAGCAAGCCAGAAGAACAGCTGAGTTCCACCTGTGCCACTTTACTGGGCATTATTGCACAGCTTGTCCCCCCCCCCAATCCCTCAGCTTGCCTGGGTCACCACTTTTCTCCTGATCACCCTCTGACACTTAGGGGTTTGGAGAGAGGGAGACAGTTACATCATACTGTATTTCACAGAGCCACCTGTTGGCAGCTGCGTGAACTGCAGCGTGACGACATTCTTAGATGTTTATCATATGCGTAAGATAGACACACATATATTAAAACATCAAAGGGAAATGCCAAACCAAATAAACACTTGGAAGTTAGTCATAGTTTCTCAGCCTAACCAACCTTTCACAGGGTTGATTTGACGCTAAGATATGGAGAGGGGAGCTATGGACCATGTTTTGAACTCCGTGGAAGAAGGGCAAAATAATGAATTATTATCATCATCTGCTTAAAACCAGAGGCCTGATTTTGTCTTGATTTTGTCGCACAGTTTGTTTTACATCTTTTTCCATATATTCCAATAGAAAAAGTATAATGAGAACGATTGGAAGTTTTTCACAGAAAACTTTATTGGATAAGACATGATGTAGTATAAATATGTGGTTCTTTTAATTGACTTTTTTTCTCTTTTTTGTTACTCTTAAACTTTTTTTTGACCTTTCTGAGGTGACAAATCCCTTTTTTTCTTCTTTTTTCTTTTTTGTGCTTAATTTTGTTATACTTACCTTTACTGTATGGTTGTATTTTATATTAATAGAGATTTATATTTAAAAAATAAAAAATAAAAAATAAAACCAGAGGCCAAGATTTTAAGATTAATCAACTTGCAGAAGTTCATGGAAGGAACATTATCTGTCCTCCCACCATCACCTGAAACCACCTGACACTTCTCTGGTGTGTTGGGGAGGCGGCCCTCTTAAATGATGTGCTGTGAACAGCTGCTGGGAGAAAGGGAATGCATGTCCTCTGCTTGCACCAAGACCTTCTTCCCCCATGCTGCTAATTTAATTGGAAAGGTGCAAGGTCTGATGCACCAGCAATTGGTGGGTTAGCTGAGAGCATTACTGCCTGCCTCTGAAAATAGTTCATTAACAGATGTAACAGATTCCAAAGGAACAGATCTGTTGGTCTGCTACAGCAAATACCAGAAAGAGATATCCTTATGGCACCTAGGAAATGGACATATTTATTGAAGTATATAAGGGATGTGGATGGCGCTGTGGGTTAAACCACAGAGCCTAGGACTTGCCGATCAGAAGGTCAGCGGTTCGAATCCCCGCGACGGGGTGAGCTCCCGTTGCTCGGTCCCTGCTCCTGCCAACCTAGCAGTTCGAAAGCACGTCAAAGTGCAAGTAGATAAATAGGTACCGCTCCAGCGGGAAGGTAAACGGCGTTTCCGTGCGCTGCTCTGGTTCGCCAGAAGCGGCTTAGTCATGCTGGCCACATGACCCAAAAGCTGGATGCCAGCTCCCTCGGCCAATAAAGCGAGATGAGCGCCGCAACCCCAGAGTCGGTCACAACTGGACCTAATGGTCAGGGGCCCCTTTACCTTTACTATTGTAGTATATGGGGTGTTCTGGTAAGCCATGTGGGGGATCCCCCCTAAAATTCACACGCCTTGTGTTTGATGCCCCTGATTTAAGAGTATCAAGCAAAAAGCAGTGTTCTGGGGGTGGGGGGAAACAAAAATCCCAAGGTTGTCTCTGAAGGTGTGCCTCTCAGGTCCAGCCACAGAAACTGTGCAAAGACGCCTGCCAGGAAATCCTACCCGTGACTAATATCTTTGTGTAGCTGTCAAATCTGCCTTTTCTAGGTCAGAAGGGGCCAAAATCATTTCCAGGTCTATTTTTCTCAAAAAGCCATTTCCCTTTAATCTGTCTTTTTCCAAATGGCAAGTTTAATGAGAACTTCAGGCATATATCTCAAGCGAAAATGTGTTGGCGGCTTTCCCCCCACCACCCCACCCCACCAACTTTCCTCCCCCCTTTTCCGTTTTTCTTCCTTTCTATTCCACCTTCCCCCCTCCCCTCCCCCGCCACCCCGCTTTAAGCCTCAGTGTCTATGTATTCAATTCAAATGTATTTCAAATAAGCAACAAACCTGGACACTATTGAAACACTCTTGGAGTGCCGCTGAAATAATAGGTGTATTCGCCAAGGAAAGCAGCTTTTCTTTTCAAGTGACTGTATGCATTATTGCAGCTTCTCCTGATAATGGCTCATTTAACGGCAGGGCCAAGATGCAATCAATCTTCTCTCTCTCTCTCTCTCTCTCTCTCTCTCTCTCTCTTCCCCTCCTTGGTGAATTGCTGTGCTTGGTTGCAAGAATCTAGCAGGCTTGGAGCTGCTAAAGTTCACCAGAGGTGGAGTGGCTGCTACTTCTTGACCTCTGTTCTCTCTCTCTCTCTCTCTCTCTCTCTCTCTCTCTGTGTGTGTGTGTGTGTGTTTTTCTAGAAGAAAAAAGAGGGGAGTTTGCAACAGAGAGAGATCCTAGGTTATGCTAAAGTGAGCAGTTTTCCCTTCCTCTGTAATTAGACCCTCCCTGAACTCTTTACAGTTGACTTAAGTTACTCAGAGCCTCTACGCTGTGGCTGCCTGATTGGCTCCCCAAATCCATTGATGAAATACTGCATCTATTCCACCACCACCACCACCCCCAAAAAAAATAAAGGGAGGGGGGCAGAGATTAGTAAAAGTTCACTTGATCACAACGAGACGGTTGATCATTAAAGGGCAATGCAAGCCAGATGTAACAGAAATGTCTGAGGAGGCCGGCAGGCTTGCAGCTACAGTAGGGGACATCTTCCCATCTTAAGGAGGCTGGGCATAGGTTTTGCCATCTACCCTGTATAATACAGGATTAGTCCTGTATTTCAATGTAAAATGCTATGTCCTGTATTGGCACAGTTTGCCCTGTATTTCAGGTCTTCTCTTTCTCCCTCGCTCTCTGTCAAATGCATGTGTTTAAATACACGAAAGGTCATGGGTTTAAGCTCTAGGTAGCCAAGCACAGCCAGATTTACAAGTGTGTGTGTGTGTGAGAGAGAGAGAGAGAGAGAGAGAGAGAGAGAGAGAAGAGAGAGAGAGAGAGAGAGAGAGAGAGAGAGAGAGAGAGAGAGAGAAATTCCAGAAGGACCACCCTGTTAGGCTGCAATTGATTGTGATGGATGGCTTTGAAGTCACTTCAGCACCAGATTGGAGGGGTGGAATCGCCCCCCAACCGCCCAGCCCAGCCCTGTCCTTATTTTGCCAGAACAAACGTGGCAACCCTAGCTGGGCAACATTAAAGGTAAAGGGACCCCTGACCATTAGGTCCAGTCGTGGCCGACTCTGGGGTTGCGGCGCTCATCTCGCTTTATTGGCCGAGGGAGCCGGCGTACAGCTTTCGGGTGATGTGGCCAGCATGACTAAGTTGCTTCTGGCAAACCAGAGCAGCGCAGGGAAACGCCGTTTACCTTCCCGCTGGAATGGTACCTATTTATCTACTTGCACTTTGACGTGCTTTCGAACTGCTAGGTTGGCAGGAGCAGGGACCAAGCAACGGGAGCTCACCCTGTCGCGGAGATTCGAACCGCCGACCTTCTGATCGGCAAGTCCTAGGCTCTGTGGTTTAATCCACAGCGCCACCTGCGTCCCTCCAACATCATGCCTGATGAAATATGGAGTGGAAGATACACAGGAAATACACTAGCAAGACTTTAATAGAGCTTTTCTTCTGACCTGGGGTAGGATATGTAGGATTTGTGGCCTCAATGGCACCTGGCCCTGTAACTCAAGAATGGAGAGCCTGTGCAGATGTAGCTGAACTACAACTCCCATGATCCGTAGCTCTTGGGCCATACTGGCATGGACTAGTGGGAGTTGAAGTTCAATCACCCTGAAGCCAGTACTATTTTTCTAGGGGGGAGAAGGCACTGGAACTCACCATGAATGGCAATGGTACCTGTGACGTTAACATATGAGAGTGCTGGAAGTGAAACAGTTAAACAGGTTACCCAATCAGAACCCAGGAGGTGGAGTCAGAGGGACTATAAAACTAGCTCTGGGAGGGAAGAAGGGAGTGAAGGGAGTGAGTTCGTTGGGAGTTGGGTGGTTGGTTGGAGTGGGAGTGAATTGGGATAGAGTCTGTGGGTAGGCTGAGTTAGTGTAGCGAAATGAGTGGAGTCAGGAACAGTTAGGGGCTAGGAAGACAAGTAAATGGTTTAGTGAGTGAGAGCAGGTAGCGGAAGTTATAGGTCTGGATAGGCACCCCATGATTGTAATAGACCGATACCGTTTATGGAACCACACGCTTGTTAAACTGCAATAAATAAACAGAAGTTTATGTTCCAATTTAACCCTGACTGGACTCAGTATTGTACCAGGTAGGGCCTGGGTGGTGGCAGCGAGAAATAAAGTGGTAGCACAGGGATCAACAGATGGTGAAACGTCCGGGGACCCTGTGTGATCACCACAGTGCCCACCTGAGAAGTGCCAGAACTATGTTCCAGCTGAAAAAAGCCCAGCCTGAAGTGTTACAGGGAATAGCTTAAAATGTTGACCAAAAGAGGGGAAATGAAGATGGGGCCACCTTAACCTGGGTTTACACAGAAGGGGAGATGAGGGTTTTCCCACCCCTCCCATGAGCATAGAAACTGGCTGAGAATTACAGGCTGGATGGATCTAAAATTGGCTGAAATCAACCGCAAGATAGTGATCAGTTTGCAATCAGTGTAGAGTGCATTGCCTTACCTACCAGTAATGGACCAGTCTCTCTCTCTCTCTCTCCCCTAACCTGGAAGAAAAGGTGGATTATAACTATAATAAACACATTCTCGAGGTATGAACTGAGGGCACCTGAGGCTGCTATCATAACTAAAACAACATGTTACGGGTTCCATCATGGAAGGACGGTGAGAGATAAGTTTCCGAAATAAATAAGGGAAACATGCAAGCCATACCACTATAGCATCTATCCTAAAAGGGAACTGAAGACAGGTCTGTAAATTGGCTTAGCATAAAGGGTCTAAAAAGGAGATTGGGCAAGCCGTCACAGTCAGTGTGCAGAGGCTGTTTTGCACATGATGCACAGCAGCAAAGCCCTGTTTGCCACTGGATGTACGGCAAGGAGGAGAGTTGATGGCAACCCTGTCTGAGACAAGTCTCTGCAAACACAGGCTTCTCACATTCACCTGGCAACCTTCAGGAAAGTGCAGTTCTCACAAAAGGCAGGTGAAGGGATAAAACATGCATAGGGGCTTGAGATGGCAAGGAGCAGGAGTCCTCACAAAAAAAGAAATACACTTAAAACACGCACACACCTTGAATGAATGAATGAATGAATGAATTTATTAATATGGTCACAGACCAGCCGCAACACACACAATATCGCAGATCATAAAAAAATATCAGAAATACAAAGGACAATATGAATATAACAAGGATTTAAATATAAAATTAAAATTAATTATTAGCGTGCTCCCTGTAGTTAACATTTAGGGGTTTGGTCATTATGGGATACCAACACACCTTGCACACTGAAAACTAGTTGTGGGGGGGGGGGGGGAGGGAGGCTCGTAGCTTTGCTGTCTCCCAAACATGCTCCTTTTCTGGAGGATTAACACACACAATTGAGTTCCAATTTGAAACAACACAATCCAGAACCAAATTGACCATTTCATCTCCTGTTGGTGATTCCTGAATTCCAAGGCAGTGGACGTGAGATGCAAGCAGCAACAACAAAATGCTTGGAGAGGTTGAGAGATGGTAAGGTAAAGGTAAAAGGACCCCTGACCATTAGGTCCAGTCGTGACCGACTCTGGGGTTGCAGTGCTCATCTCGCTTTACTGGCCGAGGGAGCCGGCGTACAGCTTCTGGGTCATGTGGCCAGCATGACTAAGCCGCTTCTGGCGAACCAGAGCAGTGCACGGAAATGCCATTTACCTTCCCGCTGGAGCGGTACCTGTTTATCTACTTGCACTTTGACGTGCTTTTGAACTGCTAGGTTGGCAGGAGCAGGGACCGAGCAACGGAAGTTCACCCCGTCGCGGGAATTCGAACCGCCGACCTTCTGATTGGCAAGTCCTAGGCTCTGTGGTTTAACCCACAGCACCACCCGCATCCTCATTGAGAGTTGGTAGTGTAAAAGGGTCCATGCAACACCCTCCTCCCCAAGAGGTCCAATCTGGATCGAAAAGCAAACTGGTCTAATTCCACATAGTGGTGCTGTTATAAGCTTCAATGCTTCTGGTGTCATATGTAGGCTACACACAGAGAGCTCTGTTTGGACTTTGTGTTGAAATCTCGACCCAAAATAAAAATGAATATTGGCACACGACTTACAGCATATTCCTGTATAGGTATCGTGAAAATGCTTAACCCCTTGTATTCAAGGCTGCTTACTTCCAGGTAAGGAAGGACTGCAGGAAGGACAGTATATATTTTCCCCCTTTATGGCTTTCCATTCCACAGAACTCCCCACCGCTCGAAGGAACGGCTGCCGCCAGCTCGGAGCGCGCTTTTGTGGCGACCCCATCCGTTTCCACTTTGGAGAGTTGAAAGCGCGGTTACTTGCGTGTTTGCTTGTTTGTTTCTCTCCCGCTCCCCCTGCAGAGAGCGTCTTCGGAAACTTGGCTGCCAGTCCAGGGGATTCGCTTTGAAACTCGTCGGCTGGTCTCCTTGCTCCCTCGTTAGCTTTCGGAGAGCGCCCACGAGCCTGCGCCTTCAGGGCAGAAGAAGTCCAGGGACGGACACACACACCCCATCATACGGAGCAGAAGGGCCCCCAGACGCCGCAAGAGGGAGGGAGTTTGGAAGCGAAGACAAGGGCCTTGCCAAAGGAAAGAGGGTGAGCGGCGGAAGGCCAGTCTCCGAGGCGCTAAGTGCGCGCCCGCCAAGCGTGCGCTTTTACGCAAAATGCCCTCTCTAGTTGGAATCTCAGGGCAGGACTTTGGGCACAACAGAGGTGTAGCTCAGTTGCTTAGAGTGTGGCGCTGATAACACCAAGGTTGCAGGTTTGATCCCCAAATGAGACAGCTGCATTTCCCTGCATCTCAGGGTCCCTTCCCTTCCAACTCTACGATTCTGTGATGAATTTCTATTCCTTCGTGAGTTTTTGGATTGCAGTCTAAAGGGAAGTTTGGTCTCAATCCCACACGTGAAATGTTCGCGCCACACATTTAAAGCACGTGGCTTCCCCCGGAAGAATTATGGGAACTGTAGTTTCTTTAAAGTGCTGGGCATTGTAGCTCTGTGAGGTTCTCCGGATTCTTGGGGGTGGGGATGTGCTTACAATGTCTGGAGTGTGTAAGCAGCGTCAGAGGAAAGAAACTCAGTCGATCTCTTGCCCTCAAACGTCCTTGGTTACCCTTCCTCTATAGAGAAGAATCCGTTTTATCTGCGAGGATACGGGGGTTGCAGACGCAAAGCGAACTGCACCGGCAGCCTTAGCAGATTCTGCAAAGGACTGCAAGGTTTCTCTTGTCGGGAAGAAAGGTTCGACGTTTCCTTTCAACAGCTCCAAAGTAGGCTACGCGGGACCTCCGAAGCATCTGCGATGCCTTTGAGCGTGTGAACACAAGCACACGTGGGCTCTGTATCTCTCTAAAATGTACTTTCTACGTGTCTACTGCAAAGTAGTTTCCATTGAACTCTATGGAATTCACTCCCTGGTGACTGGTTCTAGGAGAATTAGGGTGGTAGCCAACGTGAGTCCTACTCAGAGTAGTCCCACTGAAAACAATGGGTACGATTAAGTTAGGCCCATCAGTTTCAAGCGGTCTATTTAGTTGGATACGACCCATAGTCATGTGTAGGAGAACTTTCTCTCTCTCTCGCTCTCCATATATATATATTCCTTGGCTAATAGACCACGCCTACACACCCCAGAAGAGTTAACGTTGAAGCCACCTCCTGATTGGTTGTAAGTGAGAAGGCAGGCTGTGGTTGGTTGGGAACTGCACCATTCGCCCTGATAGGCCAGCTTCCCTCCTTTTATTCCTTCGTTCCCGTGTCTTCTCCCAAGCCCACCATTCCGTCTAAAGGGGAGCTGGTACAGAAAGATTCCGGCGTTGCAGGGGTTAAGACGAGATTACCCTCGTATTCCCTCCATAGGAGGTTTTTAAGCAGAGGTTGGATGGCCCTCTGCCACGGCTGCTTGAGATTCCTGCATTGCGGGGGGTGGACTAGATGACTCTGGAGGTCCCTTCCAGCTCCAAAATTCAGTGATTCCAAAACTCTGGTATCTTGCAAGATGAACAATCTGGAGAGGCAGATGATTTCCCCGCCCCTCATCATCTCTTCCCCTGGTTCCTTCCTTGGAAGTTTTCTAAACAGCCTTCTGTTGTGCAAAGCTTGATGGATGGTGTCTCTCTCTCGCTCCCCCCGGCTCTGGGGTGGTTTCGGGAATATTACAAAGGGTGTAAGGCGGGGGAATTGGGCAGGGAGGGAGAGAGAGAGAGAAAGAAAGGGACTCCTGGCCGTATAAATCATGCACATTGTTTAAGGTACATTGATCAATCTAATGGCTTGTAATAGACTCCTAATTATCAGGAGGAAAACGCTTCTGCAAACGTCCCCACCGACGGCGCAACGCTTCGTGATGGGAGGTGAAATTCACCTTAAGAAGACTGCCGAGCTTAGGCAACACGGAGATGGGCGAGGAAGGAAGATCTGGGGTCAGGAGACAAGGTCTTCCTCACTGCTGCAGCTCATCCCACTGCGTCCTGGGGCAAACGCCGCGATGGTCCCCTGGGGTGAGCTGAGATGCTCAGCAGGTAACCCCAAGCGACTTTACACCCCCCCCCAGCCAGCATGAAGGGTGCGGGAAGAGAGCTCCCTAACTCTCATCTCAACCTTCTGGGCCGTTTAATTTAAGTCAAGACCAGGACAAAAACCTGAAATAGCGCAGCAAAACCGAGGGTAATCACAGCCCCCCAAAGTGGATCTTGGGGTCTCTATCTCTCTCGGGTTTTGAGTCCTCCGTGGAGGGCAGTCTGAGACCAAGCGGAAGGGCCAATATCACTCCTGGAACCTGTGGGAAGCAGGCGGCTCTAACCACTTCGCCACACGGCATCACCTCGTCGCCGTGGCTGGAGCAGGAGCGCCAAAGGTTCGCCTCCGTTCCTCTGCCGAGGAAGGCCCAGAGGATCGGGCCCTTTGCATGCTCACTTGGGAGTAAGCCTCCTTGAAGCCGCCGGAGCTCCCTTCGAAGCAACCATGTGCCCAGGGTTCAAACTCTTAACAGCGCAATCCTAGCTACGTCTACTTGGAAGTAAGTCCTAAGGACATTCGGTGAGGTCACTGGGGTTCAGATTGCAGCCTGGATCACCCTTAGGCATGCCCTAAACTCAGGTTTGTTTTGGGAAACCACTGGGTCGATTATCGATTTGAATACTGGGGTTTGTTCATTTCTCCTGTAGGGGTGCAGATTGGCTTCCTCACGCTTCAGGGTTGGAAAGCACTGATTCTTCCCCACCCCTTCAGAGAGGGCGAATAATCCCAGGCCCTGTTGTGACCATTCCCCCTGCGCGTGGCCCGAGGCTCCACGTCTGCCTTCTTCACCTACAAAATGTGGCCCGGAATTATTAAATTATACCCATGCGCGCACTGTTCCTCCAAGGAGCTCGTGGCAGCGTTTTAATCCCCACTTTAAAAAATGTCCTCCCAAGAACCTTGCGAGGTAGGCTAGGCTGGGAGGGAAGGATGGAGGAAATGCAAGCGTGTGTGGCCTTGGTCCCAAGATCAGTTAGTGAGCAGCCGGATTCGAACCCGTGGCCTCTGGAGGCCCGGCGCGCAGTTCTGGAGACTGCATAGGTGGGCGGACGTCTGTCGCAGGTAGTGGTGGGTCTGGATCCGCTTCCGGCCTGTGCTACTGAAGAATGGATTAAACCTCGCCGTCGGCGCCCTGAAGCCAGCAAGTCGGTTAGACTCCCCAAAGTGCTACTAATATAGTCTTAATTCTCTGCTTCTGTTACTTGGCCGCGAGTGTGGAAACAGAAGCAGCCACTACGGGCTTCTTCCTATCCTGTTCGGAGGCGATCCGGAGTGACTCCGGAGCGAGCGACTCCGAGACCCGAGGTCCTCCTCCAGCGTTTGCCGCTCTCCTTGGCGCAGAGGGAGCAGTCGGTCAAGCGCCTGGAGATCGCGACCCTGCCGCCTTTGCTCCCGGGGCCCACGCCGGGCAGGTGGCGCTGCAGCCTCGACGGCGCATCTTTATTTTTCTTCTTTTCCTTCGCCAAGGGGGTTTAAACAACCCCTTTCAGGCGATGGTCCCTTCGACGTCCTTCTCCTGGCGCTGTAAACAAGCCTAAAGACGTTTTGTTGAATAATCCCCCGTAATTGTAGTAATTAAAATCATCATCCAGTCACCTTCCTTTGACACAACAGTGTCTTCCCTTTTAATTGTTCACGTGCCTTCTGCGGAAGAGGGGAGAGGAGGAGGAGAGACAGACAGAAAGAAAGAAAAAGAGGGGGGCGTCGGGGGGCCACCCCATCCCAATCCACACAAGCTGAGATGGGGAAAACGAGGAGCTCGTGGGTGGGTAGGGCGGCCTTCGAGGGGGCGCACATTTGGAGAGGCACTTCAGAGAGAGAACGGATCCGTCCGCTTTCCCCTCCGGAGTCGTCGGAGCGGCGCCTCCTGACTGCTGCTGCCGCTTCCCTCACCAGGCAGAGATGAAAGCCCCGTCCATCAAATGTTCCCGCATTAGAGGGGCTTTATTTGCAGGGGTGGCGAGGGAAATGAGGGAGGGGGGCTGCGCTAACAAATAGAAAATGAAAGCTCAGGCCGGTGGGGGGGGTGTTGGGGAGTCCCATGATTTCCTCTTTAATTTCCAGGGTCCGTTTGATCCCCGGATTGCTGCTTCTTCCTGCCCCCCTCCCCGCCCCGTCTGGTCCTTGTTCTTTTGAGTAAGCAAAAAAAAACTAGCCACGCGTCCTTCGCCTCTTCCAAACAACAAACCCAGCGAAAGGGATTAGGCTGCCAAGGACTGTGCTATGCGAACCTGGTCCTCACTGCCCTCTTTCTCCCCCCCCCCCCGCAACCCCACTCATGCAAGCTCCCTCCCCACTTTTTTTTTTGTATCAAGATTAAGAGAAGCCTTTTCTTAATCGAAGTTCCTAATTCGTCCCCCCTCGGAGCGTCTCTGGTAAAATCTGGTTCTGTATCATGTAAATGAAAGGGGTAATTGAGGCAGGGAGAGGAGGGGGGGAGCGTTTTTGCTTTTGAGGGGGGAGGAGGAGAGAGAGAGAGAGGAGGGAGGAGGATGCAATTATTTGAACAAATGTTTTGGGGCAGGCTGTGTTTTCCCCTTCTGAAAAAGAAGTCCCCCTGCAGTCCCTTGCGCGCAGACCAGGACGCACCCAGCAGTCGGGCAAACTCGGGTATATTTGACAGCAATTGCTCTTCAGTCGATGGATTTAGAATCGCTTAAAAAGAAAGAAAAGGCCCGTCGGTGCAAAAGCGCCATTTCATCGGAAGCCTCTGGAGTGTGAACCCGCGAAGCCGCCCCCCCCCTCCAAATCATCTCTAATGAACCAATTGTTTGGCGCTTCTACCTCCCGAAGATTTGCAACTTTCGGAGTTGGTGCGGATCAAAGGGGCCCGTGGAAACGCGGGGAACCTCTGGGAAACTGGATTTGCTGGAAGGAAGGAGGGCTGATGCCTTTAATTAGCCCATTCTTCTTTATTAGTATTCATATTGAGATTTAAAGGGGTGGAGGGGGGAGAGAGGAGAGGGAGAGACGCGTGTTGATTTAAGCCCCCGTGTATTTACCATGTAAATATATTCCGAGACAAAAAAAACGTCACGGATCAATTGTAAAGGACCCGGATACATAATTTTAAAAAATCAGTTTCAGTTTATATGAGGTTCTCACCCCACTTTCGCTTCTTAGTCGGATTTGTTTATGCAGAATCGACATTTAATAGTGCTAATTGCACTCCAGTTAAATTGCCCTGATTGCAGAAAGGGAAGCAATTTTCGTGCTCTCTGTCTGGGTTTGGAAGAAATTGTTTTATATTCACCTCTTTATAAAGAAGTAGAGATAAGGCACCGAGCCTCTGCACAAATTGCACTTATGGGCTGACTGGCAGCATTCAGGCGCTATAATAGAGCATTATTTGGCCGTTTTGAATAATGTAAAGCGGTTGCTGAAAGCCATTCTCCTGAAAATTGCTTTAACTTTTAAAAGGGTGATGATTCACTCCAAACCAGGGCCCTTTGTTACATTGTCATTATCCCCCCCAAATGTTTTAACAGTCAGCTCAACACTTCGGCATAACACGCTGATCTTTGTTTAAAAACTAGGGGTTTTGGAGTATGAAGAAATCTGACAGAAAACGCTTGACCCCCCTCTCAAGATTTGGGAGCAGGGATTTCTCCTGCTCCTCCGAGCGCTGAGTTGATTCCCTTCCTTTCAGGCGCGCACCGTCGCCGTATCTTCCCAGCCAAAATCCCACTTTACTTTTATTTACTTGCAAAGACGCGGTGGATTAAAGACGCGCAGCAGGAGGAGGCGAGGCCCCTGCGCGTTTCAGAACAGGACCCGGGGAGCAATCAGCTCGGAGGATATGTGCGGGCTGCGCGTTTTGCTTGTTTAGGAGGCACTGGGTGGGGGAATCTGTTGTGGGTGCCCACAGACGTCATCTTAAAATGAGTGATTAAAACAAAAGAAAACACCCACCCACACCCCTGCTCTGTGAATTGGCATCAATTGGGGGGGGGGGGTTGAGGGAAGAGAGGGAGAATTATTATATTTATCCTTTCGTCAGCCTTATCCTTAAAGAGAGGGTGGGAGAAAGACTCTCCCTTTCTCCTCCCCGAACTGCCCCCTGGCTAGCCAGAAACGCCTCGCCGCCACTTAGCAATCCACCTCTATTAGCAAATGCAACGGCGGCTTTCTTCTATAAATAAACAGGGGAGCTCGCCTCCCTCCCTCCCTCCAGATACGGGTGCAGGAGGCTGTGTCACCTGTTGGATGAAGGATTCTGGCGACGTGGCCCTCTGGGGCTTCCCCCACCCGCTACAGCTTTGCTGGGAGGCTGGATTTCCACCCCAAGTGCACACACACACACACACGCACAATCGTTTTTCCATAGCTGCCCACCTCTAGCACTTAAACGCTCCTCTTTGGCAGTCTCGGGATGAGCTTCCCTGGCGCACCTTTTTGCTGTACGGGCAGTCTCAATGCCTCTCTGCACTGGGGGCAGCAATCGTGGGCACAGATTCCCCCCCCCCATTCCACAATTCTAGACTTTTGTGGACTCCTTTGCCCCCACTCCAGCCGAAGCAAAAGAGCACTGGCTGTAAAGCATAATAATAATAATAATAATAATAATAATAATAATAATAATAATAATAATAATAATAATAATACTATTGGAGCTCTACTGAAGCCAGCATGTTGATTGCTTTGAAAGTGTATCGTGACACAAAACGGGGTTCTTCTTTTAATGCATACTTTTGTGTGTGTGTGTGTGTGTGTTGTTTCTCTTTTCTTCTTTAAATGGTGACAGAAGGAAAGCTGTGTGTGTGTGTGTGTGGCGAGAGAGGGGGGGAAGAAGGAAATCGTGATTCCCCCCCTCCTTGCCTTTGAACCACGTGTATTCTGCATCTGCGAACTGACGAGGTTCGGAGGTAGCAGATGTTGGCAGAAAGGGAGATTTAAGCAGGAGGAAGAAACCTAAGTTTTTTTACCTCTCTGCGCCTCCCCCCCCCCTCCAAACCGCAGCGAGGATTAGACGGGCAGACAAAAAAACAACAACAACGATGGGATAATCACAGCGTTGGAGAACATCTGGAGGGTTTGGAGACGTGTGCGCTCGTGTGCTTTCTTTAAAAAAAAGTTGATCTTTCGCCCGGCCGCGGGAAAAAGGGTGAGTTTGACGCAATTTTTTGAAGGTCCTCCGTCATCCTCCGCAATGGCCTCCCAAAAGCGGCTGGTTGACGAAGTTCCCCGTATTTGTCACATGCAGGGAACGGATAGAAAAGTCTCTGTAACTTCTCGGTACGTGTGGAAGAGAGGGGGGCGAGAATCTGTCCATGAATGCTTCTTACTTACACACACACAGACACACAGACGCAGGAATTCGTGGGGACTAGAAAAAGGTCCAGCGCAGACTCTGCAAACTTGGTCTTGTCTTTCTTTATCCACACCTTTAAAGAGGGACATTCTTGCACTTCTCTGGCAGAGGAGCGCTAGGAAACCACCCAGATGTCTGTGAACTAGGATAATAAAATACTTCCCCTCCCCGATGTTATATAATCCAAAGATTGCATTTTTTTAAATATTTAAATCTTTTATTCCAAACGAATCTAGCAAATGTATAAAAGCATTGCCAATGAGTGAGGGGTGTGCGGTGGGTTGGTGTTTCTTTTTTTTAAAAAAAAAAATGTGAACAGGCTTTTTTATCGTTTAATGTTCTGCAAACGCTTTTCTTGGAACCCGTACGATGCTAGACATCCCTGCGCCCTGCAGAGACCAGGGTGACAGTGGAGGCCTGTAGGGGTAAAAAGTCTGCCTCTTTATGTGGCACGGCGTGACACACCTAGTTCGGTTTAATGAACGAGGGGAATTAATGAGCTGTGTAATGTTCGGGATAGGAGGGGGGGGAGATCGAAAAGCGACGGGGGGAGGTCTGAATTGGAAAGAAAAAAAAGCAGTTTGCATTCTCCCATTCTTCGCTGCCCTTTACGCCCCTACCCCCGAAATGGGAGAGGAAGTGTCATCATGTTCTCTTCTGTCACAACCTTGACGATGTTTAAACCTAGGCTTTATTTATTTATTTATTTTTTAAAAAAAGTTAATTGCGATAAAATGTTTTTTAAAAGACCCCCAAAGCACGCTGGTGCGATTTCTTAAACGCGCCCCCCCCCCATGCCTTGAGCCCGCCCGCACCTTCTGCCTTTGACTGGCACGCGCCCGGAGCCCTGGCTCTTACATCTCCAAGTTCCCTGATTGGCTGCGGAGCAACTCCTGCTCGCTCTTTCTCCACCCTCATTGGGCGAGAGTCTCAGCCAGCGGTACTTCAAAGCAGGCGCTCCCCACACTTAGGCTGAGTTTAGCCGTCCAGAGACAGGAGTGTACTTAGCGCAAGTGGGGGAAATACAGCGGGGAGCGCCGAGGACGCTCGCGCGAGGCAGAGCCCCCCTTCGGATCCCGCCGCCCAGCCGGGAGACTTGGCTATGGCTACGTCTATACTTGGGGTAAGTCGGGAGGCGCTTCCGGGCTTGAGGACCTCGGCTTTCGTTGTCTTCTTTTTTTTTATGGGCGAACCTTAAAACTGTTGCTGTCGCCGCAGCCAGCAGTTTGCGGTTTCACGTCGGGAGAAAGGGGGTAGAAGCGTAAAGGTGAAATAAAGCTTGCCTTCTTTCGATTCCAGTTGCTGTAAAGAAGCAGCTCGTTTTTGCTCGCCGATCTGATTTGCAGCCCTGCCATGTTTTCCTAAAATTCCTGCGCGATTCCCCCACGTAGGCTGCTCAGGCTTTCCCGGTTCGTAACCCATATCCCGCTCGAGGTTTCTCTGCAGCCTAGTTTTAGACCTTTTGGAGAGCGCATAGTTTTTGCTCTCGGGATCTTTGCCATTAAGGCCGATTTGTTTGCCCCACCACCGCCACAAAGGGGGGACGGGGGGAGATGAGAAAAATGCATCGACTTCATCTTTTTTTAAAAAAGAAAAGCAGACGCGCGATTTATTTCCGTTCTTTCTTTCTTTTTTTAAGCGTGGTTTTCTTTCTGCTTCTGTCGTGGCTGCTCCCTGGACCCTTGTCATTTAAAAACATCGGCTCCCACCCTTTCCTGCTGCTGGATGGCGGTGAAAAGCACGTCCAAATTATAAGATCGGCAACAATAATAAACCCAGCTAGGCGGGATGCGATGGCCGGGGAGTCTGATTGGTTTCGTTTTGTTTTAAAGGTCGAGTAAATTGCGCGGAACTTTTCGCCAGGACGCCGTGGCCGTGGCTTTCGGGGCCTGTTGCGCGCGCCTTTCCCCGCGGCGGCGGCGGATCCGGGGCTTGGGCGCGAGAGGCTGACGGGCTGGTTTTTGTGTCTCCCTCCCCTCCACAGGAAGAGCCACGATTCGGGACCACGCCTTTGGCCATGCTGGCCGCCACCTGCAACAAGATCGGCAACACCAGCCCGCTGACCACCTTGCCGGAGTCGAGCGCCTTCGCCAAGGGCAGCTTCCACCCGTGGAAGCGCTCCACCTCCAGCTGCAACCTGGGCTCCAGCCTGTCCGGCTTCACGGTGGCCACCAGCCGCGGCTCGAGCGGGCTGGCCAGCGGCAGCGGCACGGCCAACAGCGCCTTCTGCCTGGCCTCCACGTCGCCCACGTCGTCAGCCTTCAGCAGCGACTACAGCGGCCTCTTCTCCAACTCGGCGGCGGCGGCGGCGGCCGCGGCGGGAGTTTCCCCTCAGGAGGCCGGCGGGCAGTCGGCGTTCATCTCCAAAGTGCACAGCTCGGCGGCCGACAGCCTGTACCCTCGCGTGGGCATGGCGCACCCTTACGAGTCGTGGTACAAGTCCGGCTTCCACTCGACGCTGGCGGCGGGCGAGGTGGCCAACGGCGCGGCGTCGTCGTGGTGGGACGTGCACACCAACCCGGGCTCGTGGCTGGAGGTGCAGAACCCGGCCGGCGGCCTGCAGAGCCCGCTGCACTCGGGCGCCCCCCAGGCCTCCCTGCACTCGCAGCTGGGCACCTACAACCCGGCCGACTTCAGCTCCCTCACGCACTCGGCCTTCAGCTCCACGGGCCTGGGCTCGACGGCGGCGTCGCACCTGCTCTCCACTAGCCAGCACCTGCTCACGCAGGAGGGCTTCAAGCCCGTGCTCCCCTCGTACACGGACTCCAGCGCCGCGGTGGCGGCCGCCAGCGCCATGATTTCCGGCGCCGCGGCGGCCGCGGCAGCTGGGGGAGGCTCGGCGCGCTCCGCCCGGCGCTACTCGGGCAGGGCCACCTGCGACTGCCCCAACTGCCAGGAGGCCGAGCGTCTGGGGCCGGCGGGGGCGAGCCTGAGGCGCAAGGGCCTGCACAGCTGCCACATCCCCGGCTGCGGGAAGGTGTACGGCAAGACGTCGCACCTCAAGGCGCACCTGCGCTGGCACACGGGCGAGCGGCCCTTCGTCTGCAACTGGCTCTTCTGCGGCAAGCGCTTCACGCGCTCCGACGAGCTGCAGAGGCACCTGCGGACTCACACCGGCGAGAAGCGCTTCGCCTGCCCGGTCTGCAACAAGCGCTTCATGCGCAGCGACCACCTCAGCAAACACATTAAGACGCACAACGGCGGAGGAGGGGGCAAAAAGGGCAGCGACAGCGACACGGACGCCAGCAACCTGGAGACGCCGCGCTCCGAGTCGCCCGACCTCATCCTGCACGAGGCGCGGGGCAAGGACTCCACAGCGGGGCCCAACGACTCGTAGTAGGGGCTGAGGGAGGGCGGCGGAGGAGGCGGCGGCGGCGGGAGAAGTTTTGGCGGGACAGGTTTTGGCGGGAGAAGTTTTGGCGGGACACGGACGCGCCAAGGAAGAGGCCGGAGGAGAGAGAGAGAGAGCGCGCGAGGAGAGGAAGCGGCGCGCGCGGGAAGGGAAGGGAGGGGGACGCCAAAGGCAACCCCAGAAACAGCAGCAGCAGCACCGCCACTTTGGCTCCACTTTTCCAGGAGCTTTCGAAAGGGGGGGGGAGAGAAGGGGTGGGAGTGGGTGAAAAAGGTGAAGCAGAGGGCGCGCTTTTTAGACCTTTTTTATATATATAAAGACTGTTGTTGGAGAGACTTGAACCCGGCCGGAAAGGGCAGAGACGCAGACAAAACAACCATTCAGTAAACAATAAACCACGACCTTATCTTCCTGGCGAACAGCAATAGAAGCGGCTGGAGATCACGCGCAGACTCCCCTCTCCGAAAAGAAAAGGGGGGAAAAATCAGACTAAACCAAGCAAAATTTAAAGGGGGGGCAAAAAAAACAAAAAAACAAACCAAACCATGAAGCAAACGAAACAACAACCCGCCACCCAGGACCCCACCACGCAGCCCTTTTGGAGTGGATTATTATAATATAGCTATACGTATAAACCTACTGCAGACTAAAGCAAGTCGTAATCGACAAAGCAATCAACCACGACGCTTTTTCTATTTAAATATTGGAAAAGGAGAAATCGTCCTTTACACACACACTCAGACACACAAACACACACAGAGGCTTAAGGTGAGATATTAAACTGGAAAACGGTTGAGACAGTTTATCTCTGTATCATCAAACAAATGTATAAATAGGGTTTCAAAACACACACACACAAAGGATCGCGTTCTCTCTTTTCCCCTTGTAAATGTCAATTCTAATAGGGATTTTTTTTTTGGGAGGGGGTAATTCCTGAAATTCAGGGGAGTTTTTTTTTTAAAAAAGAAATTATTATGATTATTATTATTATTTCTGATGCACTTTGTGGAGGTCAGTATATATGTAAGAGATATTTAACATGTTGAGTTAACATTTCACTCACACCAGTAAGTTAAGGTTGTTTAAAGGAATTAAATGCGTTTATCTGTATTGGGGGGGGGGACGACACTTGGCATAATATTTTCATTTTGGTATTATTAAAGAACTCTGAACAATGCGCTCTGGGGTTTCATTTCCACCCCGCCCCCTGCCTCAGCCAAAGGACTTTGCATTGCGACCTGCCTTCCTCTTACTTAGATCGTTTTATCTCCAGGTACATGGGAACGGATTAGGCTTTCAATTCTATACACACTAACTAAGGCATGAGGGGCCCATTGAATTCCATAGGATTTCCTTCGGGTAAACACGCTTCCGGGTTGTGAGTTCCATGTGTTCAGCTCGAATGAATAATGCTGAATGCTATGAATACTAAGGATCTGGTGTCAGCCAGAACCCCTCAAGGACAATAGATAATCTGAATAAACCAGGTCCCCTTATTTAGGATTGCTGTTCGTATCCTATTGAAAGGTCAGCGACAAAAATCGCCCGTTGATTTGGATGGGCTGCGATCCTAGAGCGCCTGGCGCAGCAGCCCAGTGTGTGAAAACCCAACTTGTTAAAGCGACTTATTTGTTGTTTAAATGATAAACATCGCCTCCCCAGAAAGAAATGAGAGACCCATCTTCAAACCCCATATCCGATCTCGGGAGATTTTCATAAATGAATTGCCTCTTATAAGGAGTTTAAAGATAAACCTTGGGCCGAGCAAGTACGGTATTTACTGTCTTTAAAAGCCTGCAACGCATCCAACAAGGTTGCTCAGGTTAGAGAGGAAGGCAGCCCCGAGGGAATAAATAGCTAGAGTCAATACTCCGGAAAAGACATTTCATGCCTAAATGAAAATCTTGTTAAATGTTATTAATTTTGACTTGGAGCACAGAGCAGCCCCCTGTGCCTTGTATTCCCTTATTAGAGATTCATGTCTTATCAAATATCTAATTAATCTCCTAGACATCATTTGTTCTAGCCAACTTTATCTCAGCTGGTCCGCGGGGAAAACCCTCAGAATATTCTCGGTGACAAAGCTTCCCTTGAAGATCCTTTTAATTGTCTAAATTAACTGCGCCGAATTTGCATGTCAAACGGCTAAGGGCAACCCGAGATAAAATGTAAACGTTTTAAAAAGCTTCCCCCAAACCAAGCACTTGATTTGATAACTGGTCCTTTTTTTAATGTTAGGGAAGACAACTGGCTCCTTTCCCTTTTCAAAAGACAGTTGATCTATGCAAATAGTGAATTGGAAATGCTTATGTCTCCCCCATGCAGTCAAATGGTCCTCGCCTGTTATTTGAATATCAGTGGCTCTGCTATTGAAAAGGTTCAAGGATGCTCTCTGACTTCTTTGTGATTACGCAGTGCAGCGTCTTATTCTAAAGGGGGGTGGAAAAAACCTCAGGAATAATTAAAGCCTGGGATAAGGCCTGGGAACACATTTGGGACAGGAATCTCATTTAGACGGGCTCTTTCAAAATAAGGCACAGTTAAATTGACCAGAAGGCAATTATTGAAATGAAAATTATTTTCACTCCTTTTGTCTTCTGACCACCAACTTAACAGTCGCAGGATATCTTTTTTTTAAAAAAAGGGAAAATCGTTCCAAGGAGATAATTGCGCTACTTTAAGGGGGGAGAGAGAGACTCTGCGAAGGAGTAGAGAGAGAAAGAGGTTACATTGGAGGTGGGGGGGGGAAGGGGAGAAAGTTAATTTAGATTGCACGTTTGCAGAAAGAAAGGCGAAAATATATGTGAAGCCCCTTTTTATTTTACGAAATTTGGCATGCAAATGCAAGCAACCCAGCCGATCCGATCCTATCCTATCCGCTGGATTTGCTGGCAAAAGTAGGCGAAAGAATCCCTGAATAAAAACATCTGTTGTGTCTAGCAGGGCTCGTATTTAGCTTCCCTCGGTAATTGTGCTGAAATGCAGCCGCTGAAACCGGGGCTAGATTATAATGTCTCCAGCAGTATTGTGAACCCGGAGTCTTTCAATGCAAAGCTGAGAAGGGTTGCCAGAAGCTTATCTGCAGAAAAGGCGCAATTTCACTTTGAGCTGTTTATCTGTCTACCGGTGTCGGTGGTAAATAATACGATTCTTATTTATTTTATTTGTTTCGCCCGACACAGGGCGGTGTCGATAATGGGCTCCTCTCTCCCCACTCTGGCAAGCTTAATTTGGAGGGGGCGGTGGGGAGGGGAGCGCTTGCTAAGTGTGTGAATCTCTCCATGCCCCAGACCCAAGTCTCCACAATACATTTGTGGTGTTTATATTGAGGTTTTGGAAGGAGGAGAGGGAAGACAACGGCAGCTGGGGGGGGGGGGCAGAGGACACGCTTGAGGAGGGGGCAAAGTAAACAGAAAGCTTTATGAGCTAGGCAGGATACAGCTTCCCTCCCTCCCCGGTCAGTTGTTCTGTTGTTGTGTGGGGCTTGCCTAAGGAATGCGTCCTGGGCTGGGTTGTTGGGCAGCAAGCTGCTTTGTTTGCGATCTGTAATAAAAAAGAAATAAAAAAATAAGTAAAGCCCAGATCAAAGGGCTCCCCCGTCCAGGTCCCACTTTCTGCCAGGCCGGGGTTACAATTCTCAGCTCAGTGATCAAGGACCTCTTTGCATTCCTTTTGCCCCTTCGAGGTCAGGAAACGTCCATCATTTACAGACTCCCCAGAAACGGAGAAGGGGGAAAACTTCAGAGCCTGGCCGAGAGGGGAGTAAGAAGGAATGCTAACTTTTTTTTTCTCCCCCCCCCACCCCCCGGAGGAAGGGGATATTTATCCAATAACCGGAAACAAATCTGATCATTGTTAGAACTCTCAGATTTTCGCAGTCCCATATGTTTGTGTGTGCGCGTTTACGCACACATAAGAAAGGATGAGAGCAGAGTCAAACTCGCTCCCTCTTTTCCATTTGTTTTAGTGGAGTGACACCCCCGCCCTCTTAAAAGGGGATTTGGAGAGCTTAGACAAGGCACCAGGAAGGGGAATATAGGCTGGGGCGGTGTGTGTGAGTGTTTATGGCTGAGCGGGACTGTGGGGGAAGAGAAAACTGCTTTCACTGGATGGCACTTTACGCGTGAGGCTCACCCAAACGACTATTTGTACTTTCTCTCACCCCGGTATTGTTACTTTGGGGGGGGGGGACACACATAAGTCAAAAGAGGGTTGGTTTCACCACGCGGTTTAGATCGGCGGGCACATCAACGCGCATCCTCCGGGGCTGCAACCCAAAATCTTGTTCCCCTAGGCGGAGGACTTGCTGCTAAGCAAAAACAGCAGAGGATGGTGCTTTAGGTGGTAGAGACTGAAGTGGGGAGGGATCGGGAGGGAGGATATCTGAAGCCGATCTGTTGTCCTATTCAGCCGGATTTCGCCCCTTATTTCATGCATGCTCCTTGGGGTTTTCTGATCAAATGCCTCTCTGTTTAATTTTGTTCTATGAAGTTTATATTTGCGCGCGTGTGTGTGCTCATCCTCGTATAACCGCGACAGCTGATTATTTTTCATATCCACCCACCCACCCATACACGCAGCAAGTTTATCTTCTAATTTATTTGCAGCCGTTATCTGTATTCACCCAAGAATCTTTTTCCGAGCTCAAAAAAAAAAAGCAGATGAGGAATATGCTGCAGAAAAATCCGGCCTATTTGGGTAATTGGTATACTAAGTGTTTATTTTAAGTGAGAATAATTTAGCTACAAATTTCCTTAAGGAATAACATTCTTAACGTATTAAAAAAAAAACCCTGAAAACTCTGATTTGCTTTTATGTTTGACAGTCACTTTTGAGTCCTTGGAGAAGAGGAGAAGGAGGGGAAGGAACCGGTGGGAGGGAAGGATTCTGATAATTTCTGACTCTTTGGCGCCATCTAGAGCTCGTCGGGGGGGAAGAGATTCCTTTCCGATTCATTCCAAAAACCGTCTTGTGTTATATTCTCTGTAAGAGAATTGTGGAACAAACCTCCACTTTTTCTCTCCCTTTTTGGCCAAGCCGGCACCTCCTACATCTATCTACAACGAAGCAGCTAGGACCGAATGTTCAACAGATGCCACTTATATTGAATTCGTGCATTTGTGAACACTAATAATAGTACATAAACCGAAAGGAGGAGAAAAAAAAATCTTTCTGACTCTGGGAGTCAGGTCATTGTTCCGTTTTTCTTCTCCTCTTTATGCATTCCATATATTAGGGACATCGATAGGAGTCTTCCCATGTTTCTGAAGACCCCGGCGCGCGATGGCTGCAGCTAAGGCCATTTCCCAACCGGGACTAGGTTTGGACAAGCGCGGCGTGGCCAAAGGCTCTTTCGCCTCCGTGCGCCACGTGCCGAGCGGTGCATTTTATTTGCAGAACAGAGAGGTTGAAAAGCTCCTTCCATCCTTTCTTTGGCCAAGGACCTGAGATCGTGGCGTTGCCGATCGATTTCAGACCTTGCGCGCAAAAGCTACGGATTAAGGGAAAGTGGCCGTATTTGCCGCCGCCGCCACCACCTAGGTATGGTGACTCCGGTTCCCCCGGCTGCTGCCGCTCCTTAGGAGCAATTTGGAGCCTGGCGGCGTTGATGCTTAAAGCCATTTCTATCCGCTTTCGCTCTGGCACAAATAATGGGGTGCTAATTCCACTAGAGTAAGACAGTTTGGAAACGGGAGAGGTTTTTTTGGAGAAACGCCGTAACGTGGTGGAAAAGGGTTGCTTGGCTCGAGATCAGACCTCCTGTCCCCCCCCCAACTTTCCCATTGCGCCAAAAAATAATGTTTACATTTCCCCGTTCAAATACTTCCCGTTCCTGGCTTCTAAGCTTGCATTAGACGGCGCAGGAGGCGCAAGAACCACTTGCAGCTCTTTGCGGCGCACTGTAAATATAAGGCTCAAGGAAGGAGAGAGCAGCTTGGGAAGATCAGAGGAGGAGGCTGACTTTTCTCTTCTTCTTCCCCTCGCTCTATCTCTCTTTCTCACACTCCCCCCCCCCCCCGCCTCACCCCGCTTCGCCCATTTGGAAAAAGCCAAGCGGACGGAAACCTTTGATTCCCCCGCCGCCTAGCCAAGAAGAAGGGCAGGCCTGCGGGAGGCCCGGGCGTTTTGGTGCGGTCAGCTATGTAAACGTGGCTGCTCTGCTTCACGGCAGGCTCCGCCTCCCCGCCGCCATCCTCTCCCTCGGCGCAGCCCAATGAGTTTGGGCTTTTGCCTCGCTTGCTGCCGGTTTAATATCCGTCTCCCCGCGCTGCCTGTTTCCAAGATGTGCTAATTACTACTTGGATAGCAGGGCCCCCAAGTCCTTGTCCATTACCCTACTACAAAGTAGGGCTTTTTTTGCTTTGGGGGGGCATTTATTTTTTTTAATTATTAAAAAAAAATGCCTTTCAGCCTAAAGCTGCCTTACCTGAATGTCATAATTACAGTAATTATGTACATCCAAATTACATGCTAATTAAATTAGAATCAAATCGTTCTAAATCGAAATCAAATGAGGTAGCGGGAATTAATCAATGACAACATAAATAGAGAGCTTCCTTAGGGGATATTTATTGTAACGATCCAAGAGGGAATCTGAGCCGAAAAGTCACCTGTTTATTTACTTTTCAATTAGTAATAATTTATGCTTCTTCGCCGTCTAAATTTCGAAGCTGTCGGCTGATTCCCGTGCCCTCCTCCCTCCCTCCCCAGCCTCTATAAATCAAACAGAGCATCAGACTGGGATGGAACCGTCATAGACTCCCCCAGAACCTCTCTGAAATCCGGGGACATCCAGGCCCACAAAAGGGAGCCCTTCTCTCGTTGCCCCATTGAGCGTATGTAGGAGCTATAGAGGGCATCCTAGGTTTTTCTTTAGCGTCCTATTAAGACTGAGCTGGAGAGTTGCGGAATGGAAACGCGCGCGCTATTACGCACCAAACACACAGACACCTTCCCCCCTCTCCCTCCGCGTCCGCACCTACTCCGTGCTGCAGAGAGATGAATCAACCGGGTTTCCACCCAAGAGCCCAATTCCACTGGGAACTGGTCACACACACATCCCGATTTTCTCGGCCAAGTACATGACTGAACGCCGCTTAGTGTTTGTGCACCCTGCGATCCACAAACCGTTTTCAAGTCAAAATAAAAAAATCCTTCCAGTAGCACCTTAAAGACCAACTAAGTTAGTTCTTGGTATGAGCTTTCGTGTGCATGCACACTTCTTCAGAGTCGTTAGCCGCCATCCACAGAAGTTGGACGGGGCGCAAGTTCACAGGAGCCCCGATCGTTCTCCAGCAGCTCTTCAGTGCAGGATGGTGTGTGTAAAATTGCTATGGGAATAGCGTACCCAAACCTGGTGTGCCTGGCTCGGACCCTCTTCCAGGTCCAGGCTTTTCACGTGGGGACACTTTTCCCTACCCCACGTCCCCCCCCCCCAGTCACCTCGGATCATCAAGGACATAGACTCGGTGGTGCAAACCTGGAATGGCGGGGTTTGCGAGAGATCCCGGTCTCCCCCCATCCCAATGATGTTTCCTCCTCGGGCCTTGGCATGCCCTAGGAGACGGCAGCCTTGCAGCGCCATCCTATGCAGGTCTACTCAGAAGTAAGCCCCCGTGAGGCACCAGTAAGACTGGGAGACAGCCGTCATTGGCTCAGGCTGCAGTCTCTTACGCGCTTCCCTGAGCATAAGTCCCGCTGAACTCCGTGGGAATGACCTCTGAGCAGACCTACCTACGGTTGCGCATAGGCGCTAATAAACCGGCCCGGTTCTTTTCTCGCTAAGCGCTGCATCCAGCCAACTCTTCTTGCTTTCTGCCGCCAGGCGAGCTCCAATTGCCGCCGGGCCGTGTTTGCAGCAAATGGAAGGACGCGTTGCTCTTCAGGCTCCTTGTCTTTTTCTGCCGCCTTTGGCTGACTCCGTTCCCCCACCTCGTCCTTCCTCTCCACTTGCTTAAGTATCTGACCCGCCTCCCCGGAGAGCAGCAGTGGGCCAACTCGGCCCTCCTCTCGGGGGAAATGCCAAGTAGTGGTGGTAATGAACCATTGCTTGTTTATTTTATTTCTATTATTCCCCTTCTCCCCCCTCCCCCCCCCAAATTATCCCTTCGAAGGCTGAGGGACAAGGCGCCTTTTATTTTACAACCAGGTAAAAAAAACAGCCGGGTGAGTGTGTGTTCCTTGTGGTGAAAACACACCACGCTGGGCTTCGACCTCAGAGCAAGCGGTTCTGTCAGTGGCGGGAGAGAAGCGCCTCTTGAGCATAGCTGTCAACTTTTCCCTTTTCTTGTGAGGAATCCTATTCGGAATAAGGGAATTTCCCTTTAACGTTGACAGCTATGCTCCTGAGTGTCCGCGGGCGCCCACCTGTGGGAACAGGAATCTCCTGCGCGCGAAACCTATCGCTTCAGGCGAAATTTACGCGGGCCGAGGCGAGGGGATTCGTCACTCGGCCTGGCTAGAGGGCTTCGGGTGCTGCTGGCTTGAGGAGGAGGAGAGCGCGAGGGCCCAGCTTCTCCCATGGAGTAGCCCAGGCACCCCCAACCTGCGGCCCTCCAGATGTTTTCGGACTACAACTCCCATGATCCCTAGCTAACAGGACCAGTGGTCAGGGATGATGGGAATTGTAGTCCAAAACACCTGGAGGGCCGCAGGTTGGGGGTGCCTGGGGTAGCCTGTCAGGGCAACGGCGAGTCGTGTTTTTGCAGCAGCAGCAGCAGCAGCAGCAGCAGGAGGCAGGCCTCCTCCCTCAGATCCTTGATTCTCCCGCAGGAAAGAGCGGGAAGTTCCTCACAGGAGGAAGGTTTATAATGGCGCAGTAGTTTGCAGCTGCCCCTTCTCTGCGCAACTCTGGAGCCCAGCTGCTGAGGATGAGGGAGGGATGCGCGCGCAAACGACGCGCAGAGTTGGAGAGGCGTCGCGGGGGTTGGTTTGCTTTCCACAGCGGCGACGGCGGCGGCGTCTGGGACCGTTTGCAAACCAACAGCACCTCCTGCAGGGTTCGCTTTGCTATCGTCCAACGAAGGTAGGCAGCAAGACTCAGAAACCGTTTGTTAGAAGCAAGCCCTAAGGTTCATTTTTTTTTACAACTTTCCAAACTTCCTTCTCCAAACCGACCCCCCCCCCCATTCACCACGAGACAAAACAGACTCGGTTAGGGACAACGCATTTCTACAAGGGGTTTTTTTTGGTGTTTTTTTTGCGGAGGGTAGCAGCTGCAGCCACACTTTTATATATATTTGGGTACATTCTTGTCATATCTGGTGCACTTCCAGTGCTTTCCCCCCCCTAAAAAAATGTTTAGGGGTACTCTAATTTTCCTACTCATATTGAAATACTGACCCTCAATGAGGCCAAACTTAGATTCACAAAATGTTTAGGGGTATGCATACCCCTGCGTACCCCCAGAAAAAAGCACTTTGCAGTTCTAAAAAGGTAAATGTGTGAAAAGGCAGAGAGTTTGGTATAGTTAATGTGCTTTTCCAAACTCTCTTGCTATATGCTGGGGTTTTCAGGATTATTGGAGCTTCTCCTTCAGCAAAATTAAGCTGATTTTTATATATTGTGGAGTTCCCAAAGGATGAGCAATGGCAGCAAGAAAGGTTTTCATCCGTAGACATAGCCTTATATTACACTGTTCACAAGGGCAAAATTTTAGCTTTGATTGCAAATCTTTTGCCTTAAGCCACCCAATTCTAGTAGCTTTCTATATTTTTTTAAAAAAACTGTGAATAAGCTGAAAGCTTTCTGCTCATACTTCAAAATGGTATTCAAAAATGTTTTAAGGGCAAAACAGCAAGATGCGCTTTAAACTTGCTCTCGCCTGTTGCTCTGTCAGAACTAAGTTCCACAGGCTGATCTGGAGATACAGGTGCTTGCTCGATACGATCTCAAAATATACAATCACAGAAACATTCACCATAAGCTTCCCAGCTGAATATTCTTCATGACTGCATCCGTCTGAGATACATTGGAAAGAGGCAATGAGCAGTATTAGGGTCCGCTCTGCATTGCACGGGTCAGGTTTAGACAAATGAACAGAGACAGTTAAAGGCCTTTCCATCCGACCAGAAACACAGGAGAAAATAAATAAATCAAGCCACATGTTTGTGGTTTACCTTGATGAACTGCCCTAACAGCAACCAAACTGGAGCACACAGAAACGCTTACTAAAAATAGAGAGAACACATTTCTCTCACACAGGAGGATTAAGTCTAGCAACAGCAGCAGCTGGGTGGCAAGCTGCCAGCACAGACAGGCTTGAACCAATGCCCCTTTTCTATGTGCAACAAAATAGGCCACTGTTGTTGTTTTTTTGTGGGGAGAGACTGCTCTTTTCAGAGAAAAAAAGATGCCTTGTACTGCTTATGTTATTCTGAAGGTCCTTTCCAAGTGGGGTCACAAATTTGACTGGGCTGAAAGGCATTTTCAAATGCAGACTTAGTGCCAAAATTAGGTCCTCTTTTCTTTGTTCTCAAGCATAAACTCTGAAATTGTAAGCCCTGGGCACTTCATATTAAGTTCTTGCCCAGTGTCGGCTTAGAAACAAAGAACACAACGATGTTGGGATTTTGTGTCCAGGTATAAGGGTATTGCTTCTCAGAGCATCTAGTGGAGACGGCGACATCTTATCGGGCAAACCAGCATAAGAGACTGCCTTTTCCTCTACGCTCCAATATAGTATTTAAAATGAGTATCCTTGAAACAGTACCATCTTTGGATCAAATAGAAACAGAAAGCATAAATGCAGCAGCATTATTGATGAGCACTTTATCATTGTAGAAGGCACTTTCAGTACTCTCTCTAAAGCTTGTCAGAAATGCTGTAAAACCTGTGTGTTTTAGCTTCTGACATGTGGGGTTAAAGTGCTTTGTAGGGTGGCAAGGTGGTAAACTCTTGTGGTAAACTGCAATAGCCATTTTGTATACATCATTTTTCCGTTAGCCACATGGACCTTTTGACCTAGAGCCAGCTAGAAATGTAAGCACAATTTTGGAATAACAAAGCTGCTAGGTGTGCTAGATTTACCATTATTCAGGAGTTATCCTGCAATCGTTTCTTTTTTCACCACTCAATCCTATGTGTGTTTTCTAGGAAGGGCCACTGAATTTAATGCGTCTTATTTCAAAGTAAGAATTCATGGCATTTCAGACCTGGTGCCGTTTAGTTTATTTCTTCTAATGACAGCATTAACAAGCTAATGCAGTGTGCAGTCACACCTACTTTTAGCATTTGATACTTCCATTATCTTTTAATCTCTTACGGTAACACTCATAGGAAGGTTTGAGATGCATCAAAGGCTAAGCTTTGAAAGGCAAGGCACCTCTACTGGACACTGATTTCTGTGATATGCAAAAGCTTCTGCATGGTGGTAGAAAAACACACCAGAACTATAGCAGAAATGAAGAAGCAGAAACACTCCTTGTCTGTACGCTGAATTCAATTGCACTTCTTAGTTTTCCAACTCCCTCGTTATCTGTGCCTTTAAAATAGCAGAGATATCCCAGAGAATAAAGTGAACGTTTTTTTTTGGGGGGGGGGAATCAAAGTTTATTTAATGTAGTTCATCCCTGAACATCTCTTTAAAAAAACTACAACCCAAACCCTAAAGAGAAATCTACTGTCTGACAAGGTTAAGACTAGAGCTGACACAACATTCCTACAGCACATGATATCTACAAACTGTGAAGGCAGTAAATATTCTTCCCATGTCTTGAGAAATAACTCGACGCTGCGGTAACATGTACCAACTAGGGCTCAAGATGCTTAGATAGCCTTGACCAAGTTATACTCCACAGGAGGTCAAAAATGTTGGCTACACACTTATGTGGAACTATGTTGCTGTGCTGTTTTAACTTAAGAAATTGACCTCTTAGGGGGAACTTGGGGTGGGGGTGGGGAAATGCCTTGCTTCAAATATAATCAAGCATTTTGTTGTCCGTAAAAGTGATTTTACCCAGATACTATTGGAATCATTTAATATAACCTGGAACCCTTGCTCCGTTCCTCACAAGAGTATTCACATCTATCACCAAGCAAGGATAAATTTTATTTATTAGTGAAGCTCCCACTTCTACAGAGGATTGCAAAGTCACATGGTTTCCTACACAAACTGAAGACACATTTATTTTGTTAATAATCCCTTCACGTTTTGAAGCCTGTACATGTTTGCAACATATATACAAAATGCAAAGGGTTATTTGAAGTGAGAGAGACAGACAATTTACTGAGAACAGTCAGTCTGAAAGAACGAGAGGTGTATATTAGGAGCCCTTACTGAAGAAGTTCAAAAAAAGATGCAAGCAGTACATCTGCCACCCACATTATCTATTTTTGCCTCTCTCTGCTCCTGCTTCTCTCTCTGCGCTCCATTTTACTGTATTTGTCTCTGTAGCTCTCTCTGTGTTGCTCTCTGCGCACGTCTGAGCTGCAGCTTTTCGCTTCACTTTTCCTGTGCCGCTGCTCCTCATTCGGGCTATAAGTCCTGTACCTCCTGTCAACGTCTCTCCCGCTCCTTTCCTCCTTGCTCTGGCTCCTGCTTCCGCTCCCGTACCTTTCAGATTCTCTTCTCTTGTCTGTGTTATCATTTCTGCTTGTTGTGGGCTTTCTTCTGCTCTCAGAGGAGCTCCATTTGTTGTTCCCTCCAGAACTATCTTGCTTTAAAAGTCCACACTTCTCTCTATCTTTGTCCTTGTTACCATGACTGCTGGAGGGATCTTCATAAAGTTTTCCCTTAGTCTTCGCCTTCTCTTCAGAATCACTGCTGCTAGCCTCTGAAAACTTGGCTTTTCTTCTTTCCTTAGAATCCATCTTCTTTTGTGCTGCTTTATCTCGGCTGTCAGTCTCACTATCACTGTTGCTTTCTGAAGAGTCACTGGAGGATGGGGAAGAGGACCTGCTCTTATGTTTCCTGTGTTTACTTTTGCTTTTTCTCTTCTGCTGCTTTTTCTTCTTTCTATCTCTCTTCTTCTTCTTCTTTTTCTCCAGGCGATCCAGTTTCCTTTTATTTTGAGCATGGAAGAGTAGAGCAATTAAGCAGGGAAGTATGGCAGGGGAATAATGTTATATTTTAGAGGCCAGACCTTACGCAATATCAGACTGTGACGAGTTTACTATTTAAAAAATAAGAACACACTCTACTCCCAAACTTGCCACCTGCTGATGAAATGTAAGAGGCAAAGGGAGCAATTTGCACCTGGGCCATAAAGGTAGTTTTGCTTTGGTTTTTTTTTTTTTTTAAATAGACATGTTCTAAATATTTTTAAATAAAACATTTCTTTCAGTGTTCTAGGATCTAGATACCTTATTTACCTGTGAGTAATATTATTTTTTATAAAAAGTTTGAGAGGCACAGTATCATGGCTCCAGTCCTGTCAAAAGTGCCAGGTATGGAAAAAACAGATATGGTAGGATGCTTTTTGTCCCCCTAACACACTGCCTGGGACACATGCTTCTTCCCCTCTAAGCCTGAAACCAGCAAGGGGCCACGCAGGAACAGGATCCTGCTTGCGTGGATGGGGAATTGTATGTGCATGCCTAATTCTCAGCCCATCCAGTAGCAATGGTTGCATGTGCATAGCCTCGCCTGATGATCAGTGACGGTGCAAACACACTGTTTGGAAGAGGCAGCTTGGCTGAGTTGGATTTAGAATCCCTTCCTCCCTACCAAGCATAGCTGCTTATTGTCTGAAGGTGCTACATGTGCCCCCTCCAAGATGCCGTGCATGCAGATGAGTGTGTTTTATTTAAATTTATAGTCTTGACTTTAGACACTAGTCGCCCAGGGCAGCTAGCAATAGTAATAAACAATTATTATTTTTAAAAGACTCCATCCACAATGAAATGCAACACTGTTGGAAGAAGTAAAGTTGTTAATAATAATCATAATCATAATAATTAATGGCATTCTGCTGTTTTAAGAGGCTCAGTTATGTGTAAGTCCTAGTTTCCCAAAATTGTTGTGGCTAATTTCATTAATTATTCTGGATTAAGGAGTTCGGTTAACATTTCATCCAGTAAGAACAAGTATCATTTACCCCCATATTGTATATATTTTTCAACTGAACATATTTACAACTGTAGAAGGTTGTTGCCATATATAATTCGTTCATTTCATGTTATTGAGAGAGTCCTTCTGTCTGCCCTTGATGAAATATATAAAAAGACAGCATTCAGACTTAGAAAGAACTAGCTGAAACGTCTCCTCCATATATAGGCCTAAGAGCACACTATAGACAAAGTAAATAGAGGGAAAGGTATTTCAGAATTTCAGCTTTAACTCCCCAACCTTGAGAGGTTCTACTGAAAACATGGGAAGTGCTCCAAAAGTGGTGCATTTAATATTGGAGCAAAATTTATTAAAGGTGCAGTACATTATCACCAATATCGCTTAGGATTCACCCACCCCCAATAGTATACTGTGGTACCTCGGGTTACATACACTTCAGGTTACATACGCTTCAGGTTACTGACTCTGCTAACCCAGAAATAGTATCTCGGGTTAAGAACTTTGCTTCAGGATGAGAACAGAAATTGTGCAGTGGCAGCAGGAGGCCCCATTAGCTAAAGTGGTGCTTCAGGTTAAGAACAGTTTCAGGTTAAGAACGGACCTCCGGAACGAATTAAGTACTTAACCCGAGGTACCACTGTGTGTGTGTGTGTGTAAATAAATAAAAAAACTTTGGGGTGTTTTGTTGGTAACTTTTAAGGAAGTACTACTATATCTGTTAGCATTATAGTTACCTCAGAAGTTTCTGTTTTTGCTTAGTTGTCAAGGATTTCAAAAATTCCACTTCTGGATCATCTTCCCCTTCACTTGCAACAAATTCCTATACAATGAAAATGGGAATAGGTTGCTATGGAATACAAACAGAAATGGCAGCACTTATCTTATACCTTAATGACCATGACAAACAATATGAATATTATTATACAGTTGTATCTGGGCTCCCAAATGCCTTGCAAGTCGAACATTTTGGCTCCCGAATGCCACAAACCCAGAAGTGAGTGTTCTGGTTTGCAAACGTTCTTTGGAACCTGAACGTCCGACCCGGGTTCCGCAGCTTCCGATTAGCTGCAGGAGCTTCTTGCAGCCAACTGGAAGCTGCACCTTGGTTTCTGAACATTTCAGAAGTCAAACGGACTTCTGGAACAGATTCCGTTTGACTTCCAACATACGACTCTATTATATTAGGACAACAACATGTTATTTTATAGTTGACTGAGTAAACATATGGCTTTTTTGAGAAGAAAATGAGTTAAGAATGCCACAACAAAGCGACCTACGTATTTGGATAGAGGTTTTTAAAATTTACTTAAATGAAGTAGCTTTGTAAAGTCATGCTAAAAAGGAGACAGTATGGGAATAAATATTCACAAAGTCCCAATAATTCTGAACCGAGGAAGACCATACTCTTTATGGAGGTATTGACTGGTTGAATAGTTTACTTGCCAATTTTAGGCTTTCCCCTTTTCAAACGATATGTTTCCATTTTAACATTTAAGATCCTTTTATGTGCTTTGGTTTCTCATTTCTTGCACACTGGTCGGAGCTCAATTTTTATGAAGTACAACTCAAATTAGACATAAAATGCACACCCCACACTGAGGGCCAAGTTAGATGTGACAGCAGTTGGTCCATGTCTTTAAATGCAGGACTTGCATGTAGAAAGGAGAGGGTGGAGATGTCCAATTTTAAAAACAAAGGTTGCGTGTGAGTGAGAGGAGCAGAATCCTCATCCCTCCTGAGGCTTATCTCCATGCAGCACTTTTATCTCAGCCAGGCACACATCTAATACTGGAGTCCCAATTGGGGGGAAAGTGTCTGAAGAGGAACTACAGGGAGAAAAGCCACAGGGGTCACGTCCTTTCACCTGTGTGCTTTTTTTAACATTTAAAATCAGAACCGCTCTCCATTTTTTATACGTGACTAGCGCAGGCTTCCTCAAACTCAGTCCTCCAGATGTTCTGAGACTACAATTCCCATCATCCCTGACCACTGGTCCTGCTAGCTAGGGATCATGGGAGTTGTAAGCCAAAAAACATCTGGAGGGCCGAGCTTGAGGAAGCCTGGACTAGGGCAACTCTGTGTTTTAAACACACAGATCTGCAATCTTCATGCGTAACTTGTCCAAGAGTCTGAGAAGAGATTACCGTATTTTTTTGCTCTATAAGACGCACTTTCCCCCTCCTAAAAAGTAAGGGGAAATGTGTGTGCGTCTTATGGAGCGAATGTAGGCGGGAGGCTCTGCTCAGCGCTCCCTTTAAAGAGCCACATAGAGCCTCTTGGGGGCTTTTCCCTGAGGAGGGAGAAGGGCTGCCCTCCAAGAAGCAGCTTTTAAAAGCTTTCTCACCAGTAAATGCAAGCCTACACGGCTCCAATTGTCTCCTTTGGATGCCACCAATGAACAGGGGAGAGCCAGTGGAAAGACCACAGCGGCAGACCCTTTGTCATCTCCCAACCCCGGTATGCCTTGACTTGCTATGTGTTTTCCAAACTTGCCTGTATCCTCTTCCTGGAGCACCCAAGGGAAGTGTTCTGGATTGCACCTTCCAAACATGGCATTGCCTGAAGGACATTTTCATTATTTCCCCTCTGGCTTCACCCACTGGTTGCTCTGGCTAAGGCAGCCTCTTAGGATAAGGCAAAGGTAGCAGAAGCTAAAACTATTTCCTCTGGCAGGTATTAAATCACTACTAACCCACAGGAGGCATTTCATTTATTAAACTATGGGTTGGAAAAATTATTTTACACCTGTCACTCTGGATAACAAAAAGAAGAAGAAGTGGAAAACACAGTAAGTTTCAGGACACACATCCCTTGCTCTATCTATTCAGCTTTCCCATGGATATGCATATTATAAAAACATTAAGTAACAATTCACAAGCAATCACATTTAGATTTACAGACATTTTCAGCTTACTGATAAAAAGATCATTACCTGTGATGGATCATTTGCGGTCAAGTTTCTCCCCAGTACATTTTGTTTCAGTGCAAACCCACTGTTTCTCATCTCCGCTATTAGCTCCGAGGGGTGCATTGATGGCCCTGTTCACCAAAATCACAGTTTGAATGTATCATTTATATCTCTCTACCTTTTTTGGACTCCACAGTGGGAATTCGGTTGAAGCTTTGTTAAGTAAAATCACAGCTAAATCAACTCAATAATCTTCTGCTGAGCAAATAATCAGATATGATTTTCTAAAACAGCAGTCTGGAGATTCAGATGGAAAATAATTGCATTTTTCTTTAAGTGCAAGGGGATTCTCTTCTTATGTAACTTTGTCATGTTGAAAACAATATATTTTAGGTATTGTCTGCCTGTAAGCTTTTGATAAAAGTACAAAAATAAAATAAAAAAGCAAGCTTTGAAAGCCATGCCAACTTTAAGATGCAAATGTTTTCTGACACCAAGAATAAATACGAACACATACTTTTAAGAGGGATACTTTAAAGATGTTAGAAAAAATAGTTTTCAGAAAATTAAATGTTGTTTAAAATGCTTACAATATTAATCTCAAATGAGAGTATGCAAGTCACACGGCCCATGATTTGTGGAAGGTCTACAGAATCACAAGAATTAGATGTCTTAAATATTTAATTTTCACTCATAAAATTTATATACTGCCTGATTGTAGAAAAACCTCAAGGAGTTTTTGCTATGGGTAGATACAAATGTAATGATTCCTTTCTCCTCACTGTGATTAGTGGCTCAAAAATCGGATTGCTCTCTTCCCCTCTCTGCTATGTTTGCCCAGCCCAGGAACCTGCCTTATTATTATATCTGTACCAACATGAACCACATTTAACCTTAACCACAGCATACTTGGCATGTATAGGATTGGACTATAACTACCTTTTTGCTCTTCAGGTGGAATTGCATGTTAAAATTGTTCTTATTCTGTTTTTTTTTTCTTCCAACCTGGCAAAACGCCAGTATGTTACACTAGCCATAAGTATTTTTTAAATTTGTACTTCCAAATGATATTCTGTCTCATCAGCAGGATGGCACATTCATTATGGGAAAAAGAGGTGGTTTGCTGCATTTGGTACTGGAAGCCTCTTAGCATTACTATGAATTAGCTAGTTATTACTTACCAACTGATAGTGTTCTTGTTGTCAGTAACAACAACTTAGGCAGAGCTACCTGCTTCATTCTCACCTTTTGCTGTTTCTATCTGCTGTCATTCATTTATTAGCCAAACTTTTTGTTTAAAGCAGCTCTCAGAAATTGTGTGAATGTGCCCACAACCTGCTTTTACAGCACAACACCTCTGCATGCTCAGGTACATGTTTGTCTCTCACAAGGGCATGCTCGCAGCCCAATGAAAGTTGGGGTGCCAGAAGTTGTAGGGATAATATATCGAAGATCGATTTTGGAGGTTTCATTCAGAGAGCTGAGATATTTTTAAGACTCAACACATAAAGTACTCTTGTGCTGCTAATACTGTCTCTTGCTAAATGTCAGCTGAAGTTATTTCCAAATCAGTGCGCTTACGATTTGCCTGCCTTAGAGGTCGGGTGTGCATATAGGATCATATAAGGATAAAAGTTGTCCGCGAGCAAGGCGCAAAAGAAGATGAACTTTGGATTTTTAACATCCCGAGTCACCTTCCTTGAGGTTATTGATTTGCCACCACAGGCCCTCTCTTCAGAAGTTGCTGTTGTTGGTATGTGATTTCCTCAGTAGGGTGGGTTTGAGGCTGAAGCAGTTACAGTTTCTAATTCAGCACACTAAACACCAACCTTAACTGCTCTGTAAAGCTTGGCCCTGTAATCTAGCCTTATGTTCTGTGTTTTATTTATTTATTTTTCTAGTTCATCGCCAAACAGCACGATATCTGAGAATCCTAGTGGTTGTTAAGAATGCCGTTTAAAGTGGAACACTTATACAGAGTTTAACTGCTAGGCCAATGTCGTGTGTGAATGATATAAACATCTCTCCTCCCCCTGTCCAAGATAAAATGAAAGCAGTGTTTCAATAGGCTCTAAATCTTCAGTGAAATGTATAAAAAAGGCATTATAAGAATACAGATTCAGCTGATGTCAAAGAAAAGAGTAATTTGCAAAATGAGGGTACAAAATGAGTGTTCAGTATTGCTATAAAGGGTGATCCTTTGGCAGATACGTAGAGGTGCTCTTCAAGATGCTACTAATATGTATACATACACACATAGGCTGCAATCCTATACATGCTTACCTGGGAGTAAGTCTCACTGAACTTGCGTCCAAGCAGAAATGCATAGGATTGTGTTGCTTGAGTTGTGGTTGAAATAAACGCAGGGCATTAGTTGGGAAACACACAGGTTGGCAGTTGCCTCCCCCATTGGTGTTTCAAACCATGTTATTATTCCTCAAGATCATTCCTTTCTCGTAAGGTGGTATAAAAGTAACCACATCAAATGCTCTTAGATATACTACTTTTCTTTTAAATAATGCAACTCTTAATTATATCAAAGAACAGGCCTTTGAATCTTGCTTAATGCACTCTGTCCCCTTTACTGAAATCTGAACAGGGTAGCAGTGTGTGGCATTGCAGCTTAAGCAAATCAAAAAGTGCATGCTGATTCACAACTGAAGGCGATTTCTGTACTTCTTAGCTTCTTAAGTTTAGATTTGGATTTCAAGAGGTAGAAAAAAGGAACAATAAGCATGACCAAAGCATAGGACAGAATGAGGGAGGGGCAAGTCTGGTTCTCCAGATCTGTCCCTTGTTCTGGTAGCTGTTCTCATAAGGGGGAGATAATGAAGTAACAGCAAGTGTAATTTAGGCTGTTGTCATAATGCAGGGGTGGGAAACTCTCTTGGCCCAGTAGGCCAGATCTTTATCACACACCCACCCCATCCCCACAGGCCACCTCTGACAGGAGGGTGGGACTACTCACTAGTTAGTCATTTGATGTCAGGTGATTGAAACCTGTCAAAATGCAGCACTTTGTACTTGGGACTTGCAAAGCACTTTGTGCAGCTTTCACCGAATGCTTGAAACCAGTTGATTGCTGGGCTTTTGGGAAGTGCTGTCAAAGGGGTTTTGACAGAGTCCACAAAGCCCATTTCAAAGCCCTGTCCTTACCTGCCCCACACCTGATGTCATATATGTCATCACGTGTAAGGCAGGTGGATATGGCTTTGCTGAAATTTGGCCTGCAGACTGAGGGTTCCCCAACCTGCTATAATGACATGTTAGTGAAGGGCCTCATTCTCCAAGCCCAGTCCTGCTCCTCCTTTGTCAAACGGTTTCCCGCTGACAAGGGAAACCTGTAAAGATGCTTTGGGGGAATATATGTACAGCCAGACAACACAAACGTAGTTACAAGCATTTCAGCAAGGACAACAAATGGTGATATAGAGTGGGAAGGTCAAGAATAGAGAGAGAGACAAGGAGATTTCATTGAGTCCTGCATGCAGAGTTCCATCTTGAGGTGGTTAGCTTTAAAGCCAAGCCTCGGAAGGAGACAATTTTTGCACAAGACTCAGTTGCTATTAGGAAAATGCAAGGTTGCTATCGGTGACTAAAAGTGAACATGCTGCCCTCTAGTGGCTGGCTTGGACACATTCTGAAAATGACAAGTAAATCAGAAACCTTTACAGTATTTAAAAACACACTCTCTCTCCTTCAAGCTCATGTAAGGTGGCAAAACCTCATTATGATTTTTTGAAATGTCTCTAGGTTGTATCTTCATGTGGAAGCCCTTTATACTGGTTGCTTATGCTTATTATGTCATCATCAAAATGGTCAATGCCATCTTTCTCTAACTTTTCTAATTTAAGCTATAATGTGTGAACAAAGTGAACCAAACAAGTATAAAATTTTAGTCTGGACTCTGCTGAGAGGGCACACTGAACAACAGTACAGTGAACAATTCCATTTTTTCCTCTTTGCTAGGAGTGATTTTGTCATGGTGTGTTGAAACGCATCAGGGGGCAACCGATGTCAGTTTTTGGTATGCCACGAATTCTGTCAAATTTAGAATATTTAAAATAGGAATTGGTTTCCCTGCCTTGCTGCAATAAAGCATGTGCCCGCTGAACATTAAGTACAGATGGTTAGCTATAGGAAACACAGGTTTAACATGTACAGTGGTACCTCAGGTTACATACACTTCAGGTTACATACGCTTCAGGTTACACACTCCACTAACCCAGAAATAGTACCTCGGATTAAGAACTTTGCTTCAGGATGAGAACAGAAATTGTGCTCCGGCGGCGCAGCGGCAGCAGGAGGCCCCATTAGCTAAAGTGGTGCTTCAGGTTAAGAACAGTTTCAGGTTAAGAACGGACCTCTGGAACGAATTAAGTACTTAACCTGAGGTACCACTGTATTCATAGGGCCATTCTTCAAGCAAGTGTGTGCAAACTTTCTTTGCACACCTCAGTTTACGATCAATGCTGACAAATAACCATTCTATTTCTGCAGCTTCTAATTCTTGTTGGCTTCGTTTTTAAAACATTTCCCGATACCTGTATTGTTTATTATACAGTGATACCTTGGTTTAAGAACAGCTTAGTTTATGAACAATTTGGATTAAGAACACTGCAAACTCAGAATTAGATGTTTTGGTTTGTGAACTTTGCCTTGGAATAAGAACATGTTTCGCTTCCTGTTGAGTGTGTTCCATTTGAAAATTGAGTCCCCCCGCTGCTATGGGAAAGCACGGCTTGGTTTAAGAATGTTTTGGTTGATGAACGGATTTCCGGAACGGGTTAAGTTTGTAAACCAAGGTATCACTGTATTTTGTTTTTGTTTTGGAGTCAATATTTTGCTTTGCATCCACGATAGCACCAGACACATACCGTATTTTTCGCCCTATAGGATGCACTCCCCCCCCTCCAAAAATGAAGGGGAAATGTGTGTGCGTCCTATGGGGCGAATGCAGGCTTTCGCTGAAGCCTGGAGAGGGAGAGGGGTCGGTGCGCACCGACCCCTCTCCCTCTCCAGGCTTCGTGCGGCTCTCCGCAAGCCAGGGGAGGCCGGCAGGAAGTCGCGCCGATCTCCCCCGGCTTGTGGATTGCTGCCTGCATCCCGAAGCCTAGGGCGAGCTGAACAGCACGCCCCAGGTTTCGCGCGGCTCTCCACAAGCCGGGGGAGCCCGGCGCGACTTCCTGCCGGGCTCCCTAGGCTTGCAGATAGCAGCCTGTTCTGGGGTTGTGGGAAGCTCGGGCTTCCCCCGCCCCAGCCCCGCGCCTGGGGGGGGAAGAATTTTTTTTCTCTTTATTTCCCCCCCCAAATACTAGGTGCGCCCTATGGGCCGAAAAATACGGTACATATGGATTGATTGAAAAAACCTACCCTAAATTTTAATGCCCTGGCTGCATTTTGAAGTTGCTCTAGATCACATTTCTAAACCTATCTACCTGGCAGCAAGTCGCACTGTAATTAAAAGGATTTATATTCCATCTGTAAAGAAGACATGATATTTAAAAGGTGTAAATCTTAAACAAACCCTGACTGAGGGCCAGACAGTAAATTTTAAGATAGCAGCAATTGTCAATGGCAGCCATGTTCTGTTACTACCTGTTGTACAGAGAGTAAGATACAAAATATAAAACTAAATCCCATGATAAAACTAAGCTGATCCCATGATATCACCAAGTTCTGCAGCTCTCTGCTCTTGTTTTGTGTCAGTAGAACCCATTGGCAATGGGCATGGTGGAAGAGCACAATGTGGAACATTGTTTTGTTTTAATTATAATAATAATAATAATAATTTTTTATTTATACCCCGCCCTCCCCAGCCAAGCAAGTTCTACTGTAACAGAAGGAAGAGAGGGAACGAGTTTCCCAGCAGCCATATTTAGTGGTAGCTACATGTTTCTTGCAATGTTCAATCTGGCCCTCAGAAGAAGCAGAAGTAATTGTGCCCCTCCAGCAGTTTTGTCATAGTTCATCAATGGTATAAATGATTAGCATTTGCTGGTAGTTAACTAGAAGACAAAAAAGCTAGATTAACATTAGGGATCTTTTGGATGCAACTGACCACACCTTCAGGAAAATACACAGTGCCAGTTCACCTCAACTGATAGAGTTTTGCATTTAATTACTACCTTATATTGATTATGAACCTGGAAAGTTACAATCAGTGGGGGAAAATATTTTTTTTTTTTTTAATCTAAAACCAGCTTAGCCTAAAGAAGCATTTTGATTGCCTAATTTAACTTTGTAAAGGCTGTAGTAAAGCTTATAGCTGGTCTCGGTAAACCTCGCAGCTGGAATATTCTCACACTACCATGTAGCTTTCCAGTGATCAAAGTAAGTTACTTTATATATCAAACTAAGATTTCATAATGGAAATAAATGCAACACCAGGGGGGGTGCAGTTGTCATGAAATAATTACACTCCTGGGAGATTACAGACAAGGCTGTACCCCAGGGGTGTGATTATCCCATGATAACCACATCCAGTGAAATTGCCTTATTGCAAAAATAATCTCCATTCACCAGCAAGATATATTATTCAATAGGAGACTTGTGAAAGCGGAGAGATTATATTTTTTTAAAGGTCTGAATCACCAACTGGATTAGTACTATGGTCTGTATACAAAGGGAAAAATGAAACCCACACAGACAGAATGCATGTTATTTCTTCTGTTTGCTACTGTATGGAGCTGTGCTGTTTTGTATTGTTAAAAACAGACACCCATTCTTAAGGAACAAGGCACTCATCAGCACCAAACAGGGGCTTTAAACTGTATGGGTGCAATCACCCTGATGCTATTCTGTACAAAGCAGGGGTTGCTGGTCCAGAAGGGCAAAAGAAGCGCAGCGACCCACCAAATGCAGCCACTTCCCCATAACACCCCCAGTCTCTCCCCCCCCCCCGCTTAATCACAGTGCTTTACCCCCCCCCCTTCACTTGCACACTAAAATCACCCATGGCCTATCTTTCTGCTTGGAATCTGCACTGCTGTCGCTTGCCCCCCAACTCTCCAGAAAGGGGCAAGTGAGTGATAAAAACACCTATTTCTGCAAGCCATTTCCTATAGAAAAACAGTCCTCAGGCAGGGCAACCAGACCCACTACTCCTCTAAATAGCCGCCTTTCCTTGATTGGAAACACCTAGCCAATCAGGACACAGCTATTTGCTGCAATTTACATAAAGTAGCTTGTTCAATCGATCAATACCCACAACCAATACATCAGAAGTACTTCAAAAATATTCTCCCCCCCCCCACCCGACCCACCCACAATTTTATTCTGATTCATTTAGGATACACCTTGCTGCTGTTGCAGTTCTGTGCTGAGAGAGAGAGCAGCTTAGCAAACACACCACTTCAGAGGTTTGGCAAGAAAACAGTAGAAGGAGCAGGCTGTTTAAAGCAGGGACAAGAAACGCCAACAAGAATGTTTGGTTTATGTGCTGCACTGGGAGAAAAAGCTCTCATTTCTCAGTGCAGCACACAAAAAAAGCTCTTGCCCAGCCCTTAGCCTCACTGTTTCTGCTCCTCCTACCCGCTAACCTTGCTTTTTCCCTACCTGTTCCTAGCCTATTTATTTCTGCCCCATCTCTTAAGCACAAGGAGCTGCTGACTGTGAGACTCCAAGATCGGGTGGTAAGTTGTAATGGAAAAGGAAAGATCGGGTGGTAAGTTGTAATGGAAAAGGAAAGAGAGATAAATAAATCTGCCGTCCCCATCTCAACAGCTCCACCAGCCCCGGATGCCATCTGGTTGGGGCAGATCAGTGTAGGATGTGAGTGGAACCAGCTGTAGTTGATTCCTGCCATGCAGCCAGAGAGCTTTGAAACCAGCACTGCTAGGTTCAGTGTGTTCTTGCTGGAAAACCATCCCTGGATGGCACCTTCAAGATTGTGACAAGGGTGAGGGTGTCCCACCTTTCCTCTAAAGGAGGCTCCAGTATGAAACTTCCCAACTGGAATTCATTAGCAAATCTGATACTGTGGACTCAATAGAGAATGGGCTGGCTATCTCACTGACTTAATTTAGGTGTTGATTTCCACTATCTTCCTATGTCCATCACCAGTGGCTTTTAGGTAGAAATTGGTCATACACACTGTGATGACATATGGCATTCATCTGTGCAAAGTAACAGGATGCATCTACTGTTATGTCTTGGACTGATCAACCTTTAAGCTTCACTTTGCTAAACCCATACAGTGGTACCTCTGGTTGTGAACGGGATCTGTTCCGGAGCCCCATTCGCAACATGAGCAGAATGCAACCCACGTCTGTGCGGGTTGCGATTCGCCACTTCTGTGCATGACGTCATTTTGCGCATCTGCGCATGCACGAGCGGCGAAACCCAGAAGTAACCCTTTCCAGTACTTCCCGGTCACTGCGGGACGCAACCTGAAAACACGCAACCTGAAGCTAATGTAACAAGAGGTATGACTGTACTGTACTGCAACATACCTGTTAAGCCTAGTATTACGCAGGACTCTTTGCTATTTTTACTGCAGCAGATGATCAGTTACCCCTCTGGAAATTATTTCCAACATACTAACAATGCCCAAAATTTTACTCCAGAGTTTTAACAGAGGGTGCTCCAGAGACGTCAAAAACTATGAAAGTAATCTGCAAACTGCTGAGGTTTAATAAGCAATTCACAAGGATAGGTAGAAGATAGACCATAGCTCATTAGCCAAAAGTGACAAGGGTAGCTTTTCCAGCCACTTCATGGCCTGCCTGTGCAGGCTGTGTCTTTGTGAAGTGTATTTGTATGAAAGAGAGAGTGATGCATCTGTGTCTGTGGTCTATAGGTGTGTGATGAGTGTCTGCATGTGCATGTGGAGTGGTTGCATGGTAAGGGAAAATAACTGTACTTGTTATTAGACAACAACAGCATCATTGTGTGTGTGGAAAAGTCAATACAGTCATACCTCTGGTTGTGAACGTGATCCGTGCGGGAGGCACGTTCACAACCCGCAGCATTTGCTTCCTGAAGCGCTGTGCCTGCGCACACGTGTGACGCAATTTTGTGCTTCTGCGCATGCATGAGCACCGAAACCCAGAAGTAACCGGTTTCGGTACTTCCGGGTTTGGCACGGTCTGCAACCCGAAAACACGCAACCCACAGCGTTCGTAACCCGAGGTATGACTGTACTGTGTTATTTCCAAAATCAGGACCGGCGGGACACGGCTGGCAAGCATGAGGTTGTCTGGTGGAAGGGGTAGAGGGAAGCAGCAACGAGTGCACATTCTCTCATTCTGTGTTGTGCTATGTCCCCAATGGCAGCCACTTTGTGACTGGCACCCACAACACTTAGAAGTGGAAATGTGCCCAATGGCCAAAGAAAAAAGTGACTGCTATACTATAATGCAAGGTTATTGCAGAAACCAAAGTTGTTGAGTGCAAAATACTGATGACAACTCTAAAATGGCAGGGCTGAATCACGAATGCTACAAAGCAAAGAAAGTCACACTTTCTTTTCTGGTACACAGGGAAGCCTTCTTTCCCTTCCACTGTCAATTACTATCACTGCCAGTGGTTACTGGAAAGTTTCCGTTTTAATTCTAAAAGCCCCAAGAGGACCCCCCTCAGCCTAAGAGAATCCAATCTGCGAAAGAAGGCCTCTCTCTCTCTGTCTCTCACTGATATGAATAGATAGCAACACTGAAGATCACCAGGGGAGGTGAGAGAAGAGCAGGGATTTTAACTTAAGTCTCCTAGGCCTAAGGATATATATTTGTTATACAAATAGAATGGATATACAGTGATACCTTTGTTTAAGAACAGCTTAGTTTATGAACAACTTGGATTAAGAACACTGCAAACCCAGAAGTAGCTGTTTTGGTTTGTGAACTTTGCCTTGGAAGCAGAACATGTTCCACTTCCTGTTGAGTGTGTTCCATTTGTAAATTGAATCCCCCACTGCTATGGGAAAGCATGCCTTGGTTTAAGAATGCTGTGGTTTAAGAACGGATTTCCGGAACGAATTAAGTTTGTAAACCAAGGTACCACTGTATTTAAGTTTAAAGAACTGAGCACAAGAACATCTACCATTTGAACCATTAATAAAGGCAAGGCAAAAATCACAACTCAGTTTGTAATATTAGAGAACTAAAGAACAGTACTTAACTTGCTGGCAGAAGCAAAAAAACTCCACCCGTTTCAAGAAAGAGATAGATAAATTTAGGGAGACTATTTGCACTTGTCCACAATACACCAAAACTTCAGATTATTTTCTCAGTTCCCTGAATGCTACCAACGTGGCATGTGGCAATGTGGTAGAATGTGCAGATACCAAGTGGAATGTGTTTGTGTCCCAATACAACTTCCTTTTGTGTAGGGGTAAGGAACTTTGTTGAGCGCGAGGGAACCTTTTGGGGGCCGCATGCCCGTGGTGGATAGGGCCAGAGGCAAAAGTGTATGTACAGTACAGTACTTTGTACAGTAGGCTAGTTTCTAAACACCTTCTCAAACCCTTCTCCATCTAGACAAGCAAGAGGCATTAGCAGAGTTAAAGCTCACATTAGCTGAACAAGAATATTCAGGGTGCAAAACAGGGCCAGTGACAGGTGTGGCCTGGGACTCCCCAGACAGAGAGGACTAGGGAGCCTCATTTGGTCCCCTGCTCCTGATTACACATTTCCTTCTCAAGCTCACAATCCTATGAACACTTACTGAATAGTATGTCCCCTTGAAGTCAGTGTGGCTTGCTTTTTAAGTATAGGATTGCACTGTTACATTTATTTTTTTTAATGTATATTCTTAATTAGCTCTGAGAGCAATGGGCAGGTATCCTCTCTGTGCAGTTCCAGAGAATACTCCTAGCATCCTAGCATCCTGTCCTCCTTTCTTTCCTGGTACTTAAGGGATTCCCCTGTGCCTTGTAGCTGTAGTGTGAGTTGTGCCAGGAAATCCAAGAGCTTTCCATCAGGATGATGTCATTGCCCACGTATTGGCAGTGACGGGAGGGGATCAATGCTGCATGGGGCCACAAATGCACCCAGCATATTGCCTTAGTTTTTCAAGGCACACTTCAGTCCCTCTGGCAACATACTGTAGTACTCCAGCATAGCTTGGGAATCACTGAATCAGATGGCTCACAAAACACAGAAGGAACATTATTCCTTTCAGAGAAGTGGCACGAAAATGCTTCTTCAAAACAAAATCCTATGCAAGTGCAAGAATGGGTTTGAGAAAATATTTCAAAACGTATTTTAATAGAATGATAAAAATACATTTAAATTGCTTACCTGAGCCATCATTGGAAACAGAGCTTGCATTAATCCCAGAAAGGCCGAACAAAGGGCATTCTCTGTCTGTGTTCACGTGGCCCCACTTGTGACATTTAATGCACCTCACATTCCTCACCTGAAACAATGCCAATATTGACATAATTTTACTCTTCAATATCCCCGTCTGTCCAATGAAACAGCTGCATGTTAAAAACCTAGTAAAATATTATGTACGTCACTGAACATTTGAAATTCACCATGAAAACAGGAGGGGAGGAAATGCACAAAACTTGCCTGGATGCCAAATGGCTGGTCTCTAATGTTCATGTCATCCTTAGCATATCTGTTAAAGTACAAGAAGGTATATAAGTATACATAAGCTCAACACTTATACTATTATTGGGGATTCAAACGATGTAGAATTAAGAATAAAGGAGAGCAGTTTCAATCGTGAAACCTTGGGTTTGGATGACATCAAATACTTTACAAGTTTGTGAAATTACAGCATCATTATTTAGTCAAAACTGTCATGTTCAGCAAGTCAAGGAAGTTTCACTTAAGGAAAAAACATGTTGTTTACACACTTTCTACCATGTTTATTATTTTTTAATATTCTAATGATTTCCTGTAGCTTTGAGTTTTCTTGACTGCTGTTTTGTTACTCCTGCTTCTGTTCTGTCATCAAGATGTATATAGTTTTTCCATTTTTGTGAACTTCTTTTTAGACTTAACTGGGAAAGTAGCATTAGAACTGATTTAAATAAATACATGCATTGAGTTAGATCCATGTCTTGCATGAGAAGAGAGGCATTTGAGTAAGACGTCCTGTTTGAATTCCACTGATTCCCCCATTCTGCTGCAACCCCCCCCCCCCTTCTGATGATGTTCTGTTTAGGAAAGTTTAATATTTAATGCTGCATTGGTTTTTAACACTCGATTAGAAGCCGCCCAGAGTGGCTGGGGAAACTCAGCCAGATGGGCTGAGTATAAATTAATTAAATAATAATAATAATAATAATTCTGGAGGCAGGGACCAGAACTCTTTTCATACTTCCCTGAATCTTCCCATTGTGTGATGAATGTCAGTAATACTGGAAGTTTATTCAGCTGTTTGGTCAGCATTTTTCTTTATCCATTCACCTCTCCACAAGTTCATGGATTTTATATTTATTTAGATCTGATATAGGAGCCCTAGGACTCAGTTGATCCACGTTTGAAAAACAAGTCAAAGATAATACCACTTGAGAGGGCTTTTTTCTGTTGTTTTATTTAAAAAAGATTTCAACCTTGAGGAACTAGGAAAACCTTTTCAGACTTAAGACTTCAGAGCACATACTTTTCAGACTTAAGAGCACATACTTGAAAATAAACTCTGCATACAGCATTATCCAAATAAGAAAGGGATAATTCTTACTTTTCACGTGGAGCTACCTTCTGCCATTCAAATTTGTACTCAGTCTCTCCTTCTTGCTAAAAACAACAAATATAAAGTCCTGTTAAAAACACCTGGTTTGAAATTTATGCCGAATATAATTGGGGGGGGGGAATAAATTTCAAAATTACCTCTTTGCTCTCTTGTTTCATTATCAGCATAGAAGGAAAAGATAAGACGAAACATTAGAAAAGACAAGTAGATATCAATATTGCAGGCAACATCCAGATAATAGGATATCATGCATCTCTAAAAATCATAGAGCACTTATTAAATCCAAGTATTTTCCTTATTTTAAAAAATGCACATTTATTTGCAGTCATGTAATCCCCAAGGTCTTATTTCTAGACTTATAGCTGAGGCTGCAGTAATACATACTTCCTTATGAGTAAATCTTATTAAACTTAGTAGTAGCTACTTCTGAGTAAACCTGCCCAAGACTCTGCTTTAAGAGTCTTTTCATAGTATTCAAACCTTGGATACAATGTAGGATCAAGTTCTATGAGCTATTATGCAGGGTTCCAAGCTCAGCAGAAAGGGATAATTTATATATTTGTGTTGATGTTAGAAATTACCTTTCTTTGCTCCTGGTGGGGCCTCATACATAAAGTTTAGACCATTCTTCACACGCTCATCACCCATAAGCAATCTATACAAAAAACAATGAGAATGATCACAAAGAAACAGGAGATGGGTGTCTTAGATACTAAAACATTTTAAAATAAAATAAAATAAAATGGCAACTCCCCATTTATGTGTGGGTTACGTTCCAAGGCTTAATGGTTTAAAGGCAAAAAGGAGAGGAAGTACAGTACCGTTGTATAAGTGTTCTGGAATAGCAATGGCTTCAGTGAATACAACTTACCATTTTTCAAATAAAAGTTTGAGACTCAAAAACAGATTAGTAGTATGAGAAGTCCCAAACTGAGATGCTTATATCTGCTAGATTTTAGGAAACCAAAAGTAGAGGGGTTTTTTATCTACTAAAATGTAAGATTAAATGTTGTTTCTCACCTGTTATCATAACATTCCTGCTCTTTAAGGTATTGCTGCATTAACTCTTCTTGTTTCTTTTTGTCGTAAGTTATTTTCTGTTCTGCCATCCATACCTAAAGGGAACAAATATGATATACGTATTTCCACTTTATATGCAATCAGTGAGCCAGCATGGTGTAGTGGTTAAGAGTGGAGGACTCATAATCTGGTGAACTGGGTTCAATTCCCCGCTCCTCCACATGCAGTTGCTAGGTGACCTTGGGCTAGTCACACTTCTTTGAAGACTCTCAGCCCCACTCACCTCACAGAGTGTTTGTTGTGGGGGAGGAAGGGAAAGGAGAATGTTAGCCACTTTGAGACTCCTTAGGGAAGTGATAAAGCGGGATATCAAATCCAAACTCCTCCTCCTCTGTACTGAAATTCTGTAATCCAAATAAATTAGGAAACACTGCCAGCATATGTGTAAACACAGTTACATGGTTTCAGAGATTAGATAGTATTTTGACTATCTGGTGTGCTGGTGGTAGAATTTGGAAAATCCCACATTATCCAGAAATTGCTTACCAGTACACTAACTTTGCAGTTCAATTTATTTCAGTAGTATTAACTTCCAAGAAAATAAGGTGTTAACCACATATTTAGCATTTTGTCCTCATCTGTAAAATGACCAGCTTTTGGAGGTTTGTAGCGGTAGCGGGGCATCAAAATAATTGTCAGATAAAGATGACAAAACATTAACTTTTAAGCTTCACCATTCTGTCATATATTTATACCCTGCCTTTTCCCCTGACAGGGACAGTTTAAGATATAATCCGCTCTGCCCATGCTAGATGGCATTCACCCAAGTGTTCTTGAGGGCCGTTATTAATCTTTTAAGTGAAATATATAACTTAACGTTAAAGTCAGTATCCATAGTGGAGTGGATGATAATAAGCAACGTAAAACCCATACGTAAACAAATAATCCAGGGGGACCCATGTAATTACACACCTGTCAACCTCACAGATACACCCTTCCCCAATATGACCCAGGTAGTTCGGTGACAATAAAGAGCAGATTGAGTGGGGCAGGCTTTAGGGGGCAGAGAGGAAGGGGAAGTACATGCATGTAATACTGAACATCACCCACGGTTTTCACAATGACAGTTCTCAATGGCCTGTATCAAATTGGCGCTTACTTGCTAACCTTGAGAGTAAGACCTATTTAGCTCAGTTGGGGCTTACCTTCGAACAGGCATATATAGAATTGCCCTGCTGAACAACAAGGCACAGAATATGAAATATTTTAAGCGCTCATCAAGGGCATATAGAACTGTAGAGTTGGAAGGGACCCTGAGGATCATCTGATCCAAGCCAACCTAATGCAGGGATATGCCGCTTTCCTCTACAGCAGAGGTCAGCAAACTTTTTCAGCAGGGGGCTGTCCCTCAGACCTTGTGGGGGCCGGACTATATATTGGGGGGGGGGAATATGAACAAATTCCTATGCCCCACAAATAACCCAGAGATGCATTTTAAATAAAAGCACACATTCTACTCATGTAAAAACACGCTGATTCCCGGACCGTCTGAGGGTCAGATTTCGAAGACGACTGGGCCTGATTTGGCCCCTGGGCCTTAGTTTGCCTACCCATGCTCTACAGCAGGGATGTACAACAGGTCAATCGCGATCTACTAGTAGATCCCTGCGATGTTTTGGTAGATTGTGGTCGATCTCTGGCTCCCTTTCCTCTGCGTAGGTAGATCTGGCTATTGTGAGTGAGTTAAGTCCCCCAACTTCCCTTGCCTTCCTCCCAAAAACGGAACTCCCCTCCCCAAAGAAGCCTGCAAAACCGGTCTTTCCTCCTCCCCAAAAAAGCTCAACAACTTGAGCTGAACCCCTAAAAAAATGGGGGGTAGATCACTGCCAGATTTTAATTCTGAAAGTAGAAGCAGTCTCTTGGAAGTTGGCCACCCCTGCTCTACAGGGATTGAACCTCCAACACTGGCTTTATCAGCACCATGCTCTGTCCAGGGTGAGCTATCCAGGGTGATTTAATTTTAAAAAGTAGTAAGAGGACAGATGCTCCACCAAGGTCAGCCCAAGACATTTCAGCAACTGAGGCAGACCCCAAAATGGTAGTTTCATTTCTACCCCACCCACCAGGGAAGAAGGGGTGAGAGAGGATCTGCATCAGGAACAAGAGGGGAAAGAGAATATTTACAGATAAATTGCAAACAGATAAAAACACTGGCAGGATTATTGTAATAACCTGCAGTTACATAAGAGTATATATTTAAAGAAGACAAATAAATGAGTAAGTTAAGTGAATTTGGATATGCAGAAGATATTAAAAATTAAGGAACCACGGAAAGAGGGGGAAGGAAGTCAAGTTTTAAATTGTCAAAATGATTGTAAAATCAGTGAAATGTATAAATATTTTTTTTAAAGGAACAAGAGGGGAAAGAAAGCTGGGCATCGGGATCTTCTGCCCCAGCATATGGATCCAACTCCCTTCAGGCCCCCCGCCAATAAAATATTTGAGGGGGCTGGGCCCCTCCAAAGTTGATGGGCATTGCCATTCAATTGATGCTGTGCACCATAATCTTGTGATCCAGAGGGAGCGGCTTACCTGCCTGCTCCCCTGTATTTTATTCAAATGACCTCCCTGCTGTCGCCAGAGCCAGTCGCCCCACTTTGCCTCTTAATTGCCCCCCCCCCAACGTCTCATGGCTCAAGTGGTCACAAAACCAGGGCTGCAGATGCTGGGGGGCAGAAGGGAAGGGATGACCTGAAAATATTCCAGGCTGTGAGGGTTCGCTTTGTGCTAAGAGGAACCCACCCCCCCCCCAAATCCTAGAACCGTAGAGTTGGAAGGGACCTCCAGCGGTCATCTAGCCCAACCCCCTCATCTCTAAAGCACCCATGGCAGAGGGCCATCTGCTTAAAAAACAAAACAAAAAACAACACCTCCGAGGAAGGAAAAGCCCCCCACCTCCAGAAGGAGGTCTTTCCACTATCGAACAGAAGAAGAAAGCATCCCACACCCACCCACTGGAAGTTAAAAGGGGGAGGCCTCCCAAAGCGAGGAATACACGCCGACTCTACCACGTCTGAACGCGCCATGGGTGTATTGGTGGTGTGTGAAGCGTGTCGGCTGGGTTGGGGGGAAAGGAGAAACCCGCTGGTTCATCTCCTCCTCCTCACCTTTTTGATATTGGACTTGGAGGCCGGGTGGAAGTCCTTTTTGCACATGAAGTTGGCGAATGATTTCCCCATGATGGCGGCGGCTTCGGCTTTCGGCCACCGGGAATTCGGGCGGCGGCGACGGACCCTTTTTTTACCTCAGGAATGGGACGCCTGCCTCCTTGACCGTAGTATGAACGAGGCTACGCGGGAGGCGAGCTCATGTTTACGACCCGGGTCTTCCTGGGCAGGCGCCGGCATTTCCTGGAGGAGGAGTCGGAGGACTCGGCTGGGGGCCTAGGCCAGAGGACGGCTCCTCCTCCCGCTTCTGCCCGTTACTCCGCCTCAGAACTGCGGCCGGGACGCGAAGCGGGCCTGAAGCCGGCGAGGCCGAACGAAGCCAGGCTTGTAAAGCTGAGGCGGCCGCCAAGGCCTCGCGCGACGGGTAGGCTCCGCTGTAGCTCCTCGCTTGCCGCTTCGCAGCAGCGTTAAATCCCCGCTTGTCGGGCCCAGCACGTGTGAATGAATGCCGACCGGGTCCCCAAAGCGGTGATAGATATATCCCAACAGACAGTTGAAACATCAAACGAGGTTTCCGGAGAGGTAGCCACTCGTGAATATGAAAAAGTAAAGAGCCGTGAGGCGTCTTAACCGGTTTCCTTCAGACGTAAACAATCCTTGTGCTACGGTCACAGGTGAACGACGTGTGGAAGTCGCAACACGCGTGTTTGCCTTCACGGGGAATTGGGAGCTTGGTTCAGGGGCGTAGCGTGGGGGGTGCAGGGGGTGCCGGCCGCACCGGGCGCAACATCTGGGGGTTAGGGTTAGGGGGCGCAAATCCACGGGTTAGGGGGCGCAAATCCACGGGTTAGGGGGCACAAATCCACGGGTTAGGGGGCGCAAATCCACGGGTTAGGGGGCGCAAATCCATGGGTTAGGGGGCACAAATTACTTGCCTTGCCCCGGGTGCTGACAACCCACGCTATGCCACTGGCTTGGTTAAGCACATCATCTTTTCCGTGACTCTCTGCGCTTGTGTCTTACAAGCGGCTGTCTCTCCTAATCTCAAATTAGGTAAACAGCAACATAATTTTTGAATGCTGGGACGCTTTCCGAGTTAGTCTGGGGCTAGCTCAAGTCTGCACAGGATATTATTATCTGCCACATTTCATTAAAAAAAAAGACTATTGAAGTGCTACAACCACTTTTTCTTAACCCCTCTCATCTTTTTGCATAACATCCAGCCTGCAGGATAACAATCCCGAAGCCTGTGGTGTTTTAGCCTGTTTAATTATGTATTTTGTGCTTTCTATATTGTAATTTTATGTTGTGGACTGTCCTGAGATCTACGGGTATAGAGTGGTATACAAATGTAACAACAGCACAGAAGCAGCAATGTTTTTTGTGGATTACATTGGTCTACAAAAACGTATGTCATGTTTTTTGTTGTGTAGCCTTATTAATCCATGGGTCGGAATAATTGTTGCACCCGAGCAGAGACAAAAGGAGCCAAACAACACCAGGGGGTTAATCCAGAGAAAGAGCGTTTTATTCTGCCATCCGGGGGGGCAGAAGGCACCTGTGTGATTCAGTTCACAAAAGACAGGCCGCACCGAAAACATTTTACAAGCAGGTTTTATCCTTTTTTCAAACCCCTTTTTTCCTCTCCCCCTTCACAGATTCTTACATAGAAATGTTGCTTTTCGTTCTCTGGCTCTGTTCCCGGAAGTATGTTGCAAATCAATGTACCAGGACAAGGTTAGGTTGGATCTGGGAAGCGAAAGCTTTACTGTTCTCAGCTCTGAGTTGTTACAGCGTTTTTGTTACAGAGAGGACTGCTTAGCTCACGGGTGTCAAACACAAGGCCCGCGGGCCGAATCCGGCCCGCCAGACCTCGTCATGTGGCCCGTGGATGGGGGAGGGAAAGGGGCCCGGGGTGGAGGGACACACAGGGCGGCCACGCACGCGCGGGAGGCCTTACCTCGCTCTCCGCCCGCCCGCCTGCTTGCCCGCCCCGACATCCGTTGAAAGGAGCGCAGCGCGCGTGGGCGCACCCTCTCGGCGTTTGAGCCCGCCCTCCTGCACATGCTCGACGAGGGCGGGGGAGAGAGAGATAGAAATGGCAGGGGTGGAGCTTGGGTGTGTGAGTGGGAAATGTTTTCGCACATGGGCAGGGCCGCCTCCGCCCAGCACGGACTTTCTCCCTACGTGCGCACACGCCTCACGCCCCACCTGCCGCCGCCGCTTCTCGGGGAAAGAGGCTCTTTCCCAGAATGCACCGTGTTTGCAGCGCGCCTTCGGGCGCCTGGCGGAAGAGGCTGTTCCCTGCTTTGCGCCCCCTGCCGGCCAGCTGATGTAACTGCAGCCACCTGGTGCCACCTGGAAGGCGCAAGGAATGATTGTGAGAGTCGCCCTTGTGGAATAACTAAGGAAGCATCTTTCCTGCCCTCAGGAACACAAATGACGGTTTTGAAAGCGTATTCTACATGTACACAGTACACCGAAGAGGTGTCCCCAGCTACCAATGCAATCAGTTATAAACCACAAACCTATGATGCAACCGGCCCTTTGAGGGTGACCAAACTGCTGATGCGGCCCCCAATGAATTTGAGTTTGACACCCCTGGCTTAGCTCATGCTTTTTGTCTTAGAGGAAAATGCAGTTTTTAAAATGCGTACTCCGAGGCCTGGCTGGGGGGGGGGAGATTCACAAACAGTTTTTTAGGGCTTTCTGGGGTAACCCTAACTGTACCCCTTCATTCCATACCTCTCAAATTTGGACAGCCCTTTTCTTAAAAGGGCTCGTCCCAGGAAGGCACAGGCTGATATTCTCGGGTCAGAGCTATAATCTGGGGGCGAAGCATGCGAGAAATCATATTGCGTGTCATTGTATGCAAGCATTGCAGGAAGCAAGGTACAGAAAAGCAAAAAATTAGCAAAATGAAAAGTGGGCCAAGCAGCAGTAAAAACAGGCCTTTGGCCCATCCTAGGTTTGGCAACCAGTCAAGCCATGACATGTCCCATCCCTCCCAGGTTTGGGTAGGAATATGGGCCACTGTTTCAAGTCCTGCTGCCAAATTGCGAATGGCCTCACCATGATCAGAGATGTTAAAGCAACAGGCCCCACCTGTGAGATTTAACGCTGCACAAAAGCCGCCATGTTGCGCCAGGAGAAAGTCCAACGCTAATCGGACTGAGAGAAACGCATTGCGTGTCTCATCCAATTGCGTGGCAATTAGCCTAAGGGCCGTGGCTGTTGTGTTAGCAACAATCTCTACCACTGCCTGGAGTCTGATTATGCGGTTCAAGTTATAGATCGGCCCCCTTGCCCCAGAGATTTTCTCTCCCCGATTCCATGAGGCTGGAGCATAATGGGCCAATATCCTTTCCGGAGGCCACTGATTTTTGCCCCAATCCTGGGAGCTGCCACCTGCAAGTGTTGCCAGGTCAGCTAAACGCCTCCTTCTAGGGGGTGCAGAGGCTATCTGGTCAGGAATCCACATGGGGGGTATTAAGTAGGCTGGAAAACAGACCCCATACCATCCTCTTGGGAGGGCATGATAGGCCTTCCTGCCACACACCCAGTAAACGTCCTGACCATGGGCAGATATGGTGCCTGTCAGCAAGCGGGCCAGGCATGCAGTCAAATTGGAACCAGAAAAGGTTCTGTCTCGGACTCAGGCATGTTAGTTGGGGCTGGGAAGGTACGATCACAGTGGGAAGTGCCCACATAGGTCTGAGCGTCACTGGCGTCATTTGATTTGTTGACACAAAGGCAGCCAGTGATCCTGTGAACCTGGAAAGGGACGGAATGATTCCATAAAGAAGAATGGTTGCCCAGAGGCTGGAAGGCAACAAGTGGAGTCGTAACCAAGGATTCATTCCAAGGTACAGGGAGGAGTGGCATTCCTCCGAGAGCATCTACAGGGGCCAGAGTGCAGACGGCACAATTGGTCCGATTTGCAGAGAACGCAACCATCTCAGCAACCTGAATCCACTTATTATATGTGTGGTGGGCCCCCCACGATTGCAGCAGTTGTCTGGTCACTGTGAGTGGTATCGGCATTTCAAAGGTCAAAGGCAGCAGAAATACCAGCACGGGGACCCACAGTCGTATTTGAGCCATTGTATGCACGGGGAGGGGCTTAGGTAAGTGCTAGAGAGTGGGCTGGGGTGTAATTGCGCTGAAAGAAAAGATCCACTAGACACCCTCCTTTGCAGGGGTGGCGTAAAGCAAACCAGGCCCAGGTACCTTCAATAAAGTTCAGTTATGCAAAAGGAAAGAAAAGAAAATGTCCTCTTTCAATCCATGCTGGATTCTTGAGCCGTGCAAAACGCCAGCGTCCAGGAGTGACGTGAGCAGGGCTGTAGTCTGGTGGGCGTCGGGTCATCTGGTGGGTGTTGGGCATCTTGGGTCCCTTCCAACAAGGCTGGAGCGATGTCTGGGCGTCTGGGTCCTCTTCAGCTGGTTCATAGGGATGCAGAGGTATCCTGGCAAAAGTCCACCTGTTAAGAGAAGAGATAACAAAGACGGCAGCGATTGCACAGAACAAATGGATAGATAACATTTGCACATAAGGTATATTAACTCAAAGGGGATGCTTGGCAGGAAACTTCGCAAGGGGTTAACAGTTCTGTTCCTTGGGTTAAGTTTGCCAGCCGAGATTTTTAAAAGTCTTATTTGTGTGCTCTAAGTTTCAGAACTCTAAGCCATGTTGCAAATTTCAGTTCATTTGCCAGTGTCTGTAGAAAGAACAATGCACTCCTTGCTTCTGGCAAAGTTTCAAATTCCTCAAAGTATCAATTCCTATGTATGCTGCGGCTCCTTTCAGAGTAAAATTGCACATTAAAAAGAAAAACTTGACAAAGTTCACAGAAAGCATTCACTTGCTTTTTAAGAAAGTCACTTTTCCAGGTTAGTTCTTGGGGCAGGGGGGTGGGTAACTGTAAATGTGGCGAAACTGTAAATCCAGAAAGTGTGAGGTTCAGGGTAGCTGGGTGGTGAGAATGTAGCATTTTCCTCAAAAGAAGGATTTTGATTTTTCCAATTACAAATATTGGAGCTTGTAAAAGGGACATGTTGAATGATTAAAGGTCCTTGGAGGTCGAACACCCTGATCATTTGGCTGTTCCAAAGGATCATACACTTGCCTAAGAGGGGCCACCACAGTGGGCTTGGACAAAGCCTTAGATTTAAGTGTCTCTACATGTTTTGTTGCCCTGTCCCATGCTGTTCTCAAAACCTTTTGCTTTTTTCTCCAATTCTCATCCTGGCACTGGGCTGCTTCTAGAACCCAGGGAGCCACATCCAGTTCTGTTTTAAACGGTTCTACATACTGGAACACTCTGTCAAACTGCTTACTAGTCCATCTTATCTCTTTATCTAGAGTTTTTCTGAAGTCATCATCATCATCACTATCATCATCACCTTTCTCTTCACCTTCCTTGCTTGCACCACAAGGGGGTTGAGGAGGGGCAGAGGGGGGAATCTTCTCATTTGGGTCCTCAGTCTGGGCATTGGGCAGAGAAACAGCCCTATTTGCTCCCAGATTTGGTTGCCTTGGCGCAGTGGCTGCATATGGTGGTGGTGGGGGGGTAATTATCTCCTCTTCTAGGACTGGCAAAACTGGTGGCTTCTTAACTTGTAATTGTACTGAACACAGTTTGACTTGGGCAGTCAAAATTCTATTTTTCCGAAGCCATGAGGGATTTTGATCCACATTGGCTTTCCAGATAGAAATATAGGGAATCTGATCTGTGTGAGCCTTGAAAATGTTACTCCATAAAATGTTGACCAAGTTTGGATCAAAGGATCCTCCAGGAGGCCATTCTGGTAAATACAAAGTCCAGTCAACTTCACATAAATGTTGGAGTCTGCTTTTTTTGAGTTTACATCCCCACTCTTCTGCTTTCATGGCACTTTTCCAGTTTTCCAGAAAGCTCTGTAGTGGTGTCTCAAGAACTGTTTTACTTCTTTTATTTCCCATGACTCTGGGATCCTGGGGACACTGGGACACTCAGCCCTCCTAACATTATTTTTTTCACTCAGTCACAGGCCAGACGTTGCTGTCAACGTCTCACACACTCAAAACATTCACTGGAGTGTCCCCACACGCACATTCAGAAAAACCCATGCACCTCCCCCAATCCCTTTCCCCCCCCAAAACCACAACCGGCAGCGCTTAGACTTCGACCGGGGCCCAAGAGCACCTTTTACTGCTTCTTCTGGGCACAAAAACCAACCACAACCGGCAGCGCTTAGACTTCGACCGGGGCCCAGCAGTACCCTTTACTGCTTTTTCTGGGCACAAAACCAACAACCAACCATAACCGGCAGCGCTTAGACTTCGACCGGGGCCCTAGCAGCACCCTTTGCTGCTTTTTCTGGGCGACACCAAAACCAGTGGCACTTCTTCTACCCTGCTGGCGGAGCTGATCAGGCTCTCTTTTTGCTCGCACCTATCCTTGTGGAGCTTGCTCCCACCTATACCCTGTGGAGCTTACCTTTTTTCTCGAGGTACCTTCTTTGTGCACGGCCGTTGCTCTTTCTCTCCGTCACTTTGTCGCGTGTCCACTCAGGAACGGGTGGCCAGTTCCTCCCACGAAGTTGGCAGGATGTGCACTGGAACTGCTGACCCGGTATCCCGAGCTGCTCGCCTTGCAGTGACGCCCTGGACCTCTTTGTCCCTCGATCTCGGGGAACGTGCTTTTCCCGGCCAACGCACCAGAAATATGTAGCCTTATTAATCCATGGGTCGGAATAATTGTTGCACCCGAGCAGAGACAAAAGGAGCCAAACAACACCAGGGGGTTAATCCAGAGAAAGAGCGTTTTATTCTGCCATCCGGGGGGGCAGAAGGCACCTGTGTGATTCAGTTCACAAAAGACAGGCCGCACCGAAAACATTTTACAAGCAGGTTTTATCCTTTTTTCAAACCCCTTTTTTCCTCTCCCCCTTCACAGATTCTTACATAGAAATGTTGCTTTTCGTTCTCTGGCTCTGTTCCCGGAAGTATGTTGCAAATCAATGTACCAGGACAAGGTTAGGTTGGATCTGGGAAGCGAAAGCTTTACTGTTCTCAGCTCTGAGTTGTTACAGCGTTTTTGTTACAGAGAGGACTGCTTAGCTCATGCTTTTTGTCTTAGAGGAAAATGCAGTTTTTAAAATGCGTACTCCGAGGCCTGGCTGGGGGGGGAGATTCACAAACAGTTTTTTAGGGCTTTCTGGGGTAACCCTAACTGTACCCCTTCAGTTGCAACAAATTTAACAACAGGTTTATTGGGGCGGTGGCATATCTTTTCTGGGAAACCCAGCCAGATGGGTGGGGTTTAAATATTATTATTATTATTATTATTATTATTATTATTATTATTATTAATTTTATGGACTAGAAGCTACTTTGTCAGATGCATCAAATGTTAATCTTCAACAGGCAGGTTAGATGGAGGAAAACATGTATTTGGTGGCGCCAAAAGGCCACACGAGGTACCGTCTGACCTGAAAGCCACCATTTCCCAACAACAGCAAGAACAACAAACAACTTGAAAGGGAGCCTCAAAGTCTGAATTGTTGATAGAGTTTATCAGTAAATCTGATGGTGGTGTTTAGGACTCAAATCAGTTCCAAGGTTTTTTATCCCACTACAGATTTAGTTTTACTAAACTAATTTAGGAGGGTTATGTTATCACCAATTACTGCTGTTATGCATGGTCACTGTTCTTTCTATATGTGCGTAGGAATGTCACAGACTGTACCTATTGAATTTTATAACTTATCAGACCCACATTTTACAATCCCATATCCTATTCCCATATGCACATGGATTTGATTCACTTTTTACAGAGCCACAAGACTTTTCATTGGTTTTACTGCAACAGACTATGCTTCCGAAAGTCTCATGTGCACACATGATTATTTGTGTCCCCGGTTCCAAATATTCTGCACACAGTTATGGGGAAGGCCATCTGATCTCCAGAATGTTGATACCTCTCCATAATAGTGGGAATTGTGGGGTTAATATAAATGGCACCATCACCTGGGGAAAAGGAACATAAAATTCTATACAACCTTGTGCTTTCATTCAAGTATTAGTGTTTCCCATAGTTTTCCTCCTTCACTGGTCATTTATCATATTACATAATTTTCCAGGATGGCTTCCGTGATCACTGAACCTTCCTCCTGTGATACTTTTGTGGCTCTGCCTCCAGCCACAACTGGCAGCAGGATCATCTTTGGGAAAAACTCAGATAGGCCCTCAGATGAAGTCCAGGAGATTGTGTACTTCCCTGCTGCAAGTCATGGCCCAGGAGAAAAAGTTGAGGTAAGATCAAAGCATTTAGAAAAATAACACAACCATATCGGGATGCTTTTTGTATACTTTAAAGGGTAAAGTAGTGGAACAAATATTTAATTCCGCCAAAGAAAAATCTCATGCTGATGCATCAACTGACTGGAATTGGTAGCCCAGCGGGAGTGGACATAGTATCTCTTAAGAAGACAGGACATTGCTGTATAAGTCACACCACAGGCCAGTCTTGTTCTGTACTGCCTACATTTAACTCAGTGGCTCTGCCAGATTTTAGATGGGAATTTCCCAGCCCTATCTGGAGAGGCTAGGCATTAAAAATGGAACTTTTTGCATTCAAGGCATTTACTCTACCCTTAAGCTGTGGTTTAGCTTTCAAAATAATAATTATTATTTATATCCCGCCCTCCCCAGCCGAAGCTGGGCTCAGGGCGGCTAACAACAATAAAATAATACAGCATTCTAAAATCATTTAATTATAAAATTAATTCAAATCAAATTGATGGCAACCATTGGGCTAGAGTTCTGTGAAGATTGCCAAAGGAGGGAGTCAGGCTGTGCCCTGGCCAAAGGCTTGGTGGAACAGCTCTGTCTTGCAGGCCCTGTGGAAAGATGTCAAGTCCTGCAGGACCCTAGTCTCTTGTGGCAGAGCGTTCCACCAGATCGGAGCCACAGCCAAAAAAGCCCTGGCTCTGGTTGAGGCCCCGGACCTCCAGGATGTTTTACTAGGCTCAGTAAAAATACTGGGTGGGTTGGAATTTGAAGAACCTGATTTTTACTTATTCCCTCCTGACGTTGCAGGCTCCCATCTCACACTCAGTGCTATTCGATTGTCTCCCAACAATTTGGAGAGCCTTTTTGGGAGGCAAAAAGTTGGGAAGTCCACTCACATCAGTTTAAATCCAGTCCGTTGTGTAGAATTCAGGAAGTGTTTTTCTTATGTGTTTTCTGGAATTCTTTTTATTGCAGTGTACTTATATAGAAATTGAACAAGCACCAGAAACCTATGCCGTTGTTCTGAGTCGCCCCTCCTGGCTCTGGGGTGCTGAAATGGGGGCCAATGAGCATGGAGTCTGCATTGGGAATGAAGCAGTGTGGGGGAAGGAGGAAGTCTGTGACGATGAAGCCCTCCTAGGCATGGATCTTGTCAGGTTTGCAGACAATATGATTTAAATTAGCTGTATAAAATGCAAATTTGAAATGTAAAAAGCGAGACTTGATGGACTGATTCACACATGAACTGATGATCCCTTGTGATCGTTTTTAATCAACATTTGATAACTTGTGTAAGCAATCACCTACACTTTCACACAAGCAAGTTGTAATTTTGCTGTTTCACATATGATATGATTCCCACCTCAGCCTTTTTTTTCTTTTGGCGAGGGGTGCCGGGACTCCAAAAAGACACTGCCAAAGTTCCTTTGGCTTGAGCTTCCTTCCAAGCCTTTTCAGGGGTTGTTTAGCCAAATGTTGCCCCTCACAGACTTGCTTACTGCGATCGGAGCTCACACTGTTGCAGCTGTGGTAAAAGCAGAAGTCCGACACCCTGCTAATATCAATAAACAATAGAAACAGTATTGCTGGGAAAATCCCGCTTAATACTAAAATTAATAAGACAGACACATACTTTTTGGTGATCTACTCATATGTGTTGTTTTGTGATGCTGCTCTCTGGAAGTAGGCCCCTCATTCTAAGTGTTTATTTACTGGTGCAAAAATCTTAGTGTTGTAAGAGCTTTCTTCACCCTAGATTTGGCTCAGATCAGTTCTTAAGCAAAGAAATCTCAAAACATACCTCTTCCCCCAATAGAGGACCTATAGTCCAATGGTCTAACTAGCTGTCACCACTGGTTTTCATTTTGCCAGTCTAGTCAGTCACAACTTATGGCTGAGTGTAAGAAACGTCTGCTTTGATGCAACTGTAGCTCTAGCACCCTGCAGAAAGGCAGTCAAGACTAAGCTGCCACACTTGCCTTCCTAACCTGTTTTAAACCATCTTTTTAGGCTTAGGCTTTGGGGGGGTGTAAGGAGTGGCATGCATACTAGGTGGACAATGACAGTTCTGTGGGTGCTAGCAGCCTCTTTGTGGGAATAAGTATTTTCATCATACAAAACTTACATTAGCACCCACTGTAATAAGCCTTATCCAGGACTTGAGATACATGTGCAACAATATGCAAATTCAACATTCATAAGAATGTCCCCAAAAGCTAACACTTCTGTATGGTTTTAGGCTTGGACTGGAAAGAGCTAATACTGCAGAAAAAGCTGTTGGTGTCATTGTTGACTTGCTGGACAAGTATGGTCAAGGTGGAAACTGTATGGAGAGTCATATGGCATTTACATACCATAATAGTTTTCTGATAGCAGACAGAAAGGAAGCTTGGATACTGGAAACCTCTGGAAAGTATTGGGCTGCAGAGAAAGTAGAAGGTATGGACAATCATCTTCACTTAATTAAATTCTTCTCCGATTATAAGTGTATATAGCCTGTTTGTGCTGCTTGAACATAGAAAATTTTGGTGATAAAAGTGGTATAACTGTTGCTAGTGTGTTTTCATAGAAAGGCAGCTTAGTTCCTCATTCAAATGAAGTTATTTTGCTCACTGATAATCTCTTATCTGCCTTCAGTGATTTAACCAAACAAGATGAAACTGGTGGATCATGGTGGTAGTAAGAATAAGAATTAAGAATACAGTGGTGCCTCGCAAGACGAAATTAATTCGTTCCGCAAGTTTTTTCTTCTTGCGAGTTTTTCGTCTTGCGAAGCATGGTTTCCCATAGGAATGCATTGAAAATCAATCAATGCGTTCCTATGGAGACCGCGGGCCTTCCCCTTTGTCCCCGGACCTGTTTTAAAGCAAGGGAAGGGGCAGCGGGGAGAATCGCTTCTCCCCGTTGCCGCCCCTAGGTTCAAAAGGGGTCCGGGGACAGAGGGGAAGGCGCGTGCGTGCCTTCCCCTCTGTCCCCGGAGATTGCGGGGCTGGCAACGGGGAGAAGCAATCTTCCCCCTGCCGCCCCTTGCTTCAAAAGAGGTCCGGGATGCGGGGGCAAGCTTCGTTTTGCGAAGCAAGCCCATAGGGAAATTCGTCTTGCGAAGCAACTCGAAAACGAAAAAACCTTTCGTCTTGCGAGTTTTTCGTCTCGCGAGGCACCACTGTAAATACATGAAGGTCAGCTTCAGGTGTTGTGGCAAACATTGTTGACTGCCGGTCGCAAGCTTTGGGCTTCTTCTTCCCATCATGTACTCCAAATCCCTCCTTTAATTATTTCAAACCAGGAAGTATGTATGCTTTGATGTTGGAATTGAGCAAGCCGTGGTTACTGCAATTTGCCACAGCAAACTATAGCTATCATGAACCAGAAAGTGAAGGAGGGTATTAGAACATGTAAAGGGAAGAGGAAGAGCACAAGCATGAGGTTCAAATCATAGTTCAGTTGCAATGTCTGAAACATGCTAAAGAGAAGAGGTGAAGAAATTCATTTTTATTTACCGTAGCTGATTGATAACCTGCTTTTCAAGAAAAAAAGTCTTGTCCATGCAGCTTACAGAATATACATCAAAATCATAATAAAATACAAGCTAAAACAATTTAATACATCTATAGCAACCTATTGCTAAAGAGCCAGCACAAAAACAATACTACAACACCATTCAACAACTCCTTATAACATTAACCACTAAAGGCCACAGTAAAAAAGATGGCCTGTTTTGAAACTAACTAGGGATGAGCCTAGCCTGATCCCACATGAAACTGAATTCCATATTTGCAGGGCCAACACTAGGGAAGAGGGAGAAATTCGATTCAGTTTGCATTCAAAGCAAAATCTTATCAATTTTGCACTTTCTGAAACTATGCAAGAACTGAAACATAGCCATCCCATGAAATTTGTATTTATTCAAATTTTGCCATTCAGTTCTCCAACCAAACAATGGAGACAAAAATGCATATATTAAGAGAACGTGTGCTGTATGGGACAATAAATACCACAAGAGCTGGGGAATGAGGGGCAGAGACAACTGTTTCCTATGAGCATGTTCTTGACCCTAAACCCAAATGCCTACTAGTTTGGGGAGGCCTTTTGGGTCCTGCTATGGGGCCTCTTGGGTAGTAAGGTTAACAGTACAATCCTATGCATGAAAAAAGTCCCACTATAGTTCAGCAGGCCTCACTCCCTAGTATGTAGGTTTATTATTGCAGTTTAAGATACTGTTTTTCACACTTTTTGACAGAAGGAGTACGGAATATTTCCAATCAGCTATCAATAACAACCAAGATTGAGCGTGAACATCCAGAAATAAGGAATTATGCTACAAGCAAAGGCTGGTGGGATGGAAAAAAAGAATTTGATTTTGCTGCAACCTATTCATACGTGAATACTGCCAGGATGACTACTACCAGAGGCAGATACTGTGAAGGCTATAAACTGCTGAAGAAACATGAAGGTACCTTTGTTGAGTCATGAGTGACTTTAAATGCTTAGAAGATGTTTGTAGCAGGCTTGTGATCCAAGAACCACATGGAAAACTTACAGTGATTCTACTGGGATAGAAGAATAGCATTTGCACCATCTTGCTACGAACCCGCAAAGAACCGGGTAAAAAAGCTTGTCGGCTTGAACAGGATTCTGTAGTTGGCTTTTTGGCTCAGCCAAGGCCTATACAACAGCTGAGCAATTTAGGCCATACTTGCCCCTAGCTTAGGGGCAGGGAACTCCTTTGTAGCCCAAGAGTGATATTACCCTCTGGGCCACTTCCTGGGGCCACATGCTGGTGACAAGCTGGACAAGGTCAGTGGGCAGAGCAACATATGTGAATTCTACAGCAGGCTAGTTTCTACACGTGAGACATCCCTCTCTATTCTTCATTCAGGAAAGCAAGGAGCATTATCAGATTTCAAGGACACATTTCAGTCAGGCATAAGTGCTCAGGGGGAGTGTAGAGCAGGGCTTGTGCAGGGTGTGATCTGCAGAGTCCTGAAGGCCAGACAGGACTCATCTTTTCAAGAATGGCTCATCTCATGTTTTTAGGACTTTGGCTTTAGAAAAATGAATATAACAACACAGGGTACTACAAGAGCACATTTGAACATCCCCCGACTTTTGTGATCCTTATAACAGCCATCATTTGGTATTGTTTGCTTATTACACGTGTATCAAAATTTCATGTATAGTCATGTGTTGAAAAAATAAGAACATAAGCCCAAATAAAATTGCACTCCTCTGTTTCAATATTCATTCTGCTGAGCCCTGCCGCCCCCAATTGTAGCAGTTATTCTGTGCTTCCTAGTGGATTACTTGAAGCTATAATACCTCTGTGATCATGCAAATCCTACATTCATTTGGGGAATTGTAGGTTCTGAATACTGAACATGTTTAATACCTGTCTAATGTGATGGCCTTGTTGAGGTTCTATCAGTGCCTTCATTCTAAATCCCCATTTTTCAGATACTTACCTCAACCATTTTTAAGTCACACCAGGTGTTCAAGTTATCAGTCAGATGCAGTTTAAGCTGTTTCTTTTTTACATACCTTGAATGAATCATTATTGTAACGCACTAGTCTCTAAAAAATTTCAGTACTTTCAGGTGTTTGTTTTTGTTTTTTTAAAAAAAAGATTTTCCAAAATTGGTGCAGAGGATTTATTTTTAATATTGAGATTGTTATTGTAAAATGGCCACTGGGTATTCTGAACTACCAGGTGGGCAATGATGGAAATCTAAAGTGGAAAAGTATTTTTATGTAAATAGCATAAAACAGAGATAGATGCATTTATACAAATCAAAGAGGCCGGTAGCCAAGTATTTGGCTGCTTATTTCTAGTGAATAGATAAATCCCAGCCTTTCTCACCTTTTCAATGCTTGGCCATGTGTAGTTCTCCTCTAGCCCAATTTTCTCTCTCTGTTTTCATTCACCTATTAGACTTGTCCTCCCTCTTTCCATCAAAACCTTTTATTCTTCTGGAGCACTCCTTTCCCCAGTCTTACTTTCTAATGCTCCTGCTTATCTGCCCCATTTCTCCTGGGACAGCAGCCAGAAGCCCTTCTGACTTTTGAGTTCTGACAAGCAGCTAAGCCAAACATTGCTAGTGACCTCATTGAAATACAACCCTTGCAGCACAGATAATAGAGACTTCCTGGTTTTGAGAGTTAACAGTAAGCACCCTGAAAGAGAAGAGCGTGGATAGATCTCTTCCCACACACTTCACTCCCCACCAAAAGAGATGTGCAAGCTCCTTTTCTGCTCAGTACTTCTTCATGCTTTATTGCTATTATCTTTAAAATGCATTGTATCTAATTTTCTATTTTAAATACACTGCTTCGCATCTGTGTGCTTAATTCTAACTAGAATTTGAGTTTGGTTTTTTTTTAATTAAAAAAAATATTCAAGGTAGCACCATGCAACTTGTTCAATCAGCAGAAGGATTTCTTCTTGTACAGTGGAATGTTCTTCCTCTCTCCTCCCTAAACCTGTTGTGGGGTTTCTCCCAACTCTTGGAGCAGATCTGGGGACAGCAGGGAGAGGAGAGAGAGGAAGTCCTGTTGCACTAGTTCTAATCCTTGCACTAGCTTAATTGTTTAATTGGATATCACCTTACATTTCTGTTCTTCCCCAGAGCACTGAGAAAAGTTTTCCACATTTAGGGAAACTTTGTTTCCTTGCAGAGTGGTAGTTCCCCAACAAATGTAGTAGGGTTCTCTTCATTTTTATTTGCAAACCCCCTTTTATGCTGGCTGACTGGGATGGGAAATGGAGCACAGAAGGCCATACATAGTACATTGACATGTAGCCACCAATTTCATTTTATTTCTGTTTCCTCCAATATTAAATTTAACATCTAAAGATGTCATAAAGCAGTATTTCATGAGAAATACATATTTTAAAAGATTAGAGCCATCCATTGTTTTGTGAGATTCTTCAGGGAATCCAAAAACGTTGCAGACAAAAATAATTTCCCCGTTCTCTAGCAGGTACAGAAAATGACAACAAAAAAGATTAAGAGGTTTGAACACCTTTTTGTGCTGAAACATTTGGTCAGTTTTCTTTTAGTCCAGCAAAAAAGGTTAAGGAGTATATAACAGCTTTTATATTACACTAGAGCGTGAATTATCCAGTATCATTAACTGACAATAAATTTAGGAGACAAAAAAACCAAACAAACCCCACAGTGCGTAATTCATTTAAACTATTCACTGCCACAGATATGATAGCCATTCATGTATTATTTTTTCAGCTTTTCAGAGGCTGATTTTCCACTATTTGAGATAGGATGCCAGACAGATGAATTCTTTGTCTCATACAGAAGGGCGCTTAATATAGAAAGAAGTGATTTTTCTCTGGAACATTTCTGGAAAATCTTGTGATGCTTGAAACTGGATGACTCTTTTAATGTTTCAACACTAATTTTTAGTACCCATGGGAAAGAATATTTTTGGACAGTGTAATGGTGGAGCCCTCTTTGATTCTTTCATTCATGTTTCATTTATTTTCCTAATTGTTCCTTAGTTTGAAACAGACATGCATGTGTTTTTTGAATTGGTGCTATTAAGTAAACTATATTAAATATGCATATGAAACGAATAATGTCTTGTCTTGCATAGGCACCATAACAGCTGAGACAATGATGGCAATCCTTCGGGATAAGGAGAGCGGCATTAATATGGAAGGAGGCTTTATGACCACTGGTAGCATGGTTTCCATACTTCCTCAGGAAACCAGCCTCCCTTGCATCCATTTCTTCACTGGAACTCCAGACCCTGACAGGTGACTCTTAACAATTTATCATAAAGACTAAATTCCTAGCCGATCAGAAGATTGGTGGTTCGAATCCCCGCGACGGGGTGAGCTCCCGTTGCTCAGTCCCTGCTCCTGCCAACCTAGCAGTTCGAAAGCACGTCAAAGTGCAAGTAGATAAATAGGTACCACTCTGGCGGGAAGGTAAACGACGCTTTCGTGCGCTGTTCTGGTTCGCCAGCAGCGGCTTAGTCAAGCTGGCCACATAACCCGGAAGCTGTACGCCGGCTCCCTCGGCCAATAAAGCGAGATGAGCGTCACAACCCCAGAGTCGGCCATGACTGGACCTAAGGGTCAGGGGTCCTTTTACCTTTAAGCTTAGTGAGAATGTGCAAGCATACAGGTACCCAAGGAGAAAATTGTGCCCATTTTTCTCCTCTGGTTTGGTTTAATATTGCATGCAAAAACAGCCCCCAGACAAACCACAAAGGGTAAACCAAGAACAAACTTTGGTTACAGCTTGTTGTTTGTTTGGAGATAAACTATGATCCTGGGTTCATGTGTAACACGATACCATAGTTTAGCTCTGGGTCATGCAGCAGTCGCAGTAGGACCAGAGGAGGAGCGAAGCAGCCACAATTTTCTCCCTGAGTACCCATATTCTTGCTCATTCTTACCAAGCCATACCTTGGGCTTAAGTGTTACATGTGGACTGTCATATTTATTAGTCAAATTGCATCCCACTCTTCTTCCTGAAGAAGCTGAATGCATTTTGAAATATGTGAGGCTTCAGCAAGTCTTACGAGGAAACATGAAAGATTTCCCTTGAGAAAAGGTAGTCTTGAAACGTGCTAGAATCTCTCTTTGTTCTAGGCACTGCAACCATTAGTGGACAGTGCATCCTGTCTGATTTTAATAGAAAATACTCTTGAGTACATCTGATTAAAACGAGTAGCTCAAGGAACTCTCACTTGTAGACTGTATGGAGTAAACAGATAAGATATTGTAATTGCTCTGCACTAGGAAATAGTTTAACCTTAACATCCATGGTGGAAAGCAGCATTCATTGTGCATTTGCTAATTTTCTTTTCACTTGGTGTTTCAATTTATTCTCTAGGTCTGTCTTTAAACCTTTCATTTTTGTGCCAAATATTACGCAGTTGCTAAAAACCAGCTCCCCAGTGTTTGGTCCCGAGGATCCAGTTAAAAAGCAACCACGATTTCAGACAAAGCCAGACAGAAGACACGAACTCTACAGAAAACATGGAAGTGCAGCTCTTGTGATGGACTCTTCTAAGGTGTGTTAATTTAAGTTAAATCTCTGGGGGTATGGACTTTAAAATAAAAATCAGTGTAAGGATTTATGTAATCTGTTCCATTGCAATCATGCTGATGTAATTTAATACTTCAGTCTCTGGATGGAGAGAGACTGCTCTGGCATCTAACCTTTCAGTCACAGGGCCAAAACATAATTCTTGAAAGGTCAAGAGGATATTAGCATATGCTACTTGATCTTGTTTCCTATGCTCAAGCAAAGCCAGCTAAACTCAAATACTCTTTGAAAGTCTGCTCCCAGGGAGAGAGGGAAGAGAGTATTGATGTTTGCCAGTTCAGCCCACTATCTTTATGCGGCAGGTTGTGGGTGGACGATGCAACTGTGTGACTTACACCAGTCTTGCAACAAAATAACAGTTGTACCTCAGTTCTCAAACACCCTTGAACTCGTACGTTTCGGGTCCTGAACAATTGAAAACCGGAAGTGAGTGTTCCAGTTTTCTAATGTTCTTTTGGAAGCCGAACATCTGGCAGGGCTTCCGTGGCTTCTGAGTGGCTGCAGGAACTTCCGGCAGCCAATCAGAAGCCATGCTTTGGAAGTCAAACGTTTTGGAATTCAAACAGACTTCTGGAATGGATTCCGTTCGACTTCCAAGGTACGACTGTACACTGTTTTATTGCAGGTAGAGGTGGAGCTAAAAAAGTTTTTTCCACCAGGGATGGGTAATCTTCTCCACCTAGCAGGCCAAATCTTTATCAGTTTCCTCTCCTGCAGGCCAACTTTGACAGGTAGGTGGGACAATCACCTGATGTCATTATGGGATCAGATGACGGACAGGTGAGTTGTTCCTCCAACCTGCTGAAGTCCCTTGTGCAGTGCTTTCCTACAGCCAACTTGGGAAATGCCACCTACAAGCAGGCTTGAACTCCCTGCCCACAAGCTAATAGGCAGTAGGAGCACAACTTGTTTCACTAGCATAAAATGCTTTGCACTGAAACCGCCACTAACACAGGAGGGAAAGAGCTCCATTTTGGCAGCTGTTTCAATGCAAACCACTTCAAGGTTATCAGAGCAAGATGCACTGATGAGTGGTGGGAGATCACTTTCACCCCGATTATTCCTTTGTAGCTATGTCGGCACCCAACGCAACAGATGACATCAGGTATGGGTCAGGTGGATGAGCTGTGTGAGGAACAGCATTGCAGGCCAAATTGGGATCCCTGCCAGGCCAAATTTGGCCCGTAGGTCAGAGCTGCCTATTTTGCAGCAACTAGAAGTCATGTAGACAGTCTGAGCCTAGCAGGTGTCTTATCACCAAGCACAGACCAAGCACAGTTGAGCCCCGTAATTTTGAACCCATCAGTTAAACAAACTGGAAGAGAGGCAGGGAGGAAATTAACCTGCTCGAACTCCTACAACAGCAGATTATAATATCCTAGGGACAGAGATTAGTTTAGGGGGTAGGGAGCGAGAAATGTGTGATCGAAGGCTAATAAAATTCCCCTCCCCCCAAAGAAGTAGCAGTAAAGCACTTAGCTGCCCACCCTTAACCTAGTCCTTTAACTCTAACATAGTGGGAAAGACAATAAAGTTATTCCCTATGATTTCCAGACAGCAATAGGCTGCTTCATAGTCTGCTGGAAGCCTGTGAACAGAAGCAGCACTTCCGTTAGGGAATGCACTGCTACATTTTGTGTAGGTCTTCACCAGATATGGATAGGCTGATATGAACCTCTTAATGGTGGATGAAATAACTTTTAGAAGAGTTCATATGTTCAAGCATTACATTGTTAGTTTAATTTTTTTTTTAATAGGAAAAGGGGGACATGATATTGGAACGGATCCGAAAGTTGGAGAAAGAGAAGATTAAGGAAATGGAGCATATTCTACAGAACAGGAGCCTTGATGCTGATCAAGCAGTTAATCTTTTCTCAAACTGCACAGATGATGAAATCCAGGCATATGCGTAAGATAATACTGGGTAATTTGTTTTACTTCTCAAAGTGGTTTTGTTCTTTGCACATCCCCAGCTCTGGCCAAATAGCATATTATAATATGGGTATAGTCAGACTAGAAAGCAAGGAAATTTTGAATTAGGTTTCAGGAGTGTAACTGACTGTGGCATTTGCACAGGGCCCCCGGTCGTTCCATGGACTATTGACCTTGCACCACCACGGCTTAGCTCTTCCACGGCCACCAACCAGGTTTCCCTAGTAATATATTCAGACTCAGTCAGGTTGTAACGTATTAACAAAGATTCCAGTTTATCGTGTACGCAAACAAGTTTTAAATACTATGAAACACTGCAATCCGATTCACTCTCTGTCTCTAACTCACTCTGACTCCTATGCCTCCCACCCACAAGAAACCAACCAGACTAACTGCCAAAACCTGTGTTGAGCCTTAAACAGTTAGGCTCCGCCCCTGGGATTTTTTATTGGTCAGCCTATTAACCCTTTCTCTCTCCCCCCCAGTATGACATCTCCATAATGAGTGGGCAAACGCCACACTGAGCAGCCTCCAGATACTGGCCTTTAATGATGGAGATATTTCCTCTTCATATATTCTGCACTGAAACTGGTGTGTGTTTCTCCCCAGCGTAGCACTACCGCCACTTTCTGCCCAGGCTGGTAGGGTTGTGGATATGGGACTTCTGCTAGAATTTTCTTCCATCCCCCACTGGATTGCTTTCCTATAGGAACACATGTACTGTTAAATTTCAAGGGGGCAGCAAGTGTGTAACTTTCCAGCTGAACCAATGCAGTTGTGATTTCTCAGTATCTAAATGTGGAAGGGCTTATTCTAGCATGGCTTTCTCTCCTAACTCAGGGAAAGTTGGTAATGTGAAAAATACTAGTTTCACTTTATAGTGTGGTATTATATTAATATATTGACCCACAAGAAGCTTTCTAGTGCAGTCTGCTTACTTGAAGTTAGAAGTCCTGCCACTTCAAGTAGGAGACTTTAAAAAGAAACACCCCAGAATGTAATTGTCAGTGGTTAATTTTTAAAATTGACTTGCTAGGGAAGAACAAGTCCTACAGAAGTTAAATGCACGAAGTCCCATTGAAAACAAGCTTTAGTAATGGTGACAATTGCTTTTGTTAGAACTTTGCTATGGCTGAAATTTAGCTGTGGTGGATACAGATTTTAAGTGCCCTTATGTAGCCACATGTGTTGAACTTAGGCTAAGAATAATGGTAGAATCCTAAATGAACCAACGGAAAATTAAGGAATAAATTCTTAGTTATTTCAGGTGAAAGCCACTAAGGTTCTGTAAATGAGGATTGTTTTTGGTGCCCTTACTTGAATGAGGGGCCTGTTTACTGTTTCTTCAAACAAAGGTGTGCTATAAAGCTAAAATTATGCAACAGAAATTCAAAATAATGGAAAGATGCTACTTTTTCAGTTTATATATGTAGGAAATGGCACTGCTGTGTTAAAACACAAACGCTTCTACTGCCAAAAAATAAATTGCAATTCTGTGTAGAGAACCAAGAGTGTTCTGTAATTGGTTGTTATACTTGGGTTTTAATGTTTTGTTTTGGGTCACCTTTGTGAGAAAACTCCCCCTCCTCTGGAAAGAACTACTGCGTGAGTTGCAAAATAGCAAGTACATAATTATGTTGGACTTAATTCTGTAGGCAGCAACTTTATTCAACTCTGAAAAGGAATGTACAGAACACCAAGGTTAAACATCTGGATTTATTGAGAAACTGGAGCACAAAAATGCAGAAATGGCAACTACTTCCAAAACACATTTTTCCATAATTCCTCCCAAATTAGACAAAAGCACGATTGGCCACAGAAATGTAATTGTAATGCATTCCTGTCGTTTCAGTGGCAGATCAGATTAAAACCACACTTTATACCAAACACAGTTTTCTACATTGTGGAAGATAGTGTTTCTTCTGTAACATATACAAACAGGCCTGTCAGTTCATGTGTAAGGTTGACATAAAATAGATTACACGTTTGACAGCAAAAGGAAGTGGTTTATTCGTACATTTTGCATGCATATTCATGCAGTTGTGGCTACTGAAATGTTGACTAGGCTGCTAGCCCCGACTCCCTACTATCAGAGGCGAACGGCCACAAGTCCAAGAATACTCTTTTGATCCATACCTCTATAAAAATAAAGCACACACATCACTCATCTGGCAAAAAAGGGTTAGGCAACATAACAGATCGCATGACTGTAGGTGAAGAAACAAAAGTCACATGGCAAATTGTTCCTTCCAGTGAATTAAGTTTATATAAAATGGTCAATAAAATGACCACTCTAGTATCTACTTAAAAAATAAAGGGCATTATTTAAAATACAGTGTTCCTTTATGTAGACAACCATAAAAAATAGAGAAACTAATGAGAGGGTTTATTGGCATTTAAGTGAGCATCACCCATTAAGGGGCCTTGTGAAGACGAGAGAGTCCTTCAAATCAGTATTACAAGGTTATCCAACAAACTTAAATAACTCATTTAAGTTGCATATTGAAAGTAGTACCCAAATCTAATTCAAGTATTTGGTCTTTATAGGCTATTGGTCTAATTTAGAAGTGCAAAATAACCACAACCTCACAGACATCAGAATCTGTCTATTACTTTAAGGTTTGTAAAAACAAATGTCTCAATGTTCAGAAGTTGTAAGCCAACCTCTTGTTTCAGAGCAATTTATGAGGCTAGGAAAACAAATCGTGCTTAGGCTGCAAGTGCTGCACAGAGGCTGCCTTAAAATCCCACTGATTTCAATTGAATTTGAGCAGCTTGATGGCACACAGGATTGCAGTCTACCTTTTCATTCTTTAAAATGATCGGCTTGTTCACCCAAGAACTGCTAATGGCAAAAATCTGCTATTTCCCAATTCTACTCCTCAGACACCACAACAATCTTCACAGTCTCATTTATGTCAGCACAAATAGAGGATTTTATGTTCAAAAGGGAGTAACAGACTGGCCAAAATGTGTTGAGTAACTATCCCTTGCTGTTTTGCCAGCGCATCACAATTCAAAAACAGAATTAAACTGGAGAACACAACACTTTCCTCAAGTACAGACTTTTGCAGAGTACTGTTTGCACAGGCAAGGAAACTATTGGGAAGCGGTTCATAGGTCAAAAATCAAAAATATTTTAAATAATTCCCTGAAATGACTCATTAGTCAGTGTTCAACACATGAGACGTTAATTCTCTTTGGGTAGGACACAAGGAGAACCATATTATCACTAAGAGAACATCACAGAAGAGTGTGAGAACTAGGGGTCAGGATAGAGTTGGGGCAACTCTTTTTTGGCTAGCTTCAAAGTGCATCCTCATTTCCATGGCTTTCTACTGCCACACATCTCTGAGGCACAAAGCAATAGTACAACTGCTCGTCCCGGAACTCAAATTCATCGGCAATGTGCTGGATGATGCCTCCTTTCACCAGTCTTTCTCCATACACCACAGCTCCCCCACGGTCTAAGGCAAGGCCAACTTCCACGAGCCAGTTCACCAGGTCACAGCCACAGAAGACCCCGGCCACAGTCTTTGTGCCACACCTGTATGTCAAAGGAAGGATTCACCCACATGCTCTGTAAATCTCGTACCACCACTGTTTGATGGGTGAAGACAAAGGGGGAAAAATAGGGGGAAACAAGGAAAGACAGCATGACAGTTAAAAGAATTGTTAAAAAGGAGGTCATGTGTATAGTTAAGCATGGTTGTGGGGTGTTTTTTTTTTTTCAAACCTGGATTATCTTTTTTCTAAGTCACAATCAACGTGCATGCACAAGTCATTTGAAGCCAGCATATGCATAAAATAACACTCTATGTGGGTTAGTATAGCATGAACTACCACTGGTTCAACATTCATAGTGATACAAACTAAGATCTCCACTCCGTGTAACAAAAAGGATGGAAAGAGTAGGGGAAATCCACGTTTCAATCAGCCCGATTGCTACCTAGTTCACACAATATACAGCAGAAGTGGCAGTAAACCTGTTCTTGGACTGCACCATTTCAGACTGCAGGGGGAGGATAGCGTGCCTGCGTTAAAAAAATGGAGGAACATTCAAAGTTGCTTTAGACCAAGTCAGGGTTCATCTAGGCCATGACTGTGGACACTGACTCTCTAAGTATTTCTTTTAATAATTATTTCCATTTGGTTGTGTATTTTTGATGCGTTTTATTTATTGCTTAGGACTTTTGTTATGTTGGTAATTGTGTAAATCTCGTCACGTTGTAAGCCGCCTTGAACATGGTTTCAGCTATGGATACAAATAAAATGATGATGATGATGATTCACACAGGCGATCAATCCCCCCTTACAGTCTAAAGGAGGAACCATTCAGGGACCGTTTCCCCACCTTTCCAACATTCACTAGCACAACGTCTGGAGCAGCTTTCTCTTCCGACTGAGAGCCATTTAAACCCACTGGCCCCTAAGTCAAGGTTACCAAATCAGCAGGAGTCCATCGAAAAGCCCTCCAGCCTAGTTGCTGGTGCAGTTGCGCACACCACTTGCCTGCAATGCATCTGTCTGCCAGGGTGATGCCAATCCTGTATGGAAATTCATACAGCAAGGAGCTTTGAAACAGGTGGAGTGCTGCCTTGGCGACTCAGCTACCTTTTAATTCAATTACGTAACTTGTTTTTCAAACTTAAATTGAGAATTCTCTATTACTGTATAAGAACAGTAATTGAACTTTTTTAATTCCCCTAAATTGTCGTGAATATGCAAGATACTGAGAACGACATTTGGAAGAGAAAAAGATCTAGTTCTATTTCCAATGACACAGTGGAGAAAAACTACCCACAGCCACAAGGGTATTGTTCAGAAGTTGACCTGTGATAGTGAATGTTTCTGCTTATCTTGTAAGGAAGCATGTGTTAGAGAGTTAGAGCAAGCCAATATGACCAACTACACAAGGCAGCAAACCAACGTAAAGAAGGAACCCATCAGCATTTTTATTAAAATGATGAGCAGAAATTTATTTGGATTAGTGAAGTGAAGCAGATCCAACACACAAAAGGATGGAAGAAGAAGAAGAAACAACAACAGAAGAGGACTGATGCAGAACATTCAACTGAGGAGAGAGAGAAAAAACATTAGAAGAAAAACACATACATGAGAAAGGATCAAGAGAATGCATATATTTCACCACAATATGGAAATAAGGGCACTGTACAAATGTACATACTCAAAACAAAACCCAAAAAAAAAGCATTTCGTTTCAGAACTTAAAAAACAAAGAATTCAGCAGAATTGTCCTAAGTTGTTCACTCAAGCCATCTTAGGAATTTCCAAGGACTGTTTTAAAATTCCCTTTCAGTAAGTCTATTATATACCCCTTATCCCAAAAGACAAAACTTTTGGGAAATATGTAATCCTGAACTGGAAACCTCACTGCTTATATCTGAAAACATCGTGACAAACACAACTCTCTCATTTGGGAAAGGGGTGGGGAACTTTCTTTCAGGCCAAGGGCTGCAGCACCTTGGTGAAAAGCTATCGTGGGGGCTGCATTCTCAGAGTGGACAAGGCCAGACCCACATATACTCATACACCCCTAACACCAGACACAGACACACACACAGCTATTGCCCCATGGACACACAATCCCATTTTCTCCAACACCCTTCCTCAGTCCTGACTGTGCAGGTGAATGAGCATCTAAACAATGCACAGTCGGGACTGCAAGCCCTGCCTTACAGCTATTCAGAGCCTCAAACTTAATAATGAACTTTGCACCCCAAAGATTGCATGCAAGAAATTGCAAGGTGTGTGGACAGCATTTTGAATATCTCTTCAGGAATGTAAGTACCTTTCTGCTGAGATACACCCACCCAGGCCCTCTGCTTTGGTCTCCTTGCAGCTGATTTTGCAGAGTTAGAAGCCACAATTATATGCTTTGGGACATATCCAAGTCCCCTTTTGCTAATCAGCTGCTCCTTGAATGAACAGATCCCCACCCGATTTAGGACTTCAGGTACATAATAGGTTTGATCTCTAAAGTGATTAAAGAATACACCACCAAGTCTTCCAAGAGTAGCATCAGTACAAACTCCATCTGATGGGAGTTTTAAGCCCAATATTTCTTGGTTTCATGCACTACTACGTGGAGGACAACAGGTTAGAAAACAGTAGCTTCTCCCACCACTACTTTTGAGTTCTTGCATTAAATGTTTGAGGTTCAAATGTTTTAAATAAGACTTTCTAATGGTTGCAAATTATCCATTGCTTGCACAAAATGGGAAGGGTTTGGATTGTTTGCAGTTGCCTGCTTGAAATCAAAAGGGTTGGAAAAGCTGACTAAACAGTTAAAAACACTGAATAGGCAACAAATGGAAAATTACCTTGTTAAAATACATATCAGAAACCAATTCCACCCAACCTCTGCCAATGCATGCCAAACAGTGGTGGGATATATTTGGCTGAACTCTTTACTTTGTTCTCATGAGGAGGGGAGGGGTTATATTTATTATATGGGGATTTTTTTGTGTTATACTGGAAAATTAAAACATTTATTAAAATGTATTTTAAGGAGATGTACCGTAAATTGTTTTCGATCAGCATGTAAAACGATTGGCTACAATTTGAGCATACTAGCATGATCTACTATATATTTTAGAAAGAAGTTTGTTCTCTAGGCATATAGAAGATCTTTTAAAGTATCATAAGCAAATTTTGTAGGATGGTTGCTGAGATCAAGGAGCAGATTCTTGTCCTAAGTTTCAGGATACAACAGCATGCCATTTTGAATTGACACACCAAACCTTTCAAGACAGCACTTACTTTTTAGTTGTTAGCCGCCCTGAGCCCGGCTTCGGCTGGGGAGGGCGGGATATAAATAAAATTTATTATTATTATTATTTAATCACTAATTTCAAAACTGCACTGAATTTTTGGTTCCTTAGAATCCCTCAGCAATGCCAGCCACTTTCCACTAGCCTGACACTATGTTAACTCAGAAAAAGAATCTTGAAAATGATTTCGTGTTGTTTTGGTTTAAGACCAAGCATACCTTAGTCCAGGAATTAGAAAACAAAACACAAGTCTAGAGGCTTTCACATGCATATTTAGTGTTTTTTGGAAGCATTTCCAACACAAAACACTCAGAGATTAGGACACCAGAACTGATTGCAAAGTGTATCCATCATCCAAGAATAGAAACAGTTTGAATAAATCTTTACATTGGTGTACAGCCCCACCTTCTGTCTTGGACAATGCTCCTGACACACATCTCTTTGTGGTAATTAACAAACTGTTGGCACGTCATCCGGATTTCCTCGGGTACAGTGGATTCCCTGCGCTCCGATGTCCTGTTTCCCCACAGGAATTCAAACCTGGAGAGAGAAAAAGTCAATCTGAAACAAGCCCACTGAAATATTACAACAAATAAAAAGAAATAGGAACGTCTTATTATAAATATCTACGTACATTATCTTTCTATTATGTATAGATGAGTTATCACATCAGGTCTTTGAAAATAATTAGTTTCAAGGGAGAAGCAGTATGAGAATTTTTGTGGGTTTTTTTTGCCTTCGAAAAATTGTGCATGGAATAGAAAACGGGACGAATAGGTGTGAATTTCTGCTCCTCAATTCAAGTACAGTCATACCTTGGAAGCCAAACGTCTTGCAAGACAAACGTTTTGGCTCCTGAATGCCACGCGAAACTGGAAGTGAGTGTTCCAGTTTGCAAATGTTATTTGGAACTCGAACGACCGTCACGACTTCCGCGGCTTCCGATGGCTGCAGAAGCCATGTTCCTGAACATTTTGGAAGTCGAACGGACTTCTGGAACAGATTCTGTTCGACTTCCGAGGTGTGATTGTACCCTTTGGGCTGATTTATACACACTTGTTCCATCATTTGGTGACTATAGCTTGGATCCTAAGCTGCTCTGTTTGTGTAAGGAGAACAGCAATTTGTAAACCCCACCCCTGCCCACCGTATTAATATCTCCTACCATCCTCAAGCCCCCCCTCAATCCCATATAGCAGATTCTCAAGAACAGAGGGCCACAGAGAATGAGTTGAAGAGAAAGCCCCATTCCATGTATGTGAATGTTGTTTCGTGAATGGTACAAAAGTTAAGGCAGAAATAACATTAGTTGGGAGTCAAATCTGAAAGACAGTTGGCATTATTAACACATTCATATACTTATTTGGAAAATTACCTCCGTTTGAATGGAAGAATAATAAGATGTTTGTCTAAACCAAAAATCCCAAAAGAAATGAATCCCTGAAAAAGAAAGGATTGTTATTATTTTTAAAAAAAGAAACATTGATAAGTAGACCACTAAAATCTAAGGAATTTTAAGGTATCCCAAGACACTTTGTGGCTTTTATTTTACTTCAGGTTATACACACACGTTCTCACACACAAGGGTGTATGTGGTAACAGCAGCAGGAATTAAAATAAGTGCTAGTACAAAGACCTAAGTTACAAGTTAATGACTACTTTCAATAATGTGCACTCATTGAAATCTACAGACCTTGATGACAGTCACCTGATAATGCTGAAACATCCATCCATCCTCTGTCTTGGTGACAAATGCTAATGAAACATCTGTCTATTGGAAACGAGTATTTCCCCCCTCCCTTTAAAGTCTGGTACAGCAGCCAGGAACCCAGTGCAACTTGTCAGAGCACATTGACAGAGTGAGTACTTTCAACATAATTTTCTTCAAGTTCATAATAAGCAAAGGAACAAAGAGGGGCCCCTTCCCCCCTTCCTGGCAAACTCTTTTTATCCCAATCTTCTTAGGCATGCTAACTGGGTTCAGTGAGATGTTGTCTCAGTCAAGTGAATGTAAGATCGGAGGTGTGATGTCAGAGTCAATATTACCTGACCAAAATTAAATACAGCGCAAAAGAATTGTAGTTCCACATAGAGTCTTCCAGGTTCTTGGTTGAACAACCACCACAAACAGCTGGATAAATTCTGGGGGAAGACAAGAACAACAAATATTTTTAAAGCTTCACGTTTTTTGAATTTTGTTATTTTTATTGCAATCCACTTTAGGGCTTGCAACGAGGTGGAATGTACATCTGTTTAATAAAATGCTTTTCCAATGGAAAGCTACTAGTCATTTGTCTCTGTACTAATATATTAAAGCCATGGGTTGTATGCATTCAAAGTAGCACTAAGGGGGAACAGTGCATCAGCACAATGGATTTGTCTCTGCGCAAGAGAATGTTCTCCCTTTCCACCCCTATGCACCCTCTTAAATCTGTTCTGGGGGTTCCCACTACCTTATGGAGCAGATTTGGATATGGTGGGGCACACAGGGGAAGCCCCAATGTCCAAACACAACTCATTCGACTTACTAAACTATGTGGTCGAGTACCACACCCCAAGAATTTAATGAAATGTTTATTTTACTAAATACACAGCTGATGGAACAACCAGCCCATCTCTTTTATCACTCCAATGCTGTCTGCTGTTATAGCAACACTTGAAAGCATGATAGGAAAGCATGACTACAGGTGTGGTAGCCTATTTCAGAGGTAGACAACAGGGTGTCCTTCAGAGGTTGTTAAGACTCAACTCCCATTGGACCAAGTCAGCAAGATCAATCAATGATTAGGGACAATGTAGCCCAGAACATGTGACAAGACGCCATGCCAGCTACTCTTTGTGCAATAACTCTTCATTACACCTCAACAGATGGCTTATCACTATTTAATGCAGGTCACTTCAAGACATCATTCCATGCAAGGGGTTTATGCAATATTCTTATATTAACACAACTAAGGAGGAGTACCGTATTTTTCGCTCTCATAAGACGCACCTAGTTTTTGGAAGAGGAAAACAAGAAAAAAAATATTCTGAATCCCAGAAGCCAGGACAGCCAGCCGGATCACTGCGCAGCCTCTACCAGGCAGGGGATGAAGGCTCCTACTGCCCAGGAGAGGCTGTGTGCGGCTAAGGCTCCCCCAAGAGCAGCACTCCCTTTAAAGAGCGCGCAGGGCTGCCCTTGTCCCTCTTCAGGGAAAAGCCTAACCCTCTTTAAAGGGAGCGCTGAGCAGAGCCTCTCGCCTGCATTTGCTCCATAAAACACATACAAATTTCCCCTTACCTTTTAGGAGGGGAAAAGTGTGCCTTATAGAGAGAAAAATACGGTAGATAGGAAACTGACAATATCACATCAGACCACTGGTCCACCTACTGTGAACTCTAACACTGCATTGCTGAGGACCTCTAGAATTTCGATGCAAATGCAAGCAACCTACTTGACATGAATGTTGTGAGGATAAGATTGGGGGTGGAGGAGAATGATGCACTGAGATCTTCAGAGGAAAGATGGGATGTAAATGCAGCAAATAAAAAATGCTGCATAAATTATAATGGCATTGAAAGTTTTCCCTCCCTGCACTGACTTCCCTAAACATTGGTGTGAATCAATGAACTAAAACAGTTATCAGAAGAGGTGGGGGGGAAAAAGCAATTTACAGCAAAGAGGCCCACAATGAGAAGCAAGCAGAGCAGCACATGTCTAGCCAGCTGCTTGTCTCCAGTTTGCAGAAGCTGCTCTTCCTGGACCAAGGCACAGCTCTGAGAACTGCATGGACTTAAGCACCGATTCGCTGAAAAACATTAAAGTAAATATGTTAAGTTTTTCATTTAGCCCAATTGATATGTAAATACTGCATTGATTACTATCATATTGTTAAAGCAAAAGCATTCCCCCCCCACTAGAAAACACTAATCAGAAAAATAAACTCTATGTCCTTTCTTTTCCATTGCATTCCACACCCACACATCTTTTGCTTGTGAAAGACTTTACTGGCTGCTTGCTTCAAGGAGTGAAAGACTTAAGAGTTTTGACCCAGGCCAACAGCTACCCTATTTCTGTGACCTTGCAAAGCAACCGGGGCAGTTACCACTTGAATAGCTTAAAACAGCACAGCACTAAAGCCATTCTCTGGAACAGGCTTTTAATCCAACATTAAATTTCCTGGCCAGGTGTGGGGAGGAGAGAAACGAGAAAGGAAATACTGGCACTAAAATACCGACCCACAATGCTTTCTACATGGTGTAGCCTTACTAAGCTGAATATCAGCATGCTGGCATTTTATTTATTCGGCCCTACGTCAAATTCCATAGGTAAAACATAACGTAATAGAATTTAGGACGGGGTTCAATGAAGCTGTATGCAGTAGGGCTCCCCCACAATCTGCTCTGGAGGGTTGGGTGAAACCCCAGAAAAGATTTACGGGGCACACGGGGATAGGAAGCGGGAAGGTTTCACTGGACAAGCGACAAGGCTTTTTTTCAGCAGGAACTCGGTTCCAGCACCATTGCTATTATAAGAGAACAAGGAAGGCGTTCACAGCGAGTTCCGACCCCTCTTTTTTTAGAAAAATAGCACTGGCACTGGCGAGTGGACCTCGTTTCTCATATACATCAACAGCTAAGCATTACAATGAATTCCACTTCTAAAGTTGAATTTGGTGTATTTATAGAAAGTGTCAAAAGTTCTTGTCAAATCGTTCCTGCCACCAGATGGCAGCAAGAGGTCAACAAATTCCCATACAGGGAGCTTGCTGCAGCTGAACACTGGATCCCTTTCTGCTGCCAATCTTAGCAGCGATAGTTCCTGCTAACTTAGATGAGTAGTTCAAGAGGCCTAGGCTCCTTTCCTCTTCCTTACTTGTTAACCAATGACACACACTCTAGTCTCTCTAGTCAAGTCGTTCGCTTTGCCAAAGAATATACTGCCCTTCTTGACAAACAGGTGAAATTATTTCCTTCCTGCTACTGCTTCCTTCGTTGTGTGATCCTCTATAGACCCACAAAGAACGTAGGGAGTTGCTGTCCCCAAACATTATGGTTTTCTATCCATCCCATATAAAGCCTCTTAGAATATTCTCTGAAGATTGCGGGAGATGGTGCAGCGGTAAAAGAAAAGGTAAAAAGGTAAAGGACCCCTGGATGGTTAAGTCCAGTCAAAGGCAACTATGGGGTTGTGGCGCTTATCTCGCTTTCAGGCCGAGGGAGCCAGCGTTTGTCCACAGACAGCTTTCCAGGTCATGTGGCCAGCATGACTAAACCGCTTCTGGTGCAACGGGACACTGTGATGGAAGCCAGAGCGCACGGAAACACCGTTTACCTTCTTGCTGGAGCGGTACCTGTTTATTTACTTGCACTTCGTGCTTTCAAACTGCTAGGTTGGCAGGAGTTGCGACAGAGCAAAGGGAGCTCACCCCGTTACAGGGATTCGAACCGCCGACCTTCTGATCGGCAAGCCCTAGGCCCAGTGGTTTAGACCACAGCGCCACCTGTGTCCCTACATGCAGAAAGTGCAAAGGGGCTAGTGGGATGATGCCTTGCTTTTCCAGCTGTCTCAAAAGCAAGCTACGGTACCGCCCGCCCCATTCTAACCCTCACCCAAATTATAGCAGGAGGCAGTGAATGACTTCCTACACCCCTACTGTCAAAAGTTACTTTTGGGCGAATTCATTTTTTCACTCACTAAAAATTAAGCTTATTATCAGTTTGGCCAGTTACCATCAAATAATTTTCCGAAACCCGTGTGGCAGTATATGAATACGAAGTACACACATGATGTTCTGAAGAAAAAAAACACACACTGACCAAACTCAACCATAAGAGCTCCCTTTATGTATTAACTGTGCAGCTGGAAGTTCACACATAGAAAAGGGCAACAGCCACTGACCCTCTCTGCCCTTCCTGCGCACAGACCCCCTTCACGGGACTGATATGTGAAAAGGTTTGTAACTTGAAATGTGGGTGATGTACTCTCGGCCCGGCACATGCAGACCTCTTAACGAACAGATGTGCAATTTTGCAATTTCACATGCTTCCGTTTTAAAACTTGTAAACGGGCTTGAACAACACAGGGTACTACAGTTGTGCTTCACCTGTCTCAATCGATGTCGTGCAGTTATCGCGGGCGCTGCTACGACTGGATCCTGGCTCTCCTTCAGAACAGCATAACCTTCTATTTGGCTTTTGGCACTCACAGCACCCTAGAGGAAAAACGGCAGATTAGAAAGGTGTCTATTTTTCTAGAGGGTATTGTGACACAGCAAGACAAGATTATGCTCTTTTAAATGGGCCTGGAATGGGTTTGCAATTTGACTGCAGTACATTATTTGAGGCGGGCATTCAGACATCACTGCCAAGGTGAGCGGGGGATCGCAAGTGGCAATGTCTACAAGTTTGGGTGTGGAACATGCATGCCTGGGTCAAAACAAAATAGAAAACAATCTCCTGACAGAGGCCTTAGTATGTCCTATTGCCGTCAAAAGTAACCAGGCTTCTTCTATTAAGGATTTCTCATACCTCTTTCCATTGAAGGGTCCACCAACGAACGAGAAGAACTGTCTGGAGATCTACTGCGCTCGTTAAATTCCCTTTCTGTTTCCTCTGTTTGACTGTGTTGGGAATCTTGGGTCAACACCTCATAGCTGGCTTCCATTCCAGATCTGTTCATACACATGAGTGATACACCCGATATCAATATGCTGATGGATACGATTACTGCTGTGATAATCATCTGCAAAAATGGGGTGAGGGGGAGAGAGAGAGGCAGGAGTTCAGTAGGTCCCTTGTCATTTGAAAGAACCTATGTGACCATGCTGAAAAGAATCAGAAATTCAGCATCACTGTGTCTCTAGAAAACTGAATAAAACAAATACTATTTGCTTATTCGAGGTTTTTAAAGTCAAAGGCTGGGAACAGATATTTGTATTACAGTACAAGTCGCTTTTTGAGGGGGAGAAAGGAACCAAAAATACAATAATATTCCATTTGCCACACTCACCTGCCTCAGCTTTATTTGGAACTTCCTGCTGAAACCTGTGCCTCCTCTGGTTCATACTGTACACCAGATGTCAAGTTTAATGTCAGCTTCGCAAGTTCTCAAGCAAAATAATCTAATACTCAGTACTTTGTCAACATCCCCTTTCTCTACCCAGCACCATGCATATAATTCTGTCAAGCATATAGAAATCTCGGCTGCTAATGCACTTCTCAAGTATTGCTTTTAAGGGATGCTGTCAATTCTACACCTTGTTTCTTGGAAGTTGTGTTTCATTACAGTGGTACCTCAGGTTAAGAACTTAATTCGTTCTGGAGGGCCGTTCTTAACCTGAAACTGTTCTTAATCTGAAGCACCACTTTAGCTAATGGGGCCTCCTGCTGCTGCCGCGTCGCCAGAGCACGATTTCTGTTCTTGTCCTGAAGCAAAGTTCTTAACCTGAGGTACTATTTCTGGGTTAGCGGAGTCTGTAACCTGAAGCGTATGTAACCTGAAGCATCTGTAACCCGAGGTACCACTGTATAAAGACGGAAAGTGCATAGTAGGGGTGGGAAAGCCTAAGGATGAGGGGCTGAACAAGGCCCTCCAGGGCAGACTTCCTCAGCCTCGGTCCTCCAGATGTTTTGAGACTACAGTTCCCATCAACCCTGACCACTGGTCCTGCTAGCTAGGGATCATGGGAGTTGTAGGCCAAAAACATCTGGAGGGCCGAGGCTGAGGAAGCCTAATCCAGGTCTTCCAAGCAGTCACTGTGATTCTCCTCAGGCCATATATCACTGCCCTCATTTCAATACTGCTTGAAACGCTATTTGTTTGCCTGGGTCGAGGGGTGTGCTGTTTGGCTGGAACATAGCTTACTGTACACAAAGATAAGAACTACATCAGTTACGGCACCAACTTTTGCCTTATGGCCCTCTGTAAGGTTGCCCACAAGTAAATAAGGTGCTTGGGCTGAAAGGACATCTCTCCCCTGGAAGGCAAAATTCACAGACACTGACTACGGAAGGTCAACTATTAAAAGACAGGAGCGGAAGAACCTCTATACCTGATCTTTTCCATAAAAGAACGCAGAATCAATGATGTTATCCGAGCGTTCACCAGCGATTAACACGATTCCCACAAGAACAGCTGGGATGCTGCAATAAACAAAAAAACCAAGATGAACCACACAGGTCATTAGCTTCTGGCTTCCTACGTATTTTCTCAGTAAAGAGCCTCTGCCAACATACCCCCAGCCAGCTATAATGATAAATCCGACGGGGATCTTTATGGCTTCTCTTCTTTTCAAAAGCAGCAGAGAGAAAGATAAGAAACCTGATAACGACAAAGTTTGAAACTTGGTTTATTTCTTTTTAAGGAAGCAGTGTTTCCCCCCACCCACCCACCAAAGTGGGATGCCTCATCCCCTTATAACCACCGAAGGTATTAAGAAATAAGGATACACTGTAGGAAACAGGAACATAGGAAGATGCCACACACAAAGTAGACCACCTCGACAGCTCTGTTGGTAGAGGATGAGACTCTTAACCTCAGGGTCAGGGGTTCGAGCCCCACAATGGGCAAAAAAATCCCACATTGCAGGGGGTTGGACTAGATGACCCTCGCGGTCCCTTCCAACTCTACAATTCTAAGATTTGATGAAAGGCAGACCAAACTAGCAGCAACTCTCTTCAGACAGGAGTCTTCTCATCTCTATCTAGAGATGCAGGGGACTAAGTCCCAGGAAGCAAAGCTCTTTTACTGATCTAGCACAGACTTCTAAAATATGCAACAATCCAGCTGGCTGGCATATGCAGGATAATCCAGACTAGGAAGGAAGCTGTTGTTAGTATAGCGACTAATAGAAACGAGATGCAATCCAGATCAATTCCCAGCTCAGCCACGGACTCAACTAGGTGGTTTGAGGCAAGCCACTTTCCTACTCGACGTCCAATCTGCAACATAAAATTAATACTGGCCCTTCCTCATGTTGTGAATATGACGATGAGTCTAATGTGTGTGATGTAATTTGCACACTGAAAGCGCTATATGAATGCAAAGCATTCTGGGCACCCCAGTGACAGGCTGGACACACTAGGAAAAAACAGACTGACTCGGCTTGGAAGGAAGGAAATGTACAGACCACTATCGCAAAGGCGCTATTAATTAAGAGGGGAAATAACTTGCAGGACCACCATAATGCACGTAGAGTTGCGTTTTGGATACCCCGTATTACTACTTTTTAGCCTACCTGTCCACAAAAAAGCACTGTAAAGCGCACTGTACAGGAAGATGAACACAAGGATTTGCAGAGTGATGCTTCTCTCTTTAATAGTGAAATTCCACATTACCATTCCAACACAGGATACAAACTGAAAGGTAAAAATCAGGTTTATTTTTAATTCACTTTAAGGGTTTGCCATGCAACGGAAGACATCTCAGAAATTAAAATTCACGTAATTAATGAACTGATTGATTAACAGGCTAACTGTAGCTTTCCCTTTGCCCTGTTACTTTGGGGTGGGAAGGGGAAGAGGTGGAGCGGTTTCTGTTTCGCTTCCATGGCCTATAATAGAGGGAGTATCAGAAAAAAAGCTTTATTTTATTTTAGATTATACAATGCTTGTGCCAGAGAAGACATAATCTTGGAAGAGGCATGCTTGCCCCCTGTTGTCAGAAGGAGTAAGGCCTCTAAGACGGGGTGGGGTATCTCACTGTTGAGTATCCCAGCAGGCCAGTCTTGGCCTGCAAGGCCCTTTCCCCCAAATGACATTCATCTGCCCATCAGCTGACATTACTTGCAATGGGTGGCAGGACAGGGTTTCATCCTGCATTGGCTACATTGGCTTCTAGCAGACAAGCACAGAAATTTGCACATTCAGCTTGCAATATTGTGAAAGAACCAAGTTTGCATATACAGTAGCACCTTGGTTTATGAACTTAATACATTCCGGAAGTCCATTCTTAAACCAAGGCGTGCTTTCCCATAGCAGCAGGGGACTCAATTTGCAAATGGAACACACTCAACAGGAAGTGAAACATGTTCTGCTTCCAAAGCAAAGTTCACAAACCAAAACACCTACTTCCGGGTTTGCAGCGTTCTTAATCCCAAGTTGTTCATAAACTAAGCTGTTCTTTAACCAAGGTAATGCAATGCTTGGGGCAAGGGGAATTTCCCAACCCCTCCTTTTCATTGCAGGTGCCTCTGAAAGATTTCCCCAAGTTTCTCTCCCCAGAGTCTCATATTCTACCCAACTCTCAGGGAAAACTTTTGTTGGGGTACGCAGAAAGCTGCAGTGAAGAATTCCCTTTGCAGAAGCAACTGAATGTATTGATTTATCTATCACTGTTTATACTCTTCCATCATGAACACAAAGCAACATGCCTGAGATTTCCAGGTTATCTCCTATGAATACATTAGCCAGGCCTACTTGGTTTCACTAAGATTGCTGTCTGTGGCACACGCCTTCAGAGCTTCAGCAGAAAACAAAACACTTCCTGCTTATTATTACTTTCAAAACCATCCCTTTTACAAGAAATGTTCCATATGTTTATAGTCTACGTTATACTGACCTGAGCAATGAGTAAGTTAGTTGTAAGCATGTGAGGAAGCTGCTTGTATTTTTTACTTAGAAGAATAACACCAAGGGACCAGATCTGAAATACAGGTAAGAGATTCAAATTCCAGTTTCTTTACAAAAGAAGGGAGCACATCAAATGCATGATTGTTTGGTCAAAACCTGTCCCTTGTGAGAGTCAGCATTCCGATTTTTACAAGCAAGTTAATTATCAAGCCCCTTAAAAATGTTCCGTTTGCTTAACAGGTAGAAACCACCACTGACTCCCAACATGCTTAGCAACCCTGTCTTGTCCGCTGCACAAAAAACTTTGAATGCAGCTACAGCTAGCCCAATCAAGAGATCAAGTTTTTCATTTTGGTTTCAAGCTCAGAAGACTTCAGTCTGAAATATCAAATACCCTGAAAACAAGGATTCTTTAGATAGAGCTAGGTGTTATGCAGTTTCAATGCAGCTCCCTCTATTTTGCAGCCTTTACCAAAGGTGTCATGGGCTTTGAAGACACTCAAACTCAGGACGCAAGGAAGAAATGCGCTAAGAGGAAGGCACGCTTGGCAAATCCACACTGCCCGGAAACCAATGTCCCCACTGTGGAAGGACGTGTGGATCTGGAATTGGCCTCCACAGTCGCTTACGGACTCATTGCTGAAACTGCCTTCATGGAAGATAATCTTACTCGGCTACGAGTGATTGCCAAAGAAGACGACCCCCTTCCCCCACATGAAAATATTCATGTACTGTTTTCACCCATAGGGTATAAACACATGGGCTGTATTCAACATAGCACCAAAGAGATTCCTCTCCTGAGCAAGGAGAAATTCTTGCACTGGCAGAACTCTCCCCACTGTAGAGTTCTCCTGACCCTTCTGAGCAAGACTTGGGGAGGGCACAGAAGGAAGTCTAGCAGGAATCCCTGGCACTGGCTTCTGCTGGCACAAGTTAGTTGGACAGAGGCCATTCCCCACCCCACCCCACAAATACAGACATATATATGAAAATGTAATTTGTGAAACAGTCCTCATTCTGGAACAGCACAGCACAAGAAGTGCTTGGTGTCTTATTCATAAAACCAGAACATCCGTAGATATACGTGTAAATAGGGTTACCTGCCAAAAAAACACCATTTGACAGTGTAGGGGGCGGGGGAGGGAAATCTATTAATATGTCTGGTACAGTGGTACCTCGGGTTAAGAACTTAATTCGTTCTGGAGGTCTGTTCTTAACCTGAAACTGTTCTTAACCTGAAGCACCACTTTAGCTAATGGGGCCTCCCGCTGCCTTACGATTTCTGTTCTCATCCTGAAGCAAAGTTCTTAATCCGAGGTACTATTTCTGGGTTAGCGGAGTCTGTAACCTGAAGCGTCTGTAACCTGAAGCGTATGTAACCCGAGGTACCACTGTATTCTGAAGCTTTCAGGACAACCGCTTTAGCCCTGTGCTGTCTTATACAATTCCAAGACTGTTTGCCACTATCACAAGTTGGTAATGTTACAGGTAACCTTTTAACCAGAAGGGTTAGAATTTCACATAGCCCAGATTGTCAGCTTCTATTAACCTGCAAGTCTTCCAGCAACTGGCTATGGTAGAAACTGAAAACCCAACACCGTGCATGTTTACTTGGAATTAAACACGCTGTGTTCAATGGCAATTACTTCCAAGTAAACATGCTCAGGTTTACACTTTCAGGCTTACATGTTTGAACATGCAGGTTTATATGCTTCATTCCCCCCCCCCTTCACAACAATGAAGTTTCGAAAATTTAAAACTCACCAAAGAGACAAGACTGACGATACTAATATCAAAGCTAACGTTTTGGATTGCAGATGCCAGTCTAGTGGGATCCATAGACGGGATGGTTAACAGCCAGGCAGAAACATACATGATGGGGGCGGAGACAAAAGTGCTGATCACCATACCAGACGTTATCTGCAATCAGAAATTAAGGTGACAACAAGGACATATGACTTCAACTGCAGATCAGGAGAGGAATATAAATGGGTGAAAACACAACTTTAATGATGTGTGAGCTTTGTGGATCAACATCACCTGATGCGATTTATAAATGGAAAGTATTCAGCAAGTAAAAGCCCGCAACACCATTTAATAATTAATAATCAAAATCTTAATATCATCAAATTTGTATCCCACCCTTCAACCTAAAGATTTCCAGGGGAAATATGCAATATTAAAATACAAAGCTTAGTACAAGAACCATAAAACAAACAATATACAGTGGAACCTCAGTTTTCCAGCATCTCGGAAGCCGAACATCCGGAAGTAATTGCTTCCATTTCTGAACGTGCCTCGGAAGTCAAACGGCTTCTGAGGCGCATTTTTCATTTTTCCCTATTGACTTTGCAGCCAGCCCACTGATCCTCGGTTTTCGAATGTTTCGGAAGTTGAACGGTCTTCCGGAACAGATTACGTTCAGAAACTGAGGTTCCACTGTACAAAACATCAAGAATGGAGAAAGTTAAGACAATCTATAGCATAACCCTCTTGCTTCAACCAAATCCAATGCAATCCGTAATGCATAATCCACAAATGGGTTAAAGATGCATGTATGAAAAGGTTGAAGACCACTGGAGTAATATTTTATTATTTGTTTCATAAAATTTATATACCAATTACAGTGGTGCCTCGCAAGACGAAATTAATTCGTTCCGCGAGTTTTTTTGTCTAGCGAATTTTTCGTCTTGCGAAGCACGGTGTCGGAAAAGTTTTGGAAAAGCTTCAAAAATCGCCAAAAAACTCAAAAAAGGCTACCACACCGCGTTCTATGAGTTGCTCCTCGAAGTCAAGTCGCAACTGTATTAAGGGTGTTAAGAAAAAGGAAACAAACTTGCAAAAAACGCAAGATGTTTTCGTCTTGCGAAGCAGCTCAAAAACCGCAAAACCCTTTCGTCTAGCGAGTTTTTCGTCTTGCGAGGCATTCGTCTTGCGGGGCACCACTGTACTCTTGATTCTAAAAACAACAACCAATACCCCTTATTGTAAAAAAACCCCCAACACCTTTACCTTTGCAAAAAGGTAAAACAGTAAAATCGAGAAAAATTCACAACCGTGCTTTTAAATGTACAAAAGTTAAAATACTAAAACAGATTTAAATTATCTCAACTTGTTAAGCATCTGTGCAAGATTTTCTAAACAAGGATGTTTTTAGCAGGTGCCGAAAATAGTCCAATGAAAGTGCCTGGCTTGATGTCAATGGGCAGGGAGTTCCAAAGAACGGTGGAGTTCTTACAAATGCGGAACAGGTATTATGAGGCACCTGTATTAGTGCAAATTCCACTGATCGGAGTGGTCGAGCGGGCACATGTGGGGAAAGGTAATCTCACAGATAAACTGGTCCAAAGCTGCCAAGGACTTTATATGCTAATAGTAATGCCTTGAACTCATTTTTAAGGCGTTTCAAATATTGATAATTTCAACATTCATGCGGATGCTTTACCTCAATCAAGTGGTATTTAAACTTTGTTAAATAAATAATAATAAAATTTAACCAGTTAAGTGACCCTTGAACGTCTGCAAAAAGCATGAAGTAGAAATAACCAGTAATGTTTCATTACTATGAACAAAACAGATTACTGTGTATGTAAGCCAAAATCTGACACATAACTAAATGTTCTTAGGCACAGTGAAATCAATAGGCACAAGTGTATATCGCATTATTATTAACAACTGTGGCCCTTAATCTCTGAGCAGGGTTAAGAAGCCAGGAACGCTTGTATAAGAAAAAAACTGTTGGGAGTAACGGGACACGAGAAGGTGTTAATTTTCTTCACAAGCATAAAACACCCCATGATTGAGCTAATTGCTGGTGCGGTGTCAGCCAAGCCAGTTGCCATGGTAACAGCCCATTGCCCTGACTCTATCTGTGATTAATGCATGTCTGCTCAGCGCTGTGTCTCTGTAAGTCAGTTAGCTGGTTGTCACTTGTCCAATGTTACGTCTTGAATTTCTGAACTTATATAGAGCAACTGAGATACTTTGTACTTGCGTGTATCTGTAAATATCTGTATCGGAAAAAACCTAGAGGCTGTATCTATATCTATATCCATATCTACATCCAGAACTGTTTACTGAGCCTTATCTTCTGCAACAGTAACCTATCTAAACCTTTCTCAGCGTCTGTGTGGTGATTGGTACTGGGAGAAACCACCACTGTGTGGATATCTCACCTGAGATTCCCAACAAAATCAATTTTTAGGTCTGCCCTAAGTTTACATTTGTTCACTAAATGTTCAGGAGACATACAATTTCAACCTCCATGTTGAACTGAGTTGCAAATATAGCTACACCAGGAGCTGATGGAAAGACACCATACAGAAATGCATAGTTTGATAAACTGGTGTGGTTGACCACGCTGTCGCTCTTGTCGAACAGTTCCACCATTTCCCTGCATAGAAGCGGCATCAGCAGCCTGCAAAAAAGAAGGGGAAAAGGAAACACAAATTACCCAGCGCCAATCTCAATATTTTCTAGCCTCAAAATGCAGCCGTTAAGGAATACTGGAATGAAAGAGCAGGAAAGGACAAGGACAATCTTTTGAACACATTACTCGCCACAATTCAATGCAAAGTTTCTAAACACTCTTAACACCCCCTGAGACTTAAGTGTCATGCTGGAAGGACATATAGGAATTCTGCTTTAAATTTTGCCTGTGTGTTTTTAAGTAGTCATGCTTGTGAAAATATTAATCAGATGATTCATCAGCTGCAGCTTAAGATGTAGATGTTGAGTCACCTACAGAGTGATCTCCTTAATTACAGTTTACGGATGCTTGATGAATTCAATCATTTTGCCACTTCCTCCTTTAGCACCTCCACTGCTCCAGAAGGTTGGGGGAACTTACACAACCATGTTGGAGGAAGTGCTGGAAGAAGGTTGGCCGAGAAGTCACTCTCCCCACCCTTCCGTCCACAGGATCCCTCTCTACTGGATCAAAAGCTCTCTGTGGATGGAAGGAATCTTTTCATTAGCAGAAGGCAAAGTACAGAAACAACCCAATGGGTACAAGAATTGTCCCCCAAACAGTCTAATATGTACTCCCAAAATGCTAACCGTTAACAGGAAAAATAAATGTTGGAGACCATTCCTGCACCAATTTCATACTGCTTCTATCCTATGAGAGGAGCTATGCACCCAATACTGAAAGTAATAGAAACACAAATGATTGAGAGGGAATCAAACTTACAGTTTAGCTGTGATGAGAAGAATCAGTGCAACAAATGTACCCTTCGTCAGCTTCTTTATTTGGCCCACCATTGTGAGGCCCAGATAAAAGAGTGCTGAGCCAGAAAACGAGCTGCCAAGTCCATCAAAGAAGTTTTCCAAATATTCAGGGATTTTTTGCTTAAGAATGAAGTTTGAGCCAATTCCTATGAAGACCATGAACACAATTGGGTTCTGCAGCACTCGAAGAAGCCCAAGTCCCACAATCTTGATTCTGCTGTGAGAGAGATTTTGATTGTCTCGCGATTTCTGGATTTCACAGAAGATAAATCCTAAGGGATTTAGCATCATAAGAGATATTGGTGCAACCAGGTAAATGTACTGGAGATACTCTGGATATGTGGTTTGATATAAAGCTTCAACTAAAAGAGAAAGAGAAATGGAAAAAGAATTATTGACAAATATTTTAATGGAAATGTTTACACCCACACACATCACTCTATTCTTAAATATATGCAGTTTCTGAAAGTCACATGGGCCGAGATCCAAAGATTTTCATCCACAATCTACTGTTCATGCAGGAGAGCTCTCTTAGGCAAGCAAGCAATCATTATACACTGGTACCTCGGGTTACATATGCTTCAGGTTACATACGCTTCAGGTTACAGGCTCCTCTAACCCAGAAATATTACCCCGGGTTAAGAACTTTGCCTCAGGATGAGAAGAGAAATTGTGCTCTGGCGGCGCAGCAGCAGCGGGAGGCCCCATTAGCGAAAGTGGTGCTTTAGGTTAACAACAGTTTCAGGTTAAGAACGGACCTGCAGAACGAATTAAGTACTTAACCCGGGGTACCACTATATGTGCGTTATATGCATGTGTGTGTGTGTGTGTGTGTGTGTGTGAGAGAGAGAGAGAGAGAGAGAGAGAGAGAGAGAGAGAGAGAGAATAAGAAGTGGGTGGTTGCACAGCAACTTCAAAAAGTTATTTTGACTGTGTGATTAAAGAAATCAGTTGATTTAATGGCTTGACTAAAATTGACACATTTAACCAACTGATTCAAATGTGCATTAGTAAAAATAGTTTTGAAACAAAAAAACACAGAGTTAATTTTTAGGTGCAGGGGGGAAAAGGTGTTGACAACATTGAATGGCTTAAAATCTTTCCATACTAGATTGCTCTTCCGGTAAACTGATGCACTCCCTTTGCTCAGATCCTGAAGATTGTATGCAACTAAGTCTAGTGTTAGAAATCCCACAGGCACCAGACGAGTTTTGTGACTGGCGTGGGTCTAATTGTGACCACATGGAGCTCTCTAGATGCAGATGCCAGGCTGGCAACTGCCCTATCTATCTGGCTGGCCCCTCCAGCTTTCTGAAGCAGGCAAACAGAAGAGCTTATTGATTGCATTTCTATCCCTTCCTTTTCTCTAAGAAGTACATGGTTCACACCCCACCCCCGGCTTGGTTAATCCCTACAACGACCCTGTGAAGTAGGTTAAGAGGCTGTGCCTGGCCCAAGGTCACCCAATGAGCTTTATGGTTTAGAGGAGATTTGAACTCAGGTCCGAGTCCAGCAGTCTACACTACCCTGGCTTCCTAGAGTACTTCTGCTTACGGGGCAGCTATATGAATTTAGGTGAATAAATATGGGGAAAGCAAAATGTCACTTAAGAGAAGGATCTGAAATATTTGCCTTGAAGCATGGGTTCGTTTTATTCTAGATTGTTTCAATGTGTTGTAAACCCCTTTGAGATTCTTTTTCTTTATAATAATAACTACTTTCATTGGGGGGGGGGGAGAGAGATGGCGCCTATACATTCCTTTATGGCGAACGTAACCCTGGTTTAAGGGGGCCATTAGGCAATTAGCTTATATATCTGAGTTTCTAACATTGAATAAGTCCTACTCAGAGCAGAGCAACCGAAATTAATGAAGCCAGGTTAGCCATGCACAATGAACTTCAACAAGTCTATTCTGACTAGGATTAGAATCAGAGTTGGAAGGGACCACGAGGGTCATCCAGTCCAGCCTCCTGCAATGCAAGAATATTTTGCCCAATGTGGGGCTTGAAACGATGACCCTAAGTTTAGAGAGTCTACTAGCTTTGGGTACTGCCCCCTGAACTTTGAAAAACAATCCAGCACTCCCATTAACTTGCTCCCATTAGGTCTGCCCTCATTCCATTGTTGAAACCGTATTCACATTATGCTACACTCAGGATGATGATGATAACAACAACAACAACAACAACAATTTATTATTTATACCCCACCCATCTGGCTGGGTTTCCCCAGCCACTCTGGGCGGCTCCCAACAGAATATTAAAAACATGATAAAACATCAAACATTAAAAGCTTCCCTAAACAGGGCTGCCTTCAGGTGTCTTCTAAAAGTCAGGTGGTTGTTTTTCTCTTTGACCGCTGGTGGGAGGGTGTTCCACAGGTGGGCATCACTACCGAGAAGGCCCTCTGCCTGGTTCCCTGCCACCTCACTTCTCGCAGTGAGGGAACCACCAGAAGGGTCTTGGAGCTGGCCCTCAGTGTCTGGGCTGAGCAATGGGCGTGGAGGTACAGTGGGCCAAGGCCGTTTAGGGCTTTACAGGTCAGCACCAACACTTTGAATTGTGCTCGGAAAAGTACTGGGAGCCAATGTAGGTCTTTCAGGACCTGTGTTACATGGTCTCGGCGGCCACTACCAGTCACCTGTATAGCTGCCGCATTCTGGATTAGTTGTAGTTTCCAGGTCACCTTCAAAGGTAGCCCCTTATAGAGCGCATTGCAGTAGTCCAAGCGGGAATAAAATACCAAGCATTGGACTGTATCTCTCCCATTGCCATGAACAAATAGTCACAATCTATTAGAATGCTTTCCGGTACAAAATGCAATACCCGCAGAGGCTCCTGCCTCCTGCATGTGTGAATGCCGTCTTTCAGATTTAGGTCCATACAAATCTGGGACACACCAATGAGGCCCTGATCTTTAAATCAGACGTCTGAAGCTACTACTAAGCTTTAAGGAAAGGGCCACTTGGCTTCTGTCAACCATATCATCTTTATGCACCCATCTGTACCTTCAAGAGTACTACCAGACTGTAAAGAGATTGGCAACTGAAAAGTCCTAGAAATTTTGCTGCCTTAGCTAACTATTCACAACCCTCTTTAATCTACGGGCAGAGTTCAAGCATTTGCTGCTGGCTTATTAACCTATGACTCTGTTGTGGGTCCTTATCTGCAGGGATTATGTGGCGACAATAAAAGATCCCAGGCAGTTATTCTGGTGACATTAAGCTCTTGCAGGAAAGAGCTTTGCAGAATGCCTGTTAAAACGCTACAGGTGCTATTCCAAAGCTGGTGCAAGGTTAACTGCAAAACAACAGAAGAAGAAGTAATATAAAAGACAGTATGAAGCACACACCGAGACTGAGATGAAATGTGCACTAGGGAGCCCAGATACACAGCATGGAGGATGGTGATAGGCTGTGGTATCAGCTGCTATTCAAACACACAAAGAAGTGGTAAAGCTTCACCTTGAACCAGTTGAGAGTCAGGGAAGCCTTGGGCTAAATAAATATAGCACTGCATATAGCCTGGCCCTTTTAAGGTGCCACCTTAGAAGCATAGGAGATGAGGAGAAAAGGGCATCTATGGTAACAGAACATGCTAGCAAGCCACATTATGGCATGAAGATGACAAGCGTCGGCCCAGAAACCCTCGCTGCTTTCGCACAAAGGTCCTTCAGGAATACATGAGGCTGAAAGCATTGACAGAAAGCAAAAGGCACCCCCCTCTAGCCAAAACCTAAATAACATTTTTTACGGTGTCACTGAACTGCAACCGAACGCTCAATGTAGCTCACAAAATATTTGAAGGAAACAATGCAAACATATTAAAACTGTACTGGGGGGGGGGGTGTCAAAAATTCCTGAAAGCAACAACAGCATGCCTCCCCAAGCAGGAAGTAAAATGCGACACTACCATAGAGAAGGCTGTAACATAAACGTCAAGGCCACCCCCTCGAGCTGCCACTGTTTTATATGAGAGAGGACATTTCTATAGGCGAGTCCTATAGAGATATAAAGATTGTGCCTGAAAACTATCCAACAGTCCATGAAGTTTTTCTAGCTATCACAACAGCTTGCCATCTACATTTTACACTCCTGTATAGAGAAAAGGTGTATGCAAATTAAAATCATTTGCATGTATATGCTTAATTAGTTGCAAGGTGGTATTTTGAGAGCAAAAGTCAAGTTGTCACCTAGTTTAGATTTGGGGTGAATGCCCTGATACAGTCAAATGTAAAGAGGAAGGAAGGAGAAGCAGCAATGGCAAAGCAGAGATTTGGTGTCTTTGCGAGAGCCAGTGTGGCGTAGTGGTTAAGAGCGGTGGACTCATAATCTGGTGAACTGGGTTCGCTTCCCCGCTCCTCCACATGCAGCTGCTGGGTGACCTTGGGCTAGTCACACTTCTCTGAAGTGTGTCAGCCCCACTCACCTCACAGAGTGTTTGTTGTGGGGGAGGAAGGGAAAAGGAGATTGTTAGCCGCTTTGAGACTCCTTAGGGTAGTGCTAAAGCAGGATATCAAATCCAAACCCAAACTCTTATCCCTCTTTGCAAACACAGGGAGAAAATCCCAAGTGCTCCCCTATTTGGTAGAAGAAATCCAGAAAAGGAAGCCACAGGGATTCAAACCGCACTTATGTTTGTAGCAACAGGTTTCATATCTTACAAGTCTCAAACTTGTAATATTCTCCAACTTGCATATTCTCAAACTTGACACAAACAACTTCACTGGGAATTTTTAGAGGAGAGGTCAGGCCCTATATGCAAAAAACCTCACCTGTCTTGAAAAAACTCCTAGCTGTATTGGATTTCTAAAATACTCAAAAATCAATTTTCCTCCCTCAGAAAGTCCCATGTTCCATTTTGTTTACAATTTCTCCACTCAGCGTAATTAGAATTACTCATGGTATGTGGTGCTTAAAGGACACCTAACTAATGTTTAACTATGACCTGTTAAGTCCCTTTTAATGATGAGAGTCAAAAACCACGGGATTTGCAGAGCCAATATTTTCTGCCGCATTGCGCCATTCAAGGACTCTCAGCTTACCTCTCCCAGCTGAGAAGCATGATCTTTTAAAACAGATTAGCTGTTATATGCTCTTAAATCAGGGTGGGGCAGAGAGAGAACATGAGAACCGGTCCTAAAACATTTCGCCCCCCCGCATGGACCACTTGAAAATTGCAGAGGGGTATTAGCAGAGCACAGAATGAGATGCTTTTCTCCTTCAACACTGCCTTTGTCAAAACCAGACCATGTTATGGGAGTCACAGAGGGGGTTCGTTCTCAGCTGCCAGAGAAAATAAGTACAGAGCCACACAGATTCTTGAGTGTTCCATCAGTGCTCCAGAGATCAGCAGAGTGGAGCATGTGGACCACTGCTTGATGGTCTCTGTCTCAGAATACAGAGGAACTGTGCTGTTGGCTTTTGTCAATTTCGAGAAACAATGGATTGCATTTCCAGGAGTTAAGTCAAACTGCTGCGTCAGCAGCAACAAAGTGACCTCCCCAGGGTGCAAGCCTGGGCAGTGAGTAAGGCGGTCTTGGGCTGGCTAGATGACAAGGCCTTGCCAATGTGGTCCAAAGGAAAGCAGAGCAATGTGTTTGGCAGCAGTGTGGTTTTAGGAGTTGCTGGAAGGAGCCAACCAACTTCCTTAGGAGCTCCATTTTGAATTTGTGTAGGGTTTCCTCCGTAGTCTTTTCTTGTCCCAAAGATATTCCACAAGGCAGCGGAATACCAGCCATCTAAATCAGGTCAACGTTAAGAAGAAAATTCACTACAGTGGTACCTCTGGTTGCGAACGGGATCCGTTCCGGAGGTCCGTTCGCAACATGAAAAGCCCGCAACCTGAAGCACCGTTTCTGCACAGGTGCGCGGCACGATTTGGCGCTTCTGCACATGCGCAAAGCATGATTTAGCACTTCTGCGCATGGACAAGCGGCGAAACCCGGAAGTAACCCTTTCCGGTACTTCTGGGTCACCGCGGGACGCAACCTGAAAAAACTTAACATGAAGCAAAAGTAACATGTATGACTGTAGTTTCTTCTGAAGTGTATGCAGCACACACACACACACACACACACACACACACACACACTGAACTAATCTCAAGGCTGCAGACTGCGGTTCTGCACATATGCAGAAATGCCACTGCATGCAGAATTCTATTGAACTCAGCTTTTAAGTATAAAGCTTCAATCCCATGGAAAAAACACACTCTCTCTCCCCATCACTAGCAGGTGCAGGAAAAAATTAGGCATACTGACTTCATACTGATTTCTAAAATTCCCTATCATTCTGTCTCATTGATGACCACTCTGCTGAAGTGATTTAATCACATTCACTTAAACTTAAGCACTAATGGCAACTAATCCAACTAGCCGAAGGGGAAAACAAACAAACAAAATCCAGAAACAAAAGAATGAATTGGAATTAACTTCAAGCTTCTTTGATCAAAACAGTCAAGGATCCACACATCCAGGGTCAATACACTTTGCAAGCTCTGTTTTTGTTCTGCTTTCTTAAAGTAGAACACAGCTGGTAGGATCTGGACACAAGCAGAAACGTTCACCTGCTCACTAAGCCAAAAGCCTCTCAAACTACAGTTTTATACGCAGGCATGCTGCTGAAATTGCATCGAAGTCAACAGGGATCAATCAATTTAACTGTGTCAAGGCCATTCACAAAAAGCAGTCATCATCTGAACTGGCTCCAAGGCAGCCTCTTTCTGCTGGATCAACTGAACATTGCCAACAATGCTAAACGTCCAATCCTGAGTTATCCCCTAACAAGGGTTTTCAGTGAGGCATAATGACTTCTCCAATAGTATACAGCATCATAGGTGCATGCATGAGTTGTATCCAAAGGTGTGCAGGAATTTTTGCTGATGGAACTATTTGCTTTACTTGTTCTAGAATATTGCACAACAAAAATGAAACTACATCCCAATATATTAATCCACTTGTACAGCAAGTTGTACAGGCTGGGCAACTTCCCGCCCAACCAAAAGCATGAGAACAGTTATAGGACCTTCCTATTATATCACCGGATAAGCCTTTGTGTACATGTTTGCAGAACAGTGCCAATGGCCACTTTTCCAACCCTTGCTTGTGGTTTTCTTTTTCTTTTGTGGGGGGCATCCAACCAATTCTCTGTGACAGGGAGCCAAACATTCTCAATCTTTGTATGTGAAGACCTTAGACACAAGCAAGCATCACAGCTAGTTAAAGTAATTGCTGGATACAAAATAATTGCCTGAACTAAATTACCATATTTTTTGCCCTATAGGACACACTTTTTCCCCTCCAAAAATGAAGGGGAAATGTGTGTGTTTCCTATGGGGCGACTGCAGGCTTTCACTGAAGCCTGGAGAACGAGAGGGGATGGTGCGCACCAATCCCTCTCGCGCCCCGGGCTTCGGGCAGATATCCGCAAGCCTGGGGAGCCCGGCGGGAGTTCCCACCGGGCTCCCTAGGCTTGCGGATAGCAGCCTGTTTTGGGGGCTGGGGTCGGGGGAAGCTCGGGCTTCCCCCGCTCCAGCCCCGCACCTGCGGGGGGAAAAATAATTTCCCCCCCTTTATTCCCCCCCCAAAAAACTAGGTGTGCCCTATGGGCCGGTGCGCCCTATAGGGCAAAAAATACGGTACTAAAGGATGATCTTGGATACAGATTCTAAAAGAAAGAACTCTTCCCATTTTAGCCATATTAACATAGATTTGGATGGAACACCGCTTGTGGAAGAGGACAGATGGCTGTTTCAGCTTCCCTTCTTTCTGCAGACCACTCTGCCACCTAAAAACATGCTCCAGGCAGTTTGAGGGAATGGCATGGGAGGCTGCAGGGGGGGAAATCACCAAAAACGACTTTTCTTTCTATTAGCTGAACCTTCCAGAGAATGCAAACTCTTTCCATGAATGGAGGGGGTTCTCCTAGTCATTCCCACTGGGAATGTTTAGTCTGTCAACCTACTGGTGGACATTATTGCCATTCACCCCAGAAAATCAACACAAGAACTAGAAAAATAAGTATTCAACTGGATCAATTTTTGGTGGTAAAGAAATGGAAAAGTTCTACTGCTGCCAAGAACACCTTACATTGAAAACATGCCTTCTCACTGAACAATTCTGAGTGAAACTGACAGACGACAACAACTAATTGGGTAGTACATGGCTTTGCTTAGTAGAGTGGCTGGGGTAACTCAGCCAGATGGGCGGGGTATAAATAACAAAATTAATTATTATTATTATTATTATTATTATTATTATTATTATTATTATCTAATCAGTTCTGCTTCATGAGACTCATAGTGCAACAGAATGTGCTCTTTCTCAAATTCAAAAGCACAAATTAGCAGCTGTAACAACAGTGCACGCACCATGTACATCATCAATGCAAACAAGTCACTATGCATTCCTAAGGCACAGAGTGTTATGAAACAATCTCATTACAAACAAAAAAATACATAAATTTGTTTCTTACCTATAGGATAGCCCAGTGCAAAGTCATTGCTCTGAGTAGCAAAAATAGGAAACAGTCCAGCTCTGCTAAACCGCCTCTCAGGAGTAGCTATCAACAGTGTTAAAATGCAGACCAAGAAGAACACTGATGCTTTGGCAACAAGGATGCTGTATAAAAAGGACCAATTCACGTTGGAAAAATTCAGTACAACCATGTTTTTGAACAATAAAGCTGGGAGTGCAAAACAGGAGACAAAGTTTCCGAGTCCTTTGGCCTGAGTTGATGTGATTATGTTAACTCTTCCAGCTATATATCCACAAAGGATTATGCCAAAGCATTGTAACAAGGCTGGGAAAAGCTTACTTATTGACATAGAAGGAGAATTGCTGGTAAAGTTCAGCTGGTACCCAAATCTGCCTGAAAGCAGATTGGACATATTGGCTGAAGAAGAGAGATTCTTTGTGCTGACATACGTGTAAATATCCATATTCATTCAGCGCTTCTGAAAACGTAGCATGTGGATTCTGATCTGTAAAACAAGGAAGGCAGCGTTCGTTATTGTATTGCAGTGAGATTGAGAAAGCCCCTCACATCGCAGTAAAATGGAACAAAAACAGGAACCCTAAAAGGGAACTGGAAGTAGGAGACAAGGCCAATAGGGAGCTGAAATAAGTATTATTCCGTTGAAAGAAAAGATAAGATAGCACATCTAAAGAAGTTATCCTTAAGCAAGATAACACAACTTCTCCATAAGGAAAAAAAAATGTTTGTCTAGATTTTATTTATGTTAAAATACCAAAACATGATTTTCAGAAGTTTATTTTTTCTTCTGTTTTCCTATAATCAAACTATTTCAGCAAGTTTTATGATTTCAATCATTTCTAGATTTGATGTCAGGTCACTGAAGCTTGCCATATTGAAGAATCAAAACCGGTGGGTGCAGGGAGAAGGACTCTGGATTTCATTAGCAACGGAAGCCATAATACAATAATTTGTCATGCAATCAGTGTAGAGATAAGACCGTTTATCACATCATAATGGGAACATTGTACATGTTCAGCCACACATGAACCTCCAGGGCAAACAAGAAGATGCACTGGTCATCCAGTTCCAATGGAGTCGCAGTATCGGCAAGATCTTCCCTCACAGAAAATGCAGGAAACTTGCCATTCCCATGATGCACCTGGCTGGCTAGCTGCTATCATTGTTGAATGGTCACTTTAAAATGTGAAGGTTCATTATTGTTTCTCAAGTTGTGTATGTCTTTAAGGGCCAGGGCCAGGGCAAATAACGAGACCCAGTCTTACAGCTGTGAAACATAGCAGGTGCTGCTAGGTTGTGTCAATTAAGCTGTGTCAGCATTTGGGCATAGTATATAAGGAGCAGCACCTAGCTCTCTCCTTACCCTGGGGCAGGGGTCTGCAACCTTTAAGACAAAAAGAGCCACTTGGACCCGTTTCCGAAGGAAAAAAACCTGGGAGCCGCAAAACCGGGAAGGTGACGTTGGGACAGTGCGTGACTAACGCACGCACCGCCCCCATGCGACGTCACAGCCAGTACAGCGCCCGCCACAGTGGGGAGTGTCAGGGCGCACAATGCACCTCCTCCCCTCGCTAGTATCCGCCCCGGAGCCGTAGCAAAGGTGTAAAAGAGCCACATGCGGCTCCGGAACCGCGGGTTGCAGACCCCTGCCCTGGGGGATGGGTTGGTGGTTGGGTCATGTTTGTTGTTATCTTTAGTGTAAAAGGAGTTTTCGTTTTTGTTATTAAAACCTTGTTTAAGTTATTTTTGAGTCCCTTTTTAATGCATGGTCTCCCCAGCAAGCTCTCTGCAGCGCTACTAAACTGCAAATAGCCAACAATTATAAGCTGCTGTAGATGGGCAAATTGTGCTTCTCTCAGCCTAACTGCCATGTCACTGTTGTATGGGCAGTTCATTATACAGTGGCATGCTGGTGGTCCAGAGGAGCAAAAGCCACAGAATGTTGAGGGTCAGGATTACCCTCCAAGATAAAGAGGGTGGAGAGAGAGAAGAGGCCTGCTTGAGCCCTACAGGTCTGGATGGCACCAAGAACAGGAGTGTTCTTGTTAGTGTGTTAGGATGCCGTGCAACCGTTGTTGTTGTTTTTACAGGTTGCCACTTGTTTCCTCTAATGGCCAATTCAGGTGGTAGAATGCCTATGAGTTAGAAGGCAAAACACAGCCCGCTTAAATTAAGATAGTGGTGTCTATATATTTAGGGCACTCCTTGCATACATACATAAGGTTGTACATAATAAACAAACAGCTCAGGAAAGGCCAAGCTTGCCAAGTGGATTCTAGGAGCCATGGATTGTTTGAAAATTGAGGTCAGCATTCATGGGCGTAGCCAAGATTTTTGTTGGGGAGAGGGCGGGACTTTTGCTGGGGAGGGCAGAATTGACATGATTGGTCAGTTAGTTAAGTACACTGGTACCTCAGGTTACAAACGCCTCAGGTTACAAACTCCGCTAACCTGGAAGAGTTACCTCGAGTTGAGAACTTTGCCCCAGGATGAGAACGGAAATCATGTGCTGGCAGCACAGTGGCAGCAAGAGGCCCCATTAGCGGAAGCACGCCTCTAGTTAAGAACAGTTTCAGGTTAAGAACGGACCTCTGGAACAAATTAAGTTCGTAACTAGAGGTACCACTGTATTTCTATTGTTTTACTTAATCTTGGGGGGCAGCTGTCCCCCTTTGGTTAAACCATGTCAGCATTGTAGGCTGGAATCTTAAGAGGTGTGGCTGCAGCCCAAAATGTTGTAGCTGGTTCAGTTTGTATTCCTTATACAGTATAGGTTAATAAAGTCGTACCTTGGTTTTCGAACAGCTTAGTTCTCGAATGTTTTGGCTGCCAAATGCCGCAAACCCGGAAGTGGCTGTTCTGGTTTGCAAACTATTTTTGGAAGCTGAACTTCCAACGGGGTTTCTGCGGCTTCCGATTGGCTGCAGGCGCTTCCTTCAGCCAATCAGAAGCCGCGCTTTGGGTTCCGAACGTTTTGGAAGTCAAACGGGCTTCTGGAATGGATTCCATTCGACTTCCAAGGTACGACTGTACTCAGGAATATGCAGATCAACTGTGCTTTGGAAGAATTCATGATTATGGGCAAAGCAGAGATTCTTGTGTAAACTGTGTAGGTCTGTCTGCATTTAGTTTCCATTGTGAAGAAAACTGTGGTTTTATTTGCATATTCACAAATAGTAATACAGTGGTACCTCGGGTTAAGTACTTAATTCGTTCTGGAGGTCTGTACTTAACCTGAAACTGTTCTTAACCTGAAGCACCACTTTAGCTAATGGGGTCTCCTGCTGCTGCCGCGCCACTGGAGCACAATTTCTGTTCTCATCCTGAAGCAAAGTTATTAACCTGAAGCACTATTTCTGGATTAGCGGAGTCTGTAACCTGAAGCGTATGTAACCCAAGGTACCACTGTATATATATATATATATATATATTTTGGGGGGGTGCTGATTGTTACAGAAAGGTGATCATTTCTGTCTCATTCACATTTAAGAAGTCTGTTAGGCCTTAATTTGGGTAACTTTGGGCAAATATCCAACTGAAACAAGATGCCCTAAAATGTTATCGTAAGCCAAGTGTACGAAATGTCAAAGAGGACAATGTTTCTACAACAAAAGAATCTTTGTAGATAAATTTATCTGCTATTTAATGGAAGATATACTGATTGAATGTAGCTTTTTCCAACCAAGCTGAAGTAAAATCTCTGTAGGAGGAAGCTAGCTGCATAATTTTACCCTTTTGTTACCCTACTCAAGATTTTTTAAAGGCATAAATCAGGGGTCAGCAAACTTTTTTTCAGCAGGGGGCCAGTCCACTGTCCCTCAGAACTTATGGTGGGCCGCACTGTATTACTTTTTTTTGGGGGGGGGGGGGGAATGAACGAATTCCTATGCCTCACAAATAACTCAGAGGTGCATTTTAAATAAAAGGACACATTCTACTCATGTAAAAATACGCGGATTCCCGGACTGTTCGTGGGCCGGATTTAGAAGGTGATTGGACCGGATCTGGCCCCCAGGCCTTAGTTTATCTACCCATGGCATAAATTGTACACTTCTTGTAAACCAAGCAAAACCTTCTACAAGTCACCTCATATTTTAAATCTGGGGATCAAACAATCATACCCTGACACAAGACAGATAAAGTGCCATTGTGAAGGTATTTTAATGTTTGAGATGGTTAATAAAGGGGGGACCACAACAGCAGTCGTCATAGGACCTCCCTCAAATTAAGCAATCTCAAATTTTATTAATTCAAAACTCTTAACAGTTCTTTGCCCATCATTGTTTCTCTGAAAGCATCTAAGACACATAACAATACAAAAACGTTTATCTGAGGTTTTTTAAAATAAATAAGTAACAAGAGAATAGAAAACATCTACAAAGCCTAACAATCATAAGAATATTATTCTCCCCAGATGGCAACAACCATCCTTAGACCCCTGGCTTGTATACAAATAGCGCAGTCAAATGTCACAGAAGTCACACCTTTCACATAAAATTGTTTATTATCATATGAATAACCGTATTTTTCGCTCTATAAGACGCACCAGACCACAAGACGCACCTAGTTTTTGGAGGAGGAAAACAAGAAAAAAAATATTCTGTATCTCAGAAGCCAGAACAGCAAGAGGGATCGCTGCGCAGTGAAAGCAGAAATCCCTCTTGCTGTTCTGGCTTCTGGGATAGCTGCGCAGCCTGCATTCGCGCCATAAGACGCACAAACATTTCCCCTTACTTTTTAGGAGGGGAAAAGTGAGTCTTATAGAGCAAAAAATATGGTAAGTTCTCAGAAAGGCTCCTAACATTTGCACCGCTGATGTGAAGGGTTAACATTAATCTCTTTGACAAATAGGAAGCTGAGTAAACATCAGGTTTCCTTACTAATTCTGTTGACAAAGCAAAGGTCTGGCCTGTCCATTTTCATTTATTATGCCCTTATGAATCTAAAGTCCCAGTCGTCACTTAAATCTTGCCAAAAGACAGGTGTGGAAGTAAACTGCTGCCAAGTTCTCCTACTGAATCTGCTTTCCTCCAGGGTTGGTAAATATGGGGCAAGCCTCTCAGAGTCATGTTTTGTCCAAGGGACTGCTGGTCACCAAGGTCAAATATAGTATACCAAGAATGCCACTACCTATCTTTTTATTTCATTGTGGTGTTGTCTTTTTTAGGAGGGAGGAAGACAGCTTTTAACCTTCATGCAACAGCAGTCAGGGAGCAAACCTAAGAGCACAGCATAATGTAACTTCACCCCACCCCACCCCGTTTACCTAAGGTAAAGGTACCCCTGACCGTTAGGTCCAGTCGCGGACAACTCTGGGGTTGTGCACTCATCTCGCTCTATAGGCCAAGGGAGCCAGCGTTTGTCTGCAGACAGCTTCCGGGTCATGTGGCCATCATGACTAAGTCGCTTCTGGCGAGCCAGAGCAGCGCACGGGAATACCATTTACCTTCCCGTCGCAGTGGTACCTATTTATCTACTTGCACTTTGACGTGCTTTTGAACTGCTAGGTAGGCCGGAGCAGGGACCGAGCAACGGGAGCTCACCCCGTCACGGGGATTTGAACCGCAGACCTTCTGATAGGGAAACCCTAGGCTCTGTGGTTTAGACCACAGCAAAAATAGGACCGCAGTAAGTCATCAGTGCCAAAAGACCAAGTTGGTCAGACTACGACCAAATTCATATCCTCAATTGGCCATAAAAAAACCCAGAGTGTTCGATCAGTCACACTCTCATAGACTATTCTGCTTTACAAACCAAGGCATAAGGATGATGATGATATAATAATAATAATGGATGGGACTGAATTACAGTTTTTTAATATAAAAAAGGTTCACAACAGCAGCTAACAGTAGTTAATATAAATACCAAACCTTTTGACGATTATTTTTATTGCTATTTTCATTAACGGTAGTGCTTTAACAATAGTGGACCAATCAACAGGACAAATATTTTTGGCCAGTCAAATGCAAAACACAAGGTGATCCATATTCTAAGCCAGCCAACCGCCTCAGTGCCTCTGCCCCCAAATAAACATAATGATTCAATTCCAGTAAAGATAATGGTTAAATTCCTATTTCTACTTTGCCACTTGAGAAAATAGGCTGAACTGAACTGGGCTGACAAAAACAAGCATCCCAAAAAGATGTGCCAGTTCTATGCACTGTATCCAAACAGTGCCAATGGACCAGATGGTGATATGCTGTGATATTCACAAACATGCATGCAAGTCTCACTGAAATCATGCCACATTAATAAATAAATAAAACAAAACACCACCTAAATATCTTAAGTATAATATCACAATGCTATCAATATTATTTGTAGGGCTGCTGCCTAGTTAAGAAAGAATGGTTGATTGACTATATGAACTTTAATTGGCTGCCCAATTAAATCCAGATATGCAAACAAAGGAGGGTTCTAAAGAAAAATATGCTTGCTTCCTTTTTAGATGAGGCACACATGCACCACTTCAAGCATATTGCCTCACATATAGAAAGGAATGCTTGTCAAAGTGGTATATTGTTATATCTGGTTTATGCAGCATCAAAAGCAGTCAAACATTTTAAAGTCTAAGACACTACCCTAAGACCAAGTAACTGCAACTGCAGTTGCAGTTTGGAAGAAGAACATAACAAAATATTTTACTGCACGTTAACACCACAGTTATGACTAAATGCTGCAATTACACCTCCAAAGTGGTGAAAAATACCTACTCAACCCACCCAAAAAATCATCTGCTGATTTAAATAGGAACAGGATGCACCTAACTTTCTGTCGACTTTAAGAAAACTCATGTTTCCCCTCATCTGTAAAAGGGGGAACCGATATTCACCATCACCTTATGGAACCAGATACCCAGCTGTTCTCTTCTTGCAAAAAAAAAAAAAAAAGAAGAAGAAAAAGAAACAGAAACACCTCTTCGGTTGGTTTCAAGCGCAGATAGGGCGATTTAAAGAGAAACCACACAAATGCCTTGTAAATTGCCCCCCACCGCCCACGACTCGGCTTATCTGGTTTGCAACGCGCGAAAAGGCCGGGCCGAGATGCAAACCGCTGCCGGGCTGCGATTACTTGATTTAAAGGGAAAGGGTCGCCGCCAATCCGCCCGCGGCAAACGCCTTGCACCCACCCCGAAAGACGCGCCGCAGCCAATGGGATCCTGTTTACCAGAGAAGGCGATTTGCTGGTGGAGAGTTTGAGCCAGACGCGGCGGCCCTCGCGCGCCGGCGGACGAACCTGAAGGGGAGACCCCTAAACGCAGACGCAACACGCAGACGCAGCCACATGGCAACCTGAACCAGAGGGCGGGAGTCGCCCCACAACTGCACCGACCCCAATAAAAGCCGTGCACACAAACACGTCCCAGAAACCCCGTAAATGCAAAGTCACCTGGCAAGTGCAAAGTCATACAGTCCCAAGTCTTTGCGCGCTGGCCCTTTTGGGGTGGCTTCACTTTGGGGCGGCCCCGCTGGGTAATAATAATAATAATAATAATAATAATAATAATAATAATAATAATAATAATAAATAAATAAATAAATAATATGGTCCTAAGTGTTCGCAGGGGGCTCTGCTTCCAGCATCCCCTCCCCCAGCTCTCTCAGTCTCCCATTGCCCTCGTAGTAGTGGCTGCCGTCCAAGGTGAACCTGGCGCGGCGTGTGGAGAGGCGAGCGGCGTCTCCTCGCTGCTGTTTGGGAGCGGAGTCAAGGCGCGGGGGTTATGGAAGGAGAAAGAAGGCAGGAAGGGGGTCCCCTTTCCCTCGTTTACCTGCCCTCGCCCTACGGCGGCTGCAGCAGCAACGGCAGGCAAAGCAAGGCGGGCATCTCCGGCCCACGGCGCCGTTGTAGCCTGGGCGCCCGGGAGCAGCGCGCGTGGGACGGAGCCGGCGGCGCGTGAGCTCAGCGCAGAGGCGGGCCTGCCCGCCAAAACCCGCCCCGCCGCAAAAGGCTGCTTTTAAGATGGCGGCGGCGGCAGCCGAGGTAGCAGCAGCTGCTGTGTTTTTTGTTGTTGCTGCTGCCGCTGCTGCAGTAAAAAGCAAACCAGAGGCCTTGGAGATTCGCGCCGCGCAGCAGCCGCTCGCTCGCCTCCAGGGCACTTGGCGTCTTTTAACAAGAGCTCTCTGGTTTAGTTGGCAAAATGATTTTTTTTTCTACGGAAGGAGCCGCCTTGGGCTGCACGCGCTTTTCTCTGAGGGGGGAAAAAGTCCCGTTTTCTTTAGGTAACCCGCTTCTTGGGTAACACCCGCAACCTCGCGGCAGTACAGGCTTGTCGGAATGGTGGGGAAGGAGGAGAAGCATCCGTGCGCCAGCCACCCCGAGCTCCTTCGAAGAAAAAAGGCCTAAAAATATAATAAGTAAATAAAAGCACATGGCTTCCCCCTCCCCCACTCAGAAAGGATCATGGGAACTGTAGTTTAAGTTCTCTGGGAATTGTAACTTTGTGAGGGGTCAACGACTGGATTCCCAGAAACCTTAGATCAGTGGTTCCCAACCTTTTTGGGGGCCATGCCCCAGCTAAGCATCTCTAAAATCCTGATACCTCCCCCCCACCCTAACATATAATTATTAATATTCAAAAAGTTAACTATTCACGTGGAGGATGCCTAAAAGGCCCTTCACTGTTAATAACTTACTCTCGAACTGCCCCTCTTAAAAATCAAATTGCCCCCTTGTGGGAATCACACTGGGAATCACAGCCTTAGATTAAATGAGCCAACAGCCTGTGTTCACCAGAAACCCCTAAATTTATGGGCCATGAGTGTCTTAAATCTCTACCCCTATTTTCAATGCTTTTTTCTGGAGGTACTCGAGGGTAGCTCTACCGGCACCTTTATATATATATGTGTGTGTGTATATATATATCTATATGCGCACTTATTATTATTTTTATTTGGGATGCCCTTTTAAGAATTCACATTCTTCTGCTAAACCGCTAGGATATTAGCTCTCTAGCATTTAGAAACGAAGAAAGCGCTTTATAGGCAGAAGCACACAGGATGAAGGAAGTGGCAGCATCTGCCCACCACAGCATCCCATCATGGATGGAAGGGAGATGGACAGAGAACATCCCTCTCCCAACAGCCAGATTGCTGCTACTAGTTAAGAAACTGGCTTGGGGGTCTTCTGACCCCTTGCTTACCAATCTCTGTCCTCTGCAGATCCAACGTGGTAGCCCTTGTGTGGCGGGGTGAGAGGTGAGGAAAATCCCCCAGTTCTCCAGATCCGACTCTGGCCCTCATTTGCCCTGCGTACCATAGCCTGCATGATAATCTATCTGTAGGCAAATGACTTTCTGTGAAATGCATTATGCAAAGCACAACCAGGTTTTTTTTAAAAAAAGCAAGACGCTAATAGGTATTAGGTGATACCTAATACTGATAGGTATTAGGAAGGCTGCTATAGGTGTGACATTAACAGAGATAAGCTACTTAAATAAGGATCTGGGCAGAAAAATTGAGAGGAAGAGACTGAACGGGGCATTACATATGGAGAAGGCCGGTGGTTTCTGCAATTGAATACCTGTGTTTGGGTAGAATAAGGCAGTCTCCTAAGATTTAGTTAAATTAAATCTAGATTTAATTTAAATCATCCAGTAAATTTAATTTATTGTATTTTTAACCATGGATGGATCCATTTGGCGTTGACAGCTCAATATCCAAACCGTCCTGGATCTCTATCCTGCAGGTTTATATATAGGCAAGTTGGCGATTTTCATGTACTGGTTTGGATAAAAAGTGCCCTCTAGTGCTGAGCTGTCAACTTACAAATTTATTTACCCAAGTAAAGAGACACGTCAAGTTGCTCATGGGGGGAACCCTCATATTCATCTTTAAACTCTGTGTATGATCTAACCACCCTTTTAGTTAAAAAACACTATTATTCATAATACAGAAGAAATCCCTCCACAGGAGCTGATGGGAATTGTAGTATTCATCTACATGTATCTACAGGGATCCGTGATATACAGGATGTGAGTGGGCCAGCCTACATGCTTACCGTAATTACAATCCACATGGCTGGCTACTATACAACAGGCAACAACAGTTTTGTCATTCACTTTAGTGCCGAGGTGCAATCGAGGAAGTTCAGCATATTTAAGACCCCATTGAAAATAGTATTTGGACACAGCTAATAATTTTTTGAGATTGCACCTTTGCAGGATCAGTGTAAAATGATTCCAATAAAGAAGAGTCATCAGATCACATAGACTGTATCCTAAACACACACACACACACAACAAATACAGTTCCATCTGACAAAACAGTTGCTCCAATTTTATTTTTATTTTTGCTTTGGACAGACACAAGTTTATTTGTTACCTGGTTTCTCACAATTTGAGTCACAGTGATAACATATTTTAAGATATGCATGTTAATAACACAAAGCAAAGTCAAATAGAAAAAAATCTTATTTACATTATGGGCATTGTTTTACTCTAATACACCTGTGCAATCTCATATATATAAAAAAGTGGTGAGTATGTATTATATCAGAGGTTTCCAAACTTTCCATGTTGGTGACAACATTTTTTAGGCATGCATCATGACACAGTAATTCAGTTTTACTAGTAAACAAGAGGTTAAAGTAAAGAACCCCTTTCCAGTCCCGGGAGGAGCATGGGGAATGTTTAGAAAGCTCTGTATTATATAATGGAACTTGCTCTGTAAGTTCACAATCCATTTGATGAATCAAATCATCTGTAGGGTTTAAACATCTGTAAAAACGGGTAAAAATAGGGGTAAAAACATCTGTAGGGTTTAAAACTTTTGCTCATTTTAAGACCTCGGTCTTAAACTCATTCATTTGGAAATTGTTTTGATCTATGTAACTTGCCTGAATATACATACCAAAAAGAGTATTTTAACAAGTCTTACTGAAATCCAAAATATTTCTATACAGTGGGCTTCAGGGTTAGATGTTAAGACAACCAATGGGAAAAGAGATGGGGCTTAAACACTACACCATATACAAAGTACAATTTTATATTTGAAATTCTTGGGGCTGTGGGAACATGATCTAATTTTTGTTGTTGTTTTAAAAAAGACAGCAGCCATTTGGATATTTTCAAAGTGGCTTTTAAGTAACAGTAAGGCACCACTGGGAAGAATCTTTTGCTTTCTGCTGTTTGATCATTGTACATAGTCAAATAAATATTTAATCTAAAATATCGATAATAAAATGATATGCTAGACTTCAAAATGCTGCTTCTATCAATGTATCTGGTGAAAGAAAAAGAAATATGCTTTACACCAAACAAGCCCTATTATTGTTTTTCCTTTTAAGTATTTCCTGACAATACTTAACATATACACACACCAAGGAAGATTCCTATTGGAGAGAAAGTGCTAAAATGTTATCCTCTGAGGAAGACGGAAGCTCCAGGTTTTGCTTCTCTCTCTAAAAGGCCACGTTGCATTCTAAATGCCAAGGCTTTGGTTAGAATTTCAGATAATATTGCACGGGAATTAATTTGCCAATGGTACAGACAATTGGCAGGATCAAATGAAATCACATCACAGAGTTTCTAAATACCATAATCCTGAGAGTTTCTGAGTGGACGTTGCTTGTGAAATCACCAGGTTTTAACCGCTGCATGCTTATTCCTTAATTTGTCTGCCCTCTTGACACCTTTGCTTTTCATTACATGGCTGTTCCTTGCTGTCAAGCTTTTTCACTGCAAAGATCCAGACTGACTAGCTGAAGAACACAGCTCCAGAACTTCACTCACTCAATGAATTGGCAGCAACAAGGAGTAGATAATGCAACCATCTCCACTCTATTGCATAACCAAATTTCTAACTTGAGCGATCAGTTGAAAGCACTGTTGTCAATTTCTCTCTGCCATCTTTAAACAACATATTCTAAGAGGGAATTTGCTCTTAAATCAGCTTACACAAAATGTACAATTATTTTTTTTAAATCCCCACTGTAAAACTTTGTACTTCATTTGTTCTTCAGAAGGCTGAAGTGTTCCATTCCAGGAACAAAAATGTAATAATTTAACATTTTACATCCTGCTTTTAAAAAATAATAATACACACATACACACAATACTAATTGAGCTGAAACTGGAACTGTTAATTAATACTGCATATATGTAAAGGATTGTTAAGTGAATAGGAAAAGAGTCTGCTGAAAAATCCATTATTATTGTATGCTTGATCCCAAAAGGTATTGCAAGACGTTGCTGTGCTTATGGCTGAAAAAAGGTCTTTCCAATTTTGCAACGAGACCTGTGTGGGTGGAATCTTTGGGTCCCTGAATATATTCAACTGCAAGGATTCCATCACAAGAGGGGCTCGTGGAATGCACCTCAACATAAAACCTAAAGCTACGCAGTAACTTTTTTTCCCTTTTAATGAAAAAGAGTCATAAAAAAGCTTTTACATACATATTTCTGTACACACAGATTGTAAATGCAAAGCAGTGTTTTTCCATCCTAAAGCTCCAGCCTGCTTTATTTATCATCAACGGGAATGCACATAGTCTAAAGTAGTGGCTTCCTTACTTTCTTCCCACAGATCACTTGATAAGTGCTATGGGTCTTGGCAGACCTCTTGATGATTATTATTTGCCTGTTGTAGCAATTGTAACGAGCAATTACAATTGCAGTGTGAGCTTTAGTTGTATTTTTATGGCTTGTTTTCTTATATTGTACTTTACTATTATTACCATCTGAATTCCATTAAATTCAAATTGTAAGTGTTCTTCACAGACATGCCACAGACCACCTGAATGAAGCTCATGGACCACCACAGTTTGGGAACCTCTGGTCTAAAGCAAAGTGCAACCTTGGCTGCACCATTGTGAATATTTCTGAGTTCCTTTTCAAAGCTTCCCCAAAGATCTAAGTATACTTTTCATGTGCATCTCTAAGGAAATCTTGCTCCAACTGTCCCACCACAACTTAACTTTGGATATTATTATACTATAATACACATCTTCCATCTTCCCACTTTTTCATTCATGACATCACCAGGAAAGTCATCCTTTTGTCTCCAATTTGCATAATAATGTGTACAAGACAGCCATCTTCAAAGCTTCCATAAATAGTCATTCCATTCTCAATCATGTTCCAATTAAGGACCACATTTCTCTCATGTGTGTAAAGGTGAATCGGTTGTGAAAGAGTAAATGCACTTATCAACTGTCAGAATGACAAGAAAATTCCTGCGAAAAGAAATTTTGCAACAAAGCTGTAACTTTAAAATGCTGTCCAGCTGTTTTGCACCTCGTGGAAAGGAAAGAGCTTGTAACAGGTCAACCAAATGTCTCTTGCTGACACTTCCTGCTTGCAGCTGGATGCTTGATTAACAGCTGCCACATCAAAGGAGAGGGGAGTGTCTTCAGCACACAGGAGCCAAATAAAAAAATCTTTTCATAGCTAAGAACAGTTTCAATGGTACCATGAAAGAAATGGAAGCTCAGGGCAGAGGTGTTAGCAGAAAGCCACAGAAAGAGTCTTATTAGCATCTATTGTTGCTTATATACACTAACTTTGAATATTTGCCTTGCATAGTTCAAAGGAGAGAGCTTTACAACGATTTGTTTTGCAGAACCACCAATTCAGAAACCATGGGGTAAAACTCACCCCAGAGGAAAAGCCCAACAGCATGACTGTTAGCAAAAGAAGAACTTAACTTCCAAGATGACAATGACATCTTGAATCTTGTTGTTTTGTAGCACCCGCAAGCCCCAAATTCTTTTTTCTTCTTCTTCCAAAATATGAAACTCCACCAATCCAGCTGTTTGGCTAGAAGACACCCCAGTTTCCAATGCTGAAAAGTCCACCTGCAAGATCTTAGCTGTTTCGTTTGTTTTTTTAATAAAGAAAATGGAGATGTTTGAGCAAACGGTCCCTGCCTCTGGGACAGGAGGGAGGATCTGTGTACACAGTATTTGGTTGTAGACACCTCCCTCCCTCCAGCTAGATTTACATGCTTGGAAGCCTGCTTCCGTGCACGTACTGCCCTGAATTGTGACATAGGCATTTTCGGTGGATTTGTTAAAAGTTGCTACTGATGCTTTGGCAAACACAGTGCAACATTCTTTTGGTCTCTGAAGGGCTACAATTCATTAAAGTTTTCGCAGATTGCCTGAGAGAGAGTAAGAATGTCACATACAATGAATCCCAACTCTTTCCAGAGATGGAATGTATTAAAAGTTGTGCCATGTAGTTCTTTCCCCCTACCTCTAATTATCAAACTAATTTGATCAATTTGATCAGTAATCTCAGACAAGACTGCAATTTGGGGGGGGGGGGGAGAGAAAGTGCTACGAATCATCTTTATCATGGAAAGAAATACAGAAGGTTGTCAAGGAAGCTATGTTTCAGGTTAATGTAACAGAGACTTGAATTTTGTAAAATGTTATTGTCCCGCACTACAAGACAAGCTGAAAGCCTTGGCTCTTTTTGATGGTACTTGCAAGACTTGGACTGAGCTCCAAAATGTGATCCATACAGTCCCCACTATGCCTTGCAAGACAGTTTTCAAGGTAACAATAGTAATAATAATATACCACTCCCCCAGTACTAAGCACCTTATTGGAACCAAGTCCCCATTAATTTCAAAGTAACTTAAAATCCCCATAAATGGGGATTTGGATTACAGTTCACAAAATCTTTGATTTGTAGAACCAAGGTGGATATCGGCAGGAATAACCTGAGCAGGATTCTGACAGCTTGATCTGAAAATGATACCGAGAGTGGGATTCCCCAGCCCCCCCCAAAAAGTGCGGCATGAAAGGAAACCTTTTGACAAGACTGCTGGGTTCAAGGGAAATTTCAGAAAAGCAGTCACATCCCCAAAGAGGTCAACAGCCCCACTTCACCTTGGAATAGGTGGAAGTGGCGGAGCACCTCTTTCTCTACGACTGGATCCACCTAAAAGGCAAAAGAAAAGAGATTTCACCTTATTTTTTTATTCACTGAAGCTTATGCTCAAGACATTCAGTTAAAACATCCCCGTTCAATTTTTAAAAAACTCTTCTGTTATTCATTGAACTAGTATTGGATGGATATGAATAATACACAAATATTTTATGTCGTAATTACATGTAGCTGTTACAAACGTGTGGCTAGCTAGCCTACAACATAGTTCATATATACATGGGGGGGCGGGGGGGAGTTGTTTATTTCAAACTGATAATAGTATGGCACCCGTATCATTGCCCGAAGATGCAGGCATTCATTTTTAAAAGACACATTGCTGGTCAGGTGGGTTTTGAAGGGTTTTCAAGCACTGCAAAAACTTGCAAAAAGGAAAAAAAAGGCAAAAAAGAGAGAACACCTGCATGAATGAGGAACAAAATTTATTTATTTTTGGTACTGTTTTCAAGTCTAAGAAAATCCACTACAGTCATACCTCGGGTTACAGACGCTTCAGGTTGCCTTTTTTTTGGTTACAGACCGCCGAAACCTGGAAGTACCGGAACGGGTTACTTCCAGGTTTCGGCAGTTGCACATGCGCAGAAGCGTCGAATCGCAGTATGTACAGACGCGCAGCTGCGGGTTGTGAACGCTGCGGGTAGTGAACGTGCATTTCACACAGATCACGTTCGCAACCCAAGCGTCCACTGTATCTACTCCAACCTAATGTTAATGAAAAATGTAAACTGCACATGGCCTGGCTCACACCACATGCTAAGCCACATGGCTTAGCAAGGCCATGCAAACTGGTGACTCCTGGAGAGGAGAAGCTCACAGCCATTTTGGCCCTCCCCAGTCCTTTTTGCTACCATGCTAAGATAAACTATGGTTTGACTTAGCGTATTATCCAAAAGCAGAAAGCAGAGACATCACCTTGCCAACAAAGGTCTGTATACAGATAGGTAGCCGTGTTGGTCTGCCATAGTCAAAATAAAAAAATTCCTTCCAGTAGCACCTTAAAGACCAACTAAGTTAGTTCTTGGTATGAGCTTTCGTGTGCATGCACACTTAAGGCTATGGTTTTCCCAGCAGTGATGTATGGAAGTGAGAGCTGGACCATAAAGAAGGCTGATCAGCGAAGAATTGATGCTTTTGAATTATGGTGCTGGAGGAGACTCTTGAGAGTCCCAGGGACTGCAAGAAGATCAAACCTATCCATTCTGAAGGAAATCAGCCCTGAGTGCTCACTGGAAGGACAGATCCTGAAGCTGAGGCTCCAATACTTTGGCTACCTCATGAGAAGAGAAGACTCCCTGGAAAAGACCCTGATGTTGGGAAAGATGGAGGGCACAAGGAGAAAGGGACGACAGAGGACGAGATGGTTGGATAATGTTCTGGAAGCTACCAGCATGAGTTTGAGCAAACTGCGGGAGGCAGTGGAAGACAGGAGTGCCTGGCGTGCTCTGGTCCATGGGGTCACGAAGAGTCGGACACGACTAAACAACAACATTATCCAAACTGGGACTCATGTTTAAGGCCTCCTCTCACCACCGCAAGCTAGTACAGATTTGGGAAAGGGAGATGTTTTCGGAGGGAAAACTGACTAAAGTTGCCCCGGTTTCCCTTCTGTTCATGGAAGCCTCTTTTAGATCAGAGAGCCTTCCATGAGTGGAACGACACAACTAAATACAGTCCAAAGCCATTAAATACAGGGTCTAGGAGTACCCCACATGGTCACTTGTGCAATTTAGGTGTGTCATTTAATAACATGAACGATCTTTCACACGTACGTAGTCATTTCTGAGTGCTCAAAGCCCTTTTTATATAACCTCCGTGATCGCTCCCCAAATGCTCTGCTACCAAGCACCTCGTGAAAGAATACTTACTTCTGTTGTCATTCCTTGCTAGTTTACTGGGGTAGCTTTTGTTCATTGGCACATACGGCTCTGGAGGTGGCAGGTCAGACATAGGATGGAAGGAAAATCTGCTCTCCCACTCATCTGGAGAAAACACAACAATAACAGGCTTTGTAGAAGTTTCTGCAATGTCATATTATATATAGGCGACCACCAAAACCTGGGCATCGAGGCTCAGGGCTGAATCCAGCACACCTTAGCTGCCCACCTGTGTTTTCAGGGGAGTGCAAGCCTAAGCAGCATGGGGCTGAATCTCTATTTCCTGACCTGTGCCTTTTGACTGACCAGGAACACACTTCTGTCTTGCCGGGAATAAGTTTTAATTTCATCCAGTCTGTTACCGACACCAGACACTGAAATAGCACTGAGAAAGCTTCCTCAGATTTAGATGGAAAGGAGAGAGGGAGCTGAGTGTCAAAATTCAGGACCATCTTTCTTAAAAGAGCGGGTGGGGGTGGGGAGGGACAGGACAGAACTTTGAGGGACACGACAGGCCAACAGCCAAGCATTGAACCTGAGTCCACCACAATCACCACATTTTGGACTAGAGCCACTGTAAAGAAGGCCTCCAAATCTCATCCCAGTGCAGTGGCCCTGAAGGATACAGGCCTTTTCTGCAGTGACTCCCCATTTGTGCAATGCTCTCTGCAGGGAGGTTTGCCTGGTGCCTTCGATATACATTTTTTGGTTGCTAGGCGAAAACGCCCCTCTTTAAGAAGACCTTTGGTTGATTGTCAACCAATGCCCCTTTGAAATGTGCTGGGGGGGGGCTGGTTGTTGGGTTGTTTTTGTTTTTGTTATGTATTTTGTGTTTTTATATTGTAATTTTATCCTGTGAACTGCTCTGAAGCCTATGGGTATAGGGTGGTATACAAATTTAATCGGTAAATAATAATAATACAACACCAAATTAAAAAAGATAGGGGAAAAAGCATTACAAACTAAAAGTGCTCATCTGCATTAACACAAAAAGGGCACATGCATTCTACCCCACCCAACTAAAAGATGGGAGTTTTCCAGGGGCCTCCGATTTGATTTGTGCTACCTCATACAAATCCCGCTTCACTTCTGACAAGCCAAAAATCTGTCCAAAACATCCCACTTGACCTCAGGATTCATCCGAATCGGGGCACACCCCTAGTATCCTTCTACAATACCTGGGACCCAAACAACATTCTCGCAGTGTTGGTGTTATCAAAATGTCACCACTCGCAAGGGCTCCTTAAAATCCTTGCAGTTAACTAAGTCCTCTTCAAAAGGTAGGTACTTGAGTAAAAAAAAGCATTACAAATGGTCTATGATTTTTTAAAACTGGCACAGGAACAGGTTTGCTCCATTTTAAGAATTTGTAGCCTGAGGAAAAAATAATTAAGGACTACCTCAATTTTGGTAGCAAATTATAAAACGTTTGCACTGAAGCATTAAACAGGCGTTGAGCTCCCCACCCACCCCACCCCCTGCAAGAACGTCTCAAAAAGTTGCTAAGCTTGTTTTTGGGAGATCACGGACACTTCCTTTAACATGTAAAAATCTTGGGAGGTTGTATAGTTACAATGCAATGCAGTTGGTGGTAGGGTGCAAATTTTTATTCTTATTTATGTATGATTATTACTTTGCCAAAATATAATACTACTACTACTACTACTACTAATAATAATAATAATAATAGTTTTAAAAATGTAAAAATCCTCCCAAAAAGAGGACATGGGGGACAGAACCTCAATTTCTTAAGTATTTTTAATGCTTTTTGAGGATTTAGGGGGGAAACTGCTCCCCTCTCCCCCCCGCCTACGCCCATGCCCACAATATTACAGTGTTTATGCAGTTAATTCCTGATAAATTGGGTAACTCCACTTTTTCTAAGTTTTTGAAAATAACCAGACATGTAGGTGTTGGAAGAAGTTATTGTTTTCTAGGGATACTGGCACCGTATTCCACCAAATGTTAAAAGTGTAGCACTTGCTGTTAACAACTTCATGGTGAATGCCGACACCTCTTTTACTCACACAAAAAAAAAGCACTGCAAAAGAGCATATCAAGAGGGCAGAAGAGCAAAATTGCAAATTCTTCCATGTATAGCAGTGGAGAGCTGTCTCCCACGTGACTGGATGGAGTTCTCTCCCTCTCTGAAGGAAACCCTGGGTTCCACCCAGACGGAGAGAAAAACCCTTCCCACGAGCAACTGTACATGCAAGGATTCTTGCAGATGTTCTGCTTAATTCACGGAAATCGCTGGGCGCACGCAATCCTGCTCTGCGCATTGGGATTGCAGGGTGACTGCCACACACACTGTTATGTACTGAAGTTCTCACCCTGGGCCAGCAGGGGGATACTGTAGCTAGTTATGCAAATAAGGGATCGAAAGTGACGTCCAGTGATTGGATAGTTTTAGCAAAATTGTTACAGTTACGTGTAGTGGAGCTCTATATAAGCAGGCTGACTGAACCCTTCAGTTCAGTTCTGTTCTGGCCTCTGAATAAACAAGAGCTGTTTGAAGAATCGCTGTGTCGTCTGATATGTTCACCCACAACTTAACACACACCATCGCATGAAGAATCCTGGAAACCGTTTCGCATGGCGGACGAAGGTGGCGGTGGTGGGGGAGGCGCTCCAGAAGCAGGCCTGTCAGGAGGAAGTGGAGGAGGAAGTGGTCCGCCTCTGTGTTTATCAAGCCCACCTCTGGAAGGAAGCTGTGGGGTAGCTGGCAAAGCCCGTGAAGTGCTACCGTTTCTGCTTATTGGCGGCGGAGGTGGAGGAAGGGGTCCTGGATATGAAAGAACAAAGAAATAATAATAATAATAATAATAATAATAATAATAATAATAATAATAATACAGTGGTACCTCGGGTTACATATGCTTCAGGTTACATACGCTTCATGTTACAGACTCCGCTAACCCAGAAATATTACCTCGGGTTAAGAACTTTGCTTCAGGATGAGAACAGAAATCGTGCAAGGGCGGCGCAGCGGCAGCAGGAGGCCCCATTAGCTAAAGTGGTGCTTCAGGTTAAGAACAGTTTCAGGTTAAGAACAGACCTCCGGAACGAATTAAGTTCTTAACCCTAGGTACCACTGTAATAATTCATACCCAGCCCATCTGGCTGGGTTTCTCCAGCCACTCTGGGCGGCTCCCAACAGAACATTAAAAATGTGAAAAAACATCAAACATTAAAAACTTCCCTAAACAGGGCTGCCTTCAGATGTCTTCTAAAAGTCAGACAGTTGTTTATTTCCTTGACATCTGATGGGAGGGTGTTCCACAGGGCGGGTGCCATTCCCGAAAAGGCCCTCTGCCTTGTTCCCTGTGACCTCACTTCTTGCAGTGAGGGAACTGCCAGAAGGCCCTCGGAGCTGGACCTCAGTGTCTGGGCTGAACAATGGGGGTGGAGACGCTCCTTCAGGTATACTGGAAGCAATCAGCAGCGGCATTCCACCCCCACCCACCCCATTTCGAAACAGGGGCCCATTGCCCTTTCTTATTCTGAAAGGTATGACTCACACCATAGAACATACCAGAGACATACTCGAGAACATCCTACACAGAAGGAACAAGAGGCCATTTATCTGTAAGCAGAGAGGAGGGTATTTGCTGTCTTTCTGTATTAGCATTCTAATTTCTCTCTTGAAGCAAAGGGTATCTTAACAGCAATTTGGAAGATCCATGGAAAATTCTCTAGCTACACAACACACAAAATTTCACACACCGCCGTGCTAAATTTTATACACTGTTATTATGTCCCCCTCTCACTTCACCCCAATGTTTGCATGACAGTGGCACCTCTGGTTGCGAACGGGATCTGTTCCAGAGGCCCGTTCGCAACATGAAAAGAACCCAACCCACGTCTGTGCATGCGTGGGTTGCGATTCGCCGCTTCTGCGCATGCGCGTGGCATCATTTTGCGCGTCTGCGCATGTGCGAGCGGCGAACCCAGAAGTAACCCTTTCTGGTACTTCCGGGTAGCTGCAGGACGTATCCTGAAAGAACGTAACATGAGGTATGACTGTATGTGTTATGGCATTCGCATCGTCGGTGGAAGAACACAGGGAGCCTCACCTGATCTGCTGGGCGGGTCTCTGACGGGAGGTGGCGGCCTCTCTCCTGGTGGCGGAGGGAGAGGTCCAGAGCGACAAGAGCCAGGCAGGCTCGGCGGAGAAGGACACGCTAGCGATATATTCCTCTGAGGAAGTCGCGGCATCTCATCGTTTCCGCCAGACGTTGGTGGAACCAGAGGCGGGCCTGGCCTGCTTGGAGGTGGTGGAGGAGGGACTGGAGAGCCAAAGGATGGCCGAGGCGTGGAAGGAACTGGAGGCCTGTTGTTTTGAGGTGGAGGAGGCGGTGGCAAGGAAGCTTCCCGGTTGAGAGGTGGCCTGCTTCCTGCTGGGGGCGGTGGCGGCGGAGGCTTGTCTTCTGTCGGCCTGCCTGGGGCCGGAGGAAGAGGAGGCCTGTTTGCGAAAGGAGGAGGATGACCCCCTTGCGACGACTGGCGGAGGGACCCTCCAAATCGATTTCCGGGGAAAGGCGGAGGTGTGAGGCCTAAGCTGACTTGCCTGCTGGCTCCGGGCACAGGAGGGGGTCCTCGGTTGTACAGCGTTGATGGGACAGGTCTTGGAGTATTTGGCACGGGAGGAGCGCCCATATCGGCCCTGGAACCAGGGTCAGGTCTTGGTGGAGGCATTCGGCTCCTCTGTGGCTCTGGAACGGCAGTTCTTTGCCCGGGAGAAGGGCCTGCAAACCGCCCTGCACCACCTGGGAGTGAAAAGGGCTTTGCCGACGTTGCTTTTCCTCCCGGTGGGAACACTGGAGCCCTGCTTCCTGGAGAATCTGAGAATGGAAAGAAATCAGTTTGTCATACAGAACCGAAACCACACGGAAAAGGATGGATTTTGAGCCCCCTATGTATAGCCGCCGATATATGCAAACGTTTACTGCAACGTGAACGGCAGCATCCAGGGAAGGCTGAAGGACTACAGATCTCTTAAAAAAATAAAAAATCCAACAGAGGATGACCGCTGTCAGCGCGTATGCAAAGCATGCTCCATTTTCTTCATGCTGTTCGGGAAGCAATGGATCCTCGATGGTATATTCCCTACTTGACCGACAGCCCTGCAAAAATAGCTCTGGCTCAATGCAATTTACGTATATTTGGGCTGGCAGAAGGAATTTCTCCTCTGTCCGGTTACTTGCATTTGCCTAGAAGAGGCAGTCTCACAGAAAAACTCGGGCTTGTTAAGTGCCGTGAGATTAAGAGGAGAGCCATAAATAGCCTGTGACACAACAGATAATACCAGCTCTGAAAGACTGTGTTGTATCAAACACAGGCTGAAAGACCTCCTCGTGCACTTTTAACCAGCACCGCTACATCCAAGCCTTATGGGAGACGCCTGCAATCAGGAAAGTACAAATCTGACCTGCCTCAGCCACTCCAGCTTGTTCTCTGACCCATGAATGCAACCATGAATCAAGGAAACTTTATTTCACAGTGCAGAATGCATACTGTTATTCCTTTTGGAAGCCTCTCTGCTCTGTAAGGTGACTTTTACAGCATCATTTTGCATTTTGAATTTAATTGTAAGCCATCCTGGGAAAACTCTCTTTTCCCCATGATGGGTGGTATAGCCATGTTTTAAATAAATATAATAAAAATATTGCTGCGCTAGATAAACCAGCCGTACAAACAGAGACAAAATGGATGTATTTAATGCCAGCATTGCCAAACACACATTCTCCCTTTCTGTCACAGACATGGGTTAATGGCATGTTACCAATAATATATACTATCCACAATCTATGTAAGTCAGTCTATACTGGAGAAGCAATCGGTCTAGTGGCTTAAGTAATACTGAGGGAAGCAGAGTTCAAACCTCTGCTCGGTCATGCAACTTACTAGGTCAGGCATAGGCAAACTCCGGCCCTTCAGATGTTTGGGACTACAATTCCCATCATCCCTAGCTAACAGAACCAGTGGTCAGGGATGATGGGAAATGTAGTCCCAAACATCTGGAGGGTCAGAGTTTGCCTATACCTGTACTAGGTGCATGGGCGTAGCCAAGGGGGGGCAGGGAGGGGCAGCTGCCGCCCATTAAGTAAATAAATAACAGCACTTAACTAACTGACCATCACGTTGCAGATGGCTCAGTTCTGCCCCCCCACCCCCTGCCCACAAAAAACTTGTCCCGCCAACAAAAATCCTGGCTACGCCCAGGACTGGGTGACTCCAAATGTTTTGGGGAGGGAGGATTATTGGGTTCTTTTTGTTTTTATTATGTACAGTATTTTGTGTTTTTCTATTGTGATTTTATCTTGTGAACTGCCGTGAGAGCTGTGGGTATAGGGTGGTATACCAATTTAATTAATAATAGCAAGTCAGCTGAATCTACCTTCCCAGAATTGCTATGAGATTAAAATAAGGTGCCCTCACACCTAAACCCCCAAGCTTCACGAATCAAGGGTAAGATGCAAATGTGATAAAGAATAAAATAAGCTAGAGCTGTAGGAGGGAGGGCACAAAGAAGTATTTGCCTATGATACAGCTTTCAAGGTAGGGAGGCAGACCACCGAGTAGGCGAGGAGAAAAAGATCTGTTTGTGGGTCTTGGCATAAATGGCAGGTGCTTTGCAGTTTACTTGGCTGCTGTGTTCACACTGGAAAGTGATGCTGCACACAGGTTCCATACTTATTTGGAGGGAAGGAGAGAGAAGAACGGAAAAGGTGGCAGACTGAGACGAGTGGAAAAGGGGGTTCAGGGGCAGTGAAGAGAGCCTGGATTTCAGGTGAGAAATGGTTCTATGCATCATGTAACAAGCAGCACTCATTCCTGAGAAGGCATTATCAAATGAAACCTCCATTCTGGCCTGCTTGGCACCAAGAAAGCCGGTCAGTCAATAGCTCTGCTGTTCCAGTGTGTGTGTGTGTGTGTGTGTGTGTGTGTGTGTGTGTGTGTATAAGTGAGAGAGAGAGACAGAGGAAGCACCCAGGATGGATTTATTGTATTCATATTTGGCCTTTCCTCACGTTGGGTAAGCAAGGATGCCAAGTGCAATATTCTGTGCGCCACTGAATGTATTCCCCGGCTTACCGTTATCCCTGTTTGCAGATCGGAGTTTGGGCATCCCTGCCTGGAACAGACCTCCTAAACCAGGTGGTCCTCCTCCACCATAGCTGCCGCCACCGCCGCCACCACCACCGCTGCTGCTGCTGCTCGTGAAGCCACCTCCACCACCGGACCCTTTAGGTTCTGCAGAGACAGCATGGGAGGGGAGGGAGAGCATTTAAACACCATAATTATTATTATTACAGTGGTACCTCGGGTTACATACGCTTTAGGTTACAGACTCCGCTAACCCAGAAATAGTACCTCAGGTTAAGAACTTTGCTTCAGGATGAGAACAGAAATCGTGCTCCAGCGGCAGCGGGAGGCCCCATTAGCTAAAGTGGTGCTTCAGGTTAAGAACAGTTTCAGGTTAAGAACGGACCTCCGGAACGAATTAAGTACTTAACCCGAGGTACCGCTGTATTTTAAAAAAATGTACTTACAAGCAATGACCAACTGACATGCACACGAAGGGAGGGCCTGCGATCAGGCATGTGTGCACCTTGTTGAACCAGGAAGTGACCCGTAAACGGGTGGTGCACAGCGTAACAGGGCGGGGCATCCCACTGACATGAATGGGGGGGGGGGCGGGAACGGAACCCTCACGTGAAATGGTTGACTGTTCTACCCATCCATACTACCCAACAACTTAGGGGTGATTCGCAATCAAGGTTAAAACTGTAAAACAGATCAATACCTAAAATCTAAAGCAGAATAAAGATGGTGCAATTAAAACCCGGAATAGCGACAGAGGGTTTTAAAAGATGCAAGGAACTTCAAAAACAAAACAAAACACTTTGTAAAAAGTCTGGGAGAATATAGAAAGGTCTTCACATCCTAACAGGATCTGTAGATTATTGGTAGCTGCTTTAAATAAAACAGCGACTGATCATGCCCCAAGGAGCAGCTGGGGCTGATGGGAGTTGGAGTCCAACAACATCTGGAAGGCCAGTGGTTCCCCAGCCCTGGTCTAGGATAAGTCAAGGCCATTCAAGTTTTGGGCTGTGTACATAACAGAGTGGCACTGCACATGTGGATCACACGGAGCTGGTTTTTCTGCATGCACTTTTGTGCATAAATGAGTGCTTTCAATTGAATATTTCCCATCCACACTACTGTGTGCTGTTTTCCATGCCCCCAAATTAGTACTTCCTCACCCACCCTGCATTCCAGAAACCTGAGGTCCATTGTGGGCATGCACACAGGTATTTATTTACCTGTACAATGTGGTCGTTTTCTTAAAAATGAAAATAAAAATTGAAACACGTATTTTCCAATATACCAGACTTGCAGAAAACAGCAGGATGTTTGCATCTAGCCAACAGAGGCAGACAGTATGGTGATAGATGCCACCCCAGTAAAACCACTCCAGACATAATCCTGCGCACACCTTGGTACACCCATTTGAAATATTAGGATGGATTTTTCGCCCTCACATTATCCGTGGATCAGAAAAACCAGGGAATGAAGGGAAAGTGCAGACTACCATGTGGATGAGGACAATGTTATATAGACAACACAAGAAATATGCACACATGGGGTGCGTCAAATCCACTTTAAATTGCCAGGTGTACGCAGCCTTTGCATGCATACATTCAGAACCACAGAGGAAAACCCTACGCATTTCACAGCTTTAAGACGTCTGGCTAGTGGTGTAGAAAGTATTCTGCACAGATAACCCACTGAAAGACACAGAAGTATACTTACTATCGAAGACTGGGGCACTCCTGTCATTGGTAACAGCCTTCTTAAGTTTCTTCCCTTTGGTAATATCGGAGAGAAGAGCATTTCGCCCTGCTTGCTCTGATCTGTTTAAGCTCGGCTTTTCTGTATTCGCCTGCAAAGGAATGATACTAATTATGAAGAAGGAAAGATGCATTTACGGTAAGTCACAATGATGCATGGTGTAGGAATCACCTTTCTTTTACACCTCAGAGTCAATAGTTACCCAACTATTTTTTTGCAAATCAGATAGATAGCTGTTTGAATACCAAATCAGACCACCAGCAGTACCGAATTGGCTCTGCCGGTGCGTTTACACCATGCCAACCTCCCTCCTGGCCTGTCCTCTTTCTCCCCCCCCCCCCATATGAAACAGCCACCCACCTGTCGGGAAGGTAGCAGAGCAGCTCTGCCCCACCCCACCATTTCTGGTGTTCACAATATCACATGGTGGGCATATGTTATATGGTTTAAATACAAAATGTCTATATGGGGCAGAAGATACAAAACCAATTGTTTGCAACATTATCGTTTTTGTACTTCTTTCCACATGGATGACTCCTTAAATGTTTGTGCAATGACCTTTCCCAACATGTTTTACCCCTCCCCCTTAATTGACAGCTGTATGTCAGTCTGGTTCAGAAAGAAAGGTAGGGCATGACTATTTAATTATTATCTTTTTAAGAAAAGAAAAGCAGCCATTTTTCCCTCCAGACCCAGTTGTGTTTCATTTTTCTACCAACAGGAACTGGCCTTATACAGAGCCACACCAGTCGGTACAGCATAGAATCACAGAGCTGGAAGGGACTCCAAGGGTCAACAAGTCCACCCCCACTCTTAATCTCAGGGTTGTGGGTTCGAGTCCCACACTGGGTAAAATATTCCTGCGTTGCAGGGGGTTGGACAAGATGGCCCTCATGGTCCCTTCCAACTCTGCAATGCTATGATTCATCTACTCTGATTGGCGACTGCTCTCCAGGACAATAATAAATAATAATAAATAATATTTTTTTATTTATACCCCGCCCTTCCCGGTTCAAAAACCGGGCTCAGGGCGGCTAACAACAAATTTAAAACACTTAATTATAAAAGCAGCATAAAATACAGTATAAAAACATGAATAACAATAAAATTCAAAAATCAATTTAGGGGAAATAAGCATTAGATAATCCCCAGGGCTAGCTGGCTGAATTGGTCCTACTTGGGCCAGCGAGGAGGAGGCCAGGGGGGAATTACCGTAGCTGTGGGGTCTCAGAGCGGGTGATCTTCATAAAAGGGGAGGGGGACGGAAGAGAAGGGAAATAAAAGATCAGGCTGAATTCAAATTAAAGGCCAGGTGGAGTAGCTCTGTCTTACAGGCCCGACAGAAGGAGGTTAAATCCTGAAGGGCCCTAGTCCTAGACAACGAGATCCTAGGGACTGAAAGCAGATGCTGTACGACCGAGCCACAAACCTTTCCCAAACATGGATGCTGTTCTGCATAGCACTGCTGATTCTGTGACAATTAGCTGGGACAGTCACTGTTGGGACTTTACTACCCCAACATAATATGTGAGAATGGCTCTGGCCCGATGTCAGAACCTGGCAAACGTGCAGGAAATGCCAAGACATGCAGTAGGACTGATGTTACCTGTCACCACCCCTTTAATCCTGTCTGAAACAGGTCAATGTGTGCAGGTCAGTGTGTGCACCCCTAAACATGTGTTAAACCCCAAGAACCAGTGATAAGCTGGGACTTTCAGACATACATCTGTGGATGCAAAGTGTATAGCAGCCCTGAATGTCTGCTTCATGTGTGTTTTTTAAAAACTTGTTCATAATTAAGTCAGTATTTAAGTCAGTAAAGAAGAGACACTTTAAGTTTGCTGTCTTGGAAACAGACACACAGTTCGTTTGCACAAAGAGAGTCATTTTCCAGATAGAGGCGAATACTTCCAATATCCAAACACAGGATTTCCTGGATATATTTCGAAGGGAATAAAACAGTTTCTTATAATGCTTTTTATTAAAAGTGCTTAAAGAATTCTGATCAAAGAGCCATTCCAATTTTACAGGCTCCATATTTTAAATCTGCCATGATTGCTATAAAGTTTTGAATTATCTTTTGTTAGCAGAAGCACACACATCTTTTTTTTTAAAAAAAAAGTTTAATAGAAAAAGAAAATATTTTGTATGAGCAACATGAAACAGCTCAAATTTCTCCAGATGTTCCAGAAGTTGACTCACGCCTCTTCAGAATTCCACTAAATAAGCATGTTTTCCCCAAGTGTAAAATCACGTGCAACATTCCTGCACTAGATTCCTACTCCTTTTCCTAAATGTTGTGCACATCATAATAACTCCCGAGGATGCAGATTACAAGTAAGGAGTCAACCTATTAAAAATATTTTTAAAAATCAGTTCAATTCCTATTTGGATTCATCAGTTTTTAATTTTATGATTTATAGTTCAGGTTCAGACACAAAGGATGACTGAGGATTAGAACCCAGCTGTCCTGAGTCTTAGTCCAACTCTCTAACCACTACACCACACTGGCTAAGACCTTGGCTTCATTTTCATTGATCCATACAATAGATAGTGGTTGTTTATCCCCATAAAAATTTTAAAATAAAAAAGCTGAGACTTACCAAGGGAAGTGTTGGAGGAGGGGGAGGAGCTGGAGGAGGAGGGACAGGCATGGTTTAAACCTAAAACGTTCTTCTATCACTGTGAAACCTGTCAAGGGGGAAAAAAACACCATTTTGTAACTTCTCAGAAATACTTTGCTGAGGGGCAGTCCCCTCCTTACACATTAGTAAATGCATAGATAATGACAAATCTGAGCCGCAACAACTGAAATAACAAAAACCTCAACGTTTTAGGCAACAGACATACCACCCTCTTGGGTGGTACACAGCTTTTTAAAGAGAAAAGGCCCTTCAGAATAATTAAAATCATGATGCTATTATAGCCTTGGACCTCACAAGAATGACTGAAAATCTGATATTTTGTCAAATCAAGCAAGCAGGTTGATAAGGAACGAGACAGAAGAACTTAAAAAGAGAATGGGGATTCTTCATCTCAGGGTTGTGGATCCGAGCCTCACATTGGACAAGAGATTCCTGCATTTCAGGGGGTTGGAATAGATGACCCTCAGGGGTCCCTTGCAACACTACAATTCTATCTCTCTGCCAAATGTATGGACCTGACAGGAGACTAAAATACATGGAAAAGACCACCTTAGAAAAGACCTCCTTAGAAGAAGGGTGGGATAGAAAATGAATAAATTAATGCATAAAAGAACGGGGGCTAAAAAGGGGAGGGGGGTATTGGTACTTAGCCTGCCAGAAGAGTGGCAGAAAGTGAGGAATGAGCATTTGTGGAGAAAGTCACCTCTCTTATTCAAAATATACATGCTTTAGTCCTGCAACCGCAGAAGCAGAAAGCCAGGAAGAATAAATAAAACATGCTCTAGGTAACCTTGATCGCTCATTACTTTGGGGTGTGGCAGGAGAGGAGAAATTCAATGGGGGGGGGGACTCAAATACTGTACCAATGTGTTTTTGCACTCAATTATTTTGGAAGGGTGGTACTGGAAACAACTGAATCACTTCTTCCCTGCTCCAACTAAAGATTTTGTGCTTCCTATAGTGCTCCACCCCCACTCTGTGTCCAGAGGAATTTTAAGATCCCAAGATACTTCTCTAGAAGTAAATGCCTGAGAAGGTTTATTTTCTTGAGAGGTGGGGAGAGGACACAACATTACCTGCAGTCACTTCCAGCTAATATAATTTCATATTATCTGTCCCAATAGCTTTGCCATCCATTCTCCCTCACTCTCTCACCCGATGAAGAAAGAAAACAATTACAGAAACACTTTAAAGATTGACTACTACAAAACAATAGAAGAAGGGGAGGGGGGAATCTGCTTTCAGGATTTAAAAAACACTTTTCCTAACTACAGCTTCAAAAGGTCAATGACAATAATAATCTAAAAATATATACTTAGGTCACGTAACCATCGGCCGAATTTCCGAACTACTCCAGAGTTGTGCACATTGCAACGCTCATCACTGCAGCAAAACAGATGCTATTCTCCCTGTGAGCATTTTACACCTAAAGATCAGAATCTGTAGCACTAAAATTTGTTCAACTTCCTGTTCAAAAATGGTCAACAGGAAAATTAAGTTCTCACAGCAAACCACAATCATCCTGTTCAACAGCTTCTTCTTTTTCCACAGCTGCAGTGGCCTGTGGAGTTCTGTGTCATACAGCCAACCATTTCTTGCCTTAAAAATAAATTTAAAAAAACCTTAGCTATATTAGTTCTTTTCTCAGGCTTAACCATTTCAGTCAGAACGATAAGAGGCTTCTTATTTAATTGCCAGAAGCAAATCGGGGTTAGGATTTTTGTGTGAATTTTTAGCAAGACTGAACAACTTGATACAGAATGAAGATTACCCACCAACTAGAATAATAATAATAATAATAATAATAATAATAATAATAATAATAATAATAATAAAATTTGTTACTTATACCCTGCCCATCTGGTCGGGCCTCTCCAGCCACTCTGGGCAGCTCCCAACAGGATATTAAAAACACAATAAAATATCAAACATTGAAAACTTTCCTAAACAGGGCTGCCTTCAGATGTCTTCTAAAAGTCAGATAGTTGTTTATTTCCTTGACATCTAATGGAGGGCATTCCACACGGCAGGTGCCACTACCGAGAAGGCCCTCTGCCTGGGTGCCACTACCGAGAAGGCCCTCGGAGCTGGACCTCAGTGTCCAGGCAGAACAATGGGGGTGAAGACGCTCCTTCAGGTATATTGCTTAAGGATTCATTTCGGGAGGGGGAAAGGTATTTTAAAGCTGAGGATGCATTGCCTCATCTCTAGGTTTTCAGAGATGAGCTTTCATGAACGGGATAAAAAATAGGTATTAAGATTATGACAAGAAAATTAGGCAGGCTCGTCTCACCAAAATCAGTAGATTGCTCTGATTTTTTAAAAATTGGAGGATTCCCATATGGGACAGCTGCATATTCCTGCATTGGACGGGGTTAGACTAGATGACACTCAGGTCCCTTCCAATTCTACAATTCTATAATTTTATGAATGTTACAAGGGTCTATGATGTTAAAAACTATTTTTGCTGATTAGAGGTGGGGCAGGGAATCTGTGACCCTCAAATGTTGCCGGTCAACAATTCCCATCATCCTTGACCATTAATTATTATACTTCCCATGAAGGAAAAGTATGATTAATTAATAAATGGGGAGGCCTGCTTTCTTTTATGCTTCCCTCATACTTAATAATTTAAAAACATTTCAGATACCTCAACTCCTAAATTATTAACATGCTCGTAAATCCCCTTGCGTTATATATCAGTCGGTCTTTCACGTGGCCGCCTCTGTAGACTTAAGTCGACAGCATGTACCTAATCAGCCATTTTAAAGCAGCCATTCTAGAGACACTTAAAATGTAGATGGACCGCAGTAGCAGGCAGCTCTCAGAGGTTTTACTCATTTCCTGCACGATTAATCTCCAAGCAGAAAAAGAGGAAGACTAAATGGCAGCGTAGGATTAACAAAAACAAAAAAAACCATAAGGCTGATAGAACTTAGCCGGGGGTGGGGGGTGGGGGGCGTAGAGAGAGAAATTAAGTCAAAAGTTTAAGAGTGGGCATTTTCCTGCCCACTGTTTCTGTTCCCTGACACTAAAAAAAGCAGTCTAAAGTCTAGTTAAGTTGCTCTGTGTATATGCATGTATATAAAGAGAGAGATGGAAGAGGAAGGGAGTCAAGTGTTGAACAGATTCATCAACTCAAGTGAAGTAATGAAGAAGGAAGCCTGGGTCTATAAGCTATCCGTTCATAAAGGTAAAGGTAAAGGGACCCCTGACCATTAGGTCCAGTCGTGGCCAACTCTGGGGTTGCGGCGCTCATCTCGCTTTTTTGGTCGAGGGAGCCAGCGTACAGCTTCCAGGTCATGTGGCCAGCACGGAAACACCGTTTTACCTTCCCACCGGAGCGGTACCTATTTATCTACTTGCACTTTGACGTGCTTTCGAACTGCTAGGTTGGCAGGAGCAGGGACCGAGCAACGGGAGCTCACCCCGTCGCGGGGATTTGAACCGCCGACCTTCTCATCGGCAAGTTATGGGCTCTGTGGTTTAACCCACAGCACCACCCACGTCCCTTCATATGTTGCCATGAATACAATGATATTTGGAATGACTTTATACAGAATATAGTAGGTTATTGAAGACTGGAGGAAAGACCCTCTTAAGTACATTGGGGGGGGTGGGCAGGGGAAGGACTAGACCATGTGAAAAATGAACATGAATTTTAGCTGCAGTTCATTCATTTTCAGCTTTGTATTCTTGTCACAAAAAAGCGCACCTAGAAATTTTGTAGTTGTGCCTATAACCTAGGTTTAAGCTGCCATTTAGCTCCTAGCTTTCACATCTCAGTTTCTAACACTGGTTCCACTGTCTAACAGCTCTTACTGTCAGAAAGTTATTCCTGATGTTTAGTTGGAATCTGCTTTCTTGTTATGTTTTCTCCTTTCAATATTATGTTTTCTGGTAGTTCCTTTACGTTTTTCTCCAATGCTAGTTACTGTGAGATTTTACTTTCTTGGGCTCCATGATCACTGCAGATGGTGACAGCACTCACGAAATTAAAAGATGCATGCTTCTTGGGAGAAAAGCAATGACAATCCTAGACAGCATCTTAAAAAGCAGAGACATCACATTGCCAACAAAGGTCCGTATAGTTAAAGCTATGGTTTTCCCAGTAGTGATGTATGGAAGTGAGAGCTGGACCATAAAGAAGGCTGATCGCCGAAGAATTGATGCTTTTGAATTATGGTGCTGGAGGAGACTCTTGAGAGTCCCATGGACTGCAAAAAGATCAAACCTATCCATTCTGAAGGAAATCAGCCCTGAGTGCTCACTGGAAGGACAGATCCTGAAGCTGAGGCTCCAGTACTTTGGCCACCTCATGAGAAGAGAAGACTCCCTGGAAAAGACCCTGATGTTGGGAAAGATGGAGGGCACAAGGAGAAGGGGACGACAGAGGACGAGATGGCTGGACAGTGTTCTCGAAGCTACTAACATGAGTTTGACCAAACTGCAGGAGGAAGTGGAAGACAGGAGTGCCTGGCGCGCTCTGGTCCATGGGGTCACGAAGAGCTGGAAACGGCTAAACAACAACAACAAGTTTCTGTAGGCGAACTTTCCTAACACAACAGTTTGCTTTCATAGAATGCAAATTCCTTGCTACCCTTGGCCATGATTCTCACGACACCCTCCTCAAGCACAATTGGCTGGCTTGGATTTGCCATTGCACTGTGAACAGCTCCCATCAGCTCCAGCCAGCACAGCCAATGGCAAAGGAGGATGGGAGTTGTAGTCCAGTCACACCCCTGGAGGGCCATCTTTGGCCCGTGAGGCCCCTTTCTAAGCTCTTGCATGCCTGTGCAAATGGTGAGCTCGACGAGTCTACTGAAGTTTAACGCAGTGAAAAATTGGTATTTGTCGGGCTGTTAAAGGACGAGGAGGCACTTGCCGAGTGCTGGTAAACAATGTAACTACCCATTTGCATGCACAATTAAAAGTTCCAGTAGATATGATGGCAGGGCAATAGCCTTAAAAGTAGATCCTGCTCTTTATTGCCGTCAGGAGTACACTCTGCTCTTCTGCAAGACGGGCTCTTGCTGCTTAAACAGGTGAACCAAAACAGTCCAACAATCTCCCCAGATGCATTCCAACGGAGACCTCATATTGAGGACATCGGCTGAAATAGAAGTAACTACGTCATGTGCACTGCAACTATACCTCTGTAGATCTAAGGGAACAACAATGGCCCCAGGCCCCAGTAATCAACACCATTAATTAATTAATTAATTAATTAGTCACCTAATTAATCTGACTGGGTCACCACAGCCACTATGGGTGGCTTCCAAACAAATTAAAAGACAGTATGACACCAAATATCATTTCCTTACTTGTTCTCTCTTTCTATTGAGCCTGAACTAGAGCTGGGTAATAATAATAATAATAAATAATAATAATAATAATAATAATAATAATAATAATAATAATAATAATAATATATTTATTTATACCCTGCCCATCTGGGCAGCTCCCCACAGAATATTAAAAACATGACATCTCATGGGAGGGTGTTCCACAGGGTGGACGCCACTACCGAAAAGGTCCGCTGACTGGTTCCCTGTAGCTTCACTTCTTGCAGTGAGGGAACCGCCAGAAGGCCCTTGGAGCTGGACCTCAATGTCCGGGCTGAAAGATGGGGGTGGAGATGGTCTTCCCCCATCCCATTGTGGCCTTCGCACACTGCACAAGCACCGGTTTTCCTGTCAACATTTCCAAATAAAATGGCAGCAGTACTCCCAGGAAGTCTAAATCAGTGTCTAAATAATTCTGCCCTGCGGTGTTCAACGGTATAAGCTTACAGGTGTTGTTAACAATGGCTTTCTGCAAACATACAGCTGATTTCAATGGTCTTCAGCAATGCCAGGGTTCCCGCCCCCCACATGCTGGCCCCTATCTAGCTTGGCATGGTGAGAAACTGCTTGCAGCAGCCAGAGGTTGCATCCGTGGTGACACAGTTCCCCTCTGCCTTGCAAGGCTGATGCTTCATGGCTTCACTGTGAAGGGGCTACATCAGAAGTGGGGAACCTGTGTATCACCCTTCAGGTGTTGCTAGATGACAACTCTAACCATCCCTGACCATCAGCTGTGCTGGATTGTGCCGTCTGGCACTGAAGGCAAACAACATCAGGAGGGCCACAGGTTACTTAAAAGGTAAAGGGACCCCTGACCATTAGGTCCAGTCGTGACCGACTCTGGGGTTGCGGCGCTCATCTCACTTTATCGGCCGAGGGAGTGGGCGCACAGCTTCCGGGTCATGTGGCCAGCATGACTAAGCCGCTTCTGGTGAACCAGAGCAGCGCACGGAAACGCCGTTTACCTTCCCGGCGGAGCGGTACCTATTTATCTACTTGCACTTTGACGTGCTTTTGAACTGCTAGGTTGGCAGGAGCAGGGACTGAGCAACGGGAGCTCACCCCGTCGTGGGGATTCAAACTGCCGACCTTCTGATCGGCAAGTCCTAGGCTCTGTGGTTTAACCCACAGCGCCACCCACTTGCTTACTCCCAATTACAGTGGTACCTCGGGTTATATCCGCTTCAGGTTACATCCGCTTCAGGTTACAGACTCGGCTAACGCAGAAATAGTACCTCGGGTTAAGAACTTTGCTTCAGGATGAGAACAGAAATCGTGCTTCGGCGGTGCGGCGGCAGCAGGAGGCCCCATTAGCTAAAGTGGTGCTTCAGGTTAAGAACAGTTTCAGGTTAAGAACGGACCTCTGGAACGAATTAAGTACATAACCCGAGGTACCACTGTAACTTCAACAGGAGGCCTGTGACTGCACAAGCCATCTCCGCAAATCTGCACGACATCTGCAGGTGCAAGTTGTTTTACCTATATCTCAGTAGGGTTCAGCGCACATCTTTGTGCCTGGAGGGCAGAGCTTTGGCCCTGCCCTTTCAGCTGCTCACCCTCCACCACATAGCAGACTCTTCTGCACATATACCCAGGAAAAAGGAGGCTTTTTTTCTGCACACCTAAGGCAACTGACAGGAAACAGGGCAGGGCTCTCTCTGCAGCTGCCCAACGCTGCACCTAGCAACTCCCACGCAATGGCGGTTGTTGAGAAAAGAAATGGCAATAGCTGGGCTTCAGATACAGAAGTGGCTGCATGGCAAAAGGAACTGCAAAAAAACCCCAGCACTGCATGTCAAAAAGAGGTACGTTAAAAAAGGTGAAAGAGTCGTGCTACAAAGGATCTAGACCAGGGGTCAGCAAACCTTTTCAGCAGGGGGCTGATCCACTGTCCCTCAGACCTTGTGAGGGGCCGGACTATATTTTTGGGGGGGAAATGAATGAATTCCTATGCCCCACAAATAACCCAGAGATGCGTTTTAAATAAAAGCTCACATCCTACTAATGTAAAAACACCAGGCAGGCCCCACAAATAACCCAGAGATGCATTTTAAATAAAAGGACACATTCTACTCATATAAAAACATGCTGATTCCCGGACTGTCCACGGGCCAGTTTTAAAAGGCAATTGGGCCTGATGTTCAGCTGCAATCTCCTTTCTTGTAAAATGGACCATTGGTTTGGGGCCTACCCACCGGAGCAGGAGAAAACAAGTTCGTTCCATCTTCCATGTGACAGCCCTTTCGATATTTTAAAATGGCTATCACATCTCCTCTCAGTAGCACCTTAGAGACCAACTAAGTTTGTTATTGGTATGAGCTTTCGTGTGCATGCACACTTCTTCAGATACCTGCACTGGATGCACACGAAAGCTCATACCAATAACAAACTTAGTTGGTCTCTAAGGTGCTACTGGAAGGAATTTTTTTATTTTTTGTTTCGACTATGGCAGACCAACATGGCTACCTACCTGTAACTATATCTCCTCTCAGTCCTCTCTCTACTAGACTAAATATACCCAATTCCCTCAACTGTTCCTCATAAGGATTGGTTTCCAGATCCTTGATAATCTTAGTTGCCCTCCTCTGCACACATGTCAGCTTATTAATATCTTTAAATTGTGGTGCCCAGAACCGGACACAGTACTCCAAGTATGGCCTGACCAAGGCAGAATACAGTGAGACTATTACCGGTACTTCCCTTGACCCGGACACTATACTTCTATTGATGCAGCCAAGAATAGCATTTGCTTTCTTTGCTGCTGCACCATTCTTGCATGTTAAGCTTGTTAAGACTCCTAGATCCTTTTCACATGTACTAAAGGCAATCCAGATGTTCCCCACCTTATAGTTGTGCAGCTGGTTCTTGCTGGCTAAGTGAAGAACCTTACATTTGTCCCTACTGAAATTAATTTTGTTTGTTCGGGACTTAAGGTCAACTTGAGTCCCGATTCTGTATTCTGTGGCAATGGCTCCCCCTCCCAGATTGGCGTGATCTGCAAATTTGGCTAGCTTCCCCACAATACCTTGATACAAGTTGTTTATAAAGATGTTGAATACCAGTCGGCTCATGGCAGAATCCTGCAGCCTCCCACTTGTTCCCATTTTTCCAGGATGACAAGGAACCATTAGTGAACACTCTTTGGGTTCAGCCAGTCAACTAGTTGCAAATCCACCTAACAGTTACCTCATCCAGTACACATTTTTCCAGCTTCTCCACAAGAATATCATTAGGGACTTCGTCAAAAGCCTTATGGAAATCAAGATATACTACTACATCCACAGCATTCCCCTGATCCACCAAGCTTGTAATTTTTATCAAAAAAGAAATATGATTCATCTGGCATGACTTGTTTTCGAGAAATCCACGTAAAAAGAGAGCAAATAGAAATGGCGGTTTCAGAGCCTTTGCCCAGCAGGGCATGTTTAAAGTATGGCACTGAAATCCTGGGCACAGCTCCTCCTCCTCTTCAAAATGCAACAGGGAGGCAGCCAGATGAGAGAGGGAGGTGCTTAAAGCTCTACCTGATCCTAAGGAAACTAACTCAACCCCCCCGATTTCATCAGGACCTTCCTCTAAGGTGCTTCAGTTTGGAAGGTTTCATATTCCATGGTTTTGCAAACTAAAAAAACTTGTCTGGAATCCTATTTGGATAGGAAGTGTTAGGGAGAAGTGTTTTGCTGTAGAAAAACAGCTGACGGGAGCAAAGGTTAAGTGCTCCCTCCCTCTGTTGTGATTTCGTGCCCTCTTAGCTTCATCAAAAGTGGTGCCTGGGCTGACCCTGAAATACAGACATTTGGCTGGAAAAAAGTATACAGAGAGCCATATGAGTTTTCCACACGGCGTAGACTAGAGCCTTCAGGAAGAAAGCCGCCCTCTGTATAATTTGTCCCATGTGTTACATTCACCACCAGAACATTTAACAACATGGGATGGCAACTACATTTTGGATAAATATTATAGTTTCAGGAATTTGGCTAAATTTACATGATTTTTTTCATCCTTAAGTGTTCGAGAGAGAGAGAAATCACCTGTATGGTGAATCTGCTTTGACCAGTTAAGGGAGATTTTTTTAATGTGAAGCTGTATCCTCAGCTAACCTTCCAGCTGTTGCAGTCTATTGGTTGGAGGGAGATCATGCAAGCTTCGGTATTCAAGCTTGTGCGCAATACAGACAAAAGGAAGGAGAGGAGCTGAGTTTTGACTTTAGCATATCTTCACGGGAATTGGGAAATAAGGGGACAGGGGGGAAGCGAGGGAATAAGCAACATACCTTTCATCTCTCTTTTTTAAAGGATAACGCTGTAAGTCCCAGCCCCCACCATATGGATTCAAAAACTAAGGCCATTGTTTAGCAATGACTGCCAATGAAAGATACCTTTTGAAGACATATTTGAAAGTTAAGTTTTTAACTTTTAAAATAATAAAACCATTTGCATTGTGTGTGGTTTTTTTTTTAAAAAAGTCAAATACAGTGGACCTTCTAGTTATGTACCGCTCTGGATACGTAACTTTCGGGTTACGAATGTGGCAAACCAGGAAGTGTATACTTCCAGGTTTCACTGCGCACGCATGAGCAGAAGCACTCTGTGTGCCACACACATGCGCAGAAGCGCTCAATTGCGCCGCGTGCACAGAAGCAGCGTCTCTGCCTACGGGCTTTTCAGGTTGCGGATGGACCCCCAGAATGAATCCACCATATTTTTCGCTCTATAAGACGCACCCGACCATAAGACGCACCTAGTTTTAGAGGACAAGAAACAAGAAAAAAAATTCTCTCCCTCCCTGCGCAGCGCCTCTCCAGCAACGCGGGAGGAGAAATGGAAGGAGCTCCGTTTCTCCTCCCGCTTTGCTGAAGGGGCGCTGCGCAGCTTTCCCTCTCTGCATAGCGCCTCTTCAGCAATGAAGAGGCGCTGCGCAGAAGGAAAGCTACGCAGTGCCTCTCCAGCTAAGCAAAGTCAGAACAGCAAGAGGGATTGCTGTGCAGCGAAAGCAGCAATCCCTCTTGCTGTTCTGGCTTCTGGGATAGCCGTGCCAAGCCTCTTCAGGGCAGGGGGAGCGCTCCTCCCGTTGCACTGAAGAGGCTTCGTGCAACTATCCCTGAAACCAAGAGAGCAAGAGGGATCGGTGCACACTGATCCCTCTTGTTCTCCTGGCTTCAGGGATAGCTGCGCAGCCTGCATTTGCTCCATAGGACACACACACATTTCCCCTTACTTTTTAGGAGGGGAAAAGTGCGTCTTATAGAGCGAAAAATACGGTAATTCATATCCGGAGGGTCCACTGTACAGTCGTACCCTGGATCCCAAACAACTTGCGAGTCAAATGTTTTCGCTTCTGAATGCCAGAAACCCAAGAGTGTTCCAGTTTGTGAACATTCTTTGGAACCCGAACAACCAACAGGGCTTCCGACTGGCTGCAGGAGCTTCCTGCAGCCAATCGGAAGCCGCACTTTGGTTTCCGAACGTTTTGGAAGTCCAAACTGCTGCACAAGGGGGATAATTTTTGTCAGGCTTACAGAAGTGGAGGGAAGGGGTAAACAAGCCCTTGCTATGATCCCGATGAAAAAATTCTCCCCTCTCCATTGCCTTGCACATATCATTATACTTATCAAATCCCTGTATGTGGTTGTTAACCCCACGATTAACATAATGTCTACTTCAGCCCTTAAAGGTCACCAAGTAGCAAGCAAGCGTCCCCACCCACAAACCACACCAATCTGAATACATAACCAACTAACAACTTTTGTGTATGTGCTCTGCACATGCCACATCATTGAATTCCCAAAGATACTTCTTCACGTTTTCTCAGCAGTCGGGGGTTTAACAGAAGCAAATTTGCCTTTGGGCTTTGAATGACGCCTGTCACACGTGCCACTGTGGTGCTTTAACTACATCAAATCATGCTGGTTATAGTAAGGCAAGATACATATTTTTAAAGTAATCCTAGGCGAAGAGAACGCTCTCTCTCCCGGTTTCCACGAGGACCACAGCACACAGGTAGCGGAGGTCCAACTCCTTCCTCCCTCATCACGACGCGATGGGATTCCCCCCCCCCCATCGCTAACTGCAGTACCATGCACTGGAGAGAGGTGTTTCCACTGAGTTCGTGGCTGTGGAAGGAAGTGTCCTTCCTGGTGAGCAAACTTTTTGAGTTCTCCAGAACTCTCCCTTTTGCTTAACATTCAACCTGAAGATGAGTTCTGGAGGACTTAAAACACTACTTAGTACATCCACCCCACCCCACCCCAGATTTTAGGCATAGCTGTCAACCGTCCCTTTTTTTTGCGGGAAATTCCCTTATTCCAGCGCCGTTTCCCGCTGCTTCCCACTGCTATCCCGGATTGTTAGATATCCCGTAAACTGTCCCCAGGACAGGTGAGGCTGCTGATCCCTTATTTTCGAGGCTGCTAATCCCTTACTTTCAAATCTGAAAGTTGACCGCTATGATTTTAGGTGGTCCAAAGAAAGATACTGTGGCTTTTGAATTTCATCTCGTGGAACAAATACACAATCTCTGGCTGAGCACTGAAATATTTCAGATTGTTCTCCTGTTCTCACCATATGTGCCTCTATTCTAGTTCCAGCTCAGGGAGAGAAAAAAGGTGAGTCTTATCAATCAGCAGGGTTTTTTGGGTGGGTAGAGGGGAGACACCGGTTTAATACCTTGCAAAATAAGCAGAAAAGTTTTAATGAAAGCAATTCAACTTGCTTCCTGTTTAGCTTAAGCACCTGCGAAAACCACAAAGCGCAGTATAAAAGGGCCTCTTCTGCTCCCTGTTAACTTTTAAATTTTATTTCAATGCTGCAATGCTGCCAGTAGGGATAAATATTTTGGCTGCACCGGGCAAGAATGAATTTGTTTTAAGCTTACTTACTTTTCTATTTAGTTTCTGCCATTAATAAACGGAAAACTGCATTTGCAGAGATTGCGGGGTGGGGCAGGGGGAACCTTCCTTGCCAGAATAAAACTGGAATCCCAGAACTCAAAGACTCCTGCCCATACATCTGTGCATGATTTATATATTCTGTTTCAGATCCTACTTCGTCCGAATCAGTCACCTCCAACCTGGTGCCCTTCAGATGTCTTGCCATATAACCTCCACCTGGCTGGGATTGAGATTGGCATTCTAGTCCAAAACATCTGGAACACACAAGGTTTGGGGAGGTCTGGACAGTAATTCTAAACCAGATGATAAAAATCAGCAATTTCTGTTTTGAGCATGTTTAGGGTTAGGAATACCCACTCAAAAGAGTATTAGTCAGCTGACATTTCCAAACTACATGGAACTTTGGAGGTGAAAGAAACCTTACAAAACATTTACTTAGGAAATATACCAAAGGAAACAAAATTTCCCTGGCTATCAGCCTGGGGGAGAAAACAAACAGGCAACGCAAATGCACATGCACAAACGCAGCCGAAATGGGGCCAAGCATTTAATGATATTTTTCTATTGTCTGACCCCATACAGAAGCTTCTTTTAGAAGGGGCCAAACACAGAACTTCATGGCCTAACAAAACTGCAGGCTTCTAATGGATCGGCTAAAAAAAAAAAAGGAAAAAGCCAAGACACTTACTTAATTTGCACACTAAACAAATTCGCTTAAACATCTGGCCCAAGGCTGGCTGGCAGGTCCCAAACGCATCTTTGAAAAATCTGGGAAGCAGTTACATTTTCCGAGAAATAAAGCACACGCACTAATTTGTTCGAGAGACTTTGATCACGCCAAGACACCTGCAACTGTACAGTGGTACCTCGGGTTAAGTACTTAATTCGTTCCGGAGGTCCGTTCTTAACCTGAAACTGTTCTTAACCTGAAGCACCACTTTAGCTAATGGGGCCTCCCGCTGCCGCCGCACAGCCAGAGCACGATTTCTGTTCTCATCCTGAAGCAAAGTTCTTAACCCGAGGTACTATTTCTGGGTTAGCAGAGTCTGTAACCTGAAGCGTATGTAACCAGAGGTATCACTGTAGTTCTTTGGAGCTTCAGCACAGCTGAAGGCTTGGGTTTGTGGAATGCCTTTGCAAGAAGCTGCTGTGCAAGGAGCATGAAACCTTCTATCTACCCCATCAAATTGCTCCCCCAAAGCAAAGATCTGTTAAGGGCCGCAGTGGGTTACATAACCAGGGTTGCCATCACGGAAAACTCACCCATGCCCTTCCCTCCTCATGCTGATCATTTGTCCCTATTTGTTTACGTTTTAGAAGAATATTTGCATCATTCATTTGCATTGTCTAGTCTAGCCTCTGTGGACTACAACTCCCAACATCTCATGCCAGTTTGGCCAAAAGTCAGGGAGTTGTAGCCTAAAACATCTGGAGAAGAGTACCACATTGGCTACTTCTGAGCTAGTTTGTAAAGCATCACACTATAGTCTATTGTAAAAAATTAGAAAAATGATCAAAATATGACAGAGAAAAGAGGTGTTTACAAGGGCCCTGGAGAAGGAGTAAGCAGTGTGTGTCTATATAGCAGGCTCTTTTAAAAAATAGCAGAAATTGCGGCTTGCACCTTTGAAAAGCTAATAAAATACAGTGGTACCTCAGGTTACATACGCTTCAGGTTACTGACTCCGCTAACCCAGAAATACTGCTTCAGGTTAAGAACTTTGCTTCAGGATGAGAACAGAAATCGTGCTCCGGCGGCGTGGTGGCAGCAGAAGGCCCCATTAGCTAAAGTGGTGTTTCAGGTTAAGAACAGTTTCAGGTTAAGAACAGACCTCCGGAACGAATTAAGTACTTAACCCGAGGTACCACTGTAATACACAGATTTTAACATCTCTAAGCAGCAAAGTTTGGCAGATGATGGACATCTGCCAAGGCACGGAGCCCACTGCCAGAACCACTTAAACTGTTACTTTACATTTTACACTTCTACAACTAAAGTTATGCACTCTATTTAACGCTCAATTAGCTTCATAATAACATTCCTATTAATTATTTTTTGTTGCAAACCAAAAGGGCAGAAAAGCACGACCAAAACACACACACACAAAACTACTCCCTCTGAACACAAAACACCCACCAGCCACTCCCAGGAACAAGATTTTAATTGAAATGACCGGGAGGACTTGAATTCAGACAGGTGCGGAAAGGAAGGTACAGTGGTGCCTCGCAAGACGAAAAGAATCCGTTCTGAGAGTCTCTTCGTCTAGCAGTTTTTTCGTCTTGTGAAGCAAGCCCTTTGACGGATTAGCGGATTAGCGCTATTAGCGACTTTTAGCGGCTTAGCGGATAAGCGGCTTAGAAAAAGGGGGGGAGGAAAAAAAACCCAGCAGGAACTCGCAAGACATTTTCGTCTTGCGAAGCAAGCCCATAGGAAATTCGTTTTGCGAAGCACCTCCAAAACGGAAAACCCTTTTGTCTAGCGAGTTTTCCGTCTTGCGAGGCATTCGTCTTGCGGGGCACCACTGTATTAGGGCAAGGGCAGCTGTGCAGGGCACCTACAGGCGCCAGGAAAAACATGCTAGTGGGTAGAATGAGCTCCGGTGGCATGCAGGGCTATGCAAGAAACACAAAACACCAAGGGCTTTCAAATATCTGCAACTAATGGGAGCACTTTATTAACCCCAATTCGCTTTAATTACAATTCCACCTAAGCTCCGGGACAGCTTAGGTTTTGTTTCTGGTTATAACTGGATAAATTATATATATAAAAAACCTCGGTTGAACTGCCACACAATCCGAAGTTAGGGAAACAGCTTTAAAGAAAACCCACACTGCCCACTTTTCAAACTGCTTTTCTGGTGCAGGCTCTTGCATCTATAGCACAAGAAATAACACAAGAAACCCAGCTGATCAGATGAAAGGTCGATCTAGCTCAGTGTCCCATTTCCCCAGAATGATCTTCCAGGTGCATCCAGAAAGCCCTCTGCTGTTACGTGCAGCATTTGAAATTCACCAGGTGCCAGTCGCATTTTTGTACCTGGCTTTCGGACTCTTGCGACTAAGCGAAGATACTCAGGTGGCAGGGTGACGCCTGGCGTCTCCACCATCTGGAGGTGCCACGCCTGGAGATCATTGGGTCTTGATCGTTTTCACACAGTGGCAACACACCCTGTAGAATTCTATCCATCAGATTCTATCTGCACAATCAGAATGAATTTCAGGAACCCAAAAGTGGTATTGAAATATACGACTTTCGAGCCGCTTGGCCCAAAAATGGCAACCAGGCATTCTGTTTTGGCGACTGTAACCCTGGTTTAAGGAGCCATATGGTGCCTGGCTTATATATATGAGTTTCTATCACTGGTTACATGGTAAAGGGTAAAGGGACCCCTGACCATTAGGTCCAGTCGTGACCGACTCTGGGGTTGCGGCGCTCATCTCGCTTTATTGGCAGAGGGAGCCGGCGTACATCGTCCGGGTCATGTGGCCAGCATGACTAAGCCACTTCTGGCGAACCAGAACAGCACACGGAAACGCTGTTTACCTTCCCACCGGAGCGGTACCTATTTATCTACTTGCACTTTGATGTGCTTTCGAACTGCTAGGTGGGCAGGAGCTGGGACCGAGCAACGGGACCTCACCCCGTCGTGGGGATTCGAACCGCCGACCTTCTGATCGGCAAGTCCTAGGCTCTGTGGTTTAACCCACAGTGCCACCCGCATCCCGGTTACATGGTAGACTGCCCTTGAAGCTGGACGTTTCATATTAGCCAGTGATAGGCATCCTCTCCTAGGGAATATGCTTTGAACCTATTTCTAAGCAGGAGGCCTTTGCCACAGCTTCTGGGAGCGAATTCCAAAAAGAAATAAAATGCATGCTGTACCTCTTGCAACAGCTGCAGAGCGCAGGAGAATCTGAGCAGGAAGAAGCACAGCGCAGAAGAAAGGTTCTGGCCTGAAAGCAGAAGGCAGATGGGCTGCCATGTATCGATACCTTAGGCTAAGTCCTAGCTTGGAACAGGTGTGTGTTGGCTGCACGTCCTTTTTATTGCACGTGTACAAAAATAAGAACCCAATACCACATCCTATTACCAAGCATCAGATGTCCTCCAAGCACCCTGCGAGGTTGGTTAGGCTGGCAAATAACAATGAGCTCAAGGTCACGCCGTCGGCTTCATAGCTGAGCAAATCCAATACACCACAGGCTACACCCCAGTGGCTCCCAAGGCCTGTGATCAACAGCCTTAGATGGAAGCGTGAGAACCATTGAACCGCCGGTGAGGCTTCTCAAGCCAGCCTCTCTCCAGCATTGCAAAATCAACTCACCCCCCTCCCCAAACACACACACTGCCTCAGCCTCCACAGCAGCTTAGATTCATTTCCTTACCTGTTCTCTCTTTCTATTGAGCCTGAACTAGGGCCGGGTAATAATAATAATGATAATAATAATAAAATTTATTTATACCCTGCCCATCTGGGCGGCTCCCAACAGAATATTAAAAACAGAATAAAACATCAAACATTGGAAACTTCTCTAAACAGGGCTGCCTTCAGATGTCTTCTAAAAGTCAGGTGCAGTGGTACCTCTGGATACGAACGTTTATGGTTGCACATGCGTTGGGTTATGAGCTGCGCCAACCTGGAAGTACAGGGCTGCTTTCTAACATCTTCTAAAAGTCAGGTAGTTGTTTATTTCCTTGACATCTGATGGGAGGGCATTCCACAGGGCGGGTGCCACTACCGAGAAGGCCCTCTGCCTGGTTCCCTGTAACCTCACTTCTGGCAGTGAGGGAACCGCCAGAAGGCCATCGGAGCTGGACCTTAGTGTCCAAGCTGAAAGATGGGGGTGGAGATGTTCCTTCAGATATTTTTCAAAAACCGTGATCTATCACTGCTAAACATTGCAATATAATAATATATCATGATGTCTGAAACAAGGATGGAGCTATGTAGTGATATTGGGTGGCTCCATGGTATTCCCTCCATTGTGATTTTTATTATGAAACTGATATCACGATATGGGCTTCAAACTGGTTTTGGACAATATATTGATATATCAGCCCTAGCCTGAACCATTCCTTCATTCTTCCATATTTACATAGTTGCGTAGTCTTTTCTTGCTCTTCTTCCTGCTGCTCTAATTTTAATCTGGAAAATTAATTCCCCCCTCAGCCTTCTTTTTCCAAGAACTCTGGTTTATGCAGTTACCACTTTTGTACAATTCCCTTATTGTTTTTCCCCCCTCCCCTCTTTGCCTCTGCCACAATGCTCTCTGACTCTTCCCACTTCCTCTTCTCTAACTTTTCTCAGTTTTTCTCATCAAGCAGCGTTATCCGTTTATAAAACACAGGCTATCATACGCTGCTCTGCTTTTGCATGCTTCAATGGTGGTGCTTTCAAAAAAGGATTTTCCATTCATTTTACAGGTCCACAAAGAAGTGCTACCGGTGTGAAAGAAAACATAGAACCTGAAGCAAAGTGAATGGCTTTGTACAATGGAAGCCAAAGGTTTTGTACAGTGACACACATAGCCTTGCAGCACACAGGGGCCATTCCCCCCCCCCCAGCTTGCTTTTTGTGCACAGAGGTTTGCAATTGTACAAATCTTCACGCAATAATTGCCCTTAAAGCGGACGATGCTATCTTTTGTTGTCCCCAGTCACTCTGGGCGGCGTCCAACAAATTTGAACACAGTAAGACATCAAACATCAGAAACTTCCCTATAGAGGGTTGTCTTCAGATGTCCTCTAAAAGTCAGATAGTTGTTTATTTCCTTGACATCTGATGGGGAATGCTGCTAAATCAAGTAATTTTCTTGATCCTTTTCTCCATGGCCCAGGGTCCTACAAGGACTAAATCTCCTTTGACTGGCCATTTCCCTCCAGTTCCCAGAACGGACCTTCCTGTACCTCCAACACTTGTGAAATTATGCTGCGGTCAGACTTTCCCTTTTGCTTATTTTTTCTTCATTCCATCAGCTCCCCTGGTTTCTGCCTTAAAACACCACTCACTTTTTGTCCAACTTCCTCCAGCTACCTTCAGTTTCTTGGTCTCCTTCCCTTGCATCCCAGCTTTCCTCTCCCTAAACCACACTAAGGGTCTTATTCAGAGGACCTTCTCCCACTCGTCCCTTTTTCTCTCTCAGTTCTCTTTTCTCAGCTGAGTTGGGTCCCTTGATTCAGCCATGCTGCCTCCAAGATTGCAACCCTCTAATTCCCTCATTCTTGTGAGACTAGTTGACAAACCTACTTCTGTAACTAAGGTCTGGGTGAGGTTCTAATCCCTTGCCAAACTGTCAACTTCTCCTTCCCCCACAGAAACTGAGCTGTATAGATGTATAATCTATGAAGCCTGAATAGTTGGGGTGGTTATGAACATTCTGTGCTGCTGCTTCAGCCAATGAATGTCACAGGCTTCACCACCAGAAGCACAACATGCTAAATAAGTTTGTGTTCTTCCCTATAAATAGCATTATTGCATAGATCTTGCAGTATTTATGTGAATCCAATCATACAAAGAATCCAATCATCCAATCATACAAAGAATCCAATCATACAATCATACAAAGAATCCAATCTTCCAATCATACAAAGGTAAAGGTAAAAGTCCCCTGAATGGTTAAGTCCAGTCAAAGGCGACTATGGGGTTGCAGCGCTCATCTCGCTTTCAGGCCAAGGGAGCCGGCGTTGGTCCACAGACAGCTTTCCGGGTCATGTGACCAGCATGACTAAACCGCTTCTGGTGCAACGAAACACCATGACTGAAACCAGAGCACACGGAAACACCGTTTATCTTCCTGTCACAGCAGTACCTATTTATCTACTTGCACTGGTGTGCTTTCGAACTGCTAGGTTGGCAGGAGCTGGGACAGAGCAATGGGAGCTCACTCCATCATGGGGATTCGAACCGCTGACCCAGGCATGTCTCATTACAGCAGAAAATGCTGATTATTTTGTTACATATCCCTAAAACCAACCCCCCCCACAGGTTGTGGATTTTCATCATTGTGATGACAAGGACATTTTCTTTTTAGAAGGAGGGGGTAGATAAACACTAGTCAACCTCTGCATTGTCAAGAATCAGCATATTATAAAACATTCTGAACCCAAATATTATTTTGCACAGTTAGAGACAGACCACAGGACAACGTCTTGGGAGTCACTGATCCAGTTTTGGGGTTGGTGCTCTTTCCCCCATGTCCTTTCTGGGTCTCAAAGTGGGACATGCATTTCCCCTCCCCCAACCATGTTGTCCTCACAACTACCCGGTGAGGCAATTTTTGGCTGAGAGTGTATTTCCACTTGGGTGCCCCCTCCCCCGCCCAGTCCTAGTCTGAGCACTACCCTGAATTTTCAGAAGAATATGCAAGTTATTCACAGAGGAGGACAGAGGCCACAGAACCACCCAACTGGTTCTGTGACTTTAAGTACACTTTTGGACTTGTTTTTCCTGCAAAAGCAACCCCCCCCCCGTCCGCTGGAAGGCTGCAATTGAAACTGATGGAAGTTTCAAAAACAGCTTGTGATACGGCCTGGGGAGGAAGGAGGTCCAGAGGAGGGGGGAAAAGAATATCTGATCCTACCAGTTAGGTCCCTTACACCAAGCCCAGCAATTCTCTGGATGTTGGGAAGATAAGCAAGGCTTATGTGTGTGGTACGGAAGCTGTACTACCCAGGACAGGATGGGGTTGTACAGGGTTGTTAAGGCAGCAGAGAGCATTATTGGCTGCCCACTCTCCACCTTAGAGCAGATTTATGCCACAAGGTGCCATAGGAAGGCACTGGACATAGTAAAAGATCCATCGCATCCTGGTCATGTCTCTTCGAGCTCTTGCCGTCGGGACGGAGATACAGGACGATGAAGACAAGAACGAGCCGTCTTAAGAACAGCTTCTTCTCCAGAGCGATCTCGGCCCTGAATGGGAAGCCCGGACTTTGAAAGTCATCTAATCTCCCTTGCTGTATTATATTGTATTGTTTAATTAGTGTTTTTATGGAGCAGTCAAGTAATTTCGTTGTCCCCGAAGGGGGCAATGACAATAAAGATATTATTATTATTATTATTATTATTATTATTATTATTATTATTATTATTATTATTATTATTATTTTCTTCTTCTTCTTACTCTTGGAGCAAAAAGGGTTTAAGTGAGAGATGTTTCAGACAGAGACAAAGAAGAAAGCAAAATCAGATTGATGCCCAGGGACTGAAGAAGCAAAAGGAGGCACACTCTGGCTTATGCCATTGGCCGGAGCTCCATGGAGCAATGAGAGTCTTAATCTCAGAGTTGTGGGTTCAAGTCCCACACTGGGCAAAAGAGTTATGCATTGCAGGGGGTTGGGTTAGATGACCTTCGTGGTCCCTTCCAACTCTACAAATTCTATGATTTTTGTCTGCATCCAAGGGAGAACACCGTGACAAAGGGGAGACCAACCTGGCTCCATTCACCGGCCCCTGGAGGAGCTGCAACGCTTGCTTTCCTCTTCTTCGCTCATTTTGCATTGCATCTAATTATACCGCAAGCTCACAAGCAGGCCCTTGTGCTCTCTTTTAATATACGTGCAGGGCTTAGAAATTTTTTTAGGCACTGTAAGTATTGAAATCAGTAATAGCATTTGAGAGCTAGCAAACTCCACTAAAGGAGAAGCCACATCTGCAGCACAATCCTAGGCATGCTTACACAAAAGCACATGTAATTTAATTCCCACTAAATTCAAGGGGCCTTACTCCAAAGGAGGCACGATTGGACAATAGCTGTGTATAGGATTGCAGCCTTAAGTCTTTTGCATTAGCCAATTACATTAACAGTTCAAGGTTCTCCCCACCCCAGCTGTGTGTGTGTGTGTTTCTCAACCTGTAAGTCCTCCCCAGATGTTGTTGAACTACAACTCCCATCACCCCTAGCTAGCAAGGCCAGAGCTCAGGGATGATGGGAGTTGTAGTCCAACAACATCTGGGAACCCACAGGTTGAGAACTGCTGGTGCCACAACAATAAAACATGCTTTCATTACTGAAAATAAAATCCTCATCTTCTCACAGACAGGTAAGTTCAGCAGCACACACACACACACACAAACTGAACCACCAACCGGAATATTAATTCTTCCCTGTTATATGCATCTTTTGGGCGACCTTGTAAGTCAGAAGCTCAGCACTGTCCTAGCGAAAGTCTCATGCTACAATCGTCCTACCCCAACCACGACAAGCTTAAACACACACACAACACTCATATTCGAAAAGAATAAAAACTTGCTGCAAAAAGAAAAACACAGACCTGCGCTGTCTTCAACAGTAGGAGAGCTGTCACGTCTGAAGCTCACCTCAGCTTTCAGCTGAGTTTCCTGTCACATAGCCACATGACACCACACTTCCCCACACTGCCTCTTGCTAAAAAAACCCTTGCTCCATCTACTTCGTTTCGACTCGGAGAATATTTATACCTCACGTTATTATGCATCCCATTTGTTTGCATAATTCCGCTATCTTTTGTTTGTTCCGCTCAGAGCGCTCTAAAACTGAAAAGGGCAAACGCAAGGAGACAATTAGGAGTGTTACAGGAATGGCCCTCCGGTCAGTTCAAGGCCATATTAAAGCTTGCACTGTGTGCATGCATTGAAATCTTTTGTGGTGCCACACTGCTGACTCATTTAAACCATGCTCTGTCTATGGCCTGCTGCTGGCAGAGGGGACAGGACCACACAAATGTGAACGAGCACACACACACACACACACACACATTTCATTCCTCCCATTAACTCCATCCTGTCGTGGAAGCTTTTCTGCAGCAGAGCATTTTTTTCTCTCTCTCTCCCTTTCACTACATCAGTGTTTCCCAAACTTGGGTCTCCAGCTGCTTTGGGACTACAACTCCCATCATCCCTAGTCAGCAAGACCAATGGCCAGGGATGATGGGAATTGTAATCCAAAAACATCTGCAGACCCAAGTTTGAGAAAAAATTGCACCAGACAGTTAAAAATTGCTTATAGGTAGGAATGTAGCTACTGAGCCACTGTATTGGGATCAGGGAACACAGACTGTGGTGTGAGAACCAGGAAGTTTTGAAAGAAACTCATGCAATAGGAAGAAACAGCAAAGGTTTCAAAACAGGGTCACCTTCTGCCACAAAAAAGCCTTCACTTTGGCTTACTGAGCACAAAAGTCCAACCCAGCCTCGACTATTTAAAAAAGCAGAAAGAGCTATAGGTAGGGGTGAAGTCCGATTTACCAGTGTGGTGCTGTGGGATACAGGTGCTGCTGTGGTCTAAACCACAGAGCCTAGGGCTTGCCGATCAGAAGGTCGGCGGTTCTAATCCCCGCGACGGGGTGAGCTCCCATTGTTCAGTCCCAGTTCCTGCCTACCTAGCAGTTCGAAAGCACGTCAAAATGCAAGTAGATAAATAGGTACCGCTCCTGCAGGAAGGTAAACAGCGTTTCCGTGCACTTCTCTTGTTCGCCAGAAGTGGCTTAGTCATGCTGGCCACATGCAGACAAACGCCAGCTCCCTCGGCCTATAGAGCAAGATGAGCGCTGCAACCTCAGAGTCGTCCACGACTGGACCTAACGGTCAGGGGTACCTTTACCTTAACAAAGGGGGAGAGTGCTTTTTTGCTCAGGTTCTGTTTTTAGGTTTTCCATAGGCACCTGGTTGACCAATGTGAGAAAAGGATAATGGACTTGATGGGTCGCTGACCTGATTCAACAGGGTTTTTCTTCCGTTCTTAATTTTGGAACGGAGGCAGTAAGAGTCTCTTTTATACAAACACAACTAAGGTTTTCCTTTGACTAATTCATGCAGATACAACTCCGTTAATGCCATCTTGGCAAACTTGAGCTTGGAAGACCCCCACCCCCTACCTAGAACAGGCTAGAGGAAAAGTACCAAAATCCCATGGAAGATTACCACTGGAGATGTAGCAGAGTTGATAAAAAGAAAGGTAGCAGACAGTGGTGCAAACTGCAAGTAAAAACCACAGGAAGTAGCATGGGAGGTAGCATTTACACAGAATTTGTAATGCGGAGAGGCCCTATAGCCATTTAAAGATGGGCCAAAGGAGGAAGGTGGCACTGCTAGATTTGCATTTACAACCTCATCTCTATTCACATGCAAAACTGCACCCAGAATGAAGCAGTTTTATTCATTCCGCAAAGTACTGAGCAGCCACTGTCTCAGGCTCCTGTACTGAAATATTGCATTTATATGCATGGCAGTACTGCCATCCTACCAGGCTGAAAAGAGAGAAAAGGTGGTTTGTCCACCCCAGCCTTCGCCGACCTGGTGTGCTGCAGCTGCTTTGCACTACAACTCCCATCAGCCTCACCTAGATGGGAGTCAGAGTCCAAGGACAGCTGCAGCACAGCAAGTTGGCAAAGGCTGATCTGTTAGTTCTGGCCCAAGTGCCTAGCCGGCACACCAACACACCAACTCTGGCTTCCTGGTTATAAAAAAAGTGCAGTCTGCTCTGCCTTAAGACAGTGTTTCCCAAACTTGGGCCTCCAGCTGTTTTTTGGACTACAATTCCCGGCATCACTAACCACTGCTAGCTAGGGATGATGGGTTTGAGAAACGCTGTCTTAGACACAGAGCAGACCCCACAGAGCTGTTATGAGATTGAAAAGGAGCAGGAAGGAACTAGGCAAACCACCTTAATCTCCTCAGAGGAACAGCAGGATGTACAGTGGTACCTCGGGTTACATACGCTTCAGGTTACACACACTGCTAACCCAGAAATAGTTAAGAACTTTGCTTCAGGATGAGAACAGAAATTGTGCTGCGGCGGCACGGCAGCAGCGGGAGGCCCCATTAGCTAAAGTGGTGCTTCAGGTTAAGAACAGTTTCAGGTTAAGCACGGACCTCCGGACCGAATTAAGTACTTAACCTGAGGTACCACTGTAAATGTAATAGAAGAAGAAGAAGAAGAAGAAGAAGAAGAAGAAGAAGAAGAAGAAGAAGAAGAAGAAGATTTTAATATTTATTCTGCAAGATCTGCCACTCACTCCTGCACACAAATGCCACTCACCAGTTTGGGCACAGTCAGATACGACTACCCCAAATTAAAAAGAAAGAAGAAAGATAAGCTCTGTCCACATTTAGAGAACCTTGATTCGAACTAGGTTGCTTTGCCAGAGGTCCCACTTCACCCAGCACCCATTTTGTGGCAAAGTGTGTTACAAGGAGGCTTCCTCTTTTAATTAAACCAGGTCTGGGAAAACTGTGGCCCTGCAGATGTTGCTAGCCCTGCAGATGTTGCTAGCCTACAACTTCTATCATTTCTGAACCTTGGCCATTAAAATGTTGAATCTATTGCCCTTAGGTACAGTAATGAGGACTACAAGATATACTGCCAGCCCTGGCTTAAGCTTTATATCAGGGGCTGCCTTATATTGAACCAGGCCTATGGTCCACCGCGTCCAGTATTCCACATACACACCCTGAACTACAGCAAAATATCCTTTCAGCCAGAAGTGCTGGTGAACAAATCAAATCTGAGATTTTAGCCATGCAAACCATGCATACTGGATCATGCTTTCACCCATAAACCGTGTCAGGTGACTACTTCTTCCCAAAGCTCCTATTTGCGCATGCAGATTAAACCTTACTGGGAAGTTGCACCCAAAAGCTGAAAAGCTGAAAATGCAAGTGCTGGTTATTTATATTGGAAGCTTTCATTTCATTTCATTTCATTTGCACACACAGCTGAAGCGATCCCTCAGTCAGCAGGAATATATATATATATATATATATATATATTTGCTTTCGTAGATTTTCACGGGTACAGGAATGCAGGTTTTGGTGTCTTCGGGTGTCTTCCCGTGTAAGAGTTGGGGTGTCTAGGCGACGTTTCGACGAGGTCTCACTCGTCATCTTCAGGCTGGTGCTTTCGGCTTCTTGTTACTGGAACAGAGCAGGATCTCAGTGTTTGAGTTCCTATAAATACTGTTGAGGGGGTGTGGTGTATAGCCTCCAACGTTCTGGGCAGAGAGGAAGTTCCCAGGTTAGTGTGCCTTTTCTTCTTTTGTTCCTTTCTTGAGTGATATTCTGAGTACCACTTAGGTGGGTCATTAGGTGTGGATTAGTTGCTAAAGCTTTCGTGTCTTGACCTCTTGAGCTTGTGAAGAGTTTTTCTGAGAAGATGGCTGTACTGCACTTAGTTGTGCAGTATATATATATATATATATATATATATATATATATATATATATGCAGGTTTTGGTGTCTTCGGGTGTCTTCCCGTGTAAGAGTTGGGGTGTCTAGGCGACGTTTCGACGAGGTCTCACTCGTCATCTTCAGGCTGGTGCTTTCGGCTTCTTGTTACTGGAACAGAGCAGGATCTCAGTGTTTGAGTTCCTATAAATACTGTTGAGGGGGTGTGGTGTATAGCCTCCAACGTTCTGGGCAGAGAGGAAGTTCCCAGGTTAGTGTGCCTTTTCTTCTTTTGTTCCTTAATTACTTGAGGGATATCTTGAGTGATTTCTTGAGTGATATTCTGAGTACCACTTAGGTGGGTCATTAGGTGTGGATTAGTTGCTAAAGCTTTCGTGTCTTGACCTCTTGAGCTTGTGAAGAGTTTTTCTGAGAAGATGGCTGTACTGCACTTAGTTGTGCTCTGGCTTGGCTTCGTGTATAGGGGCGAGCTGTGGTTTTGTGCCCTGTGCCAGCCAGATCTGTGTAGGGATTGCAGGGGGGTGCAGCATCCGGAGGTGCCACTATATATATATAGTGGTAGTAGACCCCCTGAGTACGAAAGAACTTGAAGGGAAGTTGAAGAGTTCAGGAAGTGACTTGATGTTTGCTCATGAGACACTGTCCCCATTGTCTTTAAAACCAATCTTAATTTTGAAAGACTTGAGAGGGAAAACACTAGCACGATTTGCTGACAGTAGCAGGCCTCTCTCCAATCCCATTCACACCACACACTGAAAGCGCTATGATGCCACTTTAAACAGCCATGGCTTCCACCCCAATAATTACTGGCTGCGGGTGCTGTTGAGACCCCTATTCCCGGCACAGAGCTACAATTCCTAGACTTCCCTGTTAAACCACTCCAGGAATGGCTCTGTGAAAGGAACAGGAGATGAATAGGTTCTGTCTTCGGATGTTAAACAAAAAGGGTGAGTCACCTGCGCTGTTCTCCACCCTCAACTTTCTGCCTGACATCCAAAACTGCTTTGGCAGCAGTGGGGGCTCCCTGTCCCTACGAAGAGCACAGAGGTGGCTGGCGCCAACTGCCTTTCATTCTTCCCATCCCAGAACTGTTTCCCTCAACAGTCATTCTCCCCTTGCTACATCTGAGGGAGAGGGGAGACAGGAAACCCTACTCTACAGAGTCAGCTCAGAGCAGTTACCTATTTCGGCAGCTCCTCCACCTGAAATAGGTGTGCTCAGGTACAACTAGGCATCCCAAAGCAGGAATGGCTAATCTATGACTCCTGTGGAGCTTGTTGGATTCCAGCTCCCATCAGCTCCAGACAGCAAGCCGTCCGAAGCCGAGGGGAGTTGAAGGCAACAACCTCTGGAGGGCCAAAGATTGCCCATTCCTGATCTAAGGTCATGGCTGGATCGCCCATGAGGTACGCTGAGGCAGCCGCCTCCCACTTCCGGAGGCTCAGATTAGTTTTCACTTCGGTGCTAAATTTGGTCCTCATACCTGCTGGTGCACGGAGGACACAGGTAGGGCTAAATTGGGATGGTTCAAATCTTCCACATGGTTCCTTGAAATGAGTCTGGGAACTCCGATCTCACCCACCCAGCCCTAATATAGATCCCTAGTGCTTATTTGCTACTTGATGCTGTGCATCACACCCACATTTTAGCAATGGTTAAGAGAGTTTACATCTCTCCTGCACGGAATATGAAACCAGTAGAATACGTTAAGAAGGTGTGAGCTACAGCAGTGAAGGAAAAGGTAGTGCTTTTTTCTTGGGGGATTGAAGAATAAACAGTACCAGCACCTTAAAAAATAATAATGTTAAAAGTGTAACAACTTCATGGTGGGTACCGGCACCTTTTCTTCTAAGAAAGAAAGAAAGAAAGAAAGAAAGAAAGAAAGAAAGAAAGAAAAGCACTGAATTCACAGGAGGTGAATTAAGAACATCATAACTTCTAAAAAGGCATGAAAAGCTTAAAGCTGAAAAAGGAGAATTTTACATTGGTACAAAGCAAGCTTGGCACATCTTGCTCTATAGTCTGAAGGCTTCCAAAGGAAACTTTGTTGAAACCTGGAAAACTTCTCTCTCTGTGTGTGTGTAGAAATCTAACTTTCTGGTCACCAGTGACATGTGCTTATTTGAAACTTTGTGAAGCAGTTGCTTTAGGTATGCATTAAATACTCATACCAACGGGAGACTTTGTCCTATATCTCACATGCTCTAGTTCACCCCAATAACTAACACCTACTGTTCGCTAATTTGCAGCAACCTAAGGTGCTGATAATTAACAAAAGGAAATAGAAGCAGCAGCAGCAGGAGTCATTGGGGAGAGCAGTGGCAAACTAAACGCCACGTTTTGCGATGCAACATAGCATGTCAATTGTACCGCAAAAGTATCTCGCTTTGGAATAAGAAAGAGAAAAAAGTAATGGGAAGAGAAGAGGGAATTCAGGTGCCAGTACATAAAGTTACATCAAGCTATATAATTATGGACCTTAAGAAGGGCCAGCCTGCCCCATTTTGCCGCCTGAGGCAAAACAGGAAGGTGCTGCCAGCACCAGATTTAGGGTGGCGCACTGAGCCGAGGGGGTGCAAAATTGAGACGATCCATAATTGAGAAGATCCATTTGGGTGTGCCGAATTTTGACCTCGCACAGGGTGGCTTATTACGAAAGATTACCAAAGTCCACTCAGGGTCGTGCCCCCTGTTAAAGCCTCCCTTAACTGGCTTTTGTGGCAGTACCCACCAAGTGTTGGCGATGGTTGGGTCTGGCAAGATATTCGTGTTGACACATTAAATGATTTGTAAAACTGCAGTTCAAACTATATGCTTGTTCTTCCTGTGTGTGTGGCAATTATTATTTCCGTGGTGTTTCTTCCTGTCCCGTTAAGGCAGAGCGGAACCGGAAGCAGAGGCGAAGTGTTTTGGATACTTTTACCACGTTATATAAAACATGATCGCTAGATATCTTAAGAAGTCCCCCAGCACATGCACACTGACAGTTAGGATGGCTGGAATTTCAATCAGCACAGAGGAATGAGTTCCTGAAACTGGGCCAAGATTACAGGAAAGGCTGCCAGATGGCTGCCTCCTATTATATCAAACGAAGTAGCATTAGGACATTTGAAATCTGCAGCAGGACGTTGTGTGGAATACTGTAGCTCTCTGCTCCCCAGCCAGTAAATATCCAAGTATTTGGATTTGAAAATAAGCAGTGGAGTTAACACAGGACACTGAACCATCTGGTTATGTTTGGGCAGTGGAAATTCTTGTGCATGAATTATTATTCTAAGCTGCCTCAAGACCTGTTTTCCAGAGCGTTTGGAATAAGCCTGCAGTACCACTCAGACACGCAAATTAATAAAGTGTAATGCTCGTATTTCTCACACTGTCTTCTCAAAAGGCTTCAGAGCACACATCTAAAACACCATCACCCCTCCCCCCCAACAGTGATAACTCTGTGAACTGTAGCAGGCATTTTAAGATGGTTTTCTGTTTCTACGCTATTACCGATAGAACTGGGTTGCTCTGCAACTCTTCCAGACGTGGCAACAGACCTTGCCTCACAAGTTAGGCAGGAGCCTAATGCGAAACTCACAATTAAAGCCTTGGTGTATTTAATGCAGGGAGATTGGCAATTAGCAACGAGTTTAGCAAACACGCTGTCTCGTTAACTGCTTTCTGGCTCTGGAATTCTCTGTCTTTGAAGGTGTGCCAAAAGTAGAAGCTGATCCACCTCCCAGAGGAAATGCAAGGTCTTTTTCATTCAATAAGCATGGGCTTGCTTTAATGGCACATGTATGCAAGAGTATCTTAGATCCTTCCAAAATCCCATTGATTGCGGATAATAAACTTGCTGTTAGCCCTGACCTTTCAAGAACAGAGGCAAGACCATAAATGCAAACTGTATGCTTCTAAGAAAAGCAATCCCTCCTCTTCACTTGGTGTCGGGTCATAGAGATGCTTTTAACAGACTGACACAAAAAGGTTCTGGGAATCTGCACTGATTCTATTTAGAGACCAGCTGTTGTTGCACAAGTGCTCATGTGACTCTGCCCAATAATAAGTGAGGCTTGACGCTGCCAGCATTGTACACAGGAGGAAGGGAATTGTTGAGGGACTCTTACTGCCTTTGCACCCCTCTTACGGTACAGTCAAACCTCAGTTGTCGAATGCAATCCATTCTGGAAGACTGTTTGATTTCCAAAATATTTGACGACCGAAAACTGAAGCCTCAATAAAATAGGGAAACTCAAAATGGGAGCCACGTAACACGTTTGACTGCTCAAAAACCGGAGCAGTTACTTCCAGGTTTTCGGCATTCAGTAGCCAAAAAGTTCAAAAACGGAGCCATTTGAGAACCGAAGTTTGACTGTACCCCTAATCTGCACAATAGCACATGCTATCTCCAGTGACCAGAATCCCAAACCTAGGAGTCTGCCTTTGTTAAGAAAGGAGGGTGTTTGTCCGTGGAAAGCAAGTTCAGACCCTAGTCCAAGACAAGCAGGCCATTGCCCAGCTAATAAATCACGTTGTACACTGACCAAAGAACATTTCAAATAAAAATCAACATGTCTGGAACCACAGGAGCAGCAAAAGACAAAAAGACAAAAACAAGAACCTCAACCACTCAAAACATATGCCTAAATTTTAATCACAGGAGAGGAACTTGTCGGTTAGTGAGAACTTCCCGTTTTAGAAGCCACATAACTGCAGCTCAGAGTTTGCAGTTTTCTTTCCTCATGAGAGTTAAAAGGAAAGATCAGCTGAATTTAGAGATGATGGAAGCTAAAAAAGAAAAAGTATGGCTGAAGCACTAGCCAGCTTCTTCAAAAGCTACAAGGAGGAAAAACAGAAGGTTGCTCAGATTTTCTTAGGTCTCCTGGTTCGCTAATTTGTGGGGACAGCTATGCTTTTCCTCCCACAGTGACTAAGTATGCTGCAATTGAGGAGCAGAGGGGATTTCCACGGACAAATCAACTTTGCATAAAACTATCGGCAAGCCACGTTTTGTAACCAGCTGTTTTCATTCTCCTTTATGTTTAACTGACACGAGTTGTTTAAACTGTTACCCCCCCCCCATTTATACCCTGATTGAGAACAGAACAGCAACTCTGAGGTTTTAACTGAAGCAAATCAGAAAGAAAGTTGAGAGCAAGACTGAGCCATTTTTAAAACAACCAGAACTAAATTTAGAAAACAGTGCTCTCATTTTATGAGTAAATTTTACTTTGGAACTGCACTTCCCCCAAAATCAGCTAGGGGTGTGAATGACAGGAGATCCCCCAAAACAGCACACAGTGGGAGGAGAGGGGAGATCATTCTGTTAGGCAAGCAGAAAACGCTTGCAAGTGAGGAATGATTGTAATTGTGTGACATTTACATGGCATAGTAAATTGGGTTATTTTGAATAACATCAAAGCTAGCTACGACATGTGGGCATTACCTGGAAAGATTTAGATCTATTTTTTTAAAGGAAATTCGCATGGACGGTTTCCCTTGATAGACTGATAAAGGGTGAATTCAGAAGTAATGTCAAGCCATAGTTTGGTGTTACAGGAGCCTCAGAACCACACGTGCCCTCCCTCTTTAAAGCATAAGGCAAGCCAGAGTTTCTTGTGTATCAGAGTGCTGGTGCCCTCTGCCTGATGGTTCCTACTTTGCTCTTCCCTTGGTGCAAAATGGATAAACAGGAAGCCTTGGCTTTGCATTATGTCCAAACCAGGGATCTGTTGCTCCCTAACAAGCCATGATCGCTGGTCAACAACAATCATGGCTTGTTAAGTTGCCTGAATTGCTGGCGCTGGAAGCCAACAAGCCATGATCCCTGGTTTGGACAGAACACAAAGCCAAGTTTCTCCCTTCAGCCTGCCTGGTTTGTTTATGCTGCTTACAACAAGGAGGGAGCAATTGGAAAGTAAGCACGGATATGCTGCTGCTCCTTCTTGTCAACCGCAATGAGACAGAAAATCTGGCTGACTGGTGTGTGAGAACGCAGTCACTATAACCATGGCCTGTTGATAAGCTTTTGCCATTTTGAGGGCAAATGCAAACCATGGTTGCCAGTTCAGATGCAACAGAAACCTACAGAAGGGAAGGATTTAGAGCCAATGAGAGGAAGAAGACCCTTAGACTCCTGCATGCAACACAAAATCATGGTTTACTGTTACATCTGAACTGGGCTTTGGGATACTGGAAAAGCACAATACTCCTAGTAGGAGAATTATGGGAGTTGAAGTCCCAAAAACCATGGGGAACACTATGATGGCTACCCTTGCTGCAGGCAATACTAGGTCAATAACAACTGGGGAATCTCTCGATCAACCTCATGGGTGTTTTAAACCAGGAAACATGAACAAATGTGACCAACAGCTTTCAAATTGTGTATTGCATATTTTTATCTCCAAGATGTAGATTGGATTAGTGCCCTTGTGCAATTCCATATCATTGGTGTGACTTCAAGGGGAATATTTGGGGTAAGCTGCTCTTTCCTCCTTTTTTGCAATACACATGTAGTCTGGCATGATATCCAGGCTCATCTTCCATGCCAAGTTAACCAGACAATTGGGCCTTATGCAATGCACACAGCTGTCAGTGAGCATCATTCGCGCATACAACCCTCCCTACAGTCTATCACTACAATGTGTTTTCTGATGCTTGCAGCAGTTGTGGCTTTCATTGTTCCATCCGATCTCTAGGATTTAAAGGATTGTGCTGCTTCCTGCTCACAGCAACTGTTTTATGCTCTTCTCTTAGGCCTCATTATCTTAATAGTGTCCATAGGTGTGTGTGTGTGTGTGTGTGTGTGTGTGTGTGTGTGTGTGTGTGTGTTTTAACCTGTCTTAACTGCATTATATTTTTGTAAGCCACCCTGGAAACTTGGTTGAAGGGGCAGGGTAAAAATATACAAAATAAATTACAACAACTTTTGTCCGCTTTCTGATTTTTTCATATCAGCTTGTATAAAAATAAAAGTAACCTTCATCGTAGTAGGATAAGGATAAAATGATGTCAAGTTTGAGACCCTTGGGTCCTTCTTCTGAAACACAAGTAGATTCTACAGCTGCTAGAAATTAGCAGATGATTTTACCTAACTGAGTGCCAAGTTAGCTGTCTAATAAATCCTTTTTTAAAAATTGAAACTGCATTTCAGAATCCAAAAAAAAGCAACTATATTTTAAAAAGGGCAACACTAAACTGCACCACAAGGTCAGTTTTTTGCTGTCCTAGCACTGCTTTTCCTACATAGAAGATATTCACAACATTTCCTGGAATGGTATGGACCATGCTAGTCCTACTCAGAGTAGAGCTACTGAAGTTAACACACATGACTAACTTAGGTTCATTAATTTCAGTGGGTATACTCTGGGTAGGACTTTCTTAACTGAATAAAACCCTGAATCTGGAATTTGAACCCCAGGACCGGTCCTACCCTTATGCAGTGAGGCAACAGAAAGATCTCAGGTAGAAGATAGAGTTCCCTTATATTGAAATCAAATTCACCTTCTAGAATTGGGAAAGACTTGCTACAGAAACCGCCAAATACAAAACACACACATTAAAATGGGCAGTATTATCCAGTGTAAGAGATACAACCTGATTACAATGTCCATCTCTATATCAGCGTAGACACCATGATGTTCTCCAAAGGCCGGTTCTAGAGGTTTCTTCAAAGGTGAAATCCAGTGGTGTGCATCTTCAGTGAAATGCTCTCCTGCTCTTCCTGCAGCCCCCTCCCAAATCTGGGATACACTCAGAGCATATTTGGGGAGGCACAGGGGACTGCAGGTGGGGAGGAGGGGGAGGAGGGGGAGGGAAGGAAGATCTGCTTGCACAACACTGGATATCACCCTTAGTCTCCACTTCTTACCCAACATAGGTGAAGCCATTTCCCCCCTCACTTCAATTAAAGCATTTTCTATAGACGCCCCCCAGAAGGGTGACCATACCCGAAGCAGAGTCATCATGATTCTTAACACACACACACACACACACACACACACCCCACCGCCCAAGCAAGAGCCAACACACTTCAAAAACGTCTTACCAGACACCAGCTCCTTCCTTCATCAATGCCCCCTTATGGTGACATCGAAGGAGATTGCTTCACTCCACTGCAAGGCAGAGCAGGAATCCAGAGAGGTCTCATGAAGCCGGTGAGAGGCAATTTCTGAAAAACCTCTGTGTGGTTTCCTCTAAGGGAACTATAGCTCATTAGCTTCCTTATAAGCATCAAAAGTTCCTTACTAAGGCAGCTTCCTGTTTGCAATCCTGTTTGCTTTTAATGCATCTCTGCAGCGGCTAAAGTTCTAAAACTTTTACAGAGGTTTCCATTATTTAATTATCCAACCCATAGCACAAGGCCGCTGTGATCCAAACACTTATTTCATTGTTTAATTTCCTGGAAGAAGCACCCTGACATAAAGCTGTTAGCACTATTCTCCCAGTTCCATTCAGAAACCAAACAATATCTTGTTGATTCCTTGCTGCACAGTCGGTAAACCCCTTGTGCCACATCCAGCACAATGCATACCAATGTCGCAGTCATACATAAGAGGGTGACTTCATGAGCGCCAGCATCAGAAACACAGCCTGCTGTCCTTCTTTAGTAGCATTGCATGCCAATAACTCCAAGGGCCTGGGCAGATGTCATGCTAACTGTCTTTTAAGTGGCGATAAAGAGGCCAGAAGCAGGTTACATGCTCGCCATCGACCTGAACCATGGTGGAGAATTACATCGATTATCTGCGTTAATGCCAACATATCTAATGCGAACCAGGATTCCCTATGAAGGAACAGAGAAGAAGTAGCTTCAAGAACTACCGTATTTTTTGCTCTATAAGACTCACTTTTCCCCTCCTAAAAAGTAAGGGGAAACGTGTGTGTGCGTCTTATGGAGCAAATGCAGGCTGCGCAGCTATCCCAGAAGCCAGAACAGCAAGAGGGATTGCTGCTTTCACTGTGCAGCTGTTCTGGCTTCTGAGATTCAGAATATTTTTGTTCTTGTTTTCCTCCTCCAAAAACTAGGTGCGTCTTGTGGTCTGGTGCGTCTTATAGAGTGAAAAATACGGTAGCTTGTCTCCCTTCAGACAGTCACTACTTTTGGGTGGGATTCAGTCACATACTGCCGAATTCAGGTTGCACACTTAAAGCTGCTTTGGAGCTCTTGTGCAACAAACCCACTGTCCCTCACCATTTTTTGCAGTAAGGAAAGTGATGGGGAATTGCACTGGGAAGAGAAGGATAACCTTTGCATGTAGGATAACCTTTGAAGGAACCACTGGAACCAGCCATGATTACTATTCATGTAGATCAAGGTACCCAATGTGGTACCCTCAGCAAACCTACGCCAACATATCTAACTTCCCGGTAAGAGGGACTCCTGTTTAGCATAAAGTGGGATTAACATATTTGCTAATGCAATGCTTAAGGCTGGTAGAAGGGAAGTTAATGGAAATTCCATACATGACTGAAATTCATCTATCCTCCCAAGTTCTATTAGGAATTCTACCCAGACTTTAATGCTTTAACTATTGTCTTTTCACGTTCATAGTCTGTGGGACACCATGGAGGGCACAAATCATCACTCTACCATTGTACAGTGGTGCCCCGCAAGACGAATGCCTCGCAAGACGGAAAACCCGCGAGACGAAAGGGTTTTCCGTTTTTGAGCTGCTTCGCAAGACGATTTTCCCTATGGGCTTGCTTTGCAAGACGAAAACGTCTTGCGAGTGTTCCGATTTTTTTCCGCTCCCCCCTTTTTCTAAGCCGCTAAACCGCTAATAGCCTTTTAGCCGCTAATCCGCTAAGCCTTTAATAGCCGCTAAACCGCTAATAGCGCTAAGCCGCTAATAGGGTTGCTTCGCAAGACGAAAAAACCGCTAGACGAAGAGACTCGTGGAATGGATTAATTTCGTCTTGCGAGGCACCACTGTACCCGATTGATAGTGGCAGCACATACATTCCCTAAATAAAAACAACGAACAACCGCAACATTTATTTAAGCCCCCAATTAAATTGCTGGGTCTCCAAGCAACCTACGGGAAAACAGTTTAGTGCAACACTGCAAGATTCTTCTGTCCTTGCGAGAAAAGAAAAGAAGAACCACAAAATCTTATTGCGCCATTTCTGTGCAACAGTTATGTGCTACAGAAAAACCTTTAGCAATTTAATTCTTCGTATTTTACTCTCCAGCAAGAACCATTCCAACATTCATGGAGAAAACTTATGAAAGGAGAAATTAAACAGAGAGGAAATACTAAAGCCTGAGAAAGTAAATATTTCCATTTAAAATGCTTATTTCTGCATGCATGGATAAGTCCCATTTGTTTCAGCTGGAGAGGTGACACACTCTGCCATCAGTGTCAATAGAACTTTGGGTGGATCAGACATCTAGCATCTCATTGTGTCACATGACAAATTTAAATCATGAGCAAGATGTAGTTATCTCACAGTTATAAACAACTAGGCAGAAGAATTTTATTGTGCCCTACAGGGCTAGTCAGTGCTGTCATTAAGCTCTTAATTGGAAATACCCAATTTACTTCCTACTTCCTTGAAAATGAAAACGAAACCCAGATAAGCATTATCAAGAAACTAGAAAAGAGAATATGAAGATAATTAAAAGTGAAATCACTCCTCCTTGCCCCGGAGCACCTAGTCACAAACACTGTTTTTGTGTGTATGCTGTGCCTGATATATACGTATATTTGCAGTTTTCACTTTGCAAACATAGGCTGATTATCCAGATTTAGTCATACTCGGAGTAAGCCCATTGATTTCAAGAGGCCTACTCCAAGTATGAGTAAAATTGGGTACTGCTAACAAATGGCTCCTCTCCCCCAATACTTTCATGTTCTTTAATCATGGGTTCCTTTTGGGAAATGCCTGGGGGTGGGGAAATGATAATTGATTCCAGAGAAGTTTTATCACCATCTCAAAACCGATGAGATTCAATCGAACAATAAGAAATGACTAGCAAAAAACCGACTGCTGTTCCTTACAATTCCCCAGCGATGGCATTCCTCACAGCTGCTGCTACAACAGAAAAACCAACATAAGACTGGCAAGGGAGTGGGGTGGAAAGAGCAACATATAGATTTGTAAAATAAGTTAGGGTTGCCATACATCCAGAATTTCCCGGACATCGCCGGGATTCGGCTGCCGGAAACAGTGTCTGGGTGGAAATTGCTAAAAACATTCAGGAAAATCCAGCTGTATGGCAACACATGTGGTCGGTGTCATTTTGGGTGATGTTCCTTAAAAATAGCTCAAAAACTTTGTTTTTTGAGATTTTGCCAAAAAAAAGTTCAACATCTCTTGTGTCCAGATTTTGAGTTTTTGAAACATGGCAACCCTAAATAAGTGAATGCATGCAGGGAATGTACATCACACATCTGCACGGTGTAAATGCCTACATTTGCTTCCAGTGCAATTCAGGCTTCTTATTTAACCTTTGGAAGATAGATATGCACGCTGTAAAATGTGCCTCAGAGCAACAATAAATCCTTTAACTAAGATCCTGCCATGCTTCATATTATCCGCTGCAACTCTTTTGACTGTACAATTCACATTTTGCATGAAGGTAACTGCCAAACAGGCACGTAAGTTGACAAGCAACGAGGAACAGTACTTGCAGTCTCTGCCATCGGATATTTTTAATCTTAGGATAGGTTGCTCAGAGTGGCAAACAAACTGTACAACTTTGAACTCAAGAGTTAAAATGATGTCAGAGGTCATCTTGTCCAGGCTGCTGCTGATACAGGAAACTCACTACTATTGCATCATTATTAGATATGGGCTTGTTTGTTTTTAACTGAACTTTTTTAGTAAAATAAAATGGGTCCTTAAATGTTTTCAAGATATATTCTCAAAGCAGAATTCTCAGCAGTTCCATCCAACGTGACCAATGCTCAGGGATGATGGGAATTGTAAGTTCAGCCAGAGACATCGGTTCCTCAGACCTGGTTGTAACAAAAGAGAATTCTGTGCCATTTCCCTGCAGCTGAAAAGCAACCCCTCCTTGAGAGAAAAGAAACGGGTAACAAACAATACGCTCCTATAAACACGAGAGTTTGCGAATCATGCAAAAATCAAGTACAGTGGTGCCCCGCAAGACGAATGCCTCGCAAGACGGAAAACTCGCTAGACGAAAGGGTTTTCCGTTTTTGAGCTGCTTCGCAAGACGAATTTCCCTATGGGCTTGCTTCGCAAGACGAAAACGTCTTGCAAGTTTGTTTCCTTTTTCTTAACACCATTAATACAGTTGCGACTTGACTTCGAGGAGCAACTCATAGAACGCAGTGTACATAGTAGCCTTTTTTGAGGTTTTTAAAGACTTTGGTGATTTTTGAAGCTTTTCCAAAACTTCTTTTGCAGCCATTTGGTAAGTTAAGCTTTTAAAACTTTTTTTTGGGGGGGGGGGTTTGGATTTTGGGTTGGGGTGTTTGGAATTCAAGGACTTGGTGTTGGGAAGGGGTTTGCAAGAATCTGGAAGCTTATGTGGTTTTTTTCTGCATTTTTATGATTTTCTGTGACCATTGGGCCACTCTGCTGTTTTTTTAAAAAAAATTCTGGATTTGAATTTCTGTGTGCTGGGTGGCTGGGGGAACAGTTGGGGAGGGGTTTGCAAGAATCTGGAAGCTTGTGTGTTTTTTCTGCATTTTTATGATTTTCTGTGACCATTGGGCCACTCTGCTGTTTTTTTAAAAAAATTCTGGATTTGAATTTCTGTGTGCTGGGTGGCTGGGGAATACTCTGCTGTTTTTTTAAAAAAATTCTGGATTTGAATTTCTGTGTGCTGGGTGGCTGGGGAATACTCTGCTGTTTTTTTAAAAAAATTATGGGTTTGAATTTTGAAATGCTCTTTACAGTATGTGTGACTTTAAAGACCACTTAATAAACTCTTGTTGTACCAAATTTGGCTTTGCTTGGACTTTTTTTGACCATAGGAACGCATTAATTGATTTTCAATGCATTCCTATGGGAAACCGTGCTTCGCAAGACGAAAAATTCGCTAGACGAAAAAATTCGCGGAACGAATTAATTTCGTCTTGCGAGGCACCACTGTAATTTAAAGGTAAAGGTACCCCTGCCCGTACGGGCCAGTCTTGCCAGACTCTAGGGTTGTGCGCCCATCTCACTCAAGAGGCCGTGGGCCAGCGCTGTCCGAAGACACTTCCGGGTCACGTGGCCAGCGTGACATCGCTGCTCTGGCGAACCAGAGCCGCACACGGAAACGCCGTTTACCTTCCTGCTGGTAAGCGGTCCCTATTTATCTACTTGCACCCGGAGGTGCTTTCGAACTGCTAGGTTGGCAGGCGCTGGGACCGAACGACGGGAGCGCACCCCGCCGCGGGGATTCAAACCGCCGACCTTTCGATCGGCAAGCCCTAGGCGCTGAGGCTTTTACCCACAGCGCCACCTGCGTCCCTCAGCAACTCAATAAAGATGTAACTTAGGGTCCTGACTTTTTTATTAAAAAAATCCTCATCCCTGGGTCCCCCTCGTTCAGCTCCGGCCCAAGACATTTCGCCGCTTGAGGCAAAACAAAAAATGGTGCCCCTCACTGCTTTCCCCTCAGCTGCCTGGGGTGACTGGAGAAGGCCTGGGAAATATCCAAGGCAGTGAGGGGGGGAAAGGAGGCCAGAGAGGAGCAGGAGGCAGCAAGTTTCTTGAGGGCTTGGATCTGCTGCTCCTCCCAGCTGCACTCAGCCTGCTGCCTGAGGCGACTGCCTCACCACGGTTAATGGCTGGGCCGGGCCAGGCCTGCCCTTAGTCCCTATACTGTACCTCTGCCCTGTCTTTTCAGTAGTTATTCATACCACCTCTCTTCCAAGGGAAGAGTTAGACCAGATGTTGGACTACAAATCCCATCATCCTTAACCTTCAGCCATGCTGGCTGGGGCTGATGGGAGTTGGAGGGCAACATCGTCTTGAGGGCGCCATGTTAGCTGCCCCCCCCCAGGTTATGGCCAACCATAGCTGTACATGCTTAGTACTGAAGTGAAGTAAATTCACAGTCTGAACAGTCTTATGGTTTGCCATCCAAAGAGGTGGGGAAATGCAGGTTACTTCAGAATATGGCCAATTCAGGCCCTGTTGCTGCGTCTGAGGAGATTCCTACTCATTCTGCTGAGTGAGGCCCAAATCACCACACAATCACCACTCCAAACAGGCACTAAAACCAGCAGCCGCAAAAAGGAAGAGGGTGGAATCCAGACGGCAACTGGGAAACAGAGCAAGGGGAAGTTGCAACACGACTTGCGAATAACCGAGGATCTCTTCTCGATTAATTACATCGTATTTCCCTCTCCCTTTCGCCCAATTTATTCTTCTCAAACTCTTGTCATTTCAATCTGACTCCTTTCCACCGTACAGAGAACACAATTCTTCAGCGTTCCTGTGCTACATCGTTTTAGACATAATGCTCCTTGTCTTGAGAGCTAACGGTAAACCTTTGCACACTATTCCAGAAGCAGGACTCTGCTCATCTCTTGAGCATTTGTAAGGATGCAGGAACCGCAACAGTCAGCTGAAGGCTTGCTGACCCATTTCATTTGAGAATACTTCCCGATCTGTTTTCAAAAGCGGGTGGAGTGGGAACAGCAAAAGCGACTGGGGATCTTGTCACATAAATCACACAAAACACAGAAAAACAGAGTATTTGTACGCATGCCAGGGAAGAGGAGGGAAATGTTGAACTTTAAATTTATACATAAAGGAAATTGAAAGCCGTTCAATAGCCATTTGGCTCTGAAGCAGTTGCTAACATTAGCTCATGATAGGCACAGGAAGGAGGTAATAGCCAGCATCACATACTTGAGCAGAGCACTGTGGGAATTTTATAAGCACCTCTTCTCTTCCGTCTTTCTTTAAAAAAAAAACCCACCAAACCCCCCCCCCCCACCAAAATTCAAGAGATTCAAATGACTTGTTCTAAACAGAGAAAATCAAATCAAGCATGAGGAAGTTGAAACCAGAGACAGTGATGCTCTTTTATAGCAAGCTGGCAAAGTTGCTTGCAGAAGCCATTTCCAAGTGGTTTGCAGCTCACTCTAAGGCGCAGCTGAGGAGATATGGAAGTTTGATTTGATTCACGCCTGCTTAGAAACAGAGAACTGTAGACTTGCAAGGGACCCCAAGGGTCATCTAATCCAGCCCCCTGAAAGGCAGGAATCCTGCTCACAGCCATCCCTGGAAGTTCTAGCTGGGGGGGAGGGCATTCTCTCTCACACACACCCTCTCTCTCACACACATTAAAACATCACTTGATATGACACTTATCAAACACGAATGCAGAAATCAGCTGTAGTTAAAGCACTCTCAAAACCCTTTTCCAAAACAGAGCCAGGGAGTGGAGGGGGTAGCCAGGGTTGGGGGTTTTTTGCCCCAAGTGAAGTCTCCAGAGGGGTGGACTGAGGTTCGCAACATATGCAAATGTGCATGTGTGTGTGTGTGCCAAACTAGGTCTTTGCCCCAGGGGAAATAAAGCCTAGTTTCATCCCTGTCCAGACACCCACAGCTGCTTTAGGTGAAAAGCGAAACAGGGACTCTCAAGCAGACACACAAAGCAGAGCGTCAATGGAACATCAGCATGAGCCTCTGGATCGTTCCCCGGTCGTGGGTTCAAATCCCACTTTGGAAAATTAAGATTCCAGCACTGCAGGGGGCTGGACTAGATGAACCTCGTGGGTCCCTTCCGATTCTATGGCTAGAGGGGTTTTGATTCCATTTAATTAAAAAAAAAAGGCAAGGGTTAACGCGGGTTCTGAAACTGGGTCTACTTTATGAGCCACATCTGCTTACCGACGCCCCTCCTCCGCTCCCGGCGCCCGGGGGACGTTTCTAACTTAGGCAGGGGCTGCGGAGGGAGCGGCGGCCTGTGGGTCGCCCCGCCGGAGACTTTCGCCCCTCTTCTACACCCCGCTTGCCAAAAAGCAAACAAACCACAAACCCTGCTCTGCTAAGCGGCGGCTCCTTGGCCAGATGAGCTCTGCAGCAACCCCGGCTCGCCTGGAGCAACAGGGGCGAGGACCGGGAGGTCGGCCCGGGAACTGCAGCAGAAATTTGGGGAGGGGGGTGGCAGAGGGAGTACCCCAGACTGGAGGCACCTCTCCCTTCTGCTGGTTTAGTTTTTGTTCTTGGGGTGGGGAGATGGGAGGAGCCGCCTCCCCAGCAAAAGTAACTGACCGATGCTCACATCCACACAAGTCAACACCCCTCCAAAAAACAATCATAATCATCACCGTTATTGTTAATTGTCTTTTTAAAGAAAAGTGTGAAGGATACCAACCTAAACTTCTACTCGCGCTTTCCTCTCCCCCGGAGCCATTCAGAGGTTGCCAATTGCCCAGAGCCCCTCCAAAAGAGAGAGAGAGGGGCGGGAAAAAAGCCCCTCCCCTGATCCAGATGTTTATGGAAAGGCAGCGGCGCGAGCGGAGGGGGAGGCGAAGAGGAGGAGGAAGAGGAAGAAGAAGGCGGCGAGACAGATCCAGAGAGCAGCCCCGCCGCCCAGAAGCCGCTCCCCCCTCCGAGATCCGTCCTCCTCCTCCTCCCCGGGTAGAGCAGATCTGGGGTCAACCCAGGAAAAGAGAAACGGGGGCGGGGCAAGGGGGGAAGGATCTGCTCCCCCCCCCCTTGCGGAGATCTGCTGAGATCCTGTGCAAACTGCGGACTCTTACATCCGCGGGTGGTGGCTGGGTGAACTTAAGGCTCGCCGTTGCGCAGGCGGGACCTTTCAGCCTGGGGTGGGGGGCAACCTATTTTTAGAGCCCTCCAGCAGGATCTCGTGTGGTTTTTTTGTACGCAAAGCAGGAGGAGGGGGAAAAGAAGGGGTCCTTCTGGGCTTGTCCTGTATTAGAGACTCCCATGCACTCCCTAGACACGCACACCGCCTCTTCTCAATTGCACTATGAATTGTTTACTTTTACGCATGGGTTCAACTCCCAGCAATGGTTCCCCCCCACCAGTGAGCATGCGCGCGACCTGCAGGCATGCCCAGTATCCACCAGAAGCGCCCCCTGCCCGAAGCTGCTGCCCTTAGCCTGCCCTTTACACGCAGCGCCGAGACAGGCAGATCTCTCTCAGTCCGGATAGTGGAGGTGCAAAGGGCAGGCCAGGCCAGGCCCGAAGGACAAAAAAAAAAGGCAGCAGCAAAATGTGCTGTCTTGCTGATCTAGAATGCAAAGAGGATTTATCAAAGGGTAGTTGGGAAACAAGTCCCGCCCGGTGCTGTTAGGCGTGACAACCAAATATTTTTATTTTCCGAATGTGATTTAAACGGGCTGTCGCTGCCTGCGTGCTGCTGGGCAAGAGACTAGTTAAAACAAGATGAACATGGAATTACGTCTTCAGCAAGCCCCCTCTGATCAGATCTGCCAAGACGTTCAGATGCATTTAATGTCATAAAATCATTATTTTATTTATTGAATTTATATACCGCCCTATACCCCGGGGGTCTCAGGGTGGTTCAAAGAATAAAATCAAGATATATAAAAAAATAGGATTCAGGGCCGTCTTTACCTGGGGGTGCAATGCGGCAAATTCTGGGGGGCGCCAAATGTATACCTACTGTCCCTCTCGATTGGTGGCAGTGAAAAGCAATGGAGCGAAAGTCCCTGCCCCCCTCTTCCATCACTCGGTTACTCTGTAGCATCAAATATTTTTAAATTTTTAATTAATTTATTTTATTTCTATACTGCCCAATACCCGAAGTTCTCATTTTATTTTATTTCTATACCGCCCCCCCAAAAAAAGTTCAACAACTCTGGCTTCCCCCCTCCCAAAAAAAACTCAGTAAAAGTTAACTTGTGGGCAGCTAAACTAAATTTGGGGGCCCTGGGTGGATTTTGGCACCCCAGCAGCGCATATGCTAAAGATGGCCCAGATAGGATTCAAATTCTTTCTCAGCTATTTCATCCTAACAAAATGCACATTTGTTTGTCGCTTTATATCAGATCTATCCAAATAGATAACTTCTATCAATAGTGCTGCGTTATTTTCCTTGGGCAGAGACCTGGTGACTAGAACAGCTGCATAGCCTGCAGGAATTTAACTGGCATGGAGATGATGCAATAGTAGGAAGTATCACCTGCAGGAGTGTTGAATTCTCCCCAACCAAACCACCTTGCAGCTGCTAAAGGCTCGGGATCTCTGCCAGGGGGGGAAATAAAGGGTGGCAGTGGTTTCGGACCAGCTGTTCTCTGAATCTGACAAAGGGGCTGGTCATTTCTAGGGAAAGTTTGTTCTCATTATTTCTGGTCAAGTCTTTCAGCTAGAGTTCCTCCCCCACCCCAACATATCACACCCTTGTGGTCCACATTAGCTAATCTGAGTGGACATGTTGCCCAGGATATGAATTTAAATATAAACAATTTCATACCCTAGGCAAAATGTCCACTCCAGGCGGCTTACAATACCTCAAACAAAGATCAGTAACAACACAATCAAACCATGAAGCAAAAATAAGGTCAGTTTAAAAAACACACAACCCAATATGCTAGAGCCAAACAATAAGCAGAAGAGCACAATCAAAACCAAGCAGAGGAAAAATAACTTTTTTAAAAAATGCCCACCAAAAATAACAACAAAATCCTGGTAGTTCCCTCACTGCGAGAATTGAGGTTACAAGGAACCAGGCAGAGGGCCTTCTCGGTAGTGGCACCCGCCTCGTGGAACGCCCTCCCATCAGATGTCAAGGAAATAAACAACTGTCTTACTTTTAGGAGACATCTGAAGGCAGCCCTGTTTAGGGAAGTTTTTAATGTTTGATGTTTTTAATATTCTGTTGGGAGCTGCCCAGAGTGGCTGGGGATGATAATAATGATGATGATGATGATATCCCTCCCATCTAGCTGGGATGCCCCAGCCACTCCGGGTGGCCTTCCAACACATATAAAAACATTTTAAAGAAAACACATCAAACATTAAAAACTTCTCTAAACAGGGCTGCTTTCAGATGCCTTCTAAAAGTTGTGTAGTTCTTTATCTCCTCGACATCTGATGGGGAGGCGTTCCACAGATGGGGCGCCACTGCCGATACAACCACAGTAGTGGCATATCAATAATGACTATGGTTTGGATTATACGCCGTCCTATAGGAAATTGTTAGGGAGAGAGTTCTGCCTTTGAACACCATGACAGCCTTGGCATCTCCTCCGATTCGTATGGTTCTCTGAATTTGCCAAGGCCTCAATTTCTATGTTTCATGTATCCATCAAGTCTATGAGCAGATACACAGTGTACATGCTGTATCCCCCCCCTGGCAATACACCTTGTGCCCCTCCATTTGTAGACTGGAATCTGGATTTTAAAGCCATTGACTTAGAAGTACATTGTATTTCTTTCAGGGCAGTTTGACTCGTGCGAAGGTGCTTTGTCCCTACGTACCCACAATATCCAAACGAGGTGCTTTGCTTTGAAACGCTCCCACCAGTGTCCATTGACCTCCCAAGAGTTTATTGTCCTTGCCTTGCCTCTAATGGCCTCGATTACATCTATCTGGGGAAGTGGGGGGGGGGGAACAGTGGTGCTCTGGGGACACAGATGCCACAGGCAAAGGGGCAGGCAGAAGAAAAAGAGCCCCATTAAACAGTAGGGGAGAGAGGCTGCTGCCAACTCTGCTTTCTCAAGTTGCAGGATGTGCAGAGGTGTGGAAAGGTCAATTACTTCTTCAAATGATGCCCGCAAGCATCCCATCTTGATTCACATAAAAAATAGCATTAATAGGCAGGCTGTACAAGTTTCCGGGTGTTTCTCATCCACCCCTCTTCTCTTCAAACTTTGTTCTGTTTTGGTTTTTGCTCTAAACCTTCCTTCCTTCCTTCCTTCCTTCCTTCCTTCCTTCCTTCCTTCCTTCCTAGGCTTTGGGGGAAAATCCATCTTGTGCCATTGTACAAGTTCTTAGGATAGGGCTTGCTTACTGCTCTCTCAGGCTCAATGTCACAAAACAGGACATTGCATAGCAGGGAAGTTTCGGGCACATTGTGGTGAAAACATTTAGTTGGCGTGCACTGGGACCCAGGCATAGCTGTCAATCGTCCCTTATTTGGCGGGAAACTCCCTTATCCCAGCGCCGTGTCCCGCTGCTGTCCCTTACTGATGATGTCCCTTAAATTTCCCGGGTTTCATGCTCACCCGGCTCGGGAGGGAAGCAGCGGCTCAGGGTCCTCCGCCCCGAGAGAGCAAGAGAGAGAGAGCGCACGAGCTGCCGTGTCTCCGCCTCTCCCTTTTCCCCCTCAGGGGCGCGTTGTGAAAGACGGGTGGCGGCGAGCAGACAGGCAGCTCCTCTCTTGCAAGGCTTTCCGCCGCGCTGCCAGGGGAAGCCGGAGGCAGCAGCGGCGGCGGCCTGAGGGAGGAGGAAGAGGAGGGGATGGGGAGGGACACAGAAGGGCGGCGCTTCAGCGGCCACGGTGGCGCTGCAACCGTCTCATGCCGGGCTCATGGGCAGCGTGGGTGAGAGTCTCCCTCCCTCTCGGGAGGAACTCATAAACTAAGCAAAATCCCTTATTTGGGCTGCTGATCCCTTACTTTCGAGGCTGCTGGTCCCTTATTTTCAAATCTGTAAGTTGACAGCTATGGACCCAGGTCTCTAAACCATGCTCCAGGCCAGGTGTGGGGGACCTTTGGCCCTCCAGATGTTGCTGAACTGTCAGGCCCAGCAGGGCTGGTCAGGGATAATGGGAGTTGGGATGCATTTGACGCACTTTGTAAGAATAGGAAGTGGTAGTGATCACCCACTTAGCAGCTTTAGTTATTCTAAATTGGAAAACCACCACTAAGTATTGGAAATAAACCTTATGTAGAGTACATGGGAAGAATTATTTTATTTTATTTTGCTTTATAGAGGGCTAGAAATTGCCTTTCAGTGCAGCTATGAGCACGATCCTTTGACTTCCTATGCTATATTGTTTCCAACAGCTATTCCTGTTAGGTAAGCTTGGGGCTGGATCTAGACACATCAAAGAAGTGTTTCAGTTAAACGTGTTGCAAACTTTGTATAGTGGTACCTTGGTTCTCAAACGCCTTGGTACTCAAACAACTTGGAACCCAAACACTGCAAACCCGGAAGTACGTGTTCCAGTTTGCGAACTTTTTTTGGAAGCTGGACACGCTCCATTTTGAGTGTCATGCTGAGGTCTGTCTGTTTTTGTTATGTATTTCTCTTTTTGTGTTGTTTTTGTGGCTGTGTGGAACCCAGTTCAGCTACTGATTGATTGATTGTGTGACGGCAATACATTGTTTGTTGCTTTCATTTTATGGATCAATGGTCTTGTTAGACAGTAAAATTCATGTTAAATTGCTGTTTCAGGGGTTGTTTTAAATGTCTGGAATGGATTAATCCATTTTGCATTACTTTCTACGGATTAATCCATTTTGCATTACTTTCTACGGGAAAGTGCAAGCGTGCCTTGGTTTTGGAACACTTTGGTTTTGGAACAGACTTCCAGAACAGATTAAGTTTGAGAACCAAGGTACCACTGTATGAGAAATCGGGTTGGCAAAAAAGGAACTCCACAGCGCCATCTGGTGTCACAGTGTTAGAATGTATAAACAATGCATATAAAGTGTTTTTTTCTTTGCCAGTGTAGCTGAGTCCTGGGTGCCATGGAAATCACTGAGACAAATTAGTCCTGAATTTAGACCCACAGATTTCAAGGAGACCTAACTGCAACGTACTTGGTGTGGATGCAAATTCTACTCAGTAAATTCTACTCAGAGTAGATGCATTGAAATTTCTGGACCTAAGCTAGTCATGTACATTCATTCTAGAGGCCCCAAGTTCTCTGAGTCATAACAACACTGGATACAACCATTAGGTGTTTTAATTCTGAACTCCCACTGATTTCAGTACTGCTAAATATTTTGGTAAATGTGCATTGAACTGTTGCCTTAAAAGTCTGTTTAAAAGAACAGCAGCTGGAGCGTGGGGTAAGAATAATTAAACTGAATTAGATGGGCTAGTAGTTTGACTCGAGATATGACAAATTCATATCTGCATACTCGGAAGCTCTGCATTATGTTGCTCAACATTTAAAGGGCAGGTTAGCCAAATATAGGGCAACTGAATAGTTCTGCTTTTGTTTTTTAATGGTTTTGGATAGTCTGGTGCATACACAGAGATGATTATTACTTAAATAAAGACCACCCAGTAAAATTTGGGACCATGTTTTGATGTGGTAAAAGAGTAACTGCTGAAAAATGCAACTTTTGCAAGCCACCAGCAAGGCAAACAAACCCTACTGGTGATGAAATTCATCATTACGCAAGATTGCTTTGCTGTGATATTCCACCATGAACGATGTGGGTGTTGATGTTGCTCTTCGTAATGAGGCCCAGGCCCGGGATGGATTTCTAGCCCTGCAGAGAGCTGGGCTGATGGATGCCGCGAGAAGAAATATCCAACACTGTTATCCTAAGCCCTGTCTTTTTGCCTTTTCTTCTTCCTGCAACTCCTTCTTGCAAATGTGGAAACAGGAACTGCTTAGTCAGCATGAGACTCATAATGCCTCTGGGAGAGGGGAAACCACAGCAAAGAGGACAAATATACACTTAAAGTGAACAGAACAGTGGAGCCGTTTGAAAATCCAGCCCTAACGACAGAGTGAGCACAACAGGAAATGTTTTAAAACTGTGGATCCAGCAGTTTGTGACTTGATGAAGCCAGAGATGCTAAGGCGGAATTGACGTTTGCAAGTGTTCGATTTCTGAGCAGCGAATGCCAGGAAGCCGAGACAGAATTTGTTTTGCTGTGGTTCACTTCCAGGCAGAAATTAAAATAGAATTTCTGTTTCTGTGGCATTCGGTTGAAATGAAAATGTCCAATTAACATTTCCGCACTGTGGGTGTAAGTCCCACTGAAATTAGGGGGGCTTACAGTGGTACCTGGGTTCTCAAACGCCTTGGTACTCAAACCACTTGGAACCCAAACACTACAAACCTGGAAATAAGTGTTCCGGTTTGCAAACATTTTTCGGAAGCCGAACGTGCTCCATTTTGAATGCCACACTTCCGTTTTGAGTGTTACGCTGGCGATTTGAGTGCCACACTTCTATTTTGAGTGTTACGCTGAGTTTTTTTGCTATTTATTTTGCGTTTTTGTGGCTCTTTTTTGTTTTGTTTTTGTGACAGTGGAACCCAGTTCAGCTACTGATTCATTGATTGATTGTGTGACTGCAGTACCTTGTTTATTGTTTTCATTTTATGGATCAATAGTCTTGTTAGATCAGGTATAAGCAACCTCCAGCCCTCCAGATGTTTTGGCCTACAACTCCCATGATCCCTAGCTAACAGGACCACTGGTCAGGGATGATGGGAATTGTAGTCCAAAACATCTGGAGGACTGAAGGTTGCCTATGCCTGCGTTAGATAGTAAAATTCATGTTAAATTGCTGTTTTAGTGGTAGTTTTTAAAAGTCTGGAATGGATTAATACATTTTGCATTACTTTCTATGGGAAAGCGTGCCTTGGTTTTGGAACGCTTTGGTTTTGGAACGGACTTCCAGAACGGATTAAGTTTGAGAACCAAGGTACCACTGTACTTCCAAGTAAACATGTATGGGATCAAAGTTTAAATGCTTCAATCCCAATTACATTTGCTTGGGAAGGAACACTTTCTCTTTTTTTAACATTTCGACATGAACGAGTTTAATATTATGTGTACATTCCCAGCTTAAAATGCAGTGGGGTCATTTTCATTAGCAGGTCACTGTACGCATCAGTAGGATTAGATGTCTTTCCTTGTCTCCTGCTGTCTGTCCAGACTGGAGGGGGGGAAAGGCAGGGATGTTGTTATAGGGCATATGTTTTCCAATCGGATCAAAGCTGGTTTGCGGGGAAAGGCATTAAAATGCAGCGTTTCTCTACAGGATAGGTGTGGATTGCAGCTAACATCGTGTGTTCAAGGCTTGAGAAACCAGTGGTGGGGAAATTAACATTTTTAACTAGATAAAAATCATTACTGACATTTATTAAACGTGGAAACTTCTTATGGACGTTTTGCATGAAAGAGAAAAATGAACTGGCAATATCTGGATTTGAAGATGGAAAAAATATTGGCTTATAGAAAATAGAACAGCTGGTTGTTAACGAGTGAATACTACATTTAGCTGCAGGACAGAGAACCTGAAGTCTTTAAAAACTTTTTTCATTGTATTTTCTTTTCTTTTATCTTTTCTTTTCTTTTCTTCTTTTCCATTCTCTCCTCCATTCCATTTTAGGTTAGATTTCAGTAGCATTTCTTTATTTCAGTGTACACATTATAAAAAGGTACTTATCTTCGGATAAGTATCAATAAATATAGATTTTCTTTAAATAAAACAGTGGTGTGAGTGCACTGGATGTAGAATAAATGGCAGTGTGCACACAGCCTAAGAATAGGATGCAAATGATTTGAGATCTTCTTTCTCAGCAAGTCTGAAATCCTAAATTCTCTTAGAAGTCCCACTGAACTCAGCAAATCTCACTTCTTAGTAAACATAACATGGGACTGAACTGCACACATGCACTGGAAGAAAGTAATCCACAGTCCCCAGCCGATGCAAATTATTTGACTCCCTTGATTGTCAAAGATCAAGATTGCAACCCGGAAACCACAGACCATCAGTTGAGACTCTCTCCATGTTGTCAGGATCTGTGGATGGCAGACAGCCGCAGACTGGTGTCCCACATGATAATAATGAACTCATTATCTGAGCGTGGATCCTTATTTAGCAAAAATGAACCATCCAACACAAGAGGGAAGCATCATCAGACTCAGGGGAAATCCCAAGGTTTACAGAAGTAGTTTTTTTTAAAGGGGGGAAAGAACCCCTAAGGCAGTGAGGTCCAGCACCAAGGGCCTTCTGGTGGTTCCCTTGCTACGAGAAGCCAAGTTACAGGGAACCAGGCAGAGGGCCTTCTCAGTAGTGGCACCCACCCTGTGGAACGCCCTCCCATCAGATGTCACAGAGAAAAATAACTACCAAACTTTTAGAAGACATCTGAAGGCAGCCCTGTTTAGGGAAGCTTTTAATGTTTAATAGGTTATTGTATTTTAGTGTTCTGTTGGAAGCCGCCCAGAGTGGCTGGGGAAACCCAGCCAGATGGACAGGGTATAAATAAAAAAATATTATTATTATTATTATTATTATTATTATTATTATTATTATTATTATTATTATTATTATTGGGTTGATGAATAAGGGTGAATGGGGTTCTCTCCCACCAACCTGTCAGTTGTTACCCATCTGCCTGTCTTCTCACTTACACCAGAAATTGTGCACTCTGTCAGATTCCTCCTGAATCTGTGACATGTAGAACTCAGCAGGGAGGAAGGGGATGGGGACAACTAGAATTAGTTGGCTCTGGCTTTCAGCTCTGGCGCCACCTGCTGTTAGCCTCCCTGCTTTCCACCCTACTCCTAATGGGCATCAGCCACCAGTGCCCTAAGAGAGAGAGGATCCAGTAAACCCCCCCAATGAGGACTTTTCAGTGGCCAGGGAATGGTGCTTGTTGGAGTGAGCAGGGGTGAGTGGAATAGGATGAGGGAGGGATGTAACTGAGTGCTGTGAAAGAAGGCATGACTAGCTGGCTCCCTGAACAGGAACACTGTACATTGCAGTGCCTTGTCGAAGGTCCCACTTGTGCAAAGAAATTTCTCAGGCAGTTCCTACCTTGCTTACAGTTTGGACCCTTCCTAGGACTGGAGAGCCTCTGTCCCTGCTCACCACAGCATGCAATCCTTCCTGAAGCACGAGACACCTCTGGGCCATAGCTGTCAACTTACAGATTTGAGGGATCAGCAGCCAAGCCTGCAGCCAAACGAAGCCTCAATAATAATAATAATAATAATAATAATAATAATAATTTATTATTTATACCCCGCCCATCTGGCTGAGTTTCCCCAGCCACTCTGGGCGGCTCCCAATCAGTGTTAAAAACAGTACAGCGTTACATATTAAGCGGTGGTTCCCACAGCGCAGCAACCCGGCAAAGGGGATGCAGCAAGGAAAACCACCGTCACCTCTCCTCTGGGAAGCGCTGAGCAAAGGCGAGTCCCCAGGCAACGCGGCCGATTTGTTCAGCACAAGGAATACAAGCTCCACCCCCCAGTCGTTCTTAGACTCCTTATTGGGTGAGCAACGTAGCCAAGCAACACAGTTGGGGCCTCCCTCCTCCCTGGCCGGCAGGGAGGGAGGGAGAGGAGCTGCTTCCTTTGAAACTTGGGAAATTTAAGGGTCATCATCAATAAGGGACAGCAGCGGGAAACGGCGCTGGGATAAGAGAGTTTCCCGCCAAATAAGGGACAGTTGACAGCTATGCTCTGGGCATTGATGAAGGTGGAAATTTCTTTTGTACTGAGAGCTTCTTTGAGCAAAGCACACACAAGACAGAAACCATTTTTATGCCAGTTTTTTCTGGTAGGAATGGGAGTACTGTATAGGTGGGGGAAGATGCTATTTGAAAAAGGCGGCTCTGCTTCTCTGCCACGACTTTTTAAGGATATGTCTCAGTGGCTCTTGGCAACAGCTACAGGGAGCATCTGTGTTCCAAAATGGGCGATAAAGATTTGACAAAGGGGAATTATTTCCTCTAAAGGCCTTGATGTTGATATAGGAAAGGCCGAACAGCAGTGCGAATGAATAAATACATATCTGAATTTATTTATTCTCTCCTGTAGCATGGCAGGACTGTGTTCACAGGCTGGATATGTATCATCTTATCTTCCATGGTAACTTAAACCATAAAATAGAGGGGGCGAGGAATATATAGCAGAGCTGTCAACTTTCCTCTTTTCTTGCAAGGAATCCTATTCGGAATAAGGGAATTTCCCTTTTAAAAAGGGAAAATTCACAGCTATGATATATAGACTGAAGGCATGAACCACATTTCCCTTCCCCAGGAAGAGGAAGAAGTCATTTTGGTTCTGACAAGTTTCCCTAGCTGGATAAATGGGTCTTTAACACAAATGTCCTCTTGCTAGGGTTTTAGTCTTGTTTAGAATGCAGGGGCGAAACTGGGCTATATTCCACCCAGGTCAAAGACCCAGTTTGGCGCGCGCGCGCGCGCGCACACGCACACACACACACACACTCATGCCCATTTGTGTACACACACAGAGGCCAGGAGTCTCAATGGCGCTCCTCTGGAGGCTTCACCCGGGCCAAAAAACACAACATGGCTAGCCCCACCCCCCCAATAGCTACGGCACTATAAAATGAATATTGTGGTGGGGTCAGGATTGTGTGTGAGGTCAGCTATGCTAAAAGATAGTGGCTAGCCTGAGGTCACCCAGCTGAGATTTGAACCCTGGTCTTCCAGGTTCTAGGTCTAGGCCCAAACTCTAACCACTAGGTCACACTGGCTCTTTGTGATCACCATGGTGATACATTGTCTATGAAGGCAGCAGAAGCATGTGAATTCCAACCTATAGCTAAACAGCTTTCTTTCTTTGTCAATTAGTTCAAAACCTTGTTCTGGAATAGGAGTTGGCTAACTTTCCACCATGCCACCGACTTTACTGCTCCTATTGTAACTGTGTCCATTATAGAAAGTCTGTGTTAAAGGGTATACCTGCAGAAATACTGTATTTCCACCACTGGAGGGAGCCTGTGGCTCACAAATTCGACTGCAACCGGCATTTGCTTGAAGCGGGGGAGGGGGCGAAGATTTTTGGGGTTGGGTAAAAATTAAAATCTGAAACATTTAAATTCTTATTTTATACAGTGCCCTAAACTGGGTGCTTGCATGCTCTCAGCACACATTCTCCAAAATTCTAGTGAGAACAACCAACAGTCAGATGGGCAAGTCCCATAGAATTCAATGGTGCATACTTCTGAATAGACCCACGTAGGATTGCACAGGATATCACAGTTTTTCCCGTTTGGCTTAGGGCATGCATGTGAAATTGCTACATTTAGAACTGCAGTCAATTGGCCTGCTTATCTCATATCCGAGCATGTGTACAGGAGACATCTAAGTACTCCTTTGCTTGCCAGCTTTATCCCTGACTGTGAGAATAATGCTAAGAGGATCAAGCGAATTGTGAGTATTGCTGGCAACTGAAAAAATAAATCCCAAAGCAGAACTGAGATTGGGGTGGTGGTTCTTAAAAAAGAAAGAAAGAAAAGAAAATGAAGTATATCACAGAAGCACATTTAATAAAAAGTAAGTGCTGGGACGCGGGTGGCGCTGTGGGTAAAACCTCAGTGCCTAGGACTTGCCGATCGTATGGTCGGCGGTTCGAATCCCCGCAGCGGGGTGAGCTCCCGTCTTACGGTCCCAGCTCCTGCCCACCTAGCAGTTCAAAAGCACCCCTAAGTACAAGTAGATAAATAGGTACCGCTTTATAGCGGGAAGGTAAACGGCGTTTCCGTGTGCTGAGCTGGTGCTGGCTCGCCAGAGCAGCTTCGTCACGCTAGCCACGTGACCCGGAAGTGTCTCCGGACAGCACTGGCCCCCGGCCTCTTAAGTGAGATGGGCGCACAACCCTAGAGTCGGACACAACTGGCCTGTATGGGCAGGGGTACCTTTACCTTTACCTTTAAGTGCTCAGAAGGGGCTTCTGAATATTTCTGAGTAAACATGGTTTTGATAGGCTTGCAAGCAAGAACCACAGCTGAGGAAAGAGAGTAGAAAACAGCTTGGTAGATGTCAGTCAGTGACTATTTTCTTTTCTTCTGCACGGGCCACTTTCAGCAGTGTGTGGGAGATTCAGATCACAGATGTGCTCAGCCAAGGTTCTCTGACGGAGTCATTTGGAACATATCTATTTTTTCAAAAAAGCAGTAAGGAATGGGAAGTGAGAAAATTGTGGGTTGATGACTTGATGAAGACATGACTGCCAATGGGTTGAAGACATGGCTCGGGATGGTGTTCAGTTTTTGCATCCTAGATTGCCAGTGATTAGGGACGACCAATAGGCAATGAGATGAACCATTGGTGTACAGCACCAAAGCCGTTTTTCTTAAATACCCAGAACAGACCGGTGTCCTAGGCTCATTGACCTGGTGATTTGAACAATAAGAGGTTCTGACCCAGTGCTTTAGCAAGTTGGCTAGGTGCGACAAAAGTCATGCCGGTTGACATTAAAGACGCCAGTCAATTAAAAACTTTTAACAGAATCACACTTTCTGGAGCCTGAAATTGCCAGTTCGAAAGAGGTTATCCCTCCATTTAGCCCCGTTTAGGCAGAGACAGATTAACAACACATTAAAGATATAGGCTTGGATCTTAAGATAAGCAAAGTTAAAGAAGTTTCTGGAAGGAAAGCTTACTGGCTGCAGCTCCCAACCTTCAAGCTTCTTTGAAAGGTTTGCTTTGCTGAGGGGATGGAGGAGAGGGAGATGGAAGACTTTCCTTCCATGAACTTTCTTAAGTGAGCACATATTCAGATCTAAATCAAGCTATCCCACTTGGTTTTCGCTTTTCAGCCTTGCTGCTGTAATTCGATGAGGCGACCGGCAAAGACAGCCAGTGTTCCGATGATGCAAACTAACATGAAGATGCCAAGCAGAAGGTGATCCACTACCATGGCAACAAACTTCCATTCTTCGGCAGCCTGAGGATGGGGAAAATAAAAAAAAAGACAAGAGGCAGTTAGAATGATCTTGGGCCTAGTCATTGTTTGCTGTCAGGGAACTGCCATCAGAGGCACGGGAGAAGGAGAGGGTCTCTGATTCTGCAGGAGAAGGTCCCAGCGCTAGGGGGAGACTCCGCTGGGAAGAAGGGGAAGAGAATGAGTGTAACACCAGGGATCAGGGAGAGCAACGGGACAGGGAGGTGCAGGGGCTCCAGGACTCTTCATTGGAAGTTAGCGAGGAGAGCCCAAGCACCCCACTGCGCACGCCCACCCTGCGCAGGAGACTCCCGCGCAGTGAGAGGCGGACGATTGGGCGTCAAACAACTCTTATGTTGGCAACGCTTTAAGAAACACCCACAGACAGATTCTACGAGTGACTAAGAGCAGCCACGCTGAGATGGGCTGCGCAGTCCGGAGGGTTTAACCAGGCAATCTGATGCTCAAACGGAGCAGGATTACGCACGAGTAACTCCCAACCACTACATTTGCACTAGGGAGTTGGCACTTTTGAGCATTTATGCTTCTCTGTCTTTGAGGAAAAAATATGTTATTCTGTATGTTCTCCATTGCAGGAACAAACTTCAGTATGTAATGCATTCTAGTCAAAAACATGTCCTTGCATCATTGTGAGAATGACCTGAAACAGAGGAGTTTGACTATCAAAAAATATGTGTGTAATTTGGTGCCATTTTAGTGCACATTACAGAGTATATGCTGCCCCCTGGCCGGAGCTTGATGTACCGTGAATTATTTCGATGAGTCATTTTGTTAGGCCTTGGGTCACAAGAGGGAGCCAAATACCATAAAGCAGTGTTTGTCCAAATTGAGGCTGAGTGGAAAAGGAGAGGAAACAACAAAAGAGACTCGTGGCAGCTTAGTTTGAGACAAACTGGCTTGTGGTGGCATCCGCTTTCATGCCACAGGATTGATTCCGTCTTCCTTTTCGAACAACAGATTAATAAACTTCCTGTTAGGGAGCCAGATATGCGAGAAAGGTGTCCGCCATCAAAGAACAGTATTTTGGTTCCGTATCAGAAGCAGGTGTGTGTCATCATGGAGGCGATTCTGAGCCCAAGGACTCTGAAGCAGAAGGACAAGGTTTCTTCAGAGACTCCCCTATAGCAGGCCTGAGCCTTGACTTGCGCCAGGCCTCACCTTGCCACAGATCAGTGCTTGCCTCACAACAATAGCCAGGAGATTAATAATGGTATCCCTTAAACCAGGGCTAGGAAAACTGTGGAATTGCCAGATGTTGTTGAACTCCACCTCCCAGCCACCCCGGCCAGCTCTCTCCACCTCAGCCTCAAACCGTTGCTTGCCTGAATACAGTCTAGATTTCAATAGCACAGGTTCACTCATTTAAAACAGATTAAATGGTAAATCTGGACTATTTTAAAAGGATGCCCTCACAAACCCAAAGTTGCAGGAAGCATGCACTGATTTAGGATTTCATCTTTAATCTTGAAACCACTCTTGCTTGTCCACATCCTCTTTCTTCCCCTCTGCACTTAGAAAGCACTTAGGTTTTAGAAAAAAACCTCACATGCTATTGATAACTCTTAGTTATCATTCTTTAACAGGTGCGTTAGAGACATTACAGCAGAAATGGGGAAGCTGTGGCCGGCCAGATGTTGTTGGACTACAACTCCCATCATCCCTGATCATTGGCCAAGCTGGCAGGGGCTGATGGGAGTTGAAGTCTTATAACGTCTAGCAGGCCAAAGATTCCCATCTCCTAAAACAGAAGGAAAAGGTCCTTACATTGTTGGATTCCTGGTCTGACTTCATTGTTTCAGCAATGTATTTGATGCCCTCAATAGCACTTTTCACATCTGGGTTTTTGGTGAGCGACGACTGGAAATTGACAGCAGCCGGACTTTGCTTCCCAGAGATTTCAGAAATATCAATGTTTTCAGTAAAAATCCTTTTCTCCTGCTTGTTTCTGGAAGGCCGTTTCATGGTTGAGAAGAACATGACGTTCGGAATCGTCTCAATAAAAATCTGAAAGAAGTTAATATTTGTTTTACAGTCAGTGTCTTTTTTTTAAAATAATAATAAAAAAATCAGAATGAAAACAAGGGGCAAATATGTTCTCCATCTTGGCCTCAGAATAAAAACGTTTCCTTTCTGAGGTTTGGGCTTTCTTCTGTTTGTGATGCCTGAGGCCCCAGGAAGCTGTCTGAGTTTTTCAGGTGAACAGATCTTTAAGACTCATTTAAGTGAAACCACATACAGATGGATACTAACCCCAAGTAATGCACCGTTATCAAATCAGCATGTGAAACTGGAACTCTGCTGACTTGATCAGTTTAGGATCCAGATGTTGTTTTTATTATTATCTTATCTGTATTGGGTGGGCCTCGACTGGCCCCAAAAGGGCTTTCCTTCTTCACTACTTCCCCCAGCTCTGCTAAGGCCTCCAAAAAAAGCACAGGCTGTTGCTGGATGCGGGAGTCAGTAGAAACTATGCACAACCAGATTGCCTTCGACTCACACTAGTGTGACCACCTCCCCTTCATTCATTTGTGAGCAGTGATGCTACCAGGGCAGGACTATGGGGCAGAAGTCACCTATTCAGCACAACAGAGGTATAGCGTAGTTGGTTAGAACATGGTGCTGATAACAAGAAGGTTGCAGGTTTGAACCCTGTAATGGACAGCTGAATATTCCTGTATCACAGGGGGTTGGAATAGATAGTCCTCAGGGTCCCTTCCAACTCTATAAAAACAAGGAGGCCCCTAGCCAGGCTTACTACATTTTTAAGTATGTCAAATAATACACATTCCCCCTCTAAAGACCCTGTAAGGCCATTAAGTCCAGACTAAGCTAAATTTCTGTCCATGGAGTTTTCTTGGCAGGGATACTGTAGCAGCTTGCCGGTTCCTGCTCCAGGTGGATCACATTTAATCAAAACTCTCCACTATGACCTGTCTGTCTTGGGTGGCCCTGCACACCATAGCTCATAGCTTCTAAAAGACGCCTGCTTATTGGGAGAAAAGCAATGACAAACCTAGACAGTATCTTAAAAAGCAGAGACATCACCTTGCTGACAAAGGTCCATATAGTTAAAGCTATGGTTTTCCCTGTAGTGATGTATGGAAGTGAGAGCTGGACCATAAAGAAGGCTGATCACTGAAGAATTGATGCTTTTGAATTATGGTGCTAGAAGAGACTCATGAGAGTCCCATGGACTGCAAGAAGATCAAACCTCTCCATTCTGAAGGAAATCAGCCCTGAGTGCTCACTGGAAGGACAGATCCTGAAGCTGAGGCTCCAATACTTTGGCCACCTCATGAGAAGAGAAGAGTCCCTGGAAAAGACCCTGATGTTGAGAAAGATGGAGGGTACAAGAAGAAGGGGACGACAGAGGACGAGATGGTTGGACAGTGTTCTCAATGCTACTAACATGAATTTGGCCAAACTGCGGGAGACAGTGGAAGACAGGAGTGCCTGGCGTGCTCTGGTCCATGGGGTCACGAAGAGTCGGACATGAGTAAACGACTAAACAACAACAAGGCTAAATTTACCTATCTGCACTAGTGAATACCAGAAGAAAACAAAGTCTGAAATGTGGGGGAACAACTGGTTAAGTATTGCAGTCCATAAAGAAATATCAGTGTTTCTGTCAGCTTGCCTGTTTCTTTTCCTCCTTTTGGAAAACCTTCCCCAAAATCTTTAAGTTATAATGCATAAATAGGCAATGTTGTCATGCTCTAAATTAGTGGCTTTTTTTGTCCCAGTCTGCTCCCTACTTTAATGGAACGCACCCAGTACTAGTATTATGGGAGAGAAAGAGAATTCTCTCTCTCTGTTCTTTCTGTAAAGCATACATAATTTAATTGGCACCCAGTAAGCTACTTATAGATCACCTGTCATATCAACCTTAAAGAGGTCATTTGGTGGCTCTTTCCATTAAAAGAGTGAGAGAGGATCTCTTCTCTCTTTCGCCTACCCTTTGCTCCTTAGTTGAGTTTAGCAGCTGTTTTTCAATTATAAAGACAAGTTTAGAATATCTATCTGATCCATTTTGCACCCTATCCTCCTCATATTGAAAACTGAAATTAAACTGGTACCTTGGAGACATAAGACAGGGCCATGGGCGAATTAGGATTTGAACCCAGATCCAACACTTTGTTGGGGACGTGGGTGGCGCTGTGGGTTAAACCACAGAGCCTAGGACTTGCCGATCAGAAGGTCGGCGGTATGAATCCCCGCGACAGGGTGAGCTCCCGTTGCTCGGTCCCTGCTCCTGCCAAACTAGCAGTTCGAAAGCATGTCAAAGTGCAAGTAGATAAATAGGTACCACTCTGGCAGGAAGGTAAACAGCATTTCCGTGCGCTGCTTTGGTTCGCCAGAAGCGGCTTAGTCATGCTGGCCACATGACCCGGAAGCTGTACGCCGGCTCCCTCGGCCAAGAAAGTGAGATGAGCGCTGCAACCCCAGAGTCGGCCACGACTGGACCTAATGGTCAGGGGTCCCTTTACCTTTTACCAACACTTTGTCAATCTTTATCCTATAAAGCAGGGGTGGCCCTTCAGATGTTGTTGGAGTACAACTCCCATCATCCATGACCCCAGGGGCCATGCTGGCTAGGGGCTGATGGGAGTTGGAGACTGGAGGGTCTCAGGTTCTCCCCATTTTTGCTATAATAAATGCCATCAGGTCCGTGGCAGCAAGCCCAGCCCAGCCTTTTCTCTTAACCCTGTGTTCTGTTCTGATCTTTGCAACTGTTCCAGGGGACAAGTTTCTGACTATAGCTTAGGGTTGCTAAACGTCCGGAATTTTCAGGACATAGCCAGTATTCAGTCCCCTTAAGCAGCGTCCGGGCGAAAATCACTGAAATGTCCGGAAGAAACCCATAGACATGGCAGCCCATGTTCAGATTTTCACTTTTTGAAATATGGCAACCCAACTATAGCTCATCTCACCTTCCTCACCCACTGCGGCATAGTGTGAGTACTTGGAGATCGGTGGTGGGTATTGATCACAATGACAGTGATGATGATGGAAGCTATGACGAAGACCATGGTGAACAGCATGTATTTGCCAATCAAGGGCACCGCACTAGAAGTGGAAGGAATCAGCTCCACAATGACCAGAAGAAACACCGTCAAAGAGAGCAGGACAGAAATGCTCAGAGTCATCTTCTCCCCTGTGACAAAGAGTAAACAAAGAACGTGATTTTTTAAAATAATTTTTTTTAAAAAATTCTTAAACATATTAAACACTCAAACTCATTTTTTAGTATTATTTTATTTATAATTTTCAATTTATACATTTCAGTAATTTTATAATCATGTTAACTTTTCAAAACTTGACTCCTTCCCCCCTCTTTCTGCAGTTCCTTAAATTTATTTTTTAAATATTTTCAGCATATCCAAATGTAACTTAATTTGCTCATTTATCCATCTACTTTAAATATACGTTTTTTTAAAAGCCTGTGTCAGGGAACTGCCATCGGAAGGACAGGAGGTGCAAAGGCTCCCTGAGGTTGAAAGAGACGTAGCAGCTGAAGAGGGAACCAGTAGGGGGCGAGCAGGAACTTCCAGGGAAAGTGAGTCGGAGGGATGGCTCAGAGACGTTTCCAGCGAAAACAGTGGAGAGGTTTCAGGACCTCCTATAGGGACACCCACTCCTCGCCGGAAACTGTCACGCAGAGAGTCCAGAAGACGTGTTTCCGTGAAAGAGCTCTTATGTTGGAAACGTTTCCGAAAACAACCACTTTCGGATTCTACTAGCGATTGACGCAGCCATGCCGGAGGGGCTCCGTCACAGGCAGAGGTTTGAAAACCTGATCAAACTCTGAGGGACTTGCATTTTACGCACAAGCAGCTCATCATCCCATCACAGCAATCCGAAAGTCCCTGAAAGCCAGCTTGTGCAAGCAGCGGCATCATGAGCGACCCAGCCGGAACCGGAGGAGCAGGAGCAGCTGGAGGAGGTCCAAGCCTGGAAGAAAGGTACAGGGCGTTGGAGATCCAGCTTGCCATGCAAACGGCGAGGCTTGAGGAGAGGAGGGCTCAGGATGCAGAAAAGGGAAAGGAGAAAACCACCTCGATCGCCAGAAAGGTGCCAGGATTGGTGCAGAAATTCGGGGGGGATCCCAGAAACTATCATGCCTTTAGAACTGAGATGCAATACGCTCTCAACCTGCAGTATGATGACTTCCCCGACGAGGAATCGCGAGTGGCTTTTGTAATTGGCCATCTCGAAGGGGGGGCGAAGGATTGGGTTCGACCCCTGATGGCAGTGAATAATGAGATCCTAAAGGACACGAGGAAGTTTTTTCGTGCCATGGACCTGATGTTTTCCAGCGACATTGAGCAGGGAGTGGTGCGAAGGCAGTTAATGGCTTGCAAACAGGGGAGTCGATCTGTCCGTGAGTACTGGACTGAGTTTACTATGTTGATTCACAAATTGGGGTGGGACCTATCGGCGGAACCCATCCAGATGCTTTTCGAAGAGGGGCTTTCTTCGGCCGTTAAAGATGAATTGTCCCGGGGGCCAAGGGCCGAGTCTATGGATCAGCTGACCAAATCAGCGCTGGCCATAGGAGCGCGCCAGGAAGCGAGGGCTTTGGAAAGGCGGGAAGGGAAAGGAGAACGTTGGAGGGAACTGCGCATTCCAGACATTCCAGAGCCACCTTTCCCGCCGGCTGAGCCGATGGAAGTTGGAACAGCGCGGGCGCGCGCAGTTTCAAATCCCAGTGAAGGGCGGAAGAAGGAGGGAAAGAGCGCCAAGAAATGTTATCTCTGCCAACAGCCAGGGCACTTTGCCAGAGTCTGCCCACAAAGAAAGGAATGGCAAGGGATGGCAGGAGCTGTTGGGGAGAGGGAGGAAGAAAGCAAGGAGCAAGTAAAAGCCAACGCCTGGCTGCCACCGTTGGGGCACAGCAGCCAGGCCAAAGAGCAGTGAAAGTGCCCACGCCAGAACCACCCAGACCTGCTTTAGTGATAGAAGTGTCACTAGAGCTGCAAAATGGACACCCACTACAGGTCAAGGCGCTTTTGGATTCAGGCAGCTCCTGTAATTTTATGAGTAAGGAGTTTGCAGCTGAGCACCAGATACAGACCATCCCTTTAAGTAACCCCTTGCAGGTGACCACGATTGACGGCAGAGAGCTGTTGGGAGGGGAAGTTAGCCAACAGACTGTCCCAATGATAATGAGGGTGGCAAGGCACACTGAACCAATAGCATTTAATGTGGCCACCTTGGGAGGAGCGCCCATCATTTTGGGGATGAGCTGGCTGGCGCTACATGACCCGCTAGTGGGCTGGCATCAGAGGGTGGTCTCATTTGGGTCAGCGTATTGCCTAGAACACTGCAAGCAGGGGAAGGTTCCGGGAGGAGCTGGCGTCACCCTAGCCGGGATGGAAGTAATGGATAAAGGGAAAGTGCCCCCACAATACGCAGATCTGAGCAACGTATTCAGCGAAAGGGAAGCAGACAAGCTGCCGCCGCATAGACCCTTTGACTGTCAAATCAACCTACTCCCTGGGGCTCAACTCCCAGTGGGGAAGCTGTACGCCATGTCTGACAGGGAGATGCAGGAGTTGAGGGAGTTCATTGACAAGAACCTGAAGCGAGGTTTCATCAGAGAGTCACGAGCGGTGGGGGGCAGCCCAGTGTTTTTTGTGGACAAAAAAAACACCGATAAGCCGAGATTGGTTGTGGACTTTAGGGCCCTCAATGCCGTGTCGGAACCCCTGGCTTTTCCGATGCCCCGAATTGATGACCTTTTGACCCGGGTGAGGAAGGGGAAAATTTTTACAAAGCTGGACCTGCGGGGGGCGTACAATCTGATACGCATAAGGAAGGGGGATGAATGGAAGACCACCATGTTCACCCCTTTGGGGGCCTTTGAATACCTCGTTATGCCCTTCGGTCTACAAGCAGGCTCGGCGTGCTTTCAAGCTTTTATGAACCACGTCCTGGGACCTTTGCTCTACAAGAATTGTGTGGCCTTTTTAGACGACGTGTTGGTGTATTCGGAGGATGAGGAGCAGCACGTGAAGGACGTTCGAGAAGTGTTGGGCAAGCTGCAAGCCAACCAGCTGTGGGTGAAACTGGAGAAGTGCCAGTTTCATACCAAGGAGGTGGAATTCCTGGGGTACCGCTTGTCAGACAAGGGATTGGCCATGGACCCAGGCAAGGTCCAAGCGGTACTGGAATGGAAGACACCGAAGACCAAGAAGGATGTGCAAAGATTCCTGGGGTTTGGGAACTTTTATAGGAAGTTCATCAAGAACTTTGCACATTTGACGGCGCCCATCACCGACTGCCTCAGCAGCAAGAAGAAATTTGTTTGGACGGCGGAGGCGGAGCGAGCATTTGAAGAACTAAAAAGGGCTTTCGCCTCGGAAGAACAACTTCTGCATGTGGACTTACGAAAACCCATGAGAGTGGAAACCGATGCGTCCGACCGGGCTATCGGAGCAGTACTTCTTCAACCCGGGAGGAGTACGTTGGAGTGGAGACCTTGTGCCTTCTTCTCGAGGAAGCTGAATAAATCTGAGAGGAACTACACGGTGTATGACAGGGAACTACTCGCCATCCACGAAGCGTTCCGGAGGTGGAGACATTTATTGATTGGGGCACAACACAAGGTGCAAGTGTGCACCGACCACAAGAATTTAGAGTATTGGAGAACAGCTCGAGTACTCAACCAACGACAAGTCAGATGGGCCCAGGAATTTTCCAAATTCCACTTTGAAATTTGTTATGTGCCAGGCCCAGAAAACGTCAGGGCGGATGCCCTCTCACGCAAACCAGAGTATTTGGAGGGGGAGGGGGCAATCGAAGAGAGACATGTCATCCCTGAGGACCGCTGGGTGTGTGGGGCGGTGATGGTGGGGCAACGTGAACTGGTACAGGAAACGGAAAATGATGAATATGCCCAGGATAAGCTCAGAGGTCTCAGGGGGGAGGGCGAGAGCCCCGGAGGTTTTGAGGAAAGAAATGGGGCATTGTATTACAAAGGGGCACTGTATATACCCGAAGGTGAATTGAGGGGAAGAATACTCAAGCAGTTGCACGATAGCCCCACGGCGGGACATTTTGGGCAACACAAGACCATGTGGTTGGTGACCCGGGAATTTTGGTGGCCCAAGGTGAGGGAAGATGTAAAGGAGTATGTAAGAGGGTGTGACCAATGTCAGCGAGCCAAAGGGGAAAGAAGGGCACCGGCAGGGTTATTAGAACCATTACCCACACCAGAACGGCCTTGGGAAGCGGTATCAATAGATTTTATGACGGATCTGCCGAAATCCAAGGGGAAAACAGCCATCATGGTAGTAGTAGACCTGTTAACTAAGATGTGCCACTTTGTGGCATGCTCACATGCAGTCACAGCGGAAGAAACAGCGAAGTTGTTTGTAGAACACATCTTTAGGTTGCACGGCGCCCCCTTGAGGGTGATCTCAGACCGCGGCAAACAATTTACTTCCAGGTTCTGGAGGAAGCTCATGAGCTTGCTGCATGTGGAAGTCAATTTTTCGACTGCCCGGCACCCAGAAACCAACGGGCAGGCGGAAAGAGCAAATGGCATACTCCAACAATATCTGAGGTGTTATGTCAATGACAGAGAGAACGATTGGGCCGAAAAGTTGGCGCTGGCAGAATTTGCCTACAATAATGCGGAGAATGTGTCCACAGGGATGAGCCCCTTTTTGGCTAATTACGGGTGTCACCCCAGGGCTTTTCCAGGGGAGGGAGGGGAGAGATGGAGCGTCCCAGCGGCCGAGCATTTTGTAGAAGAGATGGAAGCGATCCATCAGCAGCTCCAGCTCAACTTAGAAAGGGCCAAGGCACAATATAAGAAGCAGGCAGACAAGAACAGGAGGGAAGGTGAAACCATAAGGGTGGGCGATCAGGTGTGGCTGTCAACCCAAGGGTTGCCGTTCAAAGGGGGCTGTAAGAAATTGAGGCCCAAAAGATTGGGACCCTTCGAGGTCATTCAGCAGGTCAACCCAGTGGCTTTCAAACTCCGGTTACCCAACCACATGAAATTGCACCCAGTGTTCCACAGGTCGTTACTGTCACCATACAGGGGGGGGGGGGCGTGCAGGGGAGCACGCCAGGGGACCAGCCTTGGAAGAAAGGGAACGCAGCAACCATGTAGCGGAAATTCTCGATTCCAGGTGGAAGGGAAATCAGGTAGAGTATTTGGTGGCGTGGGAAGGGGAACCGGAGTCGGAAAACACCTGGGTGACTGCAGGGGAGGTCAATGACGAGGTTTTAACAGAAACGTTCCACCGAAGATTCCCTAGGAAACCACAGCCGGTAGAAAGGTTTAGGAGGGAGTACTTTGGCACCACCGACGAGGAACAGGAAATGGAAGGATTCGCGGAGTCGGATTTGGAAGAGGGAATAGGCTCCGATGACGAGGAGTATCGAGAGACGAGGGACAGTAGCAGGTGGAGGGAAGTGTTCGAAACTTCGGACGATGATGAAGGTTCTTTCAGGGGTTTTACTTCCTCCCAGCCCGGAGGGGAGGAGACGGGAGGGGGTGAAGGGGGCCCTGGAGGGGAGGTGGATGTCAGGGAACTGCCATCGGAAGGACAGGAGGTGCAAAGGCTCCCTGAGGTTGAAAGAGACGTAGCAGCTGAAGAGGGAACCAGTAGGGGGCGAGCAGGAACTTCCAGGGAAAGTGAGTCGGAGGGATGGCTCAGAGACGTTTCCAGCGAAAACAGTGGAGAGGTTTCAGGACCTCCTATAGGGACACCCACTCCTCGCCGGAAACTGTCACGCAGAGAGTCCAGAAGACGTGTTTCCGTGAAAGAGCTCTTATGTTGGAAACGTTTCCGAAAACAACCACTTTCGGATTCTACTAGCGATTGACGCAGCCATGCCGGAGGGGCTCCGTCACAGGCAGAGGTTTGAAAACCTGATCAAACTCTGAGGGACTTGCATTTTACGCACAAGCAGCTCATCATCCCATCACAGCCTGCAGGTTATTACAATAATCCTGCGTATGTCCTTATCTGTTTATACTCAAACTCATTCATAAGAAAATACAAAAACACAACTGGATAGGAAAAAGAAAGAAAGAAAAGAATAGCGAAAGAATAACGAAAAAAGACCCTTTATCACATTTATGTTGTGAATATCATATCGTTTACCCACACACAGTGAGGCAGATTCCCCCAGCTCTCATCTGGGTGCTTACTTACCCAGGCAGAGGGCCTTCTCGGTAGTGGCACCCGCCCTGTGGAACGCCCTCCCATCAGATGTCAAGGAGATAAACAACTACAGTGGTACCTCTGGTTACGAACTTAATTCGTTCTGGAGGTCCATTCTCATCCTGAAACTGATCTTAACATGAGGTGCCATTAGCGAAAGCGCGCCTCCTGCTGTGCTTCCACTCGCATCCTGGGGCAAAGTTCGCATCCGGGAGCAACTACCGGTACCTCCGGGTTGACACAGCTCATAAGGAGACGCATGCACAACCAGAGGCGTTCGTATCCAGAGGTACCACTGTTTTATCGTGTTTTTAATATTTTGTTGGGAGCCACCCAGAGTGGCTGGGGAAACCCAGTCAGGTGGTCAGGGTATAAATAAAAAAATGATTATTATTATTATATTATTATTATTATTAAATTATTTTTCTCCCAGTCTCCCACCCTGAGATATCCTTCCTACCCTGCCTTTTTTGCAGGGACTTTCCACCTCCAACTGTCCCCTTCCTGTGTGTGCCCTCCTATATAAATATAGGATGTGAATCAGATGTGATAAGAGGCAGAGAGAGGCTTTCGCAATGGCCGATAACAGATAAAACTACTTCTCCAACGGGGAAGCCAAATTAAGGGACAAGCTACCATGTAATTTCCTAAGCTGCCATCAAAACAGATGAATAATCAAGGTAGGCCAGAAGAGGGCAGGTTGTTCCCCCTGGCTGTGAGTCACAGTACAGTGGTACCTCGGGTTAAGAACTTCCATCGTTCTGGAGGTCCATTCTTAACCTGAAACCGTTCTTAACCTGAGGTACCACTTTAGCTAATGGGGCCTCCCGCTGCCGCCGCGCAATTTCTGTTCTCATCCTGAAGCAAAGTTCTTAACCTGAGGTACTATTTCTGGGTTATCAGAGTCTGTAACCTGACGCATCTGTAACCTGACGCGTCTGTAACCCAAGGTACCACTGTATCCCACATACCTGAATCTGTAGGCAGGTAAAACACTAATCCGGTTAGGAAAGAGAAGAGGAGGCAAGGGATGATGACATTGACGATGAAGTACAGAGGCAACCGCTGCAACACAAAGTGATAGGTGATGTCCAGGTAAGGTGTGGTAGGGCAGCAGGCGTAGGTAACCCAGTGCTTCCAGCCTCGGTAATCTTTCATGACCCATTCCCCGCTGGGCATGAAGTTACTCAGATCTGGGCGGTCACTTTCCTGAGAGGAGAATGAATGCCATTAACATAATATCTAAGGCCTGATGCTCCTTTACATTCAGGAAACATTCGGTTCCATTTAAATACTGTAAAACCAATATCTCCTTTTGTTGTCAGGATAAAATAAACACTTAGCCTGTTTTTCTGAGGGGGCGAGAAGTTACAGGGACCCAGGGTTTACCAAGGTTTGGTTTCATTTGCGAGGGTTATAGCATTTTTGCAATATGGTTATTTATTTGCAAATGTATAGGCTGAGCATAAAGGTAAAGGGACCCCTGACCATTAGGTCCACTCATGACTGACTCTGGGGTTGCGGCGCTCATCTCGCTTTGCTGGCTGAGGGAGCTGACGTACAGCTTCTGGGTCATGTGGCCAGCATGACTAAGCCGCTTCTGGCAAACCAGAGCAGTGCACGGAAACACCATTTACCTTCCCGCCGGAGCGGTACCTATTTATCTACTTGCACTTTGACATGCTTTCGAACTGCTAGGTTGGCAGGAGCAGGGACCGAGCAACGGGAGCTCACCCTGTCGTGGGGATTCGAACCACCGACCTTCTGATCGGCAAGTCCTAGGCTCTGTGGTTTAACCCACAGCGCCACCCGCATCCCTATTTGTGTATATACTGGCTATAGGTGCCAACTCCCTGGGGCTCTGGCTGTCCAAGCACCCACAGAATTCCTCATGAAGGGGCTACGTAAAGGTAAAGGGACCCCTGACCATTAGGTCCAGTCGTGGCCGACTCTGAGGTTGCAGCACTCATCTCGCTTTATTGGCCGAGGGAGCCGGCGTACAGCTTCCGGGTCATGTGGCCAGCATGACTAAGCCGCTTCTGGCGAACCAGAGCAGCGCATGGAAACGCCGTTTACCTTCCCGCTGGAGCGTTACCTATTTATCTACTTGCACTTCGTGCTTTTGAACTGCTGAGTTGGCAGGAGCAGGGACCGAGCAACGGGAGCTCACCCCGTCACTGCTTCCACATCCAATCTCCAGAAAGACAGTCCCTTAAAAGGTTTCCAGAGCCCAAACTCTGCTCTTTGTGCCTTGGTCTAAAATGGCATGTCATACAATCTAAGCACATTGCTTCCCCACAGAATCTTGGGGGCCGTAGTGTACTCCTCATGGCGCTATAGCTCCCAGCACCCTTAACAAACTACAGCCCCCAAGCTTCTTTGTGGAAGCCATGCACTTTGAACACATGGTGTATATAGCAGCTGGGAAAGAGGAACATCTGCCCTTCCCAAATTCTTTCAGTTATTTCCTACCCATTAAGAAAACTTAAGAAAAATGGAGAGTTAGTTAGTTCCCATGGAAACACATCTCCAGGCTATTCACACTCTTTTGCCACATCTGTGGGCCGGCCAGGTATTTCCTCAGAGCAACCCACATGGCAGCCCTGCTGACAGAAACTACATAAGAAACCTATAACGATATGTAATTTCCCCTTATGCACAGTGTTTAAAAGAAGACTTGAAAAATAAAGAACTATGCAGCTTATATATCTATTTGCTCCAAAAAAATATTTCCCTACCTAAATAAACTCCACACACCAAACAATATATCATGCAAATATATGAAGGTGTGTGTGTAGGGGGGTGCTACCCCTCCCCAGCAAAAAAGAAAAGAAGAAGAAAGTAAATAAATATTTAAAAGGTTAGAACTTTTCACAAGTAGCAAAGATGAATAAAAGCAGCTTGGCACAGATACCCAATGAGGTTTCGAAAGAGCTGTGCGTCTCATTCCATGAGTCTAACAAGGCCTTAGGATTCTTGAATTGCAGGCCCTATCCCTCAATACAACAAAATGGCTGGAAGTGCAACAGCAGGGAACAGTCAGTTTGCAACCTAATGCCACAAACTGGCAGGACAACGGGGAGGAGGAATAGGAGGATCAGGATTGCAGTGAAGGGTGTAGCTGGGACTGGGACACACCGGGGCAAGTTGGGGTTGGGAAGAAGAGGTTGGCGTAGGAAGGGCTCATAGGGTGAAGGAAGATGAGGGTGAAGGAACCAGAGCAGCAGGACCCATCACCAGAGCCAGAGGGGCTTAGGGAGCAGTGGTGCTCCAGGAGGCTGAGGCAGAGAAAGGCCCACAGCCCATCTCCCTAGCTGGCCAGGTGGAGCTCGCTAGCTCTAGGAGGAGGGGTGTGATTCCTCCCTTGGAGCAGGTGAGGGTCACCTGCCTCATCAGGCCCAGGTGCTGCAATCAGCCTGCAAAGTCCAACAGGGAAGCAGAGCTGAGGGCTGTGTCTCCTCCACTGCCCATGTTGATGGGCCTCAGCTTGGATGCTCTGGGATCTCTGAGGGAATTTGGACATGTGGATTGTCCCTTGACCGGAGACTTGCCGCCAGGTAAGCCACAGGTTTGGGGCACCGAAAGGTTAATTCTGTTAGTACTGAAGTCAGCTAGCTAAGAGAGGTATGGGGTGGAGGTGTTTGCTTAGCAACCAGGGAGAGTGGCATGACGGTTTGCTGAGGTAACACATGTGGAGTTCGGAGGGAGTGCTCTCTGTACGCTTGGTTCGGCGTCTCTGTGCCATATACAAGGCAGACAAAAACTCCCTGTCCTTTTCTCCTCAGATTATGTGCTGCTTTTGTTCAGTGTTATCAGGAATTATTTTCTCTCTGGGCTCTGTCTGCATTATTTAAGCGGCTTTGCCAATGAAGACAAATGACTTTTGACACCGAGGGAAGCTTCAAAAGCCCTTCAAGCACAAGACTGTCCTCCAAAGTAGGAACACATAGGAACTCTTTTCCAGCATAAGGGCCCCATTCCTCAATACCAAAACACAAAGGGCCTTTGGACCCTGGTCCTTGTCTCATATGCCCAGATGTTACCTACCGGAAAGATGGCGACCATTGTGCCATCGTATGTCCATGTTCCCAACTTCATACTACAGTTCTGCTCATCAAATGGAAAGTGGGTGACTATAATTTCACAGTAGCTTTTGAAAATGGCTGGAGGAGTCCAAGTGATGTGACCTGTATAGTCTAAGAGTACTTTGGTATCCTGGACGATAGCAAAATCTCCATCTGCACTGTAAAAGGAAAGAGATGAACACCAGTGCTGTGAATCCTATTCATTTTCACTAGCAAATGAGACACAGCAGCTACCAACAACTTTGGGAAGGCTGAGGGTTAATTTAACAGTGGAGTTCTATACAGTGGTACCTCAGGTTACATATGCTTCAGGTTACATACGCTTCAGGTTACATACTCCGCTCACACAGAAATAGTGCTTCAGGTTAAAAACTTTGCTTCAGGTTGAGAACAGAAATCGTGCGGCGGCAGCAGCAGGAGGCCCCATTAGCTAAAGTGGTGCTTCAGGTTAAGAACAGTTTCAGGTTAAGTATGGACCTCCGGAATGAATTAAGTACTTAACCCGAGGTACCACTGTACAGATATAATATGCAGTTTCCAGTGTTGAACGTGGGCTAACCCGGTCACACCAACCAAATGCAAAACTACTACTCCATATTGTGTTTCTTGTTTGATCTGAAATACAGCAAATGTCTTGCATCTGCTTGAAGACATGTTAGGGGGGGGGAACAGAAGTCGGAGACAGGAACTTCCTGTCTGCCCTTTCCAGTTCTTTGGCAATTTTTTTTCATAGCACATAGGGTTTATATTTCACTTTTTCTTCCCAAATGAAGCCCAAAGCTGCAACAGCCAACACAAGAGCATCTCAACCCCCACCAGCAAAACAAAACTATCAGAATATTCAGTACAACAAAGCAAGTCAAATTGACACTCATGTCAAAACAATAAATCCATTCATCTGATAAAAATTTATTCAACTCTAATTGTCCACCATTTGGCCTTGGTGTGCCCATCTGATGTGCCCATACTAAGCTTAATTTGTACAGTGATGGGTCTCATCTCAGGGAGATGATCGTGGCCACTGATGAGTAAACCTGAATATTCTTCTACCTCTTTGACCCAAATTTCTTCATCCTCACATGCAATTGGAACCTAAGTCATCCCTCAAATGTCCCTGGATGACAGCTTCTGCACTTCCTGACCATTGAATATGCTGGCTGGGACTGATGGTGCCTTGAATCTGAAAACCTCTGGAAAGTCACAGGTTCCTTAGCTTTGCCCTAGTGTTCCTCTTGCAGACCCTTATCTGCCAGCCCGTAAGTGCCCATGACAGCCATGGGTAGCATCAGGAATTATGCAAAACAAAGCAGTTCTTAAAGGTAAAGGGACCCCTGACCATTATGTCCAGTCGTGACCGACTCTGGGGTTGCGGCACTCATCTCGCTTTATTGGCCGAGGGAGCCGGCGTACAGCTTCCGGGTCATGTGGCCAGCATGACTAAGCCGCTTCTGGCGAACCAGAGCAGCACACAGAAACACCGTTTACCTTCCCGCTGGAGCAGTACCTATTTATCTACCTGCACTTTGACATGCTTTTGAACTGCTAGGTTGGCAGGAGCAGGGACCGAGCAATGGGAGCTCAGCCCGTTGCAGTGATTGGCAAGCCCTAGGCTCTGTGGTTTAGACCACTTGGCTAAAGTTAGCTGGAGCTACTGGGGGGAAATGCTCTCATCGCAATTATGTAGTCACATACAGCACCTGGACTCATTTGCAGCCTTGCTATGTGACTGCTGAACAATTAACATGAAAGAACCTTACTTACTTGTTGTACAAAACCAAGTCTGGACGCCAGAGTTCGCTTGAGGCGACGCGAATTTGTTTCACACCACCATAATCTTCTGGCTTCCATTTCAGGTTTACATCTTTCCATTGCTAGAAAATGAATTTAAGAAAGTTTAAAAACAAACAAACACCCCAACAACCCTTTCCTCTAGTGTGGAATGTAAGCCTAAAACAGAGCACTTATTTTATGGGGTGAAAAAATTCTGCAACTTATTTTGCCCTGTCTTCATGGTAACTGGAATAATTACTTGAAACTAACATGGCCATTTCCTTTTTGAGAACGAATATCTGTATGTACCCGTTATCAGCAATTCTCTGGCCACATTCACCATACATTTAAGGTGCTATAATACCACTTTAACTAGTCGTGTCTTCTCTCAAAGAATTCTGGGAGCTGTTGTTTGTTAAGGGTGCTGAGAGTTTTTAAAAGACGCCTACCCCCCGAGCTAGAATTCCCAGAGTGCTGTAACAATAAATCCTTCTTCACAGGGAACTCTGGGAACTGCAGTGAGTTCTGTGAGGGAAATGTGTGTGTCTCTTAACAACACTCTCAGCACTCCTGAACTACAGCTCCTGGAATTATTTGGGGGAAGCCATGACTGGTTAATGGGCATCATAGTGCCTTAAATGCATGGTGTGAAAGTGGTGGCCTCTATAGTTAAAACCAGTGCAGTTATGAAAGGTTAGGTCTGCCATCTTGATACAAAATGGCATCCAATTTCATCCCAAAATAGATGAAAACCTGTCCCCATTGTGCAAGACTGGCTTAAGACGTCTTACGAGGTGTCCAATTGCATAGTGAACAAACAGACAAGCTTGTTAAATGTGCAGTAGATTAATGAAAAGGGTGACAAAGAATTACCTGTTTTAGACGCACGTTGGTTGCTACAATCTGATTCACTTCATCCTTAAGAGAGCAAAACACTAAGATTAAGGGGAGAGATCTTAGCAGGCAAAATGTACAGTAAGACTTACTGGTAAATAGCTACCTGCTACTTATTCCTGACTTTTCCACCCTATTCCTTTCTTCCCACTATCAAAATTTAGATTGTAAATGCCTGCTTTGTTTTAGTCTGCATACATGTTGTACACTTAAATCATGCAACTGTTCCTGAAGAATTCCGGGAGCTGTTTGTAAAGGGTGCTTGGAACTGTAGCTCTGGGACGGAAAAACTACAGTTCCCAGAATTATTTCCGCGAAGCCATGTGCTTTAAATGTGCTTTCATCGTACACTGATGGCACTGTATAAGGGCACTTTATTGTGGACTCAATGCTGCAGAAATACCCTACAGGAATGTTAAATTTGTTTTTGTTTTTTTTAATTTGCATTTTATTTATTTGTTAACATTCTTATATTACATCAGTAAATGTTGTCATATTACATTACAGGACTCACTATAATATAATTTCCAACATGTATACAAAATTATATACAAATTTTATATACCTAGAACAAAAAGAAAGAACAAAGAGAAAAAACAAAAACAATTTCCCCCCAAAATCATATACATACCAACACACTAGACTTCCTTTCTTTTCCGTTGTATATTCGTTTTTTACAAATGAATGTACTCTTATTATTGTATATTTCTTTACATATTATCTAATACATTCCTATGTCAATATGTGCTCTTAGTCTTATTTCTCAACTCGGTCTCACTCCAATGTCAAACAAATGCTAGCGTAGATAGTGAACCTTTACTGTATTTTTGAACATATGTTTTATAACTATCCCACTTTTCCATAAATTTTTGTTTTGAATTGCCTCTCAGGGTATTTGTTAACTGCGCCATTTCAGCAAATTCTTGTAGCTTGTTGGGGGGTTATATTTTGATGAGGACAATGTTGAGTAGACATCATGGAAAGCTTTCGATGCTTAGCCAAGTTGTCTGTCAGTTAGACCTGCACACATTTCCACTTGATAACTTTGGGACAACTTTGTTGGACAAAATCAAAGTTACTTGAACTTAATTCTCATTGAAGACTAAGTTCAACTGATTTACTCCAGATCCAACCCTACATAAAAACATACATACACACAATCTGCTGCCTAGTTAAAGGGGTGCACCATTTTAGTTGGTTAAACTGTTTATAACCAACTAATCAATTAAACATTACACCCTTCAAATAATTAAAACTGCTGCTTATTACTACTACAACTAACAATAATAATGGAATAATTGAAATTTGTACTATACCACATTGATCAACTGGATAAGCTGTAGTCCAACGGTAACGTTAACACTTTCAAGGTGGTTGCTTACTGGACGAATAACTTTGTTATAATGCTCGAATAAATCGGCAACCAGACGAGTTTCATGATCAGAACCCAGGACCAGAACAGCTGCAGGACAATATAGAGCAAGACTTGTTAATTTGGTGTTGCAAAATTACTATTAGTGGAGGGCATTGTGCCTAGTGCCCCCATCCCCACAAATTTGGGGGTGGTATAGGGCACAGCAGGCAAGGGCAGTCCCCCACCATAATCCTGGGGGGGGGGGTAGGGAGGCGATTTACTCCCATCACAGTCTCCAATTTACCTCGTGTGGGTCAGAGAGATGTTATTGTCAGCCATCTTCTGATGCGCCCCTAGTGGTCCCTGGGTTTACCTTCTTTTGTGACCGAAATTGCTGGCTAAATGACTAATAGATGCATTGTGAATAGCTAGGAAAAAGCTGGAAACTTCTGTACTGTTGTGTGCTAAATGGGAACATACCTTTTGCCATAAAGTAAACCTGCATTCTGAGATAGTTTTGAAGTAGGGAGACTGAGAAAACTGCAGAAGGAGGGGTGAGCTGAATTTTGAGGCTTTCTATCTGGGGACGTAGAGATGCCACTCTCTGGAGAAATAGATGTTCAGTGCTTTTTAAGCTTCCTCCTCCACCTATGCCCAATTCACATCTTATCTGACTATATGATAAAATTGTAAGGTGTCGTCGCTCTGTTTTTATTGTCTGTTTTCCAAGGTTCCAAAGGCAGGTTGCTCTGTGAAAACAGTGTGCTAATGGGAGGGGGGTGCAGAAGTGAGCAAGGGCAGGTTAATACAACAGGTGTAGTCCTCTGGTGGCAGGCCAGAGGGAAAGAGAAGGAATTGGGGAGGGGCAAGTGAAGCTGGGGGTAAAGGGGGCATTTGAAGAAATAAGAGGGAAGGAGGTGTGCGTGACAGTTTTAGGCTGCTAGTGATATTGGAAGGAGAAAGTTGAAGAGGAGGAGGACTTGAAGAGGGGACAGGTGGTGTGGCTGGAGTTAAAGGGGCCATTTGCAGTGGTGTGGAGGAGCAAGAGGATACACTGGGAGGAAAGAAGGGCAATAATGGTCAGAAGAAGGCTCTGTCTGTGGTAATTGGTTTAAGAAGGCTTAAAGAAGTAAATCCAACTTCTTAAACCATGGTTTTGCTTTTTTTTGTTTGCTTTACAAATGTTGTGGAAAGTCGATGATTAGAAGGAGATAGTACTATGTCGTACAAAGACACAGCCCAATCTTATGCATGTTTACTCCATGACAAATCCCATCAAATTTAGTGAGGATTACTCCCAGTTAAGTGTGCATTAGGCAGAAGCTGCAGTTTACCACAAGACCTTTGGTGGAACGTCTACAGATTTTTTTGAATGAACTAGAATCCCAAGGAGTTTCACCATTCATAAGTTGTTTGTGCTATTTAAAAAGGGACATGGAGGATCCTATTTATGACTGCAAATGCTGCTCTTAAAGAATGCGGATGTCTGTATCTCAGAAAACAAACCATCTCCTATTTCTTCTGCAGACCGGAAAGGTCTAACATTTCAGAGGGTACGTTTAAGACCCATTAACAGCCTTTTGGCAACACATGGAGCTGTCAATCAGTTCTGCTTCCATATCAAACTTCTATACAAATAGAGGAAAAACATTCACCATATTATATTATACTTTAAGCTTTACCGTATTTATTTCATGTCCCCACATACATTTTAAAAACATAATATTTATTCTTCTTTTTGTTATTTATTATTTAGTGTTTTTTGTTTTGTTTTGTTTTCCCCCCACTGAAGCTTATTGTTAGTTTTACCCCTCATATTTCATTCTTTTCTGGTTACCGTTTGGGGTTGGGAAAAAGATCTCCAACATATATATAAAACTGTGTTCAGCTAAAGCTCATCATAAAGCTATAGGAAGAATCTTATCTTTGTAAACACATGCTCTCTCCATCTATAACACACACACACACACACACACACACTCATTGCAACGAGGCAGAAGCCACACCAAAATTATACTGCTGGTTGAAATGATTTACCTGGTCCGAGGAGCAGGAAGATTGGTAGACCACAGACGTCCATCCCTTTCCCTCTTCCAGAGAGTTCAAGATCTGTTACTGAGTAAAGCTTCGCCGCTTCCAACTAGGGCGTTTAGGAAATGTGACCACGGAGTTATTGTTTCACGACACCTGCTAATGGGGATGGCAGCTGGAAGCCAGCAGAACTCTTTGGAAATGGGAACAGGGTCTATTTTTGCCGAGCGCAAGTCCCCATGGCTCACAGTCAGGATTCTTTTTGTCTAAGTTACACATTCCATTGTCATGTGTGTGTGTGTGTATAGCAACTAGCAGCCCAGGTTGAAGACCATTTGTTCCAATCCATGGAAGAAAATGAGGCACATTCTAAAGAAACTAGATTTTGTGTCAGATTGAGACCCTGAGGCCAGCTTACACCTATTATATTTCCATAGGTTTGGAGCTAGTACATTTTCTCCCCCAGTCAATACAACATTCATCATCAGAAGCAGAACAATCACCGGCCTTTTGGGCTAAGTTCAAGGGTAGAAGCAGAGCAATCAGTTTCTTTCTCTGCAATTTTCTCCAACCCTGCTGCTAAGGTGGAGTTGGCCAAATGGGTTGCTTTTGAGAGCTTCTGTTACATAAGCTTTCTAGCAGTGATTAGTTCCCCCCTCAAACAACAACAGGAAAGTTGTGATAGCACAAACGCTCAGTGCACTAAAGGCTTTTTCTTCTTACAGTTATATCTAGGGGTTTTGCTCTTTTGCTTTCAAAAAGACATTCCGAGTGTTTTTCACCACCAGGTGTAAGCTAGCTCAGGAATTAAGCTGTTTAGGAGATTGTTTTCTTCACTGTGTTCTTCCCAGCTTAATGAACCAAAAATTGCCTAATTTATTTCCCTCCATCATAGACACGGACAGATATGACTACTCAAGGTCCATGTGGTTTAGCATCTTTGACTAGTGGCAACTCAAACAGGTATCCTCTGGAAGCTCACAAACAAGTACTACTCTTTGTTGTTGTTTAGTCATTTAGTCGTGTCCAACTCTTTGTGACCCCATGGACCAGAGCACGCCAGGCACTCCTGTCTTCCACTGCCTCCCGCAGTTTGGTCAGACTCATGCTTGTTGCTTCGAGAACACTGTCCAAGCATCTCGTCCTCTGTCATCCCCTTCTCCTTGTGCCCTCCATCTTTCCCAAGACCACCCCCAGAAACATCATACATACATCACAGAAGGGGTGTAGCTCAAGACCACCCCCCAGATACATCATACCTACATCACAGAAAGGGCGGTCTACAACAGAAATCTGAGTGTGTTGTTTATCTCCTGTCTGGCAGACCTGTTAATGGTCACTTGAGTGGATACCCTGGGTAGCCTGGCTAGTCTTTTGTAATGACAAATACTTAGTTCCTGAGCCAGGTCACAGGCTTACCCTATTCATACACAGACATACCCTTAAGACAGGATTTGTGAACAAAAAGACAACGGGGAGGCTTTTCCATTTTCCTTTGACCTTGCAGAGAAATATTTGAGGTCAATTTGGGAGGGACAAAATGGTTTCAGGACTTTTTCTGTGGGGTTTCAGACATGTGGTTTATATATGCAGTTATGAACATTTATCTCATATATATATATATATATATAACCTTAATTTTTTTATTTCACCTGCCTAGACGAGCTCCTTTACTCCATCTCCATTATGAATAACTCCAAGACAAAATCTGAATATTTGAGAATCAGATGCCATTTCCAAATTGGCTTCAACCACTGTCCGAAGTAAGCCAACATGAAATGGATACATTTCAAAATGCTTCGAACGATAAACAGGGAATGAAGCAGTCTTAGCAAACCTTTGTTTGAAAAAGGAAAGCATTCTGAATATGCAGACAGATCACAAAAAGAAAACCCACCGTCCATTTCACCATGATTCCGAGAGCAAGCTTTTCTGAGCAACATTTGACCCAGTGGCGTAGTGTGGGTTGTCAGCACCCGGGGCAAGGCAAGTAATTTGCGCCCCTAACCCGTGTATTTTAGCACTCGAGTGCGAGCGCCCCCCCAGATGTTGCGCCCAGCCCCCCCTGCACCCCCCACGCTACGCCACTGATTTGACCAGTTCTGGAATAGCGTGAGAAAATGCCACATAGCTCTCTAATTATTAGGAGTTTGCAGTGCATTAATCTACAATTACATCGCCCTGAACAGTAACTCAGACGGATTTTATCATGCTTGACGTCCCTCATTTATAGTCATGATTTGTTGTACAGGGGGAGGGCAAGGGGGGGGAGAGGGAGGGCGGTGTTTAGCTGAGTGCTTTGCTTGTTATAGAAATGCATAGGGATTGTAGAGCTTGGCAGAGTGGACTCTTACCTACTCATTAGCTAATTGTACAAGAGGGGGAGGTGTGCAAGGGCCCAGCGCACGGAAGTGAGAATAATGCAGCCCAGCTCCCACTCCTGCCTCCCCCCACAGAACTGTTTGCCAGCGAGCTCGGCTCTCAATGCTGAAGGGTTCGAAAGTTCCCCGTGACTGTGGGTGGCTCTCTCTAAAGCTTGATTGACAAGGCAGCCCATGACTCCTGTGGGTGGTTCTGAGCTCAGTGTGGAAGAGGACTAAATATTGAACCACAAAGTTTGTTCCCTTTATATACAGGACTCACCTCCTGCTATAAAACAAAAACGAAAGTCCCCGAGGGAGGGGAACTGCCACCTCCGAACCAAAAAGAAAGAAAGAAAAGCCTGGTTTGATTGCTAGTTGGAGTTATGACTAGAACAAGATAGCACACACTTTGGATAAGGATCTCTGAACAGCTGCCAGCGTTGTTGAGGAATAATCATTAATTCTGACAGCTGCTCTTAAAAGTGAACAAGGCAGTCCCAACTGAAAGCAACAATCTGTTAAAACACGAGGTTCTTCCGCCGATAGTTTCTAATTTCTAATTGGGAGAGCATAGCTAGAAAGAAGGAATCCAATTATCCTAATTGGGCCTCATTTATAATGCACTATTTACCTTCTGGAATGCCGAAATCAACAATTCAGAAGTAAAATCAGGGGGATGTGCTTGTCTGATCTAGTGCAGTTGTAGTATATTCAAATAAGATATGGAATATATATATATGTAAGTTTTGCAGTAACCCAGGTTAAAGGTATTTGCAAGCCTTAACAAGGTTTATCTTAGGTTTTCCTCAGCAAGGAATCTGCTTCTGTCTTGTAAAGAAAGGTAGTGGAAAAATCACAAGGTCACGCCTTGGCAGGATGGTGATTACATGATTTAGTTCTAAACAGAAGTGGGAGAACCACACACAAGAAAATGTAAATTTTCTTCCAGCAATCCTGCTATAGTTTATATTTTGGACTGAACCAGCTGCGTCTCTGCTGCTAATTCCCTGGCCTGGAGTTGAGGGGATGGACAAGGGAATTGCGTGGCCTGTTAATAGTCTGTGACTTGAGTCAGAGCATCTGAGAAACTAACCTTCTAGAACTGCAGTGACATACCAAAGCCATATTTGTATTTTTTCCTTAGTCCTGAAGGAAGGGTAACCCTCCCTTAAAGAGAAAGAAGGCCAAGCAGAAATTGAGGATTTCAGTTTTTGTCTCAATAATGCAGATAAATTTGAACTGCATGGCATATCTGATTTTACAAATAAAGAAGGCTTTACAACTTAAGTCTATGAAAGCTGTAGGATTCTAGTGTGGCTACAGAACAATGTGGGCACATCAACCGTTATCAATTTATCCAGCCAAACAAAGGCTCTTGTATCTATTAGGCCAGGGACTCTTTGTGTGCAGAGGAGTCCCTTTCTTCAGTAGGGACAAATGTAAGGTTGTACACTTAGGGAGGAAGAATGACCTGCACACACATAAGATGAGGGGGACACCTGGATTGCCAGTAGTACATGTGAAAAAGCATCTAGAGGTCTTAGAAGACCACAAGTGTAACATGTCAACAGTGTGATGCAGAGCAGCCAAAAAGGTAATGCTATTCTAGGCTGCATAAACAAAAGTTGTATTCCAATCAAAGGAAGTCACAATCCCACTCTCCTCTGCCTTGGTCAGACAACACCTGGAATACTGGGTCCAGTTGTGGTTGCCACACGGGATATTGATAAGATGGAACGTGTGCAGGGCAATCAAGATAATCAAGGGTCTGGAAATCAAGCCTTATGAGGAATGGTTGAAGGAGCTGGATATGTTTAGCCTGGAAAGGAGATATGGTAGCCATCTTAAAATATATTTCAAGGGCTGTCATATGGAGCAAGTTTGCTTTCTCCTGCTCTGTAGGCAAGACCCAAACCAGTGTATCCTAGTTACAAGAAATGAGATTCTGACTAAACATCAGGAAGAACTTTCTGACACTCAGAGCTGTTTGATGGTGGAAATGACCCCCTGGGAGGTGGTGGACTCTCCTTCCTTGGAGGTTTCTCAGCAGTGATTGGATGGCCATCAGTCATGTATGTTCTGGTTGAGTTTCTTGCATTGCAGGGGGTTGGATGAGATGAGCCTTGAGACCCCTTCCACCTCAACAATTCTGTGATCTACAATTTTTTAAGTCAAAGAGGAACCACTGGCACTTTTGTGTCGGCAGTAGGTTCCTCATTCACTTAGCTGGCAGGGACAGCTCTGTACATATAGCCATGCTGTAAACACAGACTTGGTGAATGGAAATGAAGAATTCAACCTTTATGCTCCTCCTGCTCATTACTTGCTCCATGGCAAAAATACCACCAGATCACACCTTGTTTGCTTCTTTCTCCTTGCCAAGGCCTAAAACAGTGGAAAGATGGCTCCCAACCCAGCCTTGTTCAGCTCTTCTTCATCATCTTCCTTGCGGTGGGAGGAGTCTGGGAGCCCCCCCCCCCCCGATTACAGACCTCTGACAGTAAGTAGGATCTTTTGTTCATATGGACCAGATGGCATATAAAGAACAAAGACAAGGCCTGGACGTCAGAGCGTTGCATATTGGTGTTTATTAAGTTTTGACTAACAAGATTCACAATATTATGGCTCTATGTGTAAAGGGGAAGGGGAAGGGAATAGGACTCTCTAGTACCTTTCTTTGAAATAGGCCATCAAAAGATCTGCACAATTCCCTGCATAATTTGTCAAAGCTCACCAGTTTCTAGAGATTATTATATATGAAACTGTATGTAAGATAGGACAGCTATATTAAGGGACTTGCAGGAATACTGTCAGCACCTTATTTGCATTATTTGCTAAACCACACATACCCAAATGAATAATTTGTAACTTAAGGTCATTTCTCCCTGGTCTGAAGGGCAGAGTGTTTGGGGAAGTCACTATCCAACAATTTAAGCTATGATTTGGATTCATTAAGTTTGGATTGCTGGTTTGCATAAGTAGGCTGGCTGGCATATCATCAGCTGTACATTTAATTAGAAAAATGAACTAGGAATTGGTGGTTAAAAGCACTCCTGATAATTTATTACGTTTATTCTTTATGCCACAAGAAAACTGTTTTAGCCCCAAGGCCACACTCCACACTGGCTGTGTGCGTCACACCATCAAGTTTTTTTGCTTGCATTGAATACGTCCTTTGAACTCTTGCTCACCTGGAGGGAGGATAGAGAGGGATATGTGTGCAGAAATCAGCCTACTATGGGGAGGTGAAATTTGCTTTCATTTCTCTGCCCACTTTCACTTCCGGCTGCACCAGCCACTGGCAAAAGGGAGTGAAGCCTCAGCCTGAAAATGGTTCCCCAATCCACTAACAGCCTGATCTTGTGTTGAGTTAGGCATGTTTAAGTTCAAGATTTCAATAGGCTAAAGTTTAACTCTGTTTACGAGAGAACAGGGTTGTAAAGTTCCAGTCTTGTGCATTTATTACAGTCATACCTCGTGTTACGCTGGCTTCACTTTGTGGCTTTTCAGGTTATGAACGCGGCAAACCTGGAAGTGTTTATTTCTGGGTTCGCCACGCGCATGGACGCAGAAGCAATCTGCACGCTTCGCGCATGCGCAGGAGCGCTCTATCGCGCTTCGCAGTGGTGTTTTACTTACGGACTTTCCAGGGTGTGAATGGCACCCTGAACCGGATCACGTTCGTAAGTAGAGGTACCACTGTATTTGGGAATAGGCTAAACTGAGAAGTCAAGTAAAGGTAAAGGTACCCCTGCCCGTACGGGCCAGTCATGTCCGACTCTAGGGTTGTGCGCCCATCTCACTTAAGAGGCCGGGGGCCAGCGCTGTCCGGAGACACTTCTGGGTCACGTGGCCAGCATGATGAAGCTGCTCTGGCGAGCTGGCACCAGCGCAGCACACGGAAACGCTGTTTACCTTCCCGCTATAAAGCGGTACCTATTTATGTACTTGCACTTAAGAGTGCTTTCGAACTGCTAGGTGGGCAGGAGCTGGGACCGAACGACAGGAGCTCACCCCGCTGCGGGGATTCGAACCGCCGACCATACGATCGGCAAGTCCTAGGCGCTGAGGTTTTACCCACAGCGCCACCGGCGTCCCACCGAGAAGTCAAGTAGGACTCGTCAAATAAGTGTGTTTTTGTTTGGGGTGGGGGAATGGGCTGTGTGTCTGTGATACTGGGGCAAAAATGCAGCCAGACTTGGTAAGGTTCCAACGCAAAACTTTAATAAATTAATACGCATGCCCAATAAAAATACAAAATTACCATTTAAAACAACAACAAACCAGTCTTCATTCGTTCAGTTTGCCACCTTTAACTGGATCTTTACAAAAAAAGGCATGACTTAAAAGTGGCAACCACAATGTAAAAGAAAAATGCACGCCATTGTTAAAACAAATGCTATAGAACCCAGCTAGAAATTACCGTATTTACTCAAGTCGAATGCACCATCAAATCTAATGCACGCCTCAGTTTTTCAGCACCTTGGGGGTGGGGGAAGGATTTGCTGGCGAATGTAAATGTGCTATCGAATCTAATGAGCCCCTTAAATTTCTCAACATAATTTGGCCAAAAAAGGCACGCAATAGATTTGAGTAAATACGGTATCTTTCAAAGTAGGCTAAGAATGAGGGGTGATGTCAATGAAGAGCTAGAGGTCTTGGTTCACTGCAATCTGCTCCCCCCCCGCAACTGAAATATCAGAAACCAATTACGGAACGTAGTAAGAAACCCACAACAGATTTACACTGAGAAACATGCTAAAGTACAATCACAGACTATTCCAGAACACAGAAGCTGTGCTGTTCCTGTTGTGTCCTTTGCAGCAGAAGCCTCACAAGAGAGGGTAAAACAAGGAGGAGACCTATTTCAGTTTGAATTTCCTGTACTATGATGAAACCCCCCAGACCTATTTAGTACTGGAAAGTACAATATATGTTCCCAACATTGTCTGAATGATACCACACAAGCAACGATGAACAAGCACCTTTCATACATCAAAAACCTCACAATCAGAATTCCGCTGCAGGCTCCACTTCAAAATATTCCTTCATCATCCCCGGATTCTCTTTCTTCTTTTTCTATTTTGCAGTTCATTTAAAAACATACATGCACACCCACACCCACAAACAAGTTCAAAATAAAATATCTTCGTTTTTTATAAGCATCTCCACCACAAGTCTCTGGTAACGGATATCGTTCAGGGCAGCCATCGCATCAAGTTCCGGCGCTCGCATCAGCGTTGGTCCAAAAACAATGCCCAGGTTCTCTGCGTTCATCAGATTCTCCTTTTCGTGGAGCGTCACCCTGAAACAAGGAGGGCTACAGTTAAAACACAAAGCACTGGGAAGAAATTATTGGTAGCTGCCAGATTGATCTCACAAACATGGAACCAGAAACACAAACCACATTGATGCTACTAATTAAATGTTTCAACGGTCATAATGCATTTTGCCCTATTGGCAGCTGTATGTCGTCATGGCAGATATTCTCCCCAGCGGCAGAGCAAGCCGATTGGGCGCCTGGGGCAGTGCATGTGCCATGGGGCAGGGCCAGCTGCCTGTGAGGGCGGGGCAAACTGGGGCAGGATGCTCCACGGGACCTCCGCAGAGTCTGCCTACCTCTTCCCACTCAGCTGCCCTACAGCTGAGGGCGAACCATTTGGGGCAGCGGGGATCCTGCGTGCGCCCAAGTCACTCCATCGCTCCCAGGAGAGACGTGTGGCTCGGATGCGCTGCAGGCCCCATGGTGAGTGCAGCCCGCCATTTTGTCACCCCCTCAGTGGTGACACCCAGGGTCGGCCTGCCCCCACTGCACCCCCTTCCCCCCGCCTCTGATTCTCCCCTCTCTACCCCATTTCCAGACAGTCTGCCTTATGGTCACTGCTTTACAGAAATCCAGTTGGCAAGACTTGGTAGGACACTTGAGTCCCAACTACAGGAACCCTGAGAATTACAGTTTTGCAAAGGAGTTATCATTCTCCAACGAACTCTTCTCATGAAAACTAGTTTCTTTTGTTAGTGCAGCAGGGGGTTCGATTCACATATGGGGTCCAGAAAACCCTGTAGGCACCCTGATTGTGTTGATAATTCTGTACTCTTAAGATTTGACCTTACAACAATTACAGCACGTGAAATCTGATGTTAAAAGGGGGTCCTTGTGTTTGTAAACAGGGTTAGAAATCCAGATATCTAAGCCAGGCACCAAATGGCTCCTTAAACCCAGGGTTAGAGTTACCAAAAACAGAATGCCTCTTTGCCATTTGGGGGCCATACGGCATGAACGTTTTATTTTTTAATAGGACTTTTTGGTTCCTGAAATTCATTTTGATTGTGCAGATAAAATATAATGGATAGAACTCTACAGGATGTGTTGCTAGTATGTGAAAACAGGCAAGACCCAAGGATCCCCAGGCAGGCAAGTCCAGATAGTGGAGACGACCGGCACCATCCTGGTATCTGGGCATCTTCACTTGGTCGCAAGTGGCCAATGGCCAGGTGCAAAATGCTCCTGGTGCTTGGCAAATTTTGAACATGTTGGAAACTACTGCCCTAAAGGACTACTGTGAGATGGATATCCCCTTATGGGCTCCTTAGAGCAGCCTTTCTGAACCTGTGGGTCCCCAGATGTTGTTGAACTACAACTCCCATCATCCCTAGCTAGCAAGGCCAGAGCTCAGGGATGATGGGAGTTGTAGTCCAACAACACCTGGGGACCCACAGGTTGAGAACCGCTGATATAGAGGAAGGATGAATGTCTAGAATTGAAAGAGGCCACGTGCTTCTATAGAAGCACACACACACACATGCCTTTTCATGTTATAAACAGTAAAATGGAATAAATATAAAGCACACAAAGCAAACCATCTAAAATGCATTGAATAAACATCTACGATACACAATCTATGTAGTAAATGACAGGAAAAGTGATTGTCTCCCTCTCTTCGGACTCCGTTTGAATGGTGCAGCATGCAAGCGGCTGTCTTGAGAGGCTACAATACGCTTTACGGCAGTTAATTGCCTCTCAGAACAAATTAATATTTGTAAATTAGCTGGTGAACAGATTAAATTCATATCGCAGGATTACAACTCAAAATCCCCATCAAGGGCACACATATATAACTAAATGCCCACTGTTGAGAAGTCTGTGAATTATAAATAAAACATCAGCAGCCCCCTCTCCACCGTGTTCTTTCTATATTACAGAGTAAAATAAAGTTCAGACACCCATCATGATAGCTAGGAGCTGATAACTGTTTGGCATATTGTTCTGAAGCTGGCCAACTTCTGCAGTTTCTATTTACAGCGACTCCAAATATAGCCAAGCAGGCTGACCAACTGAGTTTGATAACAAGACTTCATTAGCTGTTCCCTCATCGCATGCCTATAAAAAGTTATATGCTGCTTATGTACCTATGTGAAATGGGTACGGCTGAATTATTCTTGCATCTGTGGTAGTCATAAGAAAATTCTGTGTGGAAATTTCTTGGCTATTGCTATAGAAAAGAGCAGGTTGGTCTTCACACTAAATAACAAGTTTTTTTGGAATTCTATCAGAAACTACTCTCTTCCTCCTTTCTCGCCTCTTTTGCTGTTTGCATTTGCTTTTTTGCACATTTGACTTCTAAAGAGGATTTTGATTTCGAAATTATACTTGCATGAGTGGAGTTTGTATTTAGAGAATACTTTTTAAAGAATAAACCACTACAAATCATATCTGAAGTGGCAAGTGCACATTTGTCAATGGATCCCATTAATATCTCGCTGAGCTTCTAAAGGAAAATGGTGCTGTTAATAAAAGGGAATGAAAAATCGTTTTGGGTGTGATAGAGAGAAAGCAACCCCCCCCCTCTTTTTTGTTACCTTTAATAGAAAGAGAGGAGAGCAGGCCTTAAATGTGCTTCACGTGGTCTGGATTGCGGCTTTCCTTATCCATAGCAAAGATGTTTATTTCTCCAAATTAAGAACCAAAGCTTGTGCCAAGAACTAAAAATGGTTGTTCAGAGAACAGGGCACACTATTGAAATATATATAAAAAATTGTCCAGTAGCACCTTAGAGACCAACTAAGTTTGTTCTTGGTATAAGCTTTCATGTGCATGCACACAAAAGCTTATACCAAGAACAAACTTAGCTGGTCTCTAAGGTGCTACCTGAATCTAGGGCACACTATCATTACTGGAATTTTATTGGCTGGGTACAGCAATCCTAAACCCTGGGCTTGGAGCACTGGGCAGAGCAACTACTGCACCCAAAACTTTGCTGTTCATGCCAGCCAGGGCTGAAGATGTGGCAGAGGGGATTGCTCATTTTTAATGTTTCAATTACAGACTGGCACAGTTGAATTGGTTCAGCAAGATTTCGACTTTGAAACCGTATGCCAAGCCATGCTCAATGTGGTAGACAAGAAAAACAGTGTTGGGCATAATGCGATAGTCCATGTAACCGGGAAAGACAAATTACCGTATTTTTTGCACCATAACACTCACTTTTTTCCTCCTAAAAAGTAAGGGGAAATGTCTGTGCGTGTTATGGAGGGAATGCTAACGGGTGGCATGCCTACGGATTTTCTTCCTCTAAAAACTACGTGTGTGTTATGGTCGGGTGCGTGTTATAGAGCGAAAAATACGGTAACTACCTGAAGATCCAAAGTTTGCATGGTTGCTTTGGGATAATCAGAATATTACTTTGCATTGTTTTAATGGCCAGAATGCTATCCTCCCAAAGAAAACTATATGATCAAAGAAAGTTCCTCAAAAGAGGGGGAAATAAGATGTCTTTTTGGCGGAAAAAAAAAGTTTTTGCAAAGGAAAACAAAAACCCAAACCAGAGAGGATTAGGATTACACTCTCAGGGAAGTTTAGATTTTTGAACAGTGGCATGCGGTCAGTGCAACGCCAGCACCATACTCTAACCAACTGAGCTATCCAAAGGGACAGATCTCACCTGTTCTTCAGTTGAGGGGAGCAAAAACAAAGAGGCATTTTATTGGGTCTCTATTTTCAGAGGAAATAAATGGGGACGAGGGACTGTGCTGTGTGACCTCACAAGGGCTAAGTAATTCCAAAACCAATATATGATCATTCCTCTGAATTCACAAGCAGCCTCGTTTGACATGGAAACACTCGCATTGTTTTGTAGATAGTTACATGAAGGGGGAAATATGGAATTCACACTTCTTTTTGAGAATTTGCTTATCAGGGCTCAACACATGTATAGGGCAGAAAGGGTGACATTCCAATGCTTTCTCTCCTATTGCCAGAAGGCACCCACCAACAGAATTGGGAAGGAGGCAATTTTATGGCAATTCTTCCTTCTGCTGCAGCTCCTTTCCTTCTCTAAATCAGCTTTAGAAGTTTGGGGGACCCTCCAGTTCCTACTTTTTTGGGGGGACACACACATGTGACTGTAGGGAGGAGGAGAACTGCTGAAAATTGCCACTCCCTATAGAGTAATGCCTTCCATCACTGGAGTCCTGCCCTTAGGATTTAATGCCTGCAGCAGTTGGCCCAAGAACCAGAGGCAAGAAACACCCAAGAGAAACTAAGAAGGGCCATTCATTTCCATACCTTTTTAAATGCGCCATGAGATACCGTAAAGTTTCACAGTGAGCAGGAGGCAGCAGTTTCAGGGCTTCGTGAAGTATTTCCAGCTGTTCGTCAGGATCCGTGGTTTCTAAAACAAGAAATATCTGATCAAATGGAAGCCAAAATATGTGGGGGTTTCAGGAGTTTGGGTAGTCTTCCCAGATAATTCTAGTTTATTGTAATTAAACAGATGATGAGGAATGGTTTGTGAAGCGGAGAGTTGCTCCGCAGCTCTCGAGTTTTAAATTAGTTTTAACTCAACTAATCAATATTTTACCAAGTGGAGACCGGAGGACGGAGTCCTGATTTTTTCTGCCCTCGGAGTCTGTTTTTAATGAATTTAGACTCATTCACGAAGGGAGTATTGCATGACACAGCGTTTTTCAGATATGGGCAGCTAGCCTGTATCATAAACCTTGAACAGCTGCATTTGTCGGTGTAGTAAAGTATTACTGCTGCTATTTACAGTTTGTTCACTTCAGGTAAGAAAACAGATAGGTGCTGTAACACCTTGCACAAATTTGCTTTGGACGGGAACCCCCCCCCCATGGAACCTGTCTTGCCTGAAATTTTAACAATAAAACAACGAACAGGGTGATGATACAATTACTACTGCAATCGACACAAGATAGTATCACCAAGGCAACCATCTCCAAACAAACCAACGTCCACAAAAATGGCAAAAGTACCGTATTTTTTGCTCTATAAGATGCCCTTTTCCCCTCCTAAAAAGTAAGGGGAAATGTGTGTGCGTCTTATGGAGCGAATGCAGGCGGGAGACTCTGCTCAGCGCTCTCTTTAAAGAGCCGCGAGTAGAGTGTGTGCAGCTCTTGGGGGCTTTTCCCTGAGGAGGAAGAAGGGCTGCCCTTCTCCCTCCTCGGGGAAAAGCCCCCAAGAGTCGCAAACAGCCCCTCCCGGGCAGGAGGATGAAGGCTCCCCCTGCCCGGGAAAGGCTGTGTGTGGCTATCCCATAAGCCAGGACAGCAACCTGGCTTCTGGGATTCAGAATATTTTTTTCCTCGTTTTCCTCCTCCAAAAACTAGGTGCGTCTTATGGCCTGGTGCATCTTATAGAGCGAAAAATACGGTAGTTTTTCCCCCAAATAGGCTTTATCTTAAACAATAGCAAAAAACAAACAAAAACAAACAAACAATGGAACCTGTCTTGCCTGAAGTTTAGCATCTAGGACAGGAGTCGCTGAAAGGAATTGAAGATGAAAGAATCTACCCTACAGTTAGGTTTTCTTATTTCACCTAATATTTCGAACTTATCTGTTAGGAGATATGGTGGTCACACGATTGCAAAAAAGAAGATCGAAACAAGTTTAGCAAGTCATTAGACATTTGGTGCTTCTTCTGGGGGTGGGTGGGAGTGTTGAATGTTTACTCTTGCTCCCTTGCATAAAGAAGAAAATACAATAAAATATTGGAGGGGTGTGTGTGGCCTACCAAGACATTTCTGATTCTACTTCTGAAAAGGTTGTTGACTTCAACTTGCTCTTAAAGGATGACTGTATAATAAAATGTTACTCTAGCTTAAACACACACAAACACACAATCCCCACAAGTTGCTTGACTCTACAAAAACAAAACCTATGGAGAATCTAGAGGTAATAAACAGTAAAAAAAAAAAATCACTAAAAGGGAGGGGGGGACAAAGTTCACTTGAAAAATAGTATAAACTAAAACTTACTTGCAGAATCTATAAACTTTGGGTAGGCATCGTATGTGATTAGCGGAATTGGCAAATCCCTGAAGTACAGTTTAAGTGCACCTGTGATAATATTGATATCTTCATATGTATTCACAGAGATGTCTGCTTTTTCCCCATCTGTAGGTAAAAACGAGGGAGAAAAGGGGGTGGGGGAGAGGAGAAGCAAACAATGTAGGAGGATTATTTTCATACAAAATTGAACAATTACTGGTGTTCACCTTTTTGCTGTCCCAGCAAGCCTTTTGTAAACAACTCCAGTACTATATTGGCATAGGTTTCAGCCCTAAGTCAAGTGCACTTAAACCAGCTTGTTCTTCTTTTCACAAGACATTATAAATTAAATAATGATTGCTTTACACATTAAACCAAGTCTTTCTTCCTTACTGGCGAATTGGTACAGATAGTGAGAATGTTAATTTACATTTACCTTGATTTGCAAGAGCGATTCCTTTACTAAGTGAGATGACAATGGCTGGATAAATCAGCCACAAACACTGGAAGCACAGGGGTCATCTAGTCCAAACCTTTGCAATGCAAGAATCTTTTCCCCAACCTGGGACTTGAATCCACAACCCTGAGATTAAGAGTCTCATATCACAAGCTTTGCAAGTCCACTCCATTTAAAAAATGGTCTGCTATCTGGTGTGGATGCTGCGCTTTGGAGTCTTGGCCACGGTGTTGGATGTAAAAGCTAAAATATCCAGTAAGCAATATTACCTCGGTCAAAAGCCATTTTGACATCTTCAATTAGGTCACTGAATCCAGATACTCTGTAGAGTCCTTCAGAATTGAGACCTGTAAAAAAAATAAATCACTCAATTAAACTTAGATATTTATCTTTTCTACAGTCACATTTCTTTACTGCTAGCAACGCATAAATCTGAGCTGAGCTTTAAAAGCCACATCTTCCTTTCTGAGCATAAATTTCACCGCCAGCTCTCAATCCTAAATATGTAACACTGTTGTGATCAGCACACAATAATTTTACACAAACATATTTATGATAATGGTCCCTGGAATGAGGAAGATGTCATCAAATCACAAAGGAATTTGAAAACAAACCACTCACATTAGAATATACAAGCTTATTTACATATATTTAAATAGCGTAAGAGCAACATTCAAGCAAAGAATCATTAGCAGGGGTAGACGTTGAGGAGGAAATATGTAATTATAGTGCTTAGCTATAAATATATAATTTACCTGTTGTTTTCCACAGAAATATATTGGGAAGAGTGCATTTGTGCAAGTAGAACAAGAGATCACTCAACAGCAGGCATAAATATTAAAGCACTGGAAAGAATATTTTTTGTAACTTGTACCATTAAAGAAACAATAACGGGGATTCAGCAGAGACATTACATTAAAAAAACAAACAAAACCCAATGCAAAGATAAGCCTGAATTGCTCAGGGAAATGGGTATGTATTTGTAAGATGTGTCATGCAAAACAGTTTCAAACTTAAAATTCAGCTAAACCGGATCAATCTAAAGCAGAGTTTTCCAAACTCTACATGTCGGTGACACACGCATCATTCTGCGACACAGCAATTCAGTTTTACTAGCAAACCGGAGGTTAAACGAACCCTTTACCAGCCCCCGGGAGGAGTGTTCACACGACACACCTACACACTGCAGCCGACATGCTCACACAGTTTGGAAAGCTCTGATCTAAAGGAATTATAAGAAAAGGCAACAATATCATTTAAGGATGCCTTACCTCTTGATTCAATCTCTCTAATGCACATGTCTACAACCATTGGTCTCTTCGTGAAGTGCGCTTTTACTAGTGTAGTGAGATCACAGCTGTACACTTTTTTGACATGTTTCAGGTCTGGCTTGCAGTCGTTTGGGACCATCTTGGAGCATTGCTTATGAACGTTTAAGCCACAATCTGGTGGGAAAAGAATACAAGCAACAACAAAAAAAACCGGTTAGCCCAACATTTAGTGCTATGAAATTCTAGAGAGTCTGCTATTTTAAGGATCTCTTAAGTGACTGCATGAAGTACCGGACTTGTACACAGTTTGAAGAATATTATCACCTTGGTTCTACATGTTTATAACAGGTTATCAGCATATACTTCAATATGACTTCATTGCAAGTGATGCTGCAATGAAGTGATGCTACAGAATGAACCTATTCCCCTCTGCAGCCAAAGCGCATGTTCTTTCATCAAGCTATGCCCATCTTGCGTGTGTATAAAGTGGCCTTGAGTGTTCTGAGTTTAGCAGCAACCCCTTTATATAAACTAATCATCCAAAATTCACTGTCAGTCCCCTTCACAGCTTCTAAAACCACCAGTCCTTTCTATCTTATTTTCAGATTATCCAAATGTTTTCTAGCTTCTCAGGCCACCAAGGCAAAGATTACACTATATGGAATTTCATAAACCGCGAGAAAGCTTAGAAACATGATGAAATAGATTCTCAGATACTGCAGGTTGAAATGTCTCAGATAAGCCATTCTTCCCTTGCACTTTTCCAGGGCATCAATGGAAAGACAATATTTAAGAACAGAAAATATCGATTCTCGCACTCTCCAGTGAAAGCTGTAATAATGTCCTTTCATTAATGCATGAGCAAACACAAGACCTGTAAGCACTGTATATTAAGATTGCCCCACGAGGACCCATTTCAAATATTTGCTGAGAGTACAATAAGCAAAGCTGTCATTTTCTCTTCCACTGCTGATTTGATTTTAGTCAGCCCTAACCTTCTTCTTGCTTCTAATTCACTGGAATATATATAGTTGCTGAATGAGCTTTATAGAAAAATCCTCATATGTTAATGCACGGCCATCGTATTTTATCAAAGCTACACTGGGGAAGGGTAGGCATTCTGTCACTTTTGAGAACAAATAGAAACAGAAATAATAATAATGTATATGCCCCTCAAAAAGACAACCAGAGAGTTTTATGATCGCCATGAAATCAAAGCAGGATTTGGGGTAAGTGGATGAAATAAGCTTCAGCTAAGTCCCACCTGGGGCTAATTTTGGATCTGTGGAAAGAAAAAAACAATGTACTTGCACTTGCTCATATTAGCTTCCATTTAGTTGGTTAAAAATGCTGGGGAATCCTCATTTGCTGGAATTGGCAGCCTAGTGGCACACCAAGTATTCTACAGATATTAATTGACCCACAAATGATAAGAGACAATTGTGGCGATAACCATCCTAAGGGAGACTTTTTGAAGGAAAGAATCTATATTATTTTGTTCAAGCAGCTCTCAGTCCCATTGCTCTCTCGATAAATCTGGCAACCTTCTCTGTTGTCGAGCTGTTCTGGTCGGCTAGGAGTGAGAACAATTTGGCTTCACAAGAGCGGCCCGGGATGGCAGATGGTCTCGTCCCTGAGATCTTTATATAGGGAGCAAGACAAGAGAACGTGTGGCACAGTCTCTACGTAGCCAGCTCCACAGGGGCAGAGCCGGTTCTCGAATGAAATTTTTTGATATCTACCTTCAAGAACAGCTGAGGGTAACATATTTAGTCTGGCCAGTGTAAAGGCCCGTCTGAGTTTTGGAATGGTTAAGGTAGACAAATAAGGTGCCCGAAAATCAAAGTGGGAGGGGGGCAGATAAGCGTACCAAGCACTGAATTTCTTAATATAGGCCAGATTATTCTGCTGCTCAATATCCTTCATGCGCTGGTCAATAATGGTTTTTGCCTTGGGGAGACCCATTTTCAGGAGATGCTGTGCTTGGAGGCCACATGTAAGTAGTTTTTGATGCACTACTTTGGACCACCGACTGCTGTGAGTATCTTGTGCTACTGGAGGTAGTAGTCCGGATGGGTTTAAATTTAGGCGAAGCCAATAGTTGAATGTTCTTAACCAGGTTCGGGTTTCGACGGCGAGGAGGCCAGTCTCCAGCCGTAGGGCCGCATTTGGTACGCATGGTGGAACAGCTAGAATCTGTCTCTGTCTTAAGAATTTAGACTGGACCGTTTCAAGTGTGCGGCAATGATTTCCCGTCCAGATTTGGGCCCCGTAGAGTAATTGCGCCAAGGGTTTTGCTTGAAAGACTCCAGAGCTGCTGGGATATGTCTGCCCCCCTTCGTAAAGTAAAAGCGAGACAGTATTTTGGCGCTTTGAGATGCTTTTTCCCTAGCATAATACAGTGGTGCCCCGCAAGACGAATGCATCGCAAGACAGAAAACTCGCTAGATGAAAGAGTTTTCCGTTTTGGAGGTGCTTCGCAAAATGACAATGTCTTGTGAGTTCCTGCTGGTTTTTTTCCCTCCCCCCCTTTTTCTAAGCCGCTAAGCCGCTTATCAGCTGATCCGATCAGCAGATAAGCCGCTAATAGCACTAAGCTGCTTATCAGCTGATCCGATCAGCAGATAAGCCTCTAAAAGCCTCTAATAGCGCTAATAGCGCTAATCCTTCAATGGGCTTGCTTCGCAAGACGAAAAAAACCGCTAGACGAAGAGAATCACAGAACGGATTCTTTTCGTCTTGCGAGGCACCACTGTAGGTCATAAGATTTTATGATAATTATATTTGTAATGTATTTTTGTCGGTGTTTGTCCTTTGATGCTATGGCCTGTCGGCTACGCAAATAAAGTCTTCTTGTTGTTGTTTCAAAGATGATGGCAAACCACCAAGGATAGAACTTGCAAGGTCTGTTCAGGGTCGTCAACCCACCCTGCTCTTGCAGAAAAGTACTGCCTTTTATTTCCCAAATGGCCCATCGGTTGTGCAAGAATGCTAGGTATGGGTCATTTGCAGCTGCAAACAGTGGACGCATGCTTGCCGCAAGACATCTGGGCAAGGAACCTGGTATGTTGGAGAAACTAGTCAGCATTCCACTCGCAACCCCCTATTATCTGTTGCTAATTTCATTTATAGCCAACCTTTCCTTCAAAGGGCTCAAGGATGGCATGCGTAGTCCCCCTTTCCCCATGTTATCTACTCAACAACCCTGCAAAGTCTGTTGGCCCTAAAAGTATGTGCAATGTCTCTTTTTTCAAGTTACATTTTCTACAGATCAGTTTCATTTGTTGAGACATTAGTGTTACCTTCAGAAGAAAAGGGGGAAAGAGGTGGAGGGGGCATGGTGGGTGGGGTCGGGAGGTGATATTTCTATTTTGCTTAACGTATGTGTGGGGTTTTGTGTCAGCGTCGCTTGTGCGGGTTCTCTTTACTATGCACTTGTGTTCCTTTGGTGGTGAGAGAGGTTGGGGTTGGCCTAGGGTGTGGTTGTTTGTTTGTGACTGGCTGTGGTGAACTTTGTTTTCATGTGTGAGTGGGGTGGGTGAGTGCTTTCGAATCAGGTTAGCCATATTGATTCGTATGCTGTTAGCGGATTCTTGTCACTGTTGGGCTGTGTATGTGATAAAGGGGGGGGGGCATAAAGGCGTCTTCTTCTATTTGTCCCCGTGTCAGTTTCAGTTTCAGTTTGCTGGTTAGTTTTTCTAATAAGGCGGTTTCCCATACTATTTGGTACCATTGGTCCATGCTTACTCCTGACAGGTCTCTCCAGTGTCTGGCTATGATGTTGAACGTGTCTCTTCCCAGTCCTAGTCACATCACACTGGCTCTCAACCACTCTCTTTTGTTGCTGTGTCAGGCAACTCCTGTGCTTCAAGGTTTCCTGGGCCACAGCAGCAGTCTGACAGCAGTGACTCCTGCAACCCAACCTTGCCCCCCCCCGCACCACTTAATACTTTTGGGCTTGCTGTGTTGCGTGTCATGAAGGGGCCCACACTGTTGGAATAAATTGCCCTAACTGCCTAGGGATGGGGTTCAAGGGGACAATGCAACAGAAGCTGAAGACTTTGAAAGTAGCCTGTGGCTCACTGAATCAGTTACTAGTGCTGCAACCCTGACCCAGCTGATTATTAGACTCCTGGAACACCAATTCACTTTTGCTCTGTGTCCCAAAAGCACCAAGTCCTGAACAACAGCAGTTGCCACCAAACACGATTATAACCTTTAAGAGTTGTGACAACTGTCCTTTGACCTTGCTTATCTGCCAGTGCGGTAGCTCACAGAATCATTGCAATTAATTCTTTTCTGTCAATTAGCTGACTAGCTTTTATGGACATAACAAAACCGGAGGTATAATACATTAGCCTATGCTGTGATGTGGGACGCAGGTGGCGCTGTGGGTTAAACCACAGAGCCTAGGACTTGCTGATCAGAAGATTGGTGGTTCGAATTCCCGCATCGGGGTGAGCTCCTGTTGCTCGGTCCCTGCTCCTGCCAACCTAGCAGTTCAAAAGCACGTCAAAGTCCAAGTAGATAAATAGGTACTGCTCCGGCGGGAAGGTAAACGGCGTTTCCGTGCGCTGCTCTAGTTGCGCCAGAAGTGGCTTAGTTATGCTGGCCACATGACCCGGAAGCTGTACGCCGGCTCCCTCGGCCAATAAAGCGAGATGAGCGCCGCAACCCCAGAGTCGTCCATGACTGGACCTAATGGTCAGGGATCCTTTTACCTTTATGCTATGATGTGGCTATTTATTGAAGCAAATAGTTTCTTTTAACTGAACAACACTCTCACAAAACAGCCTAAAACAAGCCCTATCTAAATGAATGATCCCAATCAATCAATCAATCAATCAATCATGGCACAATAATAGACCTGTGCTCTTGGAAGGCGCCATTACCCAAAGGAATCTCGCGCCCCTCTGATACAGAACATCTCTTCCCTTCCTTCATTGCTCCTCTGGAATTAGAGGAGACCATTCACGCCCTTCAGGGGTCAAGTGAGCTACCCTGTTTCTAAGGCTTTCATCTCCTCTTTAGGCTAAACCTCCTTCTGAGTCGGTTACAAATATTGTCTTTGAAGCTGCCTTTTGGCCAAGCTCCTTCTTAGCCTTGGCAATGCTGTTTCGCTTGATCTATCCATCACAAGTTAGTGTCAATGCAACAGCAACTGAGATGCAAGCATTTATTTATCCCAGTTGCATCCCACCCATCCTCCGAGATGCTCAGGGCATTGCACTTGGGTTCATCTCCTTTTGACCGCACAACAATTCCTTGAAGCAGAGACATTGTTCAACACTTTAAAAGACTTGGGGATATGCCCATGACACATTTTTTGCATAAACTAATTTATATGAATAGATGCAAGGCTTGGCTGACTTTCAGAGTGGAAAAAACAAACAAACACTGGGCTTAATCTGAGCTATAGCGTGCCAGCAAGATTTTCCGAGCCCAGTATGGATTGGCCCCTCTGCTCCACCTGAAATCTACTGGCAAGAACTGCTAATTTAGGGACATATTAAAAAGAGAACAATTGTCTCTGGACAAATTAAGATGGAAGGTGGCTGAGGTCTCAGAAACTCCAGCGGGTGCAGAATGCCGCAGCGAGACTCCTTACGGGGTCCTCACCGTGGGATCACATTCATCCAGTGCTATACCAGCTGCACTGGCTCCGGGATCAGGTTTAAGGTGCTGTTTTTAACCTTTAAAGCCCTATATGGCTTAGGACCCTTGCACCTATGGGACTGCCTCTCCTGGTATGCCCCACGTAGGACCTTACGGTCCACAAATAATAACATTTTGGAGGTCCTGAGCCTCAAGGAGATTAGACTGGCCTTGACCAGGGTCAAGGCCTTTTCAGCTGTGGCCCCGGCTTGGTGGAACACTCTGTCACAAGAGACCAGGGCCCTGCGGGATTTGACATCTTTCCACAGGGCCTGCAAGACGGAGCTGTTCTGCCAGGCCTTTGGTTCAGTCTGACTCCCCCTCCCCTTTCATAAGAACTTGCATGAAAGTGGCCTCCCAATTTTTCTCACATATAAGTTCAGCACAAACAGTTGGACCTGGTGAGCATTTCAGGTCCCCAAACCCTAATCTGCTGGTTGCCATCTGACTGGATTTTATTCTGATCCTGATCTGATTTTAGGATGTATTTTAATTGATTGTCTGATTTTATGTTAATGTGTTAGCCGCTCTGAGCCCGGTTTTGGCTGGGGAGGGCAGGGTATGTATGTATGTATGTATGTATGTATGTATGTATGTATAAATAAATAATTCACGAGCACTCCACTTTGTATCATGTCTAGTCACCCTGAAACAAACTAAAAAAAGAAACCAGTTTACAGAAGGGGAGGGACTGAAGATCTGGGACTTAACACCAACAACTTGGGGCTCAGCCTCCCCTCTAAACACACACCTGCTGTGAACTGATTTCCCTATGCCAGGGGTAGGCAGCCTAAGGCCCGGGGGCCGGATGCGGCCCAATCGCCTTCTCAATCCGGCTCATGGACAGTCTGGGAATCAGCGTGTTTTTACATGAGTAGAATGTGTGCTTTTATTTAAAATGCATCTCTGGGTTATTTGTGGGGCGCAGGAATTCGTTCACCCCCCCTTCAAAATATAGTCCGGTCTACCACGTGTTCTGAGGGATGGTGGACTGGTCCACGGCTGAAAAAGGTTGCTGACCCCTGCCCTATGCCACTTGGCTTGATGGCCCAAGGCGAGGATGCATCAAGTTTGAATAGTACAAGCCCCCAAAGCAAATGCAAAGCTCAAGAAAATTTAAAGGCGATAAGGAAGGAAGTTTGTTCTGTGTTTTGTTCAGGGTAAATCAGGAAGCCACTTTTAATTTTCTTTCTCCCACTCAAGGACTTGGGGGTTTGTGTGTGTGTGTGAAATCTGGCCCTAAAACATTATTTTAATGTGGATGGCGATGCACAGTGTGTGAAAGAACATTATATATACAGTAGCCATGCGGGAGGCAAGCCACCCACCTACATGCCAGCTTAGAGAGAAGGGGCAAGCTAGTTGCCATGGTATGTCACGCACTGCTGAAAAGATACTGATTATAAAATTTACTCTGAAGAAAATGGATTGACAAGCTCTCATGCTATAAATTAATCTACGTGCTTACTGGAAAAATCTCCACGTAGCATTCCACCCCCCCTGCCCCCCGCCCCATTATTTCTCTCTTTCTGCTGACATGCAACATTGCAAAAGTAATCAGAGTATGCTCTGTTCATTGGACTTTGCTCAAAAATATGAACAGCTGGACTCAAGAATTTTATACAGTTTTCGCCTTCTTGCTTTATAGCCGACATTGCTTTTACATGACTAATAAGCACCCATTCCAATTTTGGTGCTCTAAGGGTTGGATCCTGACCGCAGAATGCTAACTAGAACCTTGAAGGAGCAACTGTAGGCCTATGCTCTTTCGATGTTGCCCTCCAGCAAGCACCTGTTTCTGAATCTTGATTACATTCTTCGCCCGCCTTGATCTCAGACTAGGTAGTTTCATAGCAACTTCATGTGCAAAAAAAAATCTGCCTGCCTCTGACAGTTTTCTTTGTACTTTCTGTAATTTAATATTGGTCTATAAACATATATTTTTTTTAATGTTGGGCACAACCCAGCCAAAGATGAACACTCTAGGCAAGTCCTACTGATTTCAGTGATAAGAGAAGCGGCATTTAACTCTTTGGTTGAAATCAGAGAGACTTAAAAGTCTTGATTGTACCCGCCATAATAATTTAACATGATTTACTTTAGAATAACAACCTCAACTAAGAATCCGCCACATGTTTTGATATCTACCGCTAGAATTTTATTTTAAATAAGAAACGTAGACTATTTTATTTGCAAGAATTAAAAGAAAACTTTCTGGGCTTCATCTGGTTTAAGACAGCAGTATATCTAAAGAACAGTGAGTTTATTTCCACAGCAGGATTCCCCCTGAAGCACTGCATGCCTGTCTATACAGTCTTAGCATTATTATGCTCCAAGGGAGAAGACACCATTTGGAAGTGGACAGAATGTTTATATACTTTTATTCACAAAAATCCATGTATATGGATTTGTGTTTTAATGTTTTCACATTCCCCCACCAACATGGCTCTCCGAAAACATATATTCATGACGTAGAAACAATTCGGCATTCACGTAACAATCTACACATGTGAGGTGATTGCAATGTTTGTTTGGCTTTTAATACTATTTTAATTATTGTGAGCTGCTTTGAGCTCAACATTTGCTGTTGGAAAAGTGGAATACAAATATTAAATCAAATCAAATGTGTACTGGGCACCCATAAGCTGACCCATTCATTCATATGGCACTAATTTGTGATAGACAGACAACCACCCTAAGAAGTAAATTCAACCGCGTATTGAAAGTTTGGGATTTTCCTTTCAACCGTGTGATGTTCACCTATATACATATTTTATTGAATCTGATTTCTTGGACTACATTTTTGTAGCTTAAAGCTTGTTTGCTTTTGCAGAATCTTCACAGCCAGTTCTCTCTTGGATGCTATCAACACATAATGATATCCAACTGGAGAAACTCTGACTTTCAGAATTTATAATTTATAGTTTTGTTGCAACTACTGCTGTTTTATGATGATTTTAGCATTGTTTCAGCCTCCATTTTATTGCTTTTTTATGTTAAAAGGCAGTGTGCCAAATTACCAATATACTTTCTGATTAATATAAGAGGCTGATCCAGTTACTTCTCGTGCCAATGGGAGTCATAACATTATTTACAACTGAAGTCAGTAAAGATTGAGGGAGCGCATTTCACTGTGAAATGCAAAACCTACTAAACATTCACAGCATCAGAAAGAAACAAAAGACCCAAGCAGTTGTTACCTGCACATTTCACTCCCTGAGCAATGAGGCCCCACATAAAGTTGGCACAATATTCACACCAATGTGGACCCCTGAAAGTGTGAACCTGAAAAACAAAAGCAGAAGTCAACAGATGAGTGCAGTGATTTGCAAGTACCTCCCCCCCCCAAAAAAAGTACACCAACCACACTCCCCTCTCTTTCTGTCTCTCTGATTAGCCTGGCTTCCATGTTGTACCTACTACCGCATAGTATGAGATACCAGAAACACAAACTTTTACAGAGACGGATTCAAACTGGAAAAGACTGCTTCAGGCTCCGCAAGAGATGTTCTTTTCAGCCTCAGGGCAGTTCTGAACAAGGTTGCCCCAAAGGTTTTCCCCTCTGTGTGAAGCTGTAGGCTTGAGGTATAAAGAATCTTTGTGGATGATTGTTAGGGATGCTAGACACACGTTTCAAAAATGAGATACTCTGCCAAGCTGCGATACTTGCTCTATGTAGTATACATATAATACATCAATTTTGTGGAGCTATGAAGTTTTGGAGAAACATACATTTTTTATCCTGCCCAGCTCTGAAGCTATGGAGGTGGACAAAGCATCCTTGCCCCCTCTTTTAGCTCCAGACATGGTGAGAAGCCTGGGACTTGACCAAACAGCGCCAACTAGGCAAACCCTGTGTCCCCTCTTCCTGCTCCACCAAGAGACTCGTCAAAGCTAGAATACTCCCTTCCTCTCTTCCCTGAAGCAAAGGGTTGAAATATCAAGTTATCCCCATCCCCTTGCTTTTAAAGAAAAAATAAAAGTAGCCCATCAGATCTGAAAGGGAGCAGGGGACAGAGAGCTTTCCAATCCCTACATGGTGTTGAAAACCACCAAGATATTCAGATCAATCAACAGAGTCACTCTCCCATTGCTTCCCTCCCGGCAAAGGCTGTCCACACGAAGATGAACAAGGTGTCCTCACTCTCTAAATGGAAGATGAAACTAGAGTGAGCACCAAGTGTATCACCAGAAGTCATAGCATATAAATGCATATAGTACAATTGCCAGCCATTTTTCTCCATTTAGCACCACCAGCATTGCATGTGGGATATGAACTGCACGCTCAATCCTTGCCCCATTCATTTTTAATTTTTCTATAGTATCTTTCTGCAATGCCTATTACTCAAGACAGTGTACAGTGGCAAAACAACAATAACATAACAGCAGATAATAGCTAGAAATGCAACCTGAGCATTGGAAATAAAAAGGCTGGATCATGGCCTTTAATGATTCTTAGCTACTTCTCCTGGAACAGATTGATCGATTATTTAAAAATTTAATTTAGCTATTCTGCTAGATACAGCAGAAACTGAAATTCAGCTTTTACAGTTAACAGACTTAAAATCCACACTGGTTAGCAAAACTAATTATTTTCTATGCTAAGAACACTGTGGTGTAGCGCAAAGCCTATCATAACCAAGTCAACATTAGCTCATGTGATTGCAGGAAGATATTTAAGGAGTTGTTGTTTTTAATCATTAGCCTTGAATCTCTTTGTGCATAGATAAGCTTCTATTTATTTTTACTTGCTGCAGTCCTGAAAAGCTTATAACATCGCCATCATTCTGAAGGGAAAAAAACTACCTCTTTCTTTAACAATTGTACCAAAACATGAAATCTTAAAGTTCCTCCTCTCAATTTCTAGGGAAAGTTAGCCACTGAAGGTGAGAAAAGTAGCCAACTCCTTCTCTATGGTTGTGATTTTTTTCCTCTCCAGCCTCCTCTGACTGTCCTGTGGGAGCCTTCAGAATTCAAAACGGGAAGAACACTCTCCTTTGACAGGCCTGCTTCCACAGGGTGAATGCAATTTATAGCCAAGTCCTTATATGGAGAACTGGAGATTGTTCCACACCTGGGAAATCAGGCCTTCAGATGAGATGCGATTAAATAACTCTATGGTCTAAGCTATGAAGTCTAGCCTCCTATTGGCCACTGGCGGATTTAGCAAGTCAAAGGAACCCATAATTCTAGTCATTTCCATCTTTCGTTGGAAACAGCCTTATACCAGTTTAGACTGCTTGCTCCATCTCATCCAGATCTGTCTACTCTGATCGGCATCAGCACTTCCATGTCACAGACAGAGGGTCTTTCCCCTCACCTGTTTACCTAATAAATTTTAACTAGGGGATGCTGGGGATTGAACCTGCTTGCAAAGTCAGCTTCTACCAGTAAGCTATGGCTCTTCTGCTCCAGGGTAATATAAAACATGCTGCTTTCTACTTTAATATTGTGTTTTGTTCTTTGAATTTTCTATCAGTCGCCCAGAGAACATGTTACTGGGCTGATGCATACAGTGGTACCTCGGGTTAAGTACTTAATTCGTTCCAGAACTCCGTTCTTAACTTGAAACTGTTCTTAACCTGAAGCACCACTTTAGCTAATGGGGCCTCCCGCTGCCGCCGCGCGATTTCTGTTCTCATCCTGAAGCAAAGTTCTTAACCCGAGGTACTATTTCTGGGTTAGCAGAGTCTGTAACCTGAAGCGTATGCAACCCGAGGTACCACTGCATAGGAAAATAAATAAAAAGAAACTACCGTTTGCAACTATTATCCAACTACTTAAATTTATTTATTTAGAAGACTGCTTTATAGCTCCAAGGCAGCGCACATCTGCACCATAAATTAACGCACATTAAAAGAACAATGTTTCTCCCGAGGAATCCTGGGAACCGTAGTTTGCTAGGGCTGCTGGGTATTGCGGGCTTCACAGAATTCTTTGCGGGAAGTCATGTGCCTTAAATGTGCTTACCAAAGATTCACACAATGAAAATTACATTCAGATCTGGTACCAGGAACAGAAATAACATTGGGTTGCATCCAACTAGGCAATGAAAGAGAAGACATTGAAATCAGAGGGTCTTCTCCATGTATAACTCAATTTGGTCCAAATTGTGTTCCGACGGGTGTCAGGATTATTCAGGTGGCATTTCTCACCTGCATTCTTAGTCTTCTCTTGTGCTGCTCTTTGGTCGCCACCTCTTAGGAAATTGCCCACGTCTTGGGCAGAGGTTCTCTGAGCAATAGCCTCTGAGGCAAGGAGGTGGGGATGAGCAGCTGGAACCTGCTCGTGGCGAAGCAAGTCTTCCCCTGCTGGCAGTTGCCAGGCAACACCACCCACTGATCTCCTCTGATAAAACCAAAGAAGGAAGAAGGCAGAGGCAGGATGCTAGAATGGCAATTAGACTCCACAATTCTAGTCATCTAGAGCAGTGTTCCCCAACCTTGGGCCTCCAGCTGTTTTTGGACTACAATTCCCATCATCCTTGACCACTGGTCTTGCTAGCGAGGGATGATGGGAGTTGTAGTCCAAAAACAGCTGGAGGCCCACGGTTGGGGAACACTGATCTAGAGGACCAAGTTAAGAGGAGATTAACATATGCAAATAAATAAAAATTCTATATTTGAAGCTAGCGGAGCTTTAGGTGGCCAATCAAAAGTTGCAATCCTGCAAATAGGAGTCCATAAGTGCAAAAAGGATGTCAGTATGTGGCAGAGCAGCACTTGAATTCCTGTGGTACTGACTGACATTACAGGATTACTTTTCTTCTCCTTAAAAAAACAACACGTGGCAGACAAAAAATTCCACCCAAGATTTTCCTGGAAGATTCACTTCTCAAAACACAGAGGAAACAGCTTGTTTCTTTTGTTTAATGTATATAATGTAAAATGTATATAATATATAATGATCAAAACCAGCTGCATATTGGCTAAGCTGCTGCCCTTTTGAAGTACAGAATGCAGTTTCGAAGCCCCTGTTCCACAAATCACTTATGGAGGAGTCCCAGTGAATACAGACTTCTGATACTTTTCAATGTCCCAGTCATAAAGCCTGAGATAAGTAAAGGTAAAGCGACCCCCGACCACTAGGTCCAGTCGTGGCCGACTCTGGGGTTGTGGCGCTCATCTCGCTTTATTGGCCAAGGGAGCCGGCGTACAGCTTCCGGGTCATGTGCCCAGCATGACTAAGCTGCTTCTGGCGAACCAGAGCAGCGCACGGAAATGGCGTTTACCTTCCTGCCGGAGTGGTACCTATTTATCTACTTGCACTTTGACGTGCTTTCGAACTCCTAGGTTGGCAGGAGCAGGGACCGAGCAATGGGAGCTCACCCCGTCACGGGGATTCGAACCGCCGACCTTCTGATCGGCAAGTCCTAGGCTCTGTGGTTTAACCTACAGCACCACTCGCATCCCAAAGCCTGAGATATAAGGCATCTAATCCTGCTTCCCATATAGCAAAGAGAGGGAAGGGTTCTTATTAACAGGTCTCAGCAGTACCATCCCCTAAAAGACGCCTATATTTCTTTTTGCGACTTAAGTTTTCTATAGGTTTTAGAAATTAATAGTGTGATTGCTAGAGAGGGCAGCCTCATTAACCCAGAGCTGTGCCCCTTTAATGAGGATTTCACTTTGCTTCTCCTTGCATTACTTGGCTGTGATTGCAGTGAGAGATACCAACAAACCATACTTCTTCATTGGCTAAAACTGAGAGAATATAAGATGCTAGATTTTACAAGATAAGACTTGTAATGCCGCATTTGGTGGGGAACCATTTAACGAACAGAAAGATCAGAAGGCAGATAAGGGAAATAAACGAATTAAGCCAATACCACATGCTTAATTAAAAAAGAGGAAGAAATGATGGAGTTCAAATGCCTCCCTGAACACATGGCCCTCTGCCATGGAAAGCCCTTTAACCTGAAGCCAAAGTTTATGGTTATTCAATATTGAGGAGCGATGTGCAAATCTATCCATTCTCCATTTCTCTCAGTTTCTCATTTTTCCAATCTCAAGTTCAGTTCTGCACATTTCCACATCAGCTTGTGATCTTAAAAAAAAGTCCTCATGAAAATTCATCAACATTTGAGTACAATTCCTCCCCAGACAACCTATTAATGTGTGGCACGCTTCAGAGCATGGTGATGAAAATGGGGCCAGAGACTTCCCTCTACACCCCCAATTAAGACTGGGTGAAATCCAAACAAAGAAATGAAATAGGCAGAAGAAACTACTAGTTCCTCATCCTCCAGAGTGTCTATGTAGACTTTCTAGCATTGTGCTTGCCTAATAATAATAATACAGTGGTACCTCAGGTTAAGCACTTAATTCGTTCCGGAGGTCCGTACTTAACCTGAAACTGTTCTTAACCTGAAGCACCACTTTAGCTAATGGGGCCTCCTGCTGCTGCTGCGCTGCCGGAGCACGAATTCTGTTCTCATCCTGAAGCAAAGTTCTTAACCCGAAGCACTATTTCTGGGTTAGCGGAGTCTGTAACCTGAAGCGTATGTAACCTGAGGTACCACTGTAATAATAATCATAATAAATCATTCATGCAGAATTTAACAGAGCTGCCTCTTAACTCTGATTCAGCAGCTGAAATGTCACAAAGACACTGATTTTTTAAAAAACTGATACATGGATGGGACAAGTGAGGCCCACACCATTTACCCAATGAGCCAAACAACAGCACATATTGAATGATAGCACTGAGAGATAAAACTCTAGCATCTACCTTATGAATGCTGTCAAGATGTTGCTTTCCCTTCAGCTAGTCAGATAAGATTATCACCTTTGAAGGTTTAGTACCTTGTATATTGCAAAAATCAAGAGCAGCAAACCAGGACATGAGATGACAAATTACTTTCATATGTGCGGCAGCACACATAAAGATGATACCAGCCCTATATCTCCTGTGATTGCAGCACCGCCGGAATCCCTGGTTGCGTGGCATTAGGACTGGGCCAGGTTAGTATTACAAGAGGAGCTTGAAAGGGAAAGCTAAATAAAATTTTGTTCCAGCCATTCTGAAACCAAATGCTGCCATTTTGGGATTTCCTCCCAGGCTGGGCTGCCTCAGGTGGGCTAGTTGTGGCATAAACTGCAACGCGGCACAGAGCAGAAGGTGGGTGGGCTGAGATTTCTGCCAGCCTGTTCAAAGCATATTAACATGCTGGGAAGGCTTCCAGAATATTCTGTTCCCCACCAAGGGTCAGCTGTTTGGTGGGAAGCTCAAGTTCCTCCCAAACTCCACTCCTAACTTTCTTCTGTGCATTTTTAGTGTAGAAGCAAATAAATGGAAGGTGGTTCTGCTTAATCTTAATTACCGATACTTGTTTTAAAACATTTACCAATACCTTTGCTCATATAAATATCCCAGAAGTACTGAAAGCATGATATGAACCCATCTAGTTAAAACATTTCATGGGGAAAATACTGTTTTCGTTTCATGGATGAGAAAAGAGAGGAGGATAAAGATGAAAAGACCAAAGGGCACTTGGCAAAATCTTGAAGAAATAGAATAAATGTAGTACAGTGGTACCTCGGGTTAAGTACTTAATTCGTTCCGGAGGTCCGTTCTTAACTGAAACTGTTCTTAACCTGAAGCACCACTTTAGCTAATGGGGCCTCACGCTGCCGCCGCAGCACGATTTCTGTTCTCATCCTGAAGCAAAGTTCTTAACCTGAAGCATTATTTTTGGGCTAGCGGAGTCTTTAACCTGAAGCGTATGTAACCTGAGGTACCACTGTAATATCGGAGATGATGGCTGGTAAAGTATGAATCTCAATAGGGATTTTTTTTTTTTTGAGTGGCCTGGTGGCATACATGCATATGCATGGGACCTCTTTGGCTTGTAGAGAAGGAACAAAAGATATAAAGAAGTTGGCCATTCAGGAGATTTAAGCAATCAAGGTTGAAAGCAATGGATGTTCTGCAGTAGCAGTTTCCTTCAACGTGACAAGGTCAGTGAGAAGACTTTACGCTCTGCCTGCTGTCTTTCAGACAATGCTGAAGTTGCTCAAGTATCGAGCCTGCCCTGAATTTCAGCCAGCAACTTTGTCCAGGACTTCAGAGGACAACGGGGACATTTTGCACTGGGGCACTCCAGCATCCTTTGCTGCAGCGTATAAATAGCATTGTTTTATCAGCAAGGGCAGCGTAGACTCGAATGTCGAGTAGCCAAACATTCTTTACAGCCCTCACTCATTTCCCAGCCAGAGGTTCGGCGGTGACTTGTTTCACTTCCCTGTGGGTATTAAATGTGTCAGCAGGAATGTGAACAAGTGGAAATTGTATTGCAGTGAGGCTACTGCTAAACCAGTACAGGAAGTGGAAGACAATGGAACGCACACTATTTTTCTTTTAGGGATAAAGGGGTGGTTTTAAAATTAGTATCTACTGCACAGCACAGCCTACATAGATATAGATTCTACTGTAGGGTATGTATTGCTTTTAGCAGTAAAAAAAATGGCAAGCCCATTGAAAACTGGAGCAAGAGCGAAACTTATTGGCTAGATATAGAAATGCACAAGACGACTGTACAAAGCTGCAAATGAAAGGAACTAGCCCGGCCATGATGCTCTAGCTAATTTGGAGGAAAAGCTGCTGATGATAAGAGGCTATGACACACCATATCAAGTCCTTGAGGCAAACGCCTAGGCTGCCTCATTAGAGTCCTTCTACACTTCATCACATAGGGGAGCTGCTCAGCTCCTCAGGCCATGCATGTGCCAAGGCGGAAGACTCGCAAGCAGCAATGTGTCAAAGCTCGATTTGCCTAGGAAATATATACACACACAAGTTCCTATTAACTGGGCAGGGAGGGGGGCTAGGGAGCCTATTTTCATAGCAGTGGGGTATGCGACTTCTGCATTATGCATATAACACTAATGAAATGCTGAAGGTTAGAAGTGGTAGGCACAGAGTTTAAGCCTAAATGCAACCAGGTTGCCTTCTAGCCACTTCCTAAGATGTAGGTTTAATAATAATAATAATAATAATAATAATAATAATAATAATAATAATAATAATTTATTTGTACCCCGCCCATCTGGCTGGGTTTCCCCAGCCACTCTGGGCGGCTTCCACAAAGACAAAAAAATACACTAATATGTCATACATTAAAAACTTCCCTGAACAGGGCTGCCTTAAGATGTCTTCTGAATGTCAGGTAGTTGTTTATCTCTTTGACATCTGATGGGAGGGCGTTCCACAGGGCTGGCGCCGCTACCAAGGAGGCCCTCTGCCTGGTTCCCTGTAACCTCACTTCTCACAGGAAGGGAACTGCCAGAAGGCCCTCGGCGCTGGACCTCAGCGTCCCAGCAGAACGATGGGGGTGGAGACGCTCCTTCAGATATACTGGGCCAAGGCCGTTTAGGGCTTTAACGGTCAACACCAACACTTTGAATTGTGCTCGGAAACGTACTGGGAGCCAATGTAGGTCTTTCAAGACCAGTATTATGTGGTCTCGGTGGCCGCCCCCAGTCACCAGTCTAGCTGCCACATTCTGGATTAGTTGTAGTTTCCGGGTCACCTTCAAAGGTAGCCCCACGTAGAGAGTATTGCAGTAGTCCAAGTGGGAGATAACTAGAGCATGCACCACTCAGGTGAGACAGTCTGCGGGCAGGAAGGGTCTCAACCAGCCTACCAGATGGAGCTGGTAGACAGCTGCCCTGGTTGACCTGCGCCTCCATGGACAGCTGTGAGTCCAGAATGACTCCCAGGCTGCGCACCTGGTCCTTCAGGGGCACAGTTACCCCATTCAGGACCAGGGAGTCCTCCACATCCGCCCGTCTCCTGTCCCCCCAAAACAGTACTTCTGTCTTGTCTGGGAACCGTTACCTTTTTATTTCATTTTTTTAAAGAACTGGGACAGGAAAGTGACAGAGATCAGATGTTGCGCTGTAAACGTCTCTATCAAAACAAGCAACCGCAAGTAGCCCAGCATTCGTAGAAATGGAGGGACAGCAGGGAAACGCTTCCAGCTCAGCATTAAAACTGCTTGAACATAAAGCTCATATTTAATGAGTGCATCAGGTCTGCTCCATCGAGAAACTTAAACTTTTGTACCAGCATGTCATCAGCTAATGACATCATGAGCAGATGGGTCCATTTCATCCATCATTTTACTAGGCAGGCTTCACAGGCAGAAGTTAACAGAATATTGTATTCCAGCCCGCCTTAAACACTGTTTTAAATGCAGGAGACAAAGAAATCTAAAACCAGAGTTAATATCCCCCCGCCCATTGCTCATCTTATTCTAGGAAGTGAAAAACAAAATCTGGGCCGAGTCTAGAATGGTTAGGTAGCTTTAACAGCACCACTCCTGAAATTAAAAGATCTTAGCATTCAAATATATTGCTCCAGCTGCTTGATGGTCTGCATCGTGTCTGCTCAGGAGTGGTGATCTAAAAGGACATGCAAACTGCAGAAGGAGCTGGCCAGAATTAGATGTTTCCAATACTCAGTGGCTGCAGGTCTGGCCCAGAGCCAACGAGGACTTGGAAAAGGATAACCTTCTCTCCACAGAGAGCGGAGCCCTGCATTACATATAGTTCCGTGATTCTTTTTGCAGACATTTACTTGGAAAAACCCAGCTGCTGAAGCTGCAATTTGGAGGCGAGAAAGGGTCTTTGTAACTGTTATCCCTCAACTTGTTTTCCCACCCAAAACCAGGCTCTCCAAGCTACTTCAAACACAGCAACAGAAGTGACATGGGTACCTGTATCACTATTGCTGTAGTGGTAAATGCAACTTTTTGCTGGAAAGGGGTTTGAGGGGAAAGGGTGAAGAAGCCCATCTCCCCTACACCAGCCTACTGTTTCAAACTGTGTTAATATTTTTTTTTTAAAAAAAACAAAAACAGAAACTTAGTTCTGCTACAAGGGGTTGATCAAGCCAGTATCTCACTTTCAGTATGTCCCTTTGGAAACATGTCTAATTATTTCAAGTAGAGAAAACACTGCATGGTTAAATTTGTTTCCTAGCTGTAAATGTCTGACATAACCTTGAGCCCAATTTGTGCTTGCATCCAGCATGTTTCTTTAGCTGGTACAACCAGTGTAATGCTCTTGGTATGCAACTGGAAGAAATACTTAGCTTTTTGGAAATTCTTCAGGGCCTTTGAAGACTTAAGAAAACGAACAAACCTCAAACTGGACAACAGACCTTCCCCTTCGCACAATGCCTGCTTCAGTTCCAATATAACACCAGTGAAATATCCCACCCCCTATTCCCAACCTAGCAAGTCCAGGAGTTGCAGTTCCACAAGTTAAGAACTTCTCTGCACTCTCACACAACTTTTTCTAGTTTGTCATGGAGAAGGGCCATTATAGTTAAACCAGATCATATCTTTTGAGTGTCTGGTGTGCCCACTAGAGTCCCACAGCTATGTACGGAATCACGCCAATCATAGATGATCATTAAATCCAGAGCTCAGATTCAATGCTTCTAAATGGGAGAATCCAATCACTTTGTTTAAACATTGTTGTTTTATCCACTTTGTCAAGGAATCTAATTTAATATAAATTAGGTTTATGTTTTCAGAATGGCATGGGAAATTTGCATTATTTAAGAGGACATCTCCTGCTTTAATTTATTTATGTTCAAAATTCTCCTTGCTATTTGCTTTTAATTCAATGCCTGCTCTTAAAATTTTTTTTTTTTATATACCCTGGGGGCAAGTTGACTGCATTCTTAAGCTCCAGACCTTAGGGACTGCCTTTTCGTCTATGAGCAATCATAATCTCTGCAGTTAACCTACGGCAGACTTTTGATAATGCCTCCTGTGTATCAAGTGTGACGGGGGAGGGCACAAAGGGAGGTATTCTGTACTCCTGTTCCCCATCATTCCCCTGAAGATCTGCCAAAGGCAGTATCCTTCAAACTCCTCTTTATTTTTATTTTTCAAGAGCAGGCCGCTTGGTTGCCAAGGATACGCTTCTTCTTTTTCTTCTTCTTTGCAATATGTTTCTCCTCTCCCATTTAAATACATTTCTAACCATTAAAAAACACACAACTGTTCAAAATGTTATAAGCCAGACCAAGAAGCTAAAGGACCAAGGTATAATATGCATTTAAATATAATGTAAAATGATTGAAGGCTCAACAGAGGCAGGTTTCCCAGTGCTCTGTCTGGACTTAGATTCAGGGTAAACTAGCAAACCGCTGTTTAAGCAAAATGGATTTGGGTGCTCTTCCCACTTGCAATATAAATGTTTCCTGGAAACTGACAAATATATTGATAGAGATAAGGACATTCTTATAGCATTCATGCTGAAATGTATTACTCTGAAGCAAATGGGACAGTATCAGGGCTTGCTTCAAGGACTGAAGCATGAAATTAATAAAATCTGGCACCAATCTTAACTTATGTTGTGGAAACTTTAAATTAATCCAGAATATAGATGCAACTGGGCATAGGACTCAAATTACAGGTTTGGAGAGAACTGTATAGCACAAGGGGACATAAAAAGAAATGAAATCTCCTGAATAAAACTAGAGCAATATGCAGGTAATTATTCCCAAATTAAATCCTGCCCCCGCCCCCGAAATGACATACATTTACATGGCACTTTAAACCACGGTTAAGCAAAACTATGGTTTGAAGTTAAGCGCTCATACACCTGCTCATACACCAGGCTAAAATTGGGAGAGTTTCTTTCCTCTTGGTTACAGCTTGTGGTTTGTTTGGAGAGAAACAAACCACAAACCTGGATTCAGATACCAAAACACGAATTAACTCCTGGCAGTGAGGAAGGAACAAAGCGCCCATGATTTTAGACCGGTGCAGCAGCACACTGTGTTTTCACCTTTAAACCATAGTTTAGCGTAATTATGGTTTACAGCAGCGGCGAAGAACCTTGGCCTTCAAGCCAAATTAGTTCCAGCAGGAGGCCCAATTTGGCTCGCAAGGCCTTTCACCCAAACCAGGTCCACCTGCACTATACCTGACAGCATGTGTGATGACAGATACAGATGTGACTGCAAAGGAACAATTAGGAGCCCTATTGCGTGCTCCCAATTGCTCCTTATCAGCTGATTGGCGCTGACAGCAAGCCCTGCTTACACACTGCATACATAAATACGGCATGTATATAAAGCCAACTGGGAACTCCATGCTTACAGTCAATCCCAAGTATTCAAAGCACATCATATATATGAAGGGCTTGGAATCCCATAAGGCAGGGCTAGGGCTAGCCTATATGGTGCCCTAGAGAAGTTGCTGGCCTGCCAACCTAGCAGTTCAAAAGCACGTCGAAGCGCAAGTAGATAAATAGGTACCACTCCGGCGGGAAGGTAAACGGCGTTTCCATGCGCTGCTCTGGTTTCGCCAGAAGCGGCTTAGTCATGCTGGCCACATGACCCGGAAAAAACGTCTGCGGACAAATGCCAGCTCCCTCGGTCAGTAAAGCGAGATGAGCGCCGCAACCCCAGAGTCGTTCGCGACTGGACTGTCAGAGGTCCTTTACCTTTTGAGAAGTTGCTGCACTACAACTCCCAGGATCCCTGACCACTGCTCATGCTGATTGGAGCTGATGGAGTCCAACAACATCTGGAGGCCACCATTCTGACTCCACCTGCTGTGAGTCGGTATTACTACCATCCATATTGCAAATAGGGAGAGAGTGACTTGTCTGGAAGCCACCGAGTGAGTTCATGGCAGACGCGAGAACCAGGAACTTGCCAATCTGTAGCTCCTTCTCTGAAACCATTATGCCCCACTAGCTCTCCAGATTTCAGCTCGGCTTTACTACAATAAAGCACCACAATAGCAGGGTTCATATGTGTCTCCAGTCCAGAGCTCCGTGTATATTCAGGTGTGCGCACACAAGTATTCCAATCCATGATGAACACGTGTGCAATGCATTCCCAAAGAGTGAGCTTTGTATATGCAATGGAGCGTCCATACCTAAAACCGATCACTGGATCAGAGCACCTGAGCACCGACTGATTTCAAAAACAAGGAATACTGATATTTTACTTCGGGAGGAGTGTGGGCCAAATTTTTATTCTGACCCCTAATGGCAACCTCTTTTCCAACATAAAACCTAATAAGGTCTACCAGTTTCTGTTCTCTTGGAATAAGACAATGAGTAAGTGCTCATTCTGTTTACAAGGCCTTAATTAAAGCACCCATTTAATCAGAGGGATGTAATGAACTATCTACAACCATCATTAGCTCAGTGTACACATCTAAATAAGATAATTTTAAAGGGTTCCCAAGAAATAGTGAAGAAGACAATTGTATGGTGTGTGTTTTTTTAAAAAAATAGTAATAATAATAAAATAATAATATTCAGAAGCTACGTAAGGAAACTGTGTGGGTCTTTGAGAGTTACTAGCATTAAGAACCCTATGGTAACAACATGCTCTTTTCATCACAGTCAATTCATTAATGAAGGAGTCGGGGGGGGGGGGAGAGAAATGAGCTAGGAAGCAGGAAAATGCAGACCATCTGCTCTGCCCAGATGCAATAAAAGCGTGCTTCTGGCATCTAACACTATTTAATAGCAATGCACAGAGATAAGATCAGTAAATCCTTTGATCAAAGATCAAGTCTCTCTCACACAAAATCTTTATGTACCTCTGAACTAAAAGCCAGAATTTAACTAATATATTTCCCCAGACTTTTTTACTTGTACGTACACGCCCAACTACTGGGTTAAGATTAGGAATTAATCAAATTAATTCTACATGCAATATGTTACTTTACTGAAGTGATACTGCTAGGGTGATTTTTTGCCTAGCTTCAGAATGGAACACAAAGACATACAAACAAACAAACAACTGCCCCAAACAAGTATGGAATAGCTGCCCAGGCATAGGTATAATGAAAGAGGTGAACTTCTTACCTTGAAACTGTGAACCTTTTCATATTTTGGAATGTGTTCGTTTTCTTTCAGAGTTGCTCTTCTGACAAGTGATGTCAGCTGCGAATAAGCAAAGAGTTTAAGAGGTTGCCAGATTGTCACCGATGACTTTTGAAAGCCTAGTCGCATTCCCAAGGCTGCCATCAATAAATCTCTTTGACGGCTCTCCTGTTTGGAGTTGTGAACGGCAGATCTATTAGCTTTTTGCCCTGACCAAGACTCTTTGGATGGCATTTTGGAAGAACTGGCAGGCAAAAACCGAAACCAAGAACCAAAAAGCCCAAACACCAAAAATAAAATAAAAACAAGAACTTTGCACCGATCTCAATTTGAGTTAAAAGCAAAATGAAAGCAGCCTTATTATCCTGAAGCCTAAACTGAGCTGAAGAAGGGCATCATTGATGCAGTTACTATTTTACTTTAAAAGAAAAATCTGGTTTGGCTGTGGTTTCTTCTCTCTTGAGGGCTTTTGTTTTTTTAAAAAGCTTTCTAATTCAAGCCTGAAAACTTATGGGTCTGAATGTAAACAAAAGCAGAGTCCCTGTTAACAAAAGAAATCCCAGAATGTCTTCATCCATTTAGAAACCTATGCAGTGAATGCAGAAGAGGCAGTTTTCTAGACTCTTTTCTTCCCTATTCAACCATACTGATGACCATTTTGTATCAAAAGATGCTCACATACTGCATATAATCAGTTTCCAGTTAACAGACACTCTGCTAACCTCAGTCTAGCAAGGAGAGGGAGGAGGGGGCGGGCTTTAGCCGGCAGCAATGAATCTGACTGGTTAGATTTAGACGGCATGCAACCAACGAAGAGCTGGCAATAGAATTTAAGCAGCGTGGTGCTCAGGCTCACTCATCCCCCCCTCCCACAGGAGACTTTCTTGCTGGCTCAAGAGGAAAAAAAAAATCAGCAGGAAGATAATGAGCAATGAATGAGTCATGCATCAATGCAAAATGGCATCTCTGCCATTTAAAAACTAAGGAGATTGCTCTTCAGTTTTAATGCCTGGAAATGTAGTGCAAGCAGGAAAGGAAGGAAAGCTGCATATTACATGGATGATTGAGACAGATGAACACTAATCCTACTGCTCATGACTATTCTCACATGCAGGGACACGGGTGGCGCTGTGGGTTAAACCACAGCCTAGGACATGCCAATCAGAAGGTCGGCGGTTCGAATCCCCACGACGGGGTAAGCTCCCGTTGCTCGGTCCCTGCTCCTGCCAACCTAGCAGTTCGAAAGCACGTCAAAGTGCAAGTAGATAAATAGGTACCGCTCCGGCGGGAAGGTAAATGGTGTTTCCGTGCACTGCTCTGGTTCGCCAGAAGCGGCTTAGTTATGCTGGCCACATGACCCGGAAGCTGTAGGCCGGCTCCCTCAGCCAATAAAGCAAGATGAGCGCTGCAACCCCAGAGTCGGTCACGACTGGACCTAATGGTAAGGGGTCCCTTTACCTTTATTCTCACATGCACCTCCCTTTACCTTTTTACAACAATTTCACGGTAACACAAAATGCCTTTTCTTTTGCACTTGTAGTCTACATTGCTCAGCCCCTTTATTCTTAAAAGGCTGTCACCATCACCTTCCTCTCCACCAACATCTTACATCTTGTGTAATGATTCCCCACTGCATCCAAATGAGTTGGGGTGATGGTACTGAAATGGGATCAGTGGTTGAGCTGGATGCCCCCAACGTCCTTTTCCAGGAACTGATGGAACTGTGGCAACTGATTGTAAGAATTATACTAGAATGATCAAACTAGCATGGAGTGCTGGAGGTTGCTTTGATAGGCCTGGCAAACTGGACAAAGCAGCCATCCTTTGCTGTGGAGGCAGTTCTCTTTAGTTTTCATGTTCTGGAAGGGTCCAACAATTTGGAAAGGGAGCTCACCTTCTGAGTCCCTCTTCCCAGGTGTGGAATGTGGTATTTCTGTGTGTGAAAGTCAAGATGCTACAGGCTGAGAGTGGAATACAGTGGTACCTCGTGTTAAGAACCTAATTTGTTCTGAAAGTCCGTTCTTAACCTGAAACTGTTCTTAACCTGAGGTACCACTTTAACTAATGGGGCCTCCCGCTGCCACCGCCGCACGATTTCTGTTCTCATCCTGAAGCAAAGTTCTTAACCCAAGGTACTATTTCTGGATAAGCGGAGTCTGTAACCTGAAGTGTGGTACCCGAGGTATCACTGTACACTGCTCACCAGAAACTTAGCAAGGATGGAGTAAGTAAGAGAAAAGGTTCCCATGTGAATCAGCAACTGGTTAAGAAACAGGAACTAGAGAGCAGGAATAAGAGGACATTTCTCTCTCTACTGATGGATCAAGAATTAAAATGAGCAGTGAGGGCTTCAAGATACCAAAAACGTTCAGGGAGGCTGAAACAGAAAGGAATTGCCAGGAACTCCTAATCACTGTCTCAAAACTGGGCAAATGGGCAGTAGAATGGCAAATGCAATTTAGTGTTTTTGTTCTCGTTTTTATTACGCATTTTGTGTGGGGTTTTTTTTAATCTTGTATATTGTGGACTGCTGCAAGATTTACAGCTGAAGAGTAGTATACAAATTTAATAAATGACAAATAATAATGAATGAAATTGACTGGGCCTGATTTGTATACCTCTGTGCTCACTGCAAGAGGTACCTGCCAAGTCCATTGTATGGCATGTAACATGGTATGGCATGTAACATGCTCTTGAATTTAATGCTACAGCAATATTTATAAAGGAAGGGGTGGCATGATTAACACACGGGGAAGCATTCAGGTGAACAATAAACTAGCAACATTTAATTTTTCCTTCCCCATTATTGGAATGCCCTTTCAAGTTTGTGAAACTCATTATATGTTGTATCCAATTCTCGAGGCTACTTTGCATTGTACGTAGTAAGTGATAACTGAATGCCAAAAGCATACGGCCTGTACCAGCTGAGAATGGCATTTTTACATCTCAACTGTTCATGGCAAAATACTTGGGAAGTAGGAGTCCAAGTCTTTCCCATTCATTATTTCCCCATTATTCTTTAACAAAAGCAGTGACTTTAAGTGTACATGAGCCACTCTCATTCCATGTGTGGTGCACAGATTTTGTACTGTGGTTATTTTGGGTTTGAATAAATCTTAGATAGGGCTGCCATATTTCAAAAAGTGAAAATCCAGACACAAAAATTGGTGAGCTTGTTTTAAAGCTTTTTTAAAATTTTATTTTAGGAAATTCACCAAAATATCAACACTTCCGATCTAAGTTGCCATATGCCTGGGTTTTCCTAGATATTTTTAATGATTTTTGAAAATCCCACCTGGACGCTATTTTCAATGGATGAATCCTGGTTATGTCCAGGAAATTCCAGACATAGGGTAGTTTGTATTAGGTGTTAACTCTGAGACAATGCAGATGTGTTGTGGCAAGAATCCTCTTAGAAAGTCATCTGCATGAGAGTTGGGGGAATATTTTTTTAAGAGAACGTTTGCTATCTGTGGCTTTGACGGTTACTTGCATTAAAGCAGTAGTTTTCTCTCTTTAAATCTACTGTCTTGTTAATCAGTGCATGCTTTATTTCATTTTTAAAGAAGTTATTATATCTTGTAGCCCTAGTGAAGAGGTTTTATTTCACACCTGAGTGGGGAATATTTGGTCACGGGGGGGGGGGGGGATGGCTGCCAGGACAAGCTATTTATGCAGGCTTCCTCAACCTTGGACCTCCAGATGTTCTTGGCCTACAACTCCCATGATCCCTAGCTAGCAGGACCAGTGATCAGGGATGATGGGAATTGTAGTTTCAAAACATCTGGCGGGCTGAGGTTGAGAAAAAATAGGTGGTGGTGGAATAGATATGAAAAAAGTCTGTCTTCCTGGGTCATCATAATCTCCACATAAAATAAATTTTAAAAATGCCACTTGTGCTACAAACTTCCATCAAGCAGCTGTCCCTATGGATCTATTTCTAAGGCAAGGGGATTGAAAAAGTCACTCATGGAGAATAAGGCATGGCTTTGTTTACAGTGGTAAGGCAATGGGTTGTATCCAAGTAAGTTATACTCAGAAGTAGACCCAAGGAACAAGTAACATAACTCCATTGATTTCACTGGTTCCCTGAAGCTGCATTGACTGTCTAGGAAAATAAAGTATTTTCCAGTTCAATTACCAGTAGAAATAAGCAAGCCACCAACTTTGCACTTATATAATTAAGACTGCACCTTCCAAGATCCTTGAAACATCATAAATAATTGTAAGTATTAACATAAATCATTTTGATATTTTTCTTTCCTCCCGTGGCAAAGAGCATGTTTATATTTTGACATGCTTATTTCCTACTTGTCAGTTTCCCTTTCCCCTATATTTCTTAAAACCTGATTTATTTTCAATTACACTTTAGGGTCACATTAGCAGAAAATGATTTCTGGATCCCGGAAAATTAAATCTAGAGAACGCCAATAAAAAGCAGAACAAAAACTACCTGACAGGAAAAGGTCACCCTTTCACAGCTATGATTATGAAAAAGAGATTTTAATCAGAAAAGGTAGTTTTAAACTAATGAATTTCCATTCTTATGTGACTTTCTGCTACAGAAACCTATGGAACAATGTTACAAAGCTTCCATAAATTAGTGCTACCTTGATCATCGGCAGGATTTTTTTAAAAGACCAAACAAACCCAAAAACAGTCATGCAGACTTAGAAATCACCCACACCTAAATCACGCACATTATTTATGCAGTTATATATTACCCAGGCAAATAATACACCCCAACCAATATAAGATTCAAGTTGTTTTCTATGAGAATACTGAATACCTAGTCATATACTGTATATTCAGAACAAAATTTTCCTGGAGAAAGCACTGGGCTACACTTCATATTTGAATATATGGTCTAATCCTACACAGCTGAATTGCCTGTGGACAAGATAAACCAGGACAAAGTGTTGCCTGAATGCCACAAAACCTTATTACACTGTTGTTATGATTATTTTTTTTCATATTATGCTGTCTATTATGCTTTTTATTATGTTTTTATTACTGATGCTCCATAAAATGTTTTCTTAATGTTGCACATTGCCCAGGGATCTTTTGATAAAGGGTGTTATACAAACTGAATTGTTGTTGTTGTTGTTGTTAGTAAAATGTCTGTGATCAATTGCTTCATGTGTACTTTATTTTCTGATGAGACATTGATATTCAATTGCATTCTCAACTTGTGTTTACAAACTCTCTTGAAGTTGGTCTAGAAAACTGACCTGCCTGGGAGTTAGGTTACAAGGTGTGAACAGAGTTTGGAATGAATGCAAAGTAAGATGACTTTATAGCAGTTCAGAACTATAATTTATTGGGTTGTTTCTATTTCTATTTCTATTGTGTATTTTGTATTTTTATATTGTGATTTTCTGTTGTAGCCACCCTCAGGCCTGCGGGTATAGGGCGGTATATAAATTTAATAAATAATAGTAATAGTAATAGTAATAATAATATAAGCCAGAGATATCATGTGGATTTAGGAACTCCAACAAAATAAAGAGCACGGGAAGAACACTGATATATGTGTAAATGTGAAATGGGGTGCCCTTTTTTGTGGGAACTATAGACTCTCAATCAGGGTGCTGCTCCCTAGCTGCACTGGGAAAGGGAAATGGGAGATGTTTATGGGCCTACAAAATAGTTGCATCTAGTCAGATGCAGTAGTTAGTGGTTTGTACAGGAATCTGCATAGCAATTCAACCTTGGCCAAAAGCCATTCTGGAAAAATCAATCTTTTAATTCAAAATGGATTTTTGAAATCCAGCTGCTGTTAAGTAAAACTGGAAATTTAAGACAATCCTTGTGAATTTTCAGAAAGCCCAGAAATGCCACAGTGATACATCTCATTACTAATATATATGTACTCATACGATTCTTGATTCTCACACATATAATTTTGTGGATGTCCAGCAAGCAATACATTAGCCCTTTCTGTGAAAACATCATACCTCCAGCCATAATATTTTGTTGTCTCTACAGGCATGTGAATGAACTTGATCCTCATGGATGTGAAAGTTAAAAATCTTATCTGACGTATTAATTTTGCAGTTCTTCAGTTCATGTAGCTGATTCAGCTCTGAAGGAATTTGGTGTATTTTGCTACTACAAACATCATTTGTTACAGATTTAATTGGATGCAAGTTATCCAAACTAGCTGTTCAGAAACTGTAAATGAAAACTGCAGACTGGCCAAAGCGTTTCAAAGTGGTCATTCACCTATCACTAACTAAAATCTCTGCCCAAATAATTTAACACTTTGTCTACTGGAAAATAATTGCAAACCACAATGATACAAATTTTGCTAAAGTCATTCAGTGAAAGATTACACTTGTGCTTTGTTAAAATGATTTTGCTGTTGAGCCACTGCTGTTCTAGTGAGTTCACAAAGCTACTTAGCATTTTAAGCTACAGATATCCTTTTTTCTCTCTCTAGGTAAAAGCACTTTAGAAGCATCCATTCTCAGCGTTGTGTGAAATTGAGTTGCTAAACTATCATCTTCATCCTACAATGACATGACCTAGCCTTGCCAATAGCTATTCCTTTGAAACAATACCTCAAATTGGCAAGAAATCACACGGTGAAATGAAGGATTTTGCCCAATCGTTCTTTTTATAAATAGCAACAGGACAATGAGACGGAGTCAAAGTCCACAACTGCCTTCAAAAGTTAGATCAACGTCCCTCAGTAATGTTCACAAATTCACCTCTAGTTCCTGGGTGCAGCAAGGAATTGCATGATCTATTAATAAGAGACAGTCATGTCCTAGACTCATGATCCATACGGGTGAAACTGTTTCTGCGGATGATCATTTCCGCCCTGCAATAATCCTGAGACAATGTGGGGGCCAATGTAATGTGTGGGCAGACTCTCACATATTCTCCTTAGTTACTCACTGCAAGGATGAAAATAACTGGCTGCTAAGGAGGTTTGACAAGTTACCTATGGCTGATGTATCCCCAAACTGTTCAACGTATAAAGGTAAAGGGACCCCTGACTGTTAAGTCCAGTCGTGACCGACTCTGGGGTTGCGGCGCTCACCTCACTTTACTGGCTGAGGGAGCCAGCGTACAGCTTCCGGGTCATGTGGCCAGCATGACTAAGCCGCTTCTGGCAAACCAGAGCAGCACACGAAAACGCCGTTTACCTGCCCGCCGGAGCAGTACCTATTTATCTACTTGCACTTTGATGTGCTTTCGAACTGCTAGGTTGGCAGGAGCAGGAACCGAGCAACGGGAGCTCACCCCGTCACGGGGATTCGAACCGCTGGTCTTCCGATCGGCAAGACCACAGCGCCAATGTATATCAGAGGCTAAATCACGGTGTTGCTCTTTTCTCCTGTGGTTTTGTGTTAAGTATTATTTTCCTTTTGATTTCTATTTGCCCCCCCCCCCCGTCATTACCTTACAACAATGGTATATGGCTAATTGAGCATACATTGTTCTGGGTCTGTGACTGTATAATAAATTATGTTATTTTATTTGACCATATATCGTCAAATACTACCAGCAATGAATGTACTACCAGAAGAATAGGCTTGCAAATTACCATTCATATAGGCCAGAATACACACACATACACACTTGCAACCCCCACAGTGCTTATACTGTACTTTCTTTGGCAAAACCCAACTGTGTCATTGCTGGGGATTCTTTAGAAAGGCGTTACTAATGGAATTTATTATTTTTGAATGATAGCAGCAACAGAATTAGAAGGCACAATACGTCTTGTATATTTGTAACGATCTTCTGTTCCATTTCAGAGCCTGGGCTGTTTTTTAAATTTAGAATAGCCTTTTTCATGTTTTTGGTTATCATAATCATTTCAATATGAGGGGGGGAAAGTTTGAAATATCCTTCTAGAGCACCAGGAAACACAGTGCTCTTCAGTAACATTTTAAGTATATATATACACAGCAAATAGTCATGATATTTCTGGAGAGTAAAAAAATATAGTTTATCAGAATTGTACTGAAGGCCACATTGCCAAAATATCTAAAGCCCAGGAACAAATAAGAATTCAGCTTACTATTATTATTATTATTATTATTATTATTATTATTATTATTATTAAAACAACAACTCAAAATTCACAAAACTCAAAACAGCCTCTTCTGTATTTAATATTTAGAGTGTTGCATTAATTTTCCTGTTACCATGAAGCTGGATTCTGTGTTGTGAGCAACATACAGGTGTATAGCAGGATATTAGTGGCTTCAGATCAGTGGTTCCCAACCTTTTTTGGGCCATGCCCCACCTAAGCATCTCTTAAAAACAAATCAGTGGGGTTTTTCTTCCATTATAAACAATATTTTTTGACTGTTAGCATTTACTATATTACAACAAATAGTATACCCTTTGTTCTTAAACCTTCATTACACCCTTGATGAAATAATAATAATAATAATAATAATAATAATAATAATAATAATAATAATAATAATTTATTTATACCCCATCCACCTGGACTTTCACAGTGAAAAAGTGGGGAAGAATCTTTTTAAAATAACTGATATTTACTGAGTAAGCATACCTTACTTAAGTTACTGAAAGATTGAGGGGGGGGGGGAGTAATTTGCATTTAAACACTTGACCTGTAATTTCTCTGTTCCTAATACACTGGATGAAGCACACTTTTTAATTTCTTTAAAAATTACAGTGTTGTCTCTTTCTTTCATACCCACTATCCTGTACGACAATGTCTTATTTTTCAAATCGGATTAGGAAATTTGGGAAAGTGTGGGAAGAATAAAATTGTGATTGAGTAACTTACCCTTTTTTCTACTATGTCATTGTCTCCCGAAGACTCTTTGCCATCAAGTGTATCTCTCACAGCCACTGTATGCTTCTTGTTTGTTGGCTCTCTGCTTAAAGTTGTATATCCTATGTGTTCATAAATTGGATTTATGGTCATCTTGGCAATGTATTCTGCTGCCTTGGTTTCAATATAAAGGGTGATCAATCCATCTGTCACCAGGTCGTGGATAGACTCAAAACGTTTCTCTCCAACGAAGTGTTTTCCATCATAGTAAAGTCTGAAGTTTCTGGTTTGATTTCCAAATCTGCCTCAACGGAAGAGAAGAGGTGTATTAAAAAACAACAACCAACCTTCAGCAAGAGAACTCTGCACATAATAAACATTCTCAAACAAACCGAGGCTAGTATATTCTGTGGGTGGTTTGAATGAGGAATACAGAGTGGTCAGTCTTTGGCTTCAATTTCCAGCTTCAAGGACGGTGTACAAATCAGAACCTCATGGGAGGGGGAAACCAACCACTGAGGATAGAACACCAAAGATGTGCTTGGCCTTGAAAGACATGCTTTGTCCTCTAGTTACTTAATTATCTTGTGGACAAGCTGAAATTTAAAGCAGTTCAATGCTCAGTTGCTTGCCTATGAAGGGAGAAGTTCTCATCACACAGGATTATCTGTTGGAGAACACTAATACAAAGATCTGATGTCGCTCTGTATCTCTGCACCCTGTTGCCTTTCTGTAGGAAGAGGTCATTCAGGGCAGAGTCGTGCTCAAGTCGTGCCATCAATGATACTGGGTGGAACTATTGCCAGAAGTGCAGCCATGCAGGACAGACTACGCACAAGGCCAAGCATTCTTCATTCGTGGCCAAAGACCAAGGACTAACTTTTCAAGCTTTGCATAAAAGCTGCCTTGTGCCGGGCTTATTAAGTCTGCAGTTCAAGGAAATCTTTGTGGCATAATGGCTCTGCAAGCTGGCGATTGATTCTGCAGCCCAAGTTGGAAATCATGTCCAGATTAAGCTGAATTCTTGCACTTATGAAACATCCCACCCGAAGAGTGGAATGCAAGGATGCCTGCAGTAAGTCTTAGGTGGATGAACTCCCTTGGGGACTGTTTGTAGGTCTTTAGGCCACAGTCAACACTACTTTTCCTAGAGGGTGAAGGCATCCCCACCCAAAACAACAACAACACCACATTTGCTGCTGTCAAGTGTCAAGTCACTGACCAGACAACAGTACCAGCTACCAGTTTTAGCAGTGTATGAACAAAGCACTTTTTTGGGAGGGATATAACCTTGAAATGTCCATCAGTCCATATACAATTGAGGTTTTAACCCACAACATTCAACATCCACCGTAGTGGCATGTAGTCCAATTTATGTATTCAGCAGAGGGTGTTCTGGAGAAGACACGCCTGCTTTGACCGATGACGCCTACTGCAGTCCCGGCAATGAGGGTCAGAACTGGGGATAGCTTACTCAAAACACCCCTTAGGTAAATAATGACAAACAAATCCCAAGATGATGATGGCAGCTGTGGTGTGCATGTTGTGTAGGACGCCTGTGCCTTAAGCAGTTGGGCAAAGAAGCCTTCCTGTAATTGGGCAATAGGAAACCTTGCCCAAATGAGGTAAATATAGCAAAAGAATACAAAATCTGGCAAAACAAACGGACGTTGATGAGGCAAGACAAGAAAAGGAGGGATTCTGAGGAACGTGGTGGTGAAGTTATATTAAACAATACAGTGGTGCCTCGCAAGACGAAATTAATCCGTTCCGCGAGTCTCTTCGTCTAGCGGTTTTTTCGTCTTGCGAAGCAACCCTATTAGCGGCTTAGCGGATTAGTGCTATTAGCGGTTTAGCGGCTATTAAAGGCTTAGCGGCTATTAAAGGATTAGCGGCTTAAAGGCTATTAGCGGCTTAGCGGCTTAGAAAAAGGGGGGGAAGCGAAAAAAAATCGGAACACTCGCAAGACGTTTTCGTCTTGCAAAGCAAGCCCATAGGGAAAATCGTCTTGCGAAGCAACTCAAAAACGGAAAACCCTTTCGTCTAGCGGGTTTTCCGTCTTGCGAGGCATTCGTTTTGCGGGGCACCACTGTACACATTTCTTTAAATCCATTTGAAGCAGAATGACTTTTCAACCAAATTTCAGCATGGTGTGTATTTCTGGCTATACATGGGGAGGGTTACAAGACATGGTTTTTTTGGGGGGGAGGAGGTGAAGAAGAATGGGTGCTGCTGGCAATATTCGGCTAATATACCCTGTCTCTGCACACTTCTGTTGCATTATAGGGATGGCAATGCTAGCATACCTTACAGGGCTATTATAAGGCTTGAGATACTGCAACGATGTGCTATGAACACTTGAAATGCATTTTATAAATGCTATAATCCTCCACGGGCAAACAGTCGTCATTATTAAAATATTGCTTTTCTGTCCTGTGCTTAATGTAACTGTTTTCCACTAGGAAACCTAACCTTTACACATTTTTGCACTTCTTGCTAAGTTACACAGAAACGCAACGATAACACACACTTTTGTAACAGCTGCTTTTTGTTTATTAAACAGGAAATTGGGTGTATATAATCACATACTCTCATGTCTTAACAGAGGCTTGCTGGAAATGTTATTCCACGAACGTACAAAATGGGCTTTGACAATGTCATTAGGACACTCTAAATGGAATCCATTGTGCACTTATTTGCAAATAGCAGGCCTAAAATAAATGACTTGGTTGTATTAAAAAAATGGTTTGGGATGACTTGTCTGGTCTCTCTTGCTGACCAGCAGAATGCGCTATTTTGCACAATGGGGGAGGACTGAGCTAAACTGGAAGTACAGTTCTAGCTTTAAAAGCACACAAACATGCACACTTGTGAGAAAGCAGGAGGAGGTCAGGACAATTTCTCCAGAGGTTCAGCCACATGGCTGAGGACCTCTTCTACCTTCCAGTGTAGTCTGGCAAGAGCATGGGGAAGGGGAAGATGGCAGCATATCCTGCCTGCCAGAGCAGCTCCTATTGTCACACAACTTGAGTCCCCCCCTCCCACTGGTTTTCACCTACCATAACATGAGGGAAGCCTGGGCATTAGAGTGGGGGCACCTATTTCCTCGGCTTTCCTTTAGAATACATAGCAGGGACAAATGGTTTTAGTACACAGTGGGCTCTGCTGTGGTGCCTCTGAAGGCTTAGGGGGCTGGAGAGGTAGAAATCCATGAATTGAATGTTACAGCAAGCCTGCAACTTAAAGGTAAAGGTAAAGGTACCCCTGCCCGTACGGGCCAGTCGTGTCCGACTCTAGGGTTGTGCGCCCATCTCACTTAAGAGGCCGGGGGCCAGCGCTGTCCGGAGACACTTCCGGGTCACGTGGCCGGCGTGACGAAGCTGCTCTGACGAGCCGGCACCAGCGCAGCACATGGAAACGCCGTTTACCTTCCCGCTATAAAGTGGTACCTATTTATCTACTTGCACTTAAGGGTGCTTTCGAACTGCTAGGTGGGCAGGAGCTGGGACCGAAAGACAGGAGCTCAAGTCTGCAACTTACGTGCATTTAAACTTGTGTGATTCAGCTTCGTTTCCACCCCATCGTTCAGCCCAGACACTGAGGTCCAGCTCCGAGGGCCTTCTCGTGGTTCCCTCACTGCGAGAAGTGAAGCTGCAGGGAACCAGGCAAAGGGCCTTCTCGGTAGTGGCGCCCGCCCCATGGAACGTCCTCTCATCAGATGTCAAGGAAATAAACAACTATCTGACTTTTAGAAGACATCTGAAGGCAACCCTGCATCAGGAGGTTTTTTTAATGTTTGTTTTATATGTGTTGGAAGCAGCCCAGAGTTGCAAAATTATTGTTACTATTAAGCTTTACACAGGTGGCAAATAGATATAAAACAATTAAAAATGGGGCACGGTTCTGGGGAAAATGAGAGTCCCTCCTGCCATTGAACCCAGTGGGTTTTGACTATATGTGATTTTCGCTTTAGACGTGATTCCCAGAGCGTAATCCCTCATGAATTGTAGTAGATTAAAACAGGGACAAAACAGGTCTCTCTTACACCTTCCCTGGAGCATTCTTGTCTCTAAAGTTGCATACTTTAGAGGAAGCTGGTAAAAAAGGCCTCTCTTTTCCAGTGTCACAAGTGACGTTTTGTGGAATTTATATCATTTTAAAGCACACATTCATATGATGAATGATAGGGAGTGCAAAATTCAAACAAACCCCTCTTGATGGGATACGGAGCTTCAAAAATTGTTAACCTGCCCTGGTCCCAAGTATCTTGTTGAAAGAGCTTCTTGCTTTGCCCATGAGACGCAGCAGACTTTGAACTTATTCTAATTTCAGTGTTGCTTCCAGCAGGAGAGCTGGGAATTTTATTTATTAATCTGGGAGTGGAAAGATTTTGAAAATGTGTAAATCTCTTATTTGAGGTTTAAAGAAGAAAAGCAACTATATGCTAGAGGCTTAGTACCACATGCTCAACTAATGACCCCCTGCTTTAGCCGGCTTCATTTTAAGGGGAGTCTTATTCGTGACACAGGTTATGTTCCTTGGGAACATTACAGCAGATGAGGAATACATTTAAGAGGGAAGAAAACTGAAGCAAAGATAGTGCCAAACTTGGATTAAGGTTGGACAGGACTCTCTCAATCCCAATGCTTTTCAAGCTGCTTCCTAGCCCAGGAAGGTAGCTACTCCAGTTCATTAAAAATGAGAGTGAATTAGAACATTTCTAAAAATGAAACCTCAGTATGATTACTAGTATCAACACTATCTCATTTTCTAATGCAACATTTCCACAGAATCAGGAAGCTGGAATAGGCCATATCCACCTACATATCCCCCAACCACAGCCAAACACCCAAACTTAAGCTATTCAATCCATACCACAGTGTACCAAAAGCAGTCTTTTTTGCAGTTGTTTTAAGGCACAGAGATTTGGGTTGTTTTTTTAAAAACAATTTTGCATAACAGTGATATGTCCATTATCACTTCTGAGGACCTCAACTTTTGCAACCCAAATGTTCATAAGGTGAGGTGACTAAAAAAACAACAAGCAGCAAAATCTAGCCCAGCAGCAAATTCAATAGTTACTGGATATTTCTTCAGTCTGTTCTCCTGTTAGCCCCTTACATTTAAAACGAAAACAGTGTCTTTATTGCAGAAACAGGTGATCTAAACTACTGTAACATATTGTGTGTCAAGGACAGATGATGTTAAGTGTTTGAATGCTGTGAAATTATTTTTGCATGTTAAAGAACTCATTAACAATGACAGAAACACACGTTATCATCTGGGTTTTTTTTTGTTTTACTTGAGATGTCCTTGATTTTTCTTTATCCTTTGTCACATTCGCATAATGTATTTCCCCCCAAACACATTAGAAGACCTAATAATGAATAGTTGTAGGTCTGCAACAATTGCTCCTAATTACCAACATATTTCATTGGACTTGAACTCCTGCAGCGGTGGCAAATTATTGGTACTAGTTGTGAACCAATTGTTTTAAATTCCTTTTATAATACCACAAATCCATTGATGGTGCTGGAATTATATGTCGTGTAATCTGGCAGACATCATGCAGTGGTGCGCTACAAACCTTACAAGATGCACAAATCTTTTAGAATTGTACATATTGCACATATCAGCACAAGCATGATAGATCACAGCAAATTGTGTTCATCTATTTTTCCTTTTCATCATGATTATGGAAAATTATTTTTCAACACATGTTTCCAGGCTGAGGTCTTATATCACAAACGGATTTGTGTTTTCTCTGTATGCAGTTAGTACATCAGCTTCCACTCATTCCGTTTTTTCAGTCAGAGGCCCATTGGGATACCCAGCCAGAAGGGCGGGGTATAAATAATAAAATTATTATTATCATTATTAGCATTTGCTATTCCACACCAATGGGTTAGGCTTGATTGAATAATACTGTGATGGATTTTATTTGTTTGTTCCTTGATGTCTCTACTTTCTCTGTCTAGGGCAGGCACATAGGTATTTCTGTACTTATGTACCTTTTTTTAAAAAAAATGTCTCTTGACAGAAAATGTTGCCAGCCTCTAATTGTAATGTTTCTAGAAAACATGTACTTTCTTTGTGAAGGGGGCGATATCCATTTCCAGTTGGAGTCTTAAGAAAGAAAGAAAGAAAGAAAGAAAGAAAGAAATAGAGATCTTGAACGAGAGTAATGTTTAGCTATATCAAGCTGCAAAAAATGGCAAAAATGTGATAAATTGGTCTTGCACCAGACCTCCATATTATTTATTTGTTGAGGCTGCAATTCCTGTCTCCAAGGTAATCTGCATTTACTGTGTGGAGATCTTGAGAAAACAGCTCCTCCAGACTTGATCATTAAAATCTGGCTGTGCTTTCGGCATGAGACAATTAGTTGAAGTAGGTATACTTGCATCATTTGGGATGTAGAAATGGCTAGATTATGCTAAGGTGAGGAGAGACGGAAGTAGTGACCAAGGGGTGGTGTGTCCCGTTTTTGATGTTTGAGGCAAAACAGGAAGTGCTGCCCGGCTGCTGCCGCCGCCACCACCTCTGCCACCAGCATTGGTGAGATTGTGTGTGCTCCACAAAATCTTGCCCCAAATCAGTGTGGAGGCAGCAGGGCCAGCCCTGGAAGGGGGTATTGGTAACTGAGAGTACTAACCAAAACCACATGTGACATACCACCCCAAAATATGGAATTTTTGTGCTAACATGCTTCCATGTGGATATATAATGTTGTTGTTTTTGTTGTTTAGTCATTTAGTCGTGTCCGACTCTTCGTGACCCCAGGGACCAGAGCACGCCAGGCACTCCTGTCTTCCACTGCCTCCCGCAGTTTGGTCAAACTCATGCTGGTAGTTTCGAGAACACTGTCCAACCATCTTGTCCTCTGTCGTCCCCTTCTCCTTGTGCCCTCCATCTTTCCCAACATCAGGGTCTTTTCCAGGGAGTCTTTTCTTCTCATGAGGTGGCCAAAGTATTGGAGCCTCAGCTTCAGGATCTGTCCTTCCAGTGAGCACTCAGGGCTGATTTCCTTCAGAATGGATAGGTTTGATCTTCTTGTCGTCCATGGGACTCTCAAGAGTCTCCTCCAGCACCATAATCCAAAATAATCTATTCTTTGGCGATCAGCCTTCTTTATGGTCCAGCTCTCACTTCCATACATCACTAGGGTATATAATAGGCTCTTTTTATTAACTGGATTCTCCAAGGGTGGAAAAATCCAGATTAAACGTAACAAAAGTATGGACTGCCATTTTGATGACATCGAATGGACCCCGCATAAAACTTGCATATACCAAACTGCCAAGATTGCATAATAAACTCCCATCTGAAAGCGCCCATTGTTTTTATTCACTGGCTGTGAGTGCTCAAGTGTCAAAACATTCAAGCGATGTATACATTAGCTTATCCAAAGAGCCCAGTTGCTTAGGAAGCTTAGCAGTTTGCATATACCTGAAAACTCCCAGAGTGTTCAAAACATGTCAGGGAGATTTGAGCTCCTAAGCACTCTCAGATTTGCAAATGACCAAGGGCACAAACCATACAGAAAAGTTTAGTGTGCCACCCACTTCACACGTGCAACTGGAAATTAGTTAAGAGCAGATTTCCCATAGCCTTACTTGGAATGGCTAATAATAATAATAATATTTTTATTATTTATACCCCCGCCCATTTGGCTGGGTTTCCCAAATTGTTTTATTTTTAGACTGATTGTTTTGATTAAAGGCACTAATCAAAACTGAGAAGCAATTCTGTTCCTGTTGGTGTCACAACAGGGCTTCCTAACCCAGCCAGTGCTGTGAGCCTTCGACATCACTACCTTCCCATTCCAAACTTACCTAGTAGCAGAAGTGACAAGAGGACTCAGTGGAGCTTCTGGCAGGCCCAAAACACTGTTGGAAGCATGCATGGCAATGTCCAGAGCCAATTAGGAACCACAAGAAATCAAATTCCCAGGGTTTTTTTGGTGGTAATTAATTTCCAATGGATCCTGGCAAAGGAGGAAGTCGTATTTATAGACTATGGGTGGTATTCAACTAACATTCGGCTCAGAATAGACTCACTGAAATTAATGAACATGACTAAATTAATTTGTTATTTTCAGTAGCACCCCCCTATATGTGGTATTCCCAAATCTGCCCATAAGCACCAAAAGGTTGAGGACCTCTGGTCTAGAAATATGTCATCAGGAAAAGCTAGGAAATTATAAGAAAGGAAGGCACAGTACGTAGGGCACTTAGCAGGGCTGTATTTCAGGCCATTTTGACTCTAACTCGGCTGTTTCCACAGGGTCAGCCCAATTCAGAAAGGCTCTGAGAGGTCTAAATCCCATAAATTTGCACTTCAACCACCAAAATGTTGGCATTTGTCACCCATCACTAGTGAAGAAGTGTGGCAGATTTCTTTCTCCCCCAACAGCAGGTTCTTGTGTGTGAACTGATAGTGTGTTATCTATATGTGAACCACCACATTTGAGTCATGTATTTTATGTTATAATCTGATTTGGATTGCTATGCTATTTCTAAAATTTGTCTTCACTTGCTCATTTTCACATAAGTGATTTAGGAAAGGAGCTTTCTATTAGTATTTTTTAAAATACTGTTGAATATTTTAGACAGTAGATGTCTGGCTCTCCTGTTGATCAAAAAGGTTGACTATTGATTATCTGAATTAATACAGCTATTTCAAATATAATTTTTCTTCCTACACCATCCCCCTGAACTCACAGGGAGAAGGGGAGAGGGAGAGAGCGAGAAAATAGAAAGTTAAACGAAAATGAAATGGGATTATATGATTAGTTTTCCAATCAAATTCTTAACTGGAAAACAGTCAGTGAAATGTTGTTGTTAGCTTAGAGCTGACAAGAAGTGTTAAACAAGTGTTATGCTGCTAATAAAAATAGGTAGCTTCACCAAATTTATTTACCCCATTAATTCTCTTGACCAGGGTTACATAAACAAAATATGAAGTAGGAGGTTTTAATTACTGCTTCGTGGTATTTGCTCATAAAATTATTTCAGAGTGTGATACCCATAAACTTTTGAATTTGCAGAGAAAGGAAAATAATGTACCAATTAATATTGCTTGTCAGTTCTATATTTTTCTTTTAAACAATACTGAGCAAAACACTGTAAACAAGGGAGATTCCACTTAGTGAGCAAGCAAATAATGATAATCATCCACATGCACGTATGCCTATAAAGTGTTAAGTATGATGTAAACAGGAAATCCAGTTTTGTTTCTTCAACTTTCAGTGTGGTTGCTCCTATTTTGAGGATGTCCACTCTCTGTGCTTTCTGGGAACAACTGAAGATGTTTTTGTTTGAACAAGTTTTTCCGCTGAATGAAAAGGTCTCTGACTTAGGTGTTCATTCTGAGTTATTTGTAAACATATCCAGTAGCTTTCTGGAACTGCTTTTAATAGGATGTTTGCAAATTTGCCTGGGAGACTCATGCAAAAGGCAATAAATCAGCAAAACAACAGTTACTAGTCTCCCAAAGAGAACGGCACACACTTTTTCTTTTTCTTTAGCATTTCTGTTTTTTGATTCCCTTTCAAGCCACTGGTATTCTATTCAGTTATGCAATCATTCAAAGCATGAATGAAGTATCAAAGTGTCTTTCCATGGAGTGAGGGAAATATCTGGCACAAAAATCAAAGTTCAGTTATTTAGGTAAAAAACAAACAAAAAACCAGGCCTAGTTCTCATTTATGCTAGTATTAAGTTTCAAATTTATTCACAGAAATATGAACACCATATTGGAAAACTTGCCAAAGGCAATTTCTTTATTTCTCCCTCCACTGATGTCATCCACACATTCAAAATCCTTATTAGGTGTGCAGAGTCAGGGCAGAAGAATGTAATTAAGCTGCTACTGTAAAAACGACTTTCCTGCTATACCAGTTATTTATTTCATCTTTTATTTATTGCATTTATACCCCACCTTTCCTCCCCCGAGAAGGAACATGGTTCTCCCCCTCCTCCTTTAATCAGCACAACCACCCTGTAAGGTAGGTTAGGCTGAGAGGCAGTGACTAGCCCCAGGTCACACAATGAGCTTCATGGCCAAAGGGGGATTTGAACCCTGGCCTCTCAGGTCCTAGTCCAGCACTCTAACCACCGCGCCACACTGGCTGTGCTATTATTAGGGCCGTGTGGGGTCAGGTGTCCCAAGTGGCCTGCTGCAAGGGCAAGAGACCAAGTGCATCTGCCAGGTGAGGCCAAATTTCCAGAGTGTTGCATAAATTCCAGAGGGGACAGAGGCAGGTGTGCAGTCAGGGCTGGCAGATGGCCAGGCTCAAAAGGGTGGCAGTCCAACGGGAGGCATATCATAGGAGTCCGTATAGCAAACTCTAGCAGGGAGTTGCTCAGATCCTGGAACCAAGCCTGAAGCCAGTTATGTAAGGTCAAACCCTCCCCTGTTACCTTCCCAGCTCAGCTGGTCTGGTTGGGCTGATGAGGTGAAAGCATCTCATCTCTGCCCATTTTCTGAGTGGCACTACAGCAGAGTAAACAACAAACCTGAGAGTTGCCCCGACGGCACAAAGGGTGAAATGCTGGGCCTCTGTTGCCAGAGTCTTCCCTATTCAGCTTGGCTCCCTGATGTAATATGTGCTGCAGGGAACTGCTTTTGCCAACACACTTGCGGCAGCAACAGCTTGTGCTCTGCTTCTTAGTTATGCAATTCTTGGTACAGCGGTATACCTCTAGTTGCGGACACGATCCGTTCCAGGGTGCCGCTCACACTCTGAAAAGACTGCAACTAGAGTGGCGCTTCTGCGCAAGCGTGGAGCGCGATAGAGCACTTCTGTGCATGTGCGAAGCGCGCAGAACGCTTCTGCACATGGGGCGAAACCCGGAAGTATAATTCCAGGTTTGTCGTGTTCGCAAGCTGAAAAGACACAACATGAACCTAACGCAACATGAGGTATGACTGTACTTTGGCTCAAGCGAGGGACGCGGGTGGCGCTGTGGGTAAAACCACAGAGCCTAGGACTTGCCGATCAGAAGGTTGGCAGTTCGAATCCCTGCGACGGGGTGAGCTCCTGTTGTTCAGACTCTGCTCCTGCCAACCTAGCAGTTCGAAAGCACGCCAAAGTGCAAGTAGATAAATAGGTACCACTCCGGCGGGAAGTTAAACAGCGTTTCCATGCGCTGCTCTGGTTCGTCATGGCTTAGTCATGCTGGCCACATGACCCGGAAGCTGTATGACGGCTCCCTCGGCCATTAAAGCGAGATGAGCGCAGCAACCCCAGAGTCGACCACGACTGGACCTAATGGTCTTCGGTCCCTTTACCTTTACCTTTTACATCTACAGCAAGGTTGTAAAAACCCCAAATTTCACTGGGAAACAATGGAAAACCACAACATTGAGAAAATAGGGGGCATTCAAATAAATAATTTTGTGAACAGAACAACTTCTGCTACTGCAATGGGACTTCCCCCCCTCTCTTTCCCCTGGACATACCCTGTGTCATCATGATATCTGTTTCAGGGGATTGGGGGAACTGGGAAATTTGATGGGGGACGTGGGGGGAGGAGGCGAGGAGAATGTTCCAGTGTAGAATGTTCAAATTTTTGCCTTAGTGCTACATACAAGTTCAGTTGTGGTTTACAGGCAAGAACAGCATAATCACCCTTATGTGAGTGTGGAAAGCATGAAAAAGAAGAATAAAATAGCCAGTTCCCTGTTATCAGATGGCAGTACAGAATGCATTGCTACACATTAACTCCAGTGAGCTCATTCCTCTAAACGCTTATCAAGATTTAACACTGTGCATTGACAGTGTTTCCCTTCGCAATAATCCCTGTTCTGCACGGGACAAGAATCTCAGCAGGAATTATTTCCTCACTATTAAAATGCATTACACCCTGCCTCTGAGTATCTTGCCAACAATTGCCGAAGATACAAGAGCAGGTGGAAGTCTGTTGCTAACAGAACAGCTAAGGGTAATCTGGGATTTCTGGCCAAGGGAATAGAGAACTGATAATAGAGGACAGATTGTTGGAGGAGGCAGTGGCGGCGGCAAGGAGAACGGGAACATAGCAAGAACCATACGGGAAGAAAGAGAGATAACAGTCTGGGGGAGGAAAGAATGGTCCAGGTAATTAATTAACTCTAGGTTATTAGGATAAATGCAAGCTAGAGAACTAGCTCCTAGCTGCCTAGAGTAAAAACTGCACTGGCAATACAGGATGAAGGAACAATCCCTTCCTCAAGGCCATTTCACAAGTTACACAGCAGCAACCCTGGACTTTGTGCACATTCACAGGCAGATGCAGCCTAACAAGTAGAGCACCGTTCAGGAAAAAGGTTCATCGTTTTTGCACCTTACATTTGTAGGTGTGCACTTAAAAACCCCCCAAAACAAAACCCTTTGAAGCAGCCAGCCACCAGAACTACCTTTAGGGCATATAGCCTTGTTTCTCGAGTATCCCAAGCGGCCCCCAATGCTAGGAAATTATTAAGGAACATTGGAAACAAAGAGAGGCAAAACTAAGCTTTTCGGGATCACATCACAGAGCATTGAACAGGAGCTTCTGAAGACTTATGGCCTAGCACAGGATTCCCAATACTAGGGGCGTTGGCAACTATCATCTTTTATTTTTGTTCCAGGGCTGCTCCACCCTATCTGATCCCATGTGTTTTTTTAGGTACTCTAGTCTAAACTGGCCAGAGATGAATGAAAGCTGGAACAGCCTAGATGGGAAACTGTGGTCCTCCAGATGTTGTTGGACTCAACTCCCATCAACATCAGGCAGTGGGTGATGGAAGTCCTTAGTCTAACAAGATCTGGAGGGCCACAGTTTCCCATCTAGGCTGTTCCAGCTTTCATTCATCTTTCGCCAGTTTGGCCGTTTCCCTGCTGTAAAAAAAGGTAAAGGACCCCTGGACGGTTAAATCCAGTCAAAGGCGACCATGGGGTGCGGCGCTCATCTTGCTTTTCAGGTCTACTGTAGATGTGCCAGATGTGCCGTTATGAGACACACTGGCGGGAAGTACAAGAACCTGCTAAAATGATAATCTTGCAAGCTCTTTCCTGCGGAATTGCACCTAAAACTTCTTGTTTTAAAATATCTTGTGATATGGCCCACCGGAAGTAAAGATGCACATGGTTCTGGACAATGCGAACCACCCTCTCTCTTTCCCCTCTTCTCTCCAAGGAAGGAACCAAGCAGTTCTAGCTTTTAAAGAATTTGGTCTAGTCACCTGAACTCTTAGTTAATCCCTTTAATCTAATCAATCTTTTACTTTATTTTTTTAACAGTTTCATCCTAAAACTCTCAAATTTCTTTTTGAGTCTCTTCACTGTTCATTCCTATACTATCAACTTTTTCTTTTTTGCATTCCTCTTATCACTTCAGAATGCATTGTTCAATTTATTGCTTTCTAGTTTCTTGTTTAGGGACGCAAGTGGCGCTGTGGGTTAAACCACAGAGCCTAGGACTTGCGGATCAGAAGGTGGGTGGTTCGAATCCCCGTGATGGGGTGAGCTCCCGTTGCTCGGTCCCTGCTCCTGCCAACCTAGCAGTTTGAAAATACGTCAAAGTGCAGGTAGATAAATAGGTACCTCTCCAGCGGGAAGGTAAAAGGCATTTCCGTGCGCTGCTCTGGCTTGCCAGAAGTGGCTTAGTCATGCTGGCCAACAGGACCCGGAAGCTGTACGCCGGCTCCTTCAGCCAATAAAGCGAGATGAGCACCGCAGCCCCAGAGTCGGCCATGACTGGATCTAATGGTCAGGGGTCCCTTTACCTTTTAGTTTCTTGTTTAATTCACAGAGCATTACTTTAAAAAACACACAAAACATTCCTGGTGCCTACAACCTGCCTGTGCCTTTTCTGGGAAAGAGACCCTACATCTCAATGGGGGGGGGGGGAGAGAGAGAGAGACAAAGGAAGTTGTTGTCTCCCTACACACAAAATCAGCATGTCTTTGATGCCCTGCTTGGGAACTTACAGAGGCATCTGACTGGCCACTGTTGGAAACAGAAGGCTAGACTAGCAGAACAAGCACCCCTTGCCCTGCTGCCCATGCCCATGTTACCACTGGCTGCTGATGCTCGCTGCTCCTGCCTGGGCACACGACGGCCAGACCCCTGGCTCGAAAGGAGGGGGACGAGGAGCTGGAGCGAGACGGGCCCGCTCCCCCCATTCCAGCCCTGTTGGCGCCATGACCTCTTGGCACATGAGGGGAATGGATTCCCCATGGAATTAAAATACCACCACTTCCAAAATACCATTTTTACACGTGGCGTCCTCCCCTTCTTTCATTTCTGTTAGTATTTCATACCTCAGATGCTGCAGATGAGATTGTTGTAAATCACATACCTGTCTGAGAAGAGCGTGAGAAACGGAAGACAGTCTTATTTCTTCTGCTGTAATGTACTTTCACTTTTACTTGTTCTGTTTGTTCTCTCGGAGCTGGAGAGAACGGACTCCATTATGCCTTTGTGTGCACATAATGTGCAAATAAATAAATTAGATCTACAATGTCCAGCTCTTTTGCTGTGTTTTGCCAGAAGATTAAATGTGCATATACCAGCTGGTATATGTCGCTGAGTGCCCTGGAGAAGAAGGGAAATGCCTTTTCCAGTGCTGTGCATACTGGAAGACGCTCAGATATTCGTGGGCTTGCCGGCACCCCCAGGGCATTTTTCTGACAATTTCACGGAGCCACAGGAGTCTCTGCGGCCTACCTGTCTTAGGAGCTACAGACAGAAAGGAAAATAAAAGCAGAGGAAGAAGATACAGATAGGAAATGTCCGGGAATCCCAAAGTCTAAACTCAGAGACCCTGGCTTATGTCTCGCAGCAGGACTCAGGATCCACCCTGGACCTCAGCCTTCCTCTGTTCCCTACCTGTGTCAAATTAAAGATTGTAAGCCCCCTCAAGGGCAGGAACCTCTTTCTCAAGGGTCACACGCAGAGATGGTGCAAAGAAATAACACAAAATAAATCTTGCTACGCTTCTGCCCTGTGCAAGCTTAAGCCTGCTAGAGGCCTTTCCCTTAAAACCAAAGCTGTGTTCACACCATCCATTTGGGGCTCCTGCAGCATGAAAAGGGGCTAAGTCTGCAGAGCTGCAGTGCTGAAAGGCAGGGGCTTGGACCTTACAAATGCAATTGGCAGAGAGGGCTCTGTGTGAGGTCCTTTTCCCTGCTCTCCTGGAGAGAAAGGAGCATATTGCACTTCGTGTTCCCCTCTCTCTTCCTTGGACCTGTGTTGGACGCAGACATGCCTCTTCCGCATGTGCCTTCCGCATTATGTAAATGTCAGTTGGGTGTAACAAAGAGGGTGACAGATTAAAATTGCAGAGCTTTGAAAAATTAAAAAACAGAGTACGAGATTGGCTCCATTATTATCAAATAATGGAGGCATATAATTTGGACAAAAAATTAGGCTTCCAGGTAGAAAAATCAAAATTGGAAACAGAATTGTTAGACCCTAAAGTCAAGAATTTGTCAAGAATGTATAACCTGCTGTTGAAATGGAATACTCAAGATGAAACGGTGAAATCTGCTATGATTAAATGGGCACAAGATGTTGGACATAATATTATGATGGCTGACTGGGAACAGTTAAGGACCACTGGTATGAAGTTTACGGCATGTAATGCCTTAAAAGAGAATTTAATGAAAATGATCTATAGGTGGTACATAACACCAGTCAAGCTTGCAAAAATCTATCATCTGCCCAATAATAAATGTTGGAAATGTAATGAAACTGAAGGCACATTCTTTCACCTTTGGTGGACATGCCCAAAGATTAAGGCATTCTGGGAGATGATCTATAATGAAATGAAAAAGGTATTTAAATATACCTTCCTGAAGAAACCAGAGGCCTTTCTCCTGGGCATGGTTGGCCAATTGGTGCCAAGGAAAGATAGGATTTTTTTTTATGTACGCCACAACAGCAGCAAGAATACTTATCGCAAAGTACTGGAAGACACAAGATCTACCCACCAGGGAAGAATGGCAGATGAAGCTGATGGACTACATGGAACTGGCGGAAATGACTGGCAGAATCCGAGACCAGGGAGAAGAGTCGGTGGAAGAAGATTGGAAAAAAATTAAAGTATATTTACAAAAACATTGCAAAATTAATGAATGTTAGAAGGATGCTGGAATGAAGTTATATGGTTTTAGCGGAAATGTAATAAAGAATTAAGTAGTAAAAGCTGATTGATAATGTGCCAAAATGAAAAATTTAAGGTTAGACCGTTAAGATAAATTATAGAACAAAAATTGAGGAAGATGGAAAGAATTTGCTGAAACAATTAATTGAACTAGAATACAAAAAAGGGAGGTGCGAGGAGGTCGATGAAACAAGCAAATGAAAGGTAAAGATATGGAATATTGGATGTGTGCTTTAGTGTTATTGTTTCTTTTTGTTGTATTGTTGTATTGTTTTTCTATGTCATTCTATTTATGTATTGTAATGTATGTCCTGTTAAATTTTTTGTTGTCTTTTTTGTAATTTCTAAACCTTTAATAAATATCATTTTAAAAAACAACACAAAAGTTGGGTGTAACAAAACTGACATTTACATAACCAACGCCAGGGGGGGTCCAGGCACTCACCCACAGGGTCCATGATTCTTGGGAGAACAGAGTCACGGCGGAAACGGTCGTAGCTCCAAGAAATATGCTTTATTCTCCTATTGCGACTTTCCGTCTGCATGGAGGGAATCGCATCTGACAGCAGGGTCCTGTCAAGAGGGGCTTTTCCTCCACAGCAGGGCAACCCTGGAGTCTAAGGCATCTCTCCCTGGCTCTCTGATGGGCCATTAACCCCTTTTGGCATGTTCCTGTCTCTATCCCAGGTGAGGCCCTGGCTTGGAAAGAAACTGGAGCCTGCACTTTCCCACTGACCTCCAGTCTTCCCTTCAATACTTCAAATCCTCAAAATCCTACCATTTATTAATCTCCAGGTTTAGGGGTGTCCCCTGCAAATCCAGAACAGTATTTTGCCTGCATAGTTTTTACTGCTACTGTTGCTGTGAATTAATGCATGATAATAATAAAATAAGGCTTATTTTTAAACTTCTCAGCTTGTTGCCTGATGCTTTCTGAAGCGGACTTGCTCCAAACAAGGTTTCGCAGCCTAACTCCTAAGCTTTTGGTTTTGCTGCCAAGGAGGGGATTTTAAAACTCTGTTCAGCTCACATTTGTGGATATCTGGAGGGATAAATTTCAATTAATGTATACTTTCCTTCCTGTTAAAACCCATTCCACACAGGAGCAAGATCCTGAAACTTTGGGGGATTCTCTTTTAAAAGATCTAGAACGTGTTTAGGATCGAAAAGTGTGTATGTTGCCATTTTAATGGAATGACCCCGTGATTTCAAGGTGTGATGTGAACGCAGCCTTAGAGTAAAGAGAATAGAGGCATGGAAAGGCCATACGGTTCAACTTTGTAAGCAACCAGATATTCACAACAGAAAATATAATCTGGGGACCACAGCTGAGGACCTGCCAAGCTTTCAACATCTGTGGACAAGTCAAGCCAGGGAGCCAAGCCACATGCACCAGTGACGGGTGACAATAATAATAATAATAATAATAATAATAATAATAATAATAATAATATTTCTGTGCCACTCATCTCCTCTGGGTCTCGGAGCTGCTCCTACCTTCAGAGTTCCTTCTCGTGGTCACTGATGGGCACCTTGATCCTACTACTGGACTACTGATCCTGAAGAGCTGCCCAGCCCAGCTTCATGTCCCCCACCAAGTGCCTCCCCTTCTAGAACCCACCACTCTCAACCAACTCTCAACAACCTCCCCCCACCCCAACATTCACTCTCCCTTTCTAAGCCTCCTCCAACCTTCCGTCTCCACCAGAATTCCACTCCATCTCTTCCCCCCTCCCTCCCTGCTTGACATTCACTTGGGAATTCTAATAGAATCACCTTAATTGCCCTATTGCAAAAAGAGAGGAAGAGGTTACAGATGGGAAAGGTCTGGGAATGCCAAAATCTAAACTCACAGACCCTGGCTTATGTCTCGCAGCAGGACTCAGGATACACCCTGGACTTCCTGTTTCCCTCCCTGTGTCAAATTAAAGATTGTAATCTCCTCGGGGCAGGATTAGACAGACCTTCTTAGTCTGATCCAACAAGGCAGTTTACACAGGTACACGTATGTTGCACATGCTCCAAACACTGAATTCCACACCATCCCATTCTAATAGGCTGTTTGCTGTAGAGTGAGTTTGAACCTGATAATGTGAGCAAGCCTGACTCTTCTGTTTTCATAGCTCACGTAAGCCAGGAATTTTCCATGGATACTATTGCAGCGCTAAGGCCTAAAAGGATTATCAGTAATCACCTGACGTACAAATCCAAAAGCTGTATCAGCTAGGCTATGTGGTAGCTGCATTAGAATATATATATATAGAGAGAGAGAGAGAGAGATCCCTAGCAGCTTACGATCTCTTCTTCCTTTGGTATCCAATCCACAGGACTCACACATCATCACCATTTCTCCTCCACTACCACCATAGCGTGCAGCAGGCATAGGCAAACTCAGCCCTCCAGATGTTTTGGGACTACAACTCCCATCATCCCTAGCTAACAGGGATGATGGGAATTGTAGTCCCAAAACATCTGGAGGGCCGAGTTTGCCTATGCCTGGTGTGCAGCAACTCCTGTTCTTGGACCCAGCATTTCCTCCACATCCTTATCCTCCTTCCCTCAACCCTATGCCTCTTTTTTCTTTTCTAGTCCTCTTTTCCTTCGCTTGCTACTTAGCTAGTCTATAGTTCCTTGTCTTTCAGGGTGTTCACCTCCTGGGCTCAGATTTCAACCTTTAGTAGCATTTCTTGCACCACGCTTGCCATAGCTCTTACCAACTTGAATAAAATACTGGGGGGGGGGGATGTAAGCCCAATGCATACCATTTGAATTGCAGTCCCCATTAACTTTGGGGTGTGGGCGAAGCCCCTCAAATATTTTATTGGGATAGCCAAAGGGTCCATATTATTTCTAGTTACAGATAGGTAGCCGTGTTGGTCTGCCATAGTCAAAATAAAAAAATTCCTTCCAGTAGCACCTTAAAGACCAACTAAGTTAGTTCTCGGTATGAGCTTTCGTGTGCATGCACACTTTCGTGTGTATCTGAAGAAGTGTGCATGCACACGAAAGCTCATACCAAGAACTAACTTAGTTGGTCTTTAAGGTGCTATTGGAAGGAATTTTTTTATTCATATTATTTCTAGTTAGGACTCCTATTGTTCAGCTGCCAGCTCCTATTTCACCAGTGACTCCACCGTTTGCAACTACCCCATGTCACACGGGGATCTCAGCTGACAGGAAGCTCCCGGAATGGAAATGAATCCCAAGGAAATCTCTCTCCTAATCTCTCTCCAGACATATTTGACCTTCATTGCACCCCATCTATCCAAATGTCTTTAAAATTGCTCCAAAATATTCAAGTTAAGTTCCGAGTCAAATTAGTTTTGCCATTTCATGTTGCAGGCGCCTTATTCCCCCCCCCCCCCCCGTATTTCTGATAATGCAACAATAGGGTTTGCAGGAAAGGAAACTATGGTAACCAGCTAAACATCATGTAGCAGCAGCAGCAGCGGCAGCAGCTATGATCTCAAAGGAACAGTGTGTGTTCCTGCACTTCCAACGCCTACCACCGGTACAATTCCTCCTCGCTTTCCTTATTATCTTTGTCCTAATTAAACAAGGCTCTCACTCCCAAACTGACACGGGGGACGATGTCTTATTATTGTCATCATCTGTTATAGGTCTTGCCGTTAAGCAGGCCCTACTGTTTAGCTGACTTTAAAGGTAGCTTTTAACACCTTCTGGAATTAATTAGGGATTTCCTGTTCCTTTCAGCTGTAAGGAATTTCTAATTCACATTGCAATGTATTCTATTACCCTTATATCCCCTCAGCTGCGATCTGGATAAAAATGCAATAATCTGTTCTGGCCAGAGTCCCCACCCTGCGCCTCTTTGATAAACTTTGCTGCTTCTGGATGCAGAGAACTAAGAACAGTGCTCTTAAACTAATATTAATAAATAGTTTGCATTAATTTCAACGCATCTCCCAAGTTCTATTCTCTTTTGACAAAAATCCACTCTCCTCAGTTCCATGGGCATTCACTTTGAAGCCAATAATCCAGTCTATTAAACACTGGATTGAGACCCATGAGCCACAGAGCAAATGCCATCAACACAATAGACTGCAACAGAATCCTACCACAGTTGTCCACCAATGCCAGTAAATGCTGCTTCCTGAAATACAACCTTGAGCTTACTATTTTGCTTCTAACTGCAAGGGGGAACTGCAAAAGGCAGATTTTCTGCCTTGACTGGATTCAGCTGACCACTGTACCCCTCTGATCTAGCTCAATGACGATGCCAAGAATCCACTTGGCTTAAATATAAAACAATCTATCAAGCCAACCATATATCAAAGCAACACCATACCAGTAACTAAATGCCAGCTCTCAGAAGAAATGGCATACAGCATTTCAAGAAGATATATATGTGTAAGCCTTGGCTTCTGCAAAAAATCCATAACTGTTGGGTCAGCCACTGGGAATAGGGCGAGCACTTCACGTACAGACTAAGCACAGATATAGTATTGATGGACTTGCAATGACATATAAGAGGATGAGGCAGCGACTGGTGTGCACATGGACCAAGCCACCACAGGCTTTATAGACTGAAACAAGCGAATTTACTTTTTTGCCTTGCCTCTTCGCAATGCACAACAATAAACGTTGCTTCTGGGATACAGACAACAATGCTCCAATTTAATGTTTTGGGGGGGAAATGTAAAAGCACACTATTCATGTATGAACTAAAAATGCAAAAGCACCTCTGCAACACACAGCCACAAATTAAAGAATAGGAATATAAACCATATACCACCCTGTTGTGCCTGAAGTCCGCAGTAGTCGATGCAAACTTCAGGGAGCTTTGGAGCATATGTGCTTTAGCCCCACCAGGAACTGAATATTTCGAACAGTCAAGCGCAACGCGCAGCAGCATAATATATCCTGAGGTTATGAAAAGGTATAAATGCTTGCATCCAGGTTTGACACAGCTTTCTTATCTTACGAGATGAATCATCCACAAGGAGTGCTTTTCTTGGTTGCCATGGCATTCTAGACTTCAAAATGCTAACCTAAAAGGCCACTACTAGCACCCAAAATTTATAAGTGGCTGTTGCATTCATGCCCTCCCCAGAGATACACTTAGCGCATACTATTCTCCATTTCACTCTGGGTCAAGTTGATGGTCTCCTGTATCTAGTTTCTAACCATGGAAATAGAGGAAACAAGACAGGGAAAAGTTAGGAACTCTGAAAGACCACAAAAGGGAAAGCACTGTAGAATTCCTTCCTAGTCATATGTGTTAAGAGACTTGTGTGGATATCACATCACATATTATTTATTTAGCAGAGTTCCGGCCCACTCTTCATTAAAAATGATCTCAGAATAGGCTCTGATATAACAAACACAATAAAGCATTGTTATGTAAGGCAAATAGAACACCAATACCAGTATTATACAGATAACCCCCCAGCAACACCAAAATATCACCCATCATCTTTCTTTGAATATATATATTCACTGGCCGCTGTGGCTGTCTATAACATGTGCTATAAAACAGACAAACCTAACGAGTTAACAAACAATAAAAAGACTGCATTGACAGGTTCAGTGCAAACTCCAAACAAAATTAGAAAAAAAATATTTTAATGGCTCAGATGTATGCAGGATTAAGGTATGATCAAGGCCACTGAAAATCAACTGATTTACAACACATCTAACTGCACAGGGTGAGTTGTAAGAAAACGAGACCTTGATGCACCGCGGAAGGAAAATATTAACATCTACAAAAGCTATTATGTAACAAACTGACAGAGAAGGTCTAGTGAGAGTCAAAGACAACCTTCCAGTTGCTAAGTTACTCATAACTGATTCACATATGCTTTGAGGGGGGGAGACAAGGGCACCAAAAACTTTATAAATCTTACTTTCAGAAATCATGTTTTAAAAATGATAGGAAGAGGAGGTACCCCAAATACTTCACGGTTCAGCTTTTTTGCATGTTCCTATTATTTTTTACCACATAGATTAACTGTCAGCTTATGATTCGGGTTTTTATATAATATGTGCCGCTTATAAGGAAATAATTAATCAGTGATCTAGTACACCAAGCATGAAAAAAGGGTAGTTAACACCCCCATACGGGACGCGGGTGGCGCTGTGGGTTAAGCCACAGAGCCTAGACTTGCCGATCAGATCAGAAGGTCGGCGGTTCGAATCCCCGCGATGGGGTGAGCTCCCGTTGTTTGGTCCCAGCTCCTGCCCACCTAGCAGTTCAAAAGCACGTCAAAGTGCAAGTAGATAAATAGGAACCGCTCCAGCGGGAAAGTAAACGGCATTTCCGTGTGCTGCTCTGGTTCGCCAGAAGCGGCCTAGTCATGCTGGCCAATAAAGCGAGATGAGCGCCGCAACCCCAGAGTCGGTGATGACTGGACCTAATGGTCAGGGGTCCCTTTACCTTTAACACCCCATAATCCATATCTATCCTGTCATTTCTTATGAAATGCTGCATTTGGGTGTGTTTTCCCTCGAACCAGGTTTGATCTGGATTGAGAAAAAGAGTGACCTTTCAAGTTGGTTATGTGTGCACAGTCTAAGTGAAGCACATTTGCTGAAGCAGGCTGTTGCTTATGCCTGCTCACGACACAATAGCCAGTTTATACAGGGCTTCAAATGCTTGAAATGAGTCAAAAGCTTGGTACTAAGGCCTGTGACTCATTTATTCTGTGTGGTAACCTTGCTGGTTCTCCATCTGTCAACAAAGACCTTGTTGAGAAACTCCAGAACAATTTCTACCGTTCCCATGTACCTGCCTAGAAAGATAAGAGATCTATTTGCCTTATTTCTATTCGTCAGTCAACTTTTAAAAGGTGCACCATACCAGAATGAGCCCAAATTCAGGTAAATATCAATAAAATCCACTGGAAGCGAAGATCAGAAATAACCTCAACAGTGGTTTTTAAACTTCCAACTTTTAGTGAGCCCTTTCCACATGAACTTGCCTGCTGAAGAATTCCATGCGCTCTTAAAAGTTGCTTCACACAGTAGTGGACAGCTATGACATCAAGTGATGACATGCCTATATGAATGGACCATCACAGACCTTTCTGTAACCTCAGATGCAATGCTTTCCAACAGAATCAGTTCATACAACTAGCATCATTAAGCAGAGCCTTTCTCTAATGGTGCGCTGTAGATGTTTGGTAATCCAAAACTTTAGAAGTGCACCGGAGCAGTAACCCTGCAGATGTTGTTGGATACCAAATTCCATCAGCTCAGTGTGAATGTCCTACAGAATGGAGAATGAGAGTGTCTCTTCCCAGATGGTTTACACACAACACTGGAAGACCACCCTGATTATGTCATATTTGTTCACGCAGAGGTTGAAACCATTTACGTATTCTCCTGCAATGCACAGAAACTCTTCCCCAGTGTTTAATAAGCTCTCCCCACATGGATCATAATCTTGACACGTGGCCAGAATGTCTCTGACTGAAACACTCTTTGATTTGCTAGTAACTTCATGGAGAGGACAACGCGTCAGTTAAAACTGGCACAGAGGCTGGATAAACCAGGGAGACCAGCCAAACCCGAGAGGCTTCTGCTCAGGGAAATGCAGCTAAGCCCAATAGAAAAACGTGACAGTTGACTTGAACCCAACACGCACCAAATCCCTAAATCCTCAACCACAGAAAGACAGTAAGAAGAAAAAAGAACTATGACCAGGATCCAGAACAGTTACCGAAATCCATTTGTGCAGAACACATCGTCTATTGTACTAGTCTATGTTAGCTGTATTCATGTGTCTGCAGTTGTGTCTCTGGCTGCAGAGATTGGGAGGACAGAAACAGGTCACCCAGGCCTATGCGTCAGAAAGAATGTTGGATAACACCAGGCACAGCCAGCATGGTGGCCAGCAGACGGACTCCAGCTCCCACCAGCCCCAGCCAGCATGGCCAACAGTCAGGGATACTGGGAATTGTAGTCCAACAATATCTGGAGGGCACCATGATGGCGACCTCTGCATTAGACAAACAACCCAACTAGCCTTGTTTTTTCAAGGGCAGAATACGTACATGAAAGGTTGAGGCAATTTAGTGTAAGGAAGTTCACATTACTGGGTTTTGACAAGTTCGAAAATTTGGCTGAGGATCATTTAAGATGGCAGTTCTGTCAGCAAGCAATGGTTTCATCAATTTCAGTCACCAGCAAGTTTCAAGTTGTGGGGGTGGAAACGATGACAAAGATGATTTATTCATAACAGAAGACTATACAAGCCAGAAGCATACAATAGCTAGACTGGTGAACAAGTTGGATTAAGTTAGTTTCTGGCTTCAAATTTTCAAAAATTGGACCAGTTCAGAGGTGTGCGGTGAAATTTTTCATATGGAAAAACAGTGCCATTGCAATGTCCTGTCATTGGACACATGCAGCATCGTGCTTACCTCCCTAAGCCTGGAATAAGCTTCCCGGGCTTTGGGAAGGAGGTGCCAAGCTTTGATACTTCAATACTCTTAATTTACCAGGAACATTCAGGAGACTAGTCAAGTCCCCCTAGTCCACTGACCACAGTGGACCAGTTATAAAGATGGCACTAGCTATTTTATAATTGGTTGATGCTTAACTATATCTTTTAATGCACACTGACTTTTGCATAGATAAAACCAGTCCTCATTTGCACTGGCCTCTCACTCGTCTGCATTACAGCTGAATAAAACCATAAACTTAATGGGAAGGCTTCTCACTTGGAAACCTGAACAAGAGTCAGTGTGTGTTCTCCAGGGGTCAGCAAACTTTTTCAGCAGAGGGCTGGTCCACTGTCCTTCAGACCTTGTGGGGGGCCGGACTATATTTTGAAAAAATATATATGAACGAATTCCTATGCCCCACAAATAACCCAGAGATGCATTTTAAATAAAAGCACACATTCTACTCATGTAAAAATACGCTAAATCTGCGGGCCGGATTTAGAAGGTGATTGGGCCGGCTCCGGCTCCTAGGCCTTAGTTTGCTTACCCATGTCTCACACTATCTTGTATGTGCTGGTGGTGTTGCCAGTGAGAGTGACGTAAACTCCTGCACTTCTAGCTTAGGGCTGCAGCATCAAATGGAAAGTGCTATTAAGCTGTTCCATAGACATGCAAGATGGACATGATTTTGTCTAGATATTAAGACTGTATCAAAAAGCCACTGAAAGGCTCTCATACATTGAGAGATGACCCTGATGGACCGAACAGCCTATTTGTTATTCTTCTCTTTAAAAATAACAACCACTACAAATGTGCTTTTTAAAAACCATCACCTACACACACTGTGATCTGCAGAATAATGCAAGGAGGTGGTGTTAAGAAAGGCTCCTGTTTACAATTCCAGCAGCTTTCAATTTAAACTTTTGGTAGAGCGAGGGAGATAACAGGAGAGGACAAGTATCGAAAGTAGAACAGGGAGAGAGGTAAAGTGAGAAGATTTAAAATAAGCATTTCTAAGTTTACAATGCCCCAATATTTCAATTGCCTGTTAAGTTAAAGGACTTTGAAGGTAGAACTAGGCCACAAAAATATAATTCAGTTAAACCTTTATTTCAAGAAGATTCATAAATAAAAATGGAAAAGAGCTAATCCTAATATTCCCCTCAAGAGTATTCATAAATATTCTAATAGCCTCAAAATGAAATATTAATTACCAACCTCAAAGCCAAAGTGTACGTTCCAGGTTGCCGTTGGCTTTCACGAATAAGATAACTTCCCTCTGCTACGCTCAATAATTGATCTGCTTCTTCTCTCGATATCCTCCCATGGAACCTGAAAAACAAAGCCCATCTTCATCAGCACAATAAAAGAGTTGTTTCGAGAGAAACGCTCACCAGAAAAACACAAGCCCTCAGCGCTTTTTCATTTTAAAATACAAAAATAGCATCCTTCCTTTACTTTCAAGAAACACGCAGCACACTCAAAGTCAGCCCTGAATACAGTTATGTTAATTTCTCTACTTAGCATGCAGCTGGCTTGATCATTTTCAGCTGGTAGTTCTTAGTTATCAACTTCTTTTATATATATATAAATAAAGCCTAGGGACACTGCCACCCTATAGGCCAAGTAAATTCTGTTCATAAGGAGCACTTATCAGCTTGATTTACGGAGAGGTGTAAATCTTATCTTACATAGCTTCTCATTTGACATTAAGGTTGCATATCCTTCTCAACAATGAGCCAGACCGACAGCATGCCAAGACCCTAAGGACAGATCTTAAATTCGAATAATCATCTCTGTACACATAATTTACATACATTTCCCCCAGTCATCGGCACAACCCATCTCTCCCACCAATGTATTTGCTTTCTGTCTATTGACCCAATGGAAACACCTCTACTATAATGTACCATTATTGTCATGGCAAGTTTTCCCCCCTAAATACACACATCACAGTGAAAGTCATCCTGGCAAACATCAATGCAGCGAATGCTGTATGTGGCAAATGTCAATATTCACATCTGAACACTGACAATCCTAGATGAATATTATGAACATCCAAAGTTTCAGAGGCACACCCAGTGAACGCTGACAGTTCCCTCAATGAGTTCACTCGTGTGCTGACCATCACAAAATCTGTCTGGGATGTGAATGTTGACATCCAACAGTGTACATACTGCAATGAACTACGGTGTAGAAAGAGACAATACTGTTATTTTACTGAGATCTGCTTTCCTCCTCAGATACTGCACAAAAGTACACCACTACAGTGGTACCTTGGTTCTCAAACACCTTGGTTATCAAACACCTTGGTTCCCAAACACTGAAAACCCGGAAGTAAGTGTTCCAGTTTTCAAAGTTTTTTTTGGAAGCTGAACGTCTGATGCAGCTGTTGGCTATTATTTCTGGGGTGCCTGCACCAATCAGAAGCCACGCCTTGGTTTCCAAACATTTTCAAACGGACTTCTGGAACGGATTAAGTTTGAAAACCAAGGTACCACGGTAAAAGCCATATAAGAAATGACAATGAAATTCTGTAAGAGAAAATGCCTTTAACGAAAAGCATTGTACATACAAAGGGCAAACACATAAAGAATGGGAAGTGTGGTATAGCTAGGCCCTGATCTAAACTTTTCCTCTGCCATAATGCTCTGCAGGTGATATTTAGCTATGTCACTAGCACACCTTCTGATATACTATTTCCCATGTGCAAGAAGTCAACTTTGGGAGTCACAACCGAATAATAATAATAATAATAATAATAATAATAATAATAATAATAATAATATAGTTATACCTTGCCCATCTGGCTGGGTTTCCTAGCCACACTGGGTGGCTTCCACCAAAAGATTAAAAATACATTAAAACATCAGACATTAAAAACTTCCTTAAACAGGGCTGCCTTCAGATGTCTTCTAAACATCAGATAGTTGTTTATTTCTTTGACATCTGATGGGAGGGCGTTCCACAGGGCGGGCGCCACTACCGAGAAGGCCCTCTGCCTGGTTCCCTGTAACTTCGCTTCTCACAGTGAGGGAACTGCCAGAAGGCCCTCAGAGGAGGCCCTCAGTGTCCAGGCTGAACAATGGGGGTGGAGATGCTCCTTCAGGTACACTGGGCCGAGGCCGTTTAGGGCTTTAAAGGTCAGCACCAATACTTTGAATTGTGCTTGGAAATGTACTGGGAGCCAATGTAGGTCTTTCAAGACTGGTGTTATGTGGTCTCGGCAGCTGCTCCCAGTCACCAGTATGTAGCCTCCTATTTGTACAAGCTGATCTATAACCCGAAGAAAATATTTCCAACTTGATTTTACTAATTGTACAAACTTGCCCTAAGTTGCCGACATTATAGCTCCATAGTTTTGAATTCCATGTTACTTGGCTTTGTTGACAACTCAAATGATCTTCACTTTCAAATTTACAAGTCCAACAAGAATGTTGAAGTCCATTAATTCACTTTGGCAACTTTAAACTGCTCTGAAGATACTTTATTTCCAGCCACGGAACTGTAAATTACTTCAATATAAAGGCGTCGAGTTGAACACCAAATGGATGGTTGTGAACCCATGAATTCCAAGAGGAACAAACCATAAATTTTGAGTTAACAAACAAAAATACCCCTGAACAAAATGTGTGAATGAAATAAAAGGTGACTGAAGATTTTTCAACTGCTGAAAAATACACATATCAAAATTCTCCTATGATGTGATTGCTTGTAATCTACTTCCCAATTTCATTGTATGGGGAAAGATGAAAATTGGCTATAAATTTCCATAGCCGCTCTAAAAGAAGAAGAAGAAGAAGAAGAAGAAGAAGAAGAAAGACGGGGGCTCTAGTGTGATTTTGCTCCCCACCCTCCTTAAATAAAAGGAAAAAAGAAAAATAACTCACACGTTTTACTTTATTGCCAACAATCCTGCCAAATGGAAGCAGGAATATGAAGTAAAGCACTTTGAAGTATAGAACTGCTAGCCTGTCGTCAGATTTGCAGAGAAATCTGACCTGACTACTGAAGATGTGCGTGTCGACATTTCCTTATGTGACCTATTCATGGTCGAGTAAAACTGCCTATGTTGTTGAAACCACCAGTGAATTGCAAAATAATCTCATCTCTGTATCCTTGAAGACAAATTGAGATGTTTCATAAACCCATTGAGAACATGCAGAGTAGCCATTGGGCAAAGTTTTGGTATTTTTGCTCTATTAGACCGCCCTTAGCTTAAGGCAAAAAATTCAGAGCACACTGCATTACTTACTCTCGTCCATAGTACTTCGGTCTATTCTCTACCTATTGAAAAAGAAAAAAAGGAACATCATTTTACCAGAACAATACAGAATATGTAAAGAGTTCATGTTCTCCCTTAATGCACGGTTTATCCTGTAATTAACCGAACAACAGCTAATAGACGAAAGACACAAATACTGTTTATCATTTCTAGATCTTTTTTGCTTACCTAGAACAGGGTTTCCCAAACTTGGGTGTCCAGTTGTTTTTTTGAACTACAATTCCCATCATCCCTGACCACTGGTCCTGCTAGCTAGGGATGATGGGAGTTGTAGTCCAACCACAGCTAGAGCCCCAAGTTTGGGAAAGGTGTGGCTTGCTGGTAGAAATGGCAAAATTTCACATATGCAGCTGATTTCCACATGAAATAAGTTGTGAAGTGGCCCTTTTAATAAGCTAAGAGATTTTCATGACTAAAAGTTGTGGTATCCAACTTAAAATGTATGTTCCAGGTCAGGGTTCCCCAAACTTGGGTCTCTAGATGTGGTTGGACTACAACTCCCATTATCCCTAGCTAGCAGAACCAGTGGTCAGGGATGATGGTAATTGTAGTTCAAAAAAACAACTGGGCACCCAAGTTTGGAGACCACAGCTGAATACAGTGGTACTTCTGGTTACGTACTTAATTCGTTCTGGAGGTCCGTTCTTAACCTGAAATTGTTCTTAACCTGAAGCACCACTTTAGCTAATGGGGCCTCCCGCTGCTGCCGCGCGATTTCTGTTCTCATCCTGAAGCAAAGTTCTTAACCCGAGGTATTATTTCTGGATTAGCGGAGTCTGTAACCTGAAGCATATGTAACCTGAAGCATATGTAACCCGAGGTACCACTGTATGGCTATATGGAAGCCACACAGCCCAGGAAGCCCCCACCCAATAGACCAATGCAGAATACAGAAGCAAATGGGTTGGGACCAAAGTTCCCATGAGTAGAACTCCGCTCACAAGACATGGCTGGAGGAAAGTGGGCAACTGATGCTCTCTGCAGCTGCCACCTGGGCTCACTCCTCAACAGTTCTGATAATCAAGATGTTTCTCTTCCTTAATTTATAACTAGTATCTTGTAAACTTTGGCTCGACCTTGCGTTTGGCACTGCCTAGCAAAGTGCTCAGCCCAGCCCAGCTTCATGCAGCCTCACAGGTTAGGGGAGTCAGAACAATAAAACACTGAGATAAAACAATAAATTCAAACAACAAAACGAAGCACTAAAAGGAGTTAAGAAATAAAAGGGAAGAGAGGATAAAAACAAATGCTAAGGGTTGGTTCTAGAGCAGAAACTTGCCTTAGAGCTCAAAACCCAGCTCTAAAATGCAGCCTCGTTTTATTGGTAGCCCATAGATCCAATATTCACAAACACAGTGCCTATAATTCTAGAGGCAATGTATGTGCCTGGGTCCCAAATAAGTAAGAATGAGGGAAGGGAACATGGGGGAGGGGGCACGTCTGTGTGTTGGGATGCAGCTTGTATGAGAGGTGTGCACATGGTTCCCCCCCAACCCAAAAAGTAACTCAACAGCAGCTAAGTTCCATGCCTCTGGCCGAAAATCTTGCTCCATGATAAGCCTCTCATTTGTGATTCGAAAATGAGAACCAAATTGGTCTAGCACAGGGGTAGTTTGGCACATAATACTCATTCTGCTCTTGTAAGAAATCCATCTTGCAGTGTGGACACTCTCAAATTTTGGAACTCCACAACTCTTTTCAGTATCTGTTAAAACATTTCTGTTTATCCAGACATGTAGAAGCTGCTGGGTTTTTTTTTAGCTTATTGTTGGTCCAATTTTTTTTTAAAAAAATACATGTTCTTAACTGTTTTTACTGCTAATTTTATTGCTTTATCCTTTTTGCAAACCTGTTTGAGGTTTTATCACAATTTTAAAAAGGTAAAGGACCCTTGACAGCCCAGTCGCGAACGACTCTAGGGTTGCGGCGCTTATCTTGCTTTACTGGCTGAGGGAGCCGACGTTTGTCCACAGACAGTTTTCCCGGGTCATGTGGCCAGCATGACTAAGCTGCTTCTGGCAAAACCAGAGCAGCGCACAGAAACGCCATTTACCTTCCCACCGGAGTGGTACCTATTTATCTACTGGCACTTTGACGTGCTTTTGAACCGCTAGGTTGGCAGGAGCAGGGACCGTGCAACAGGAGCTCACTCCGTCAAGGGGATTCGAACCGCCGACCTTCCAATTGGCCAGCCCTAGGCGCAGTGGTTTAGACCACAGTGCCACTTGTGTCTCCTTAACACAATTAAGCAGTATATGAACAAACAAACTAGGTTTTTCCTCTAGTTCCTGCAGGCTAATGTGCAAAAACCTACCTACAAGCTGTTAATTCCAGGGAACAAATAGAGGAGATGCAGGGAAAACATTTTTTAAAAAAAATGAGTGGAGAGGAAAGGAAAACCCCTTAGGATGCCGAAAATATCTCCAGGAACTTATTTACCAGGAAAATCACCCAGCGGCAGTATAAAGGGCTGCTTAGGACAAGGTTGTTTGTGGATACTGCTTGCTGGTAATTAGGGTTATATTAGCATGAAGCTTTACTATACAACAAGAAGTGGGGGGGGGATATTAATTAATTCAATCATCTGGTTCGCTTGATATCTTTTCATTTAAGATTATTTTAACTGCATGGCAAGATGCCAAGCTGTGACAGCAAAGGACATCTTACATGTGTGAGTATGCCACATGAACAAACATGCAGCAAGGGAACAACAGTAATGAAGAACCAGGCTTTTTCCTTAAAATAATAATAATAAAAAGCCTTGAAAGAAGTTCATGTTACAATTGGGGAGTATTAAATCAGTTGGAGATATGGTCAGTAAAAACTCATATCATCTGTTTCCTATAAAATTACCCCTCTGCTTCAGTGTAAACATGGCACTGTAAAAAAAATGTAATTGGATTGATACTTGAGAGTTTTAAGATATATTTGATTTAAAGCCTCTCTATATTGATGTCAGTGTCGCTCAAAAGAAGGCTCACAGTCTTGACTCCCCTAAGCACAACACTTTCTTTTTCAAATGACCTGGGGAAATATCTGAACACAATCTGATGATAAGGTCAAGTAAACAGGAGTGATATTTGTAAAGGCTTACAAACGGCTTAACCCTAGCCAAGAGGCAGCCCTGAACAGACAATGCTCCTTGCCACACGTTGTCCTTCTCACATCTCTACTTTTTGGTCTTCTCATCATGTCAGAAATGCTCCTTCCTCAATCCCCACCGCCAGTATCAGTATGCTTTTTTTGGGGGGGGAGGGTTCCAACAAATCCCTCTAAATTCCTAGTTGGAAAGAAAAGTTACGATTTCTTTCAGAATGATCTCAATTGAACGGTTACACTAGTCGTTGTTATCGGCATCACATTCCAAAAAGTAGGCTAACAAAAAAAAGGATATTGGGGGCACATTCTGGAATATGGTTGTTTTGACGGCCATTTCTTTAGCTTTATTATTATTTTATCCATGAAAGCATTTCTATGCTGCCCTCTCGCTAAACAACCAAAAAAGAACCATGCAAATTGGATGCGAGATTGCTATGCCCCTTACTACTGTTGCTACTGAAAGAAAAGTTAATGAAATGCTTTTAAAAGGTTAGGAAAGTAGGTGGCACATATACGTGGAATGGATTTGCTATGTTATGCAGCAATATGCAGTAGGTTGTCTGTGCGTCTTCTCAGGAGCTACGTCTGTGTCTGTGTAATGCCCATCAGAACATCAGCCATAATGCTCAGCGACTGGGCCTCATTTGGAGAAGAAGGAAAGACCAGGGTTCAGTCCCCTTGATGTTATTGCTGATGAACTGGTTAGGGCTATTGCCGTTGACTGGTGCTATCGCTGATTTTATGATATGTTTTTCTGGGAGAGATTTCGAGGTGCATACAGCTTTGGCAAGGATAGGAAACCTGTGGCCAAACAGATGATGTCTGACTCTCATGAAACCAACTGGGCTGTTCCAATGAAGTGAAATGTCTGTTAAGAGCGCTACTAAAATCCCAATGTCAGACAAGAGAAAGGGAACTGTGTTGTACATGTTTGCAAACGTGCAAGAGAAAATTCTTACCAGGGCACTCGTTAATAGGCTAGAAAGCAAAACCTTAATTTATCCTGATCACTACTTATCTTCATGAACAGGAATCAGCATTAGCTAGATAAATAATTAAAATGCCTGCCAAATCAATATTGGCAGAAACTGTAGTTTTCTTTGAAAACGTGGGCCACTTCACGCCCATTGGAGCTTTATTTTTTTTCATCCTAGAGCTTTACAGCACATTTGGAAGAATTGCAACTGGCATATGAAAGAAAACAGCACAAAGAAACTCCTATTTAATTCATTTAATTGCATAACAAATTAATCCTGTTTGTGATCTAAGCGGTATAAGCTATTAAGGCCATGACAGTACTGTGCTCCCCTGTATTTAAGGCTATGTCAAAATGACAAACACATTTCGAAGATTAATTTCCTCTCCCCTTGGGTACATGATGAAAGTGTTGCAATAAAATTTAAAACTTTAATCATTTTCAGCGCCTATTTAGCATGAATGGTGTTTTGTGGCTGCATTATAACAAGTCAAATTTCACGCCGTAGCATATTAAAAATTGAAATTGATGTTGCGCTGTGATCCAGCAGAGCTGGCTGAGGAACAGATAAAACTGGATGCCTAAAAACATAAAAATGCTCCTGACGTGGTGATTTGAGCTACCAGGTTTGTAACCTTGAATAGGTGGGAAAGTTCAGCTTTGTCCAGTAAGATGAGAGAGAAAACCAGACCAACATATTCTCCCTCCGCCAAAGAGATTCTCCCTCCGCCAAAGAGATTAGGCAGCACTGATCATGTCTACTTGAAGGCAACCAGGGGAGAGATCTGGACTCAGCGAACAAGAAATGAGGGCTGCCGGGGCTGAAAGCAACGTGTTCATCATCCACTGCACACCCTGACGTACAATGAGAACTAGTCCCTGAGGATGACCCAAGCATGAAACCCTGTTTATGTGCATGGCTCACTTTTGCAGGACACATTTTGGTCATAAGATAGTGCCTCAATGTCTGGGAAGGAAGGTCTGATTGACAAATGGTTGACAACTGGTTTGTTTGTTTTTATCCAGTGAGTTCTGCACTCATTCTCCCTCTCCCTCTCTCTCCTTTCACTCCTTACAAACAATTAATTAATGGCAAAAAAATTCCAGCAAATCAGCAGTAAGTGCTGATGTAACAAGATGGACAGGTCAAGGATGGTCAGGCATGATGATGCAAATCATAACAATGACCATTTTTAGTTTAACTGCACAGTGCTATTTTCATAGAAAAAGAGATGCTGGAGCTCACCATGAATTTCTCCCTCGTCGTCTTAGAATGGCAATGGCGCCCACCTGAGAGGTGCCAGAGCTGAGCTCCGGCTGAGAAAAAAAGCTCTAGGATCTTGAAAAAAGCCGAGACATCACCTTGCCAACAAAGGTCCGTATAGTTAAAGCTATGGTTTTCCCAGTAGTGATGTATGGAAGTGAGAACTGGACCATAAAGAAGACTGATTGCCAAAGAATCTATGCTTTTAAATTATGGTGCTGGAGGAGACAAGTCTCATGGACTGCAAGAAGATCACACCTATCCATTCTAAAGGAAATCAGCCCTGAGTGCTCTCTGGAAGGACAGATCCAATAATTTGGCCACCTCATGAGAAGAGAAGACTCCTTGGAAAGGACCCTGAAGTTGGGAAAGATTGAGGGTACAAGGAGAAGGGGACGACAGAGGACGAGATGGTTGGATAGTGTTCTCGAAGCTACCAGCATGAGTTTGACCAAACTGCGGGAGGCAGTGGAAGACAGGAGTGCCTGGCGTGCTCTGGTCCACGGGGTCACAAAGAGTCGGACACGACTAAACAACAACAACAACATAAGACTGCCCTCACCCTAAGTGCAAATGAGGACTAAACAAAACAGGAATAGTACCAGCTGAGCGGAGGTGATTCTCATGGGTGCCATGGCAGAGGAAAAAACGATTTAACCTTCCCCTCCCTGCATGCTGTGGTCCCAGTTGAAAAATGACTTCCTGCTCTTTTCTTGGTATTAAATCTTTCAGAAAATAAGAGACATGGTTGCTAATGATGTATTGAGGATCACACCTAGTTTGGTCTCTAAGAGGGCTGCAATAAGAGCCCTGTGCCTTTATATGGTAATTGGAATATTAACAGCATGATTTCCTAGCCATGTTCAGGCAGAGAACTGCCTACAAGCCTGGCTCAAAGGAAACCAGCTAAAGCTTCCATTATGTAGTGGTGAGACTGGGAAAGAGGGACTAAGGGTAATTGGCTTATAAATAATAATAATAATAAAAGGGTTAGGAACATTGTGGGAAATTAAAACAGTGGCCACAGGGAATATATATTCAAGGAGGTCCAGGGAAGGCAGTGGTGGGCTGTGCCTGGTCGTGGAGGTTTGCCAGAACTAAACTAAGCAACAATATTCAGTATTTTAAAAAGCCTTCAATTACATTTAGCTTTCACGGTAAACCCACCTCAGATGTGCAGGTAATCCTTCTAGGGTGGGGAGCTTCTTGTTGCAACTGATACACTAGGAAAAGGCAGAGGAAAAATGGATTTCATTTTTATGCTTAAGACTGCAAGGAGGTAAACACTTTAGCATTTCTGTTTGTTGGTATTAATGAAATAGGCATATTTGACAATCGGGGATCTGTCTATGCCAACGGCCAGTCGGTTCCTTTGTATGCCACATCAACTATGTTCGAAGTGGCATTCAATACATGGGAAACTAAAAGTATACAATATACCAACTACATGTCAGCAGTAGCTAAACAGCAACGTGGTAAGCTGGAGGCAGATTTTCATCCATGGAAGACTTTTGATCCAAGGGAGAGATTCTGCTGGCAAAGGGAGGGGCGAGGCAACCTTTGCCGATTTCCTCCTCCCACTCCAGCCACCTGTTATCGCCTCCCACCTCATTCTCCAAGTCTGGTTGCAATGATATTAGAGTTGATCCAGACAACAACATGATTGAGGAGGAGGGAGGCAGAAGTTAAAACCATGGCTTAGCTCTGTTATGCTGAAAACTGTTTCAGATATCCTGTCCTGGACACTATAGGTTAGCACCCAACAATTCTCTCTGGATTCTTAAGAAAAGGTAACCGAGCACATTGGAAACATTCAACAGAATTGCATATTTTGGTTGAACCATAAAGAAAAAAGGACAAAAGCTTCACTTTCCTTGCAAAAGGTTATTTTGCAGCAATTTATTATTGTTATTTGCAACGGGAGACAACACACATGCATTTCACGGTGACAAGTTGCTGGATGTATGGTTCTTGTGATTAACGATGTTTAATATAAGCGACACAATGAGTGCCAATTTTATCCTTTAATCATCAGCTTGAAGACAAAAAGCCTGCTTCGAGTCACTTTGTGTGTTAATGGTTTTATATTAAGTGACTGGCTTGGCATATGACAAGTGACTGATATAATAAGTTATGACTCGAAAGCTGCACTGTGGGACACTTAAAAGGCTCTGGAGCAGGCAAAGGTTCTGACAATAGTGATTATGCGGCAGCAGCTGTGGGGCAGGGGGCTCTTAAAGGTACTACGGTTCCTTCGAGGCTCTGAAGTCAAAGCCTGGGCACAAATGAAATGAAATGAAGGTTGACATTAATTTCAATACAGAACAGATTTAAATCATGGTGGGACACTGAACATGAAACGCTGATAATGACAGATAAGTCCTGTTGGTCCAGCTACTCAGTAGCAGGGACAGAAGCCCTAGAGTAAAAACACATTACAGATATTATATCACCACAAGAACCTCCTAATTCTCTCTCATATATATATATGAGAGAGATACTGAGAACTACCATATTTACTCGAGTCTAATGCACCATCAAATCTAATGCGCACCTCAATTTTCAGAACCTTGAAACCAAAAAAGGTATTCACTGGCAAATGTAAACACGCCATACTATCTAATGCACACTTTAATTTTCGCAACATTATTTGGCCCCAAAAATGCACATTAGATTCGAATATGTACAGTAATATGGTGCTATCTCTTCTTTCAACTTTGGGTCTTAAAGGAATACACAAACAAGCCCTAGGCACACAGAATTCTAGCTACAAATAAAGCCAACTTTCCTATCATAAGCCTGGGATTGTGAAAGGTGATTGTCCAATTCAGCATCTTTTCAGGATCTAGGTTTGTGATGGTTTTTGTCTTCCTCCGCACACTTTCTGATGTGCACACAAATTTATGTGTAGATTTAAAACGGAGAGCAAACAGTTTAACGAAGGTTCCCCCAACTTTTAAATCAGACACCTGGTCAGAAGCAGATTTGGGGATTTTTCTAAAGGGCTTTTTCATCCTCGGCAAGAGAGCAGATGCAAAGTGCAATATGAAATCCTCTCATTTCCAAAATGTTATAGATAGCAGCTAAATTTGGAGTATACAAATCTAGCCTCTTACGTTTTAAAAAAGAAAAAATATCCCCTGGTTCAACTGGTTTTAATAGAAGGAAACAGACCGACAAAATCTGTGACATCCATTGATCTTCTTGGTACAGTAAGGTTCAGAACCAGTATCCTAACAATATACTTTCATTCATAGAGTTTCATTCATAGAATTGTAGAGTTGGAAGGGACCCTGAGGATCATCTATTTCAAGCCCCTTGGTTTCAGATGCTGCAGAGAAGAGGGATTCTGAGTATACCATGTTTATAAATTTCAAGACTTACAATTTTCACCATTTAAAAAATATTAACAGTACCAGTACAGAATTGACTACTTACGATAAGATTTCCAAACCGGTGGCCTATATTCATCAGTATCTGAAAGAATAATGATACTCATTAGTACCCCAGTAGAAGATACTTGAGATATATATATATATTTTAATTGAGAGGTTTCAAATTAATAGCATTATTTAGTTCCATTCAACCCAGCATAGGCAACCTCTGGGCCGCAGATCTAATTAGACCTGCCAACCCTTCTCATTTTGGCCTGTGGTGCTGTTTTGGCCATGCCACATCACCAGCTGGTCAACAGAACCATGAAAACCCCATGCCAGTGTAATATAGAGAGCCAGTGTGGTGTGGAATAGAGAGCCAGTGTGGTGTAGTGGTTAAGAGCGGTAGATTCGTAATCTGGGGAACCGGGTTCGCTTCCCCGCTCCTCCACATGCAGCTGCTGGGTGACCTTGGGCTAGTCACACTTCTCTGAAGTCTCTCAGCCCCACTCACCTCACAGAGTGTTTGTTATGGGGGAGGAAGGGAAAGGAGATTGTTAGCTGCTTTGAGACATCTTCGGGTAGTGATAAAGCGGGATATCAAATCCAAACTCTTATCTTCTTCTTCTTCTTCATGCACAGCGCTTTGCAAGGGCTGGCAATTTACCAGTTGTCACAGTTTCCATGCACAACACTATGCAAAAAGGGTTACCTGACATCACTGTGACATCACAATGGCTCAGTCCAAGTGTCAAGCTTTTCCTATGGGGGTGGGTGGGAAAGATAAGGATCTGCCCCACCCCCCAGCCAGAGATCAGCTCCAATTCTATGGCTCTATGACTCCCCACCCTGACTCAGCCATTCCATTTTTCAAACTGATTATGCATAGACAGACTTTGGGGGGGGGTTCTTTTTGCCCAAATGTATTCAGTTTAAAGGGACCCCCAAATATAAGAGTTTAAAAAAACACCAATAAAACGAAAGAAGGAAGATACAATGAGGAAGGTACAACTATGACAACAGCTTGAAGCAAAATGTTCTTGTTCGATTGTTGGTTGCAAATTAACGAAATTTAAGACAAATTTAAGGTTTCATACCTATAAAGGAAGCACTGGTAACTTCATTTTAATCAAAGTAGAGATTGTATGTTTAAGACATTGCGTACAGTTGTTTCTCCTGATCAGGATGTGAGCATGCTCTGCTAGAGAACTCCCAAATGGCATCATTTATGGATGCCTGCAGCTATGGCTGAGCCCAGAGACTCTGGTTCGCCAGAAGTGGCTTAGTCATGCTGGCCACATGACCCGGAAGCTGTATGCCGGCTCCCTCGGCCAGTAAAGCGAGATGAGCGCCGCAACCCCAGAGTCAGCCACAACTGGCCCTAATGGTCAGGGGTCCCTTTACCTTTTAAAGTCACATGACCCATGACAGACACTCACCACTCCTTACTTTCAGAAAGATGGGATTTTGTTCAATTCTTAAAATGTATTTTGCAACTTTCCAGTTTATATTGTTTATATGATTTCAGTGTGCATTAGTGTTGTGTGCATGCACATTAAGACACCTTAAATCAGCTAGAAACATAGAAATGTAGAGTTGGAAGGGACCCTGAAAGTCATCTAGTCCAACCCCCTGCTATGCAGGACTCTCAGCTAAAGCATCAGTGGCATTAGCTCAGTTGGTAGAGCATGAGGTGCTTGATCTCAGGATTGTGGGTTCAAGTCTCACATTGGGTCAGAGATTCCTGTATTGCAGTGTTTCCCAAACTTGGGTCTCCAGCTGTTTTCGGACAACAGTTCCCACTGTCCCTGACTACTGGTCTTGCCAGCTAGGGACGATGGAAATTGTAGTCCAAAAACAGCTGGAGACCCAAGTTTGGGAAACACTAGTCTAGATGACCCTTGTGGTCCCTTCCAACTCTAGGATTCTGTGACAGGTGGTCATCCAACCTCTGCTTAAAAACCTCTACTTCATTAACCTCCAGTGAAGGATAGTCCACCACCTTCTAAGGGAGGGACTAAGTTGGATCAATGTTCTGGAAACCAAGCCTTATGAGGAACGGTTGTGGGAGCTGGGTATGTTTGACCTGAGTGGAGATAAGATAGCAATCTTCAAATATGTAAAGGGCTGTCACATGGAAGATGGAGCAAGCTTGTTTTCTCTTGCTTTGGAGGCTAGGACCAGAACCAATGGATTCAAATCACAATGAGATTCCAACTAAAAATCAGGAAGAACTTTCTAACAGTAAGAGTGGAATGGACTTCCACAAGAGTTGGTGAACTCTTATTCCTTGGAGGTTTTTAAGCAGAGGTTGAAGGGCCATCTGTCATGGATGCTTCGGTTGAGATTCCTGCAATGCATGGGGTTGGATAAGATAACCCTCAAAGTATCTTCTAATTCTACAAATTCTATGATTATATGAATTCAAATGATACCTGCTCCTGATCTGGCAGTGAGATTCTTCTGCTAGGTCAAGTGTCTTCTGTGGACAGGGGAAAAAACCCCTTCCATCTGCAGATGGTGAAGTCTGGATCTATCCCAATGCTTTTCAGTGGGGAACAGTTTGTACTAAGAGTCATCAAGTGAAGTACATTCACATGTGAACCGGCCTTAACTTGGTGAAACTCAAGCAATACTTTAATTAAACTTCTAGAGAAGGCTGCTTTGGCAGTGCTTGAATATTCCTACTTTACTAGCAACATATGCATGGAAATACATTTTACAAGTAAATTATTTAGGTGAGGAACCATGTGTTCAACTGTATAAACAGACAGCAAGACTGCAAATAGCTTTTGGCTGGGCTAGCAACACTACGGATACATCTTCATTACGAGAAATAAAGATGACTTAACGGAAAAGACTATTTTTCACCAGAGCCAGAACATCTTGATTAAATCTCAACCAAGAAGCAAGAAAACTTTGCATATAAGCTAATATTTATAATTCGGAGGCTCAAGGAGTGATTTATGCCATGCAGGTGTTCCAAAATGTTTTTGTATTAAAGTACTGCTCTCGTGTTTTTTGTGCAACCTCAAACATCCACACTGAAGAAAAAAAATACCAAAAGTTATCCTATAAACATATTACATCAGTGATAGCTAAGCAGAAGCGTTTTATAGTATTTTTCTGCGCCTTTTACAGGGTGCTGATATATTATTAACAGATGATTGAAGTTCCACTTCTTCGTTTTCTTTTAAAATGATAAACCTGATGTAATATTCCAAAGCATAGCGACAGCTGGGAGACCACAAGATTGGCACATGAGGCCTCTCTAATGCTGGGACTTTTCAAAAGCTAAATAATAATAATAATAATAATAATAATAATAATAATAAGTTTTATTTATACCCTGCCCTCCCCAGCCAAGGCTGGCTCAGGGCGGCTAACAAGCAATAATAAAAACAAGTTGAATGAATACAACTTAAAAACAAGATTAAAATACATTAAAATATTGAAATATTAAAATGCAGCCTCATCACAAGACGAGAAAGGAAAAAGAAAGAGGGGGAGGGAATCAAATTGGCTCTGAGCCAAAGGCCAGGTGGAACAACTCTGTCTTACAGGCCCTGCGGAAAGAAATCAGATCCTGCAGGGCCCTGGTCTCATGAGGCAGAGTGTTCCACCAGGCCGGAGCCAGTGTTGAAAAGGCCCTGGCTCTGGTTGAGGCTAATCTAACTTCCTTAGGGCCAGGGACCTCTAGGGTGTTGCTTTATATGGACCTTAAGGTCCTCTGTGGGGCATACCGGGAGAGGCGGTCCCGTAGGTACGAGGGTCCTAGGCCATGAAGGGCTTTAAAGGTCAAAAGCAGCACCTTAAATCTGACCCTGTACTCCACCGGGAGCCAGTGCAGCTTGAAAAGCACTGGGTGAATATGCTTCCATGGCAGAGACCCCGTGAGGAGCCTCGCTGCAGCATTCTGCACCCTCTGGAGTTTCTGGGACAGCTTCAAGGGCAGCCCCGCATAGAGCGAATTACAGTAGTCAAGCCTGGAGGTGACCGTCGCATGGATCACTGTGGTCAGGTGGGGGTGGGGAAGGTAAGGGAAAGGTAAATGATGGTCTGCAGCACCTACGTACCATTGCTGGCATGCTGACACTGAAGAAAAGCCCTACTGAGAGGTGTGAGCGTTAAGACAACAATGGAGATAGGGCCATTAGGAACACATGGAGAGGCAGTAGAGTTGCTAAACCGACAAGCACCTGACCAGGTGACCACTAGACCGAATTTATCCTGGTAATTTAATTTTAGCCTCCTGGACTGATTAATCGAAACAAGAGATAATGGAGAGGGTTGCATTTACATATGAACCAAAACAGAATTAAATGAAAGGCAGGAGGATTTCAGGAGCTAGGATGCTGTTCTTGGAGGCACACTGTGCATAAAGGCGAATTTGGGACAATCGTTTTCTGCTAAGGATAGCAAAACACTGGCACACAATATTAGCAGCATTTAGAAGACCTTAACTCAATCCATAGCCATTAGGGAGGTTGAACTATATGAAGGGAGTGCTTGGTATTGCAGCCAAATCAGGAAACAAAGGGCTTAATAATATTTTAACAAAATTTAAAGGTCATTTGGTGTTTTCTTCAATTGCACAGAATGGGCAGGGAAACAAAGCAAACTTTTCTCTTTATCTAGCACATAAAAAAGACAAATTAATTTCCACAAGTGACATGGGTTTGCGCAAAATTTGAGAGAGATGTCTTTTGAATAATTTTAAAACAAGGAAGTGTTGGAATGTTCTCTAAGGTTAACGTAAACCTTTGCCTCTTATCTGAATTATTTTGCTTTCCCCTTTAATCTCAGAAGCTGTTTTATGGTTTTGTTAATACAAAAAAAGAAAAATACTAATCTCTTTTCACTTAGGATTTTCTAATACATTAAGCACTAGAAATATTCATGCAGTGTTAACAATGGGTTTTAATACATGGCAGAAAAGAAATTAAATATTACGGTCTCAAGGAAGCCATAATTCAGGCCCCTGAAGGCATATACAATAATCTGTATTAGTACAATGGGAATAATTAAAAATAAAACATTATTTTGCAAAGAATTTTCTGCTGGAAGACACCCTGCCACTGATAACTGCAAAAGAAAATATATGCAGATTAGTAACTGTTTCCACTATACACCAACATGCAAAATCTTACAGAACCACATTTTTCAAGAGCAACATAGGTTGCATACTGTTAATATAGCCATTATCTTTTAATAATATAGATAACATCCCTAGATAATTTTATTTCTTTCAGTGTGCAAGTCGGTGAGGTACTATTTCATATTCTGGAAATCAAATTTGTAGTATGACTTTGTAGCAATGATTTCACACTAAGTCATCCAGTATCGTTATGTATCTTTTAAGAACTGCAAATATTCCTGTGTAATTTTATTTCTTATTTGGCTGTTAGATATAATAGACTAATAAACCTCTTTGACAGCTTACACCTTCCTTCCTTCTTTAATTATATTATATTGTTATATTATATCATTATAAATATAGTATCATATATTCTACATATCTATGTATCTATCTATATATCTATATATATAGGAAAGTTTTTCGTCCATCTGTTCTCTATCCATTTGGACACCTCTTGAGATATAGTCATCAAATTTAGCAAAATGGTTTCTGCAACAGAGGAGCAGGTCTTCAACCATGTTTGTTGGGGTACCATTGGATGCCATTTTGAATCAAGATGGCTGACTAAACTTCCCTAAACTGCCACTGACTGAGGCACCTCTGAATATATTGTAGATGTCATGCGCCTGTGGGAGGAATCCTGTCAAGAGGAAGACCTGATTGCTCCCGAAGAGGAGCAGACTGTGTCAGTGGGCAGCGAGAGAGAACAGAGGGATCCAGGGCCCTCAGGGGTCATGGCACCCCAACATCTTCTGCAAGGCACAAAACTGGAGGCAGAGGGTGAGCCACCATCCAGTCTGGAGCAGAGCCAGTGCCTAAAGCTGCAGAACCCAGTTGCCAGATTTTTTAAAAATAATAATAAACCAAAAACCTAGAAGCCAAGTCTGCCAAGTCTTAAATATATATACCTCCAATATAATACCATTCTGACAGAAAACTTTACTTATGAACATGATAAATCATGTAGGATCTCCATCTGTTCATTTACAATATTGCTTTTCTGTCCAGTTGTAAATCTCCTTCCCAAAATCGGCCTTTAGAATTCAACACAGCTACCTCTCTTCCCTTATTTATCAGCTTTATAAATTAAAGAATTATCCTGAAGGGAAATTAATATGTCATACTCCAGCGGCCGTCAACCTTCTGGGGTCTGCAGACATGCTTACAAACCACAGAAACTGCTCTGTGCATCACACATGCCAAGGCCAAACACACACACACTGCAACATGTTCTTATGGACAGCAAGAGAACACTCCTTTCAAGCCTTGTTTATCGGCAATGGGAGGGGGGGTGGGATCCTTCAGGAACCAGCAAAACTGTCTGTGGCCCCCTGCGGGCTCCACATTGGTGACCCCTGCTTTATTATTATAGAGGAATTGTGCCCAAATAAATGAATAATAGTGATGTGTTTGTGGGGTTGTTGCTTTGTTTTTGCTTTATTGTGTATTTTCTGTTCCCATTTTGTATTTTGATGTTGTGAACTGCCCTGTGATCTTCAGATGTCACACGGTATACAGACTTAATAAAGAAGAACAAGAGTAAATTCTACTGCGCTCCTTTAGCACCCTTCAAACTAGATCAGAGCTTTCCAAACTTTTCACATTGATGACACGCTTTTCAAACATGCATCATTTCGCAACACAGTAATTCGGTTTTATTAGCAAACAGGAAGTCACACTAACCCCTTTCCAGCGCAGGGAGCGTTTGCGCGACACACCTGCGCCCTGCAGCCAACACACTAACATGTTGTGACACATATATGGAACTAGAGGCTAGGAAAAGGAAAACCTGTGTACATCCTGTTTACCCTTATCCATCCCTCTCACTCTGCTCCCAAGGCAGCGTGAAGCAGAGCCTCACATTGCCTTTGGAGTAGGCCCACCTATTATACCAAAGGGAAGTAGGGAACAGAAGAAACAGATCTGCATCAAAATGGCATGTGCACAGGGGCAAATATAGAAATGAGTACTATACCGTATTTTTTGCTCTATAAGATGCACTTTTTACCTCCTGGAAAGTAAGGGGAAATGTGTGTGCGTCTTATGGAGCGAATGCAGGCTGCGCAGCTATCGCTGAAGCCAGAACAGCAGGAGGGATTGCTGCGCATCAATCCATCTTGCTGTTCTGGCTTCAGGGATAGCCGCGCGAAGCCTCTTCAACAACATTTGAGTCAGAATATTTTTTTTCTTCTTGTTTTCCTCCTCTAAAAACTAGGTGCGTCTTATGGTCGGGTGCTTCTTATAGAGCAAAAAATACGGCAATTTAAGCCAAAATACCTCCCCGCCCCTGTTTGTAAAGACATGCTCTGGCAGTTTGAATATGCAAGACCAAGGCGGTTTTTGCAACACGCTGTCGATGAAAGTGAGGGGCAGGTGGGGCTCATCAACCTGGGAAGGTGGCCCATCCAGGAGAAGGAAAACTCTGGTTCTGAACCTCTGCTGCTTCCATGGGTTATCTTCAGGAGAAGAAAAGGCTAAGGAGGAAACCCTACACAAATCCAGAGCCCCTAAAACAGTTGGATGACACCTTATACGCCTCCTTCCAGCAGCTGCTGCAGTCAAGCTGGTGTCAAAACGTATTGCTTTCCTTTTCTTCGGACCACATCAGCAGATCTAAGAGGGGGGTCTTGTCGTCTGGGCAGACCAGGACCACCATACACACTGGCCAGGCTTGCAGCCCGGAGAGGTCACCTAGGTGCTGCTAACACAGCAGTTTGGCTTCACCCCCGGAGAACTCCATTGCCTCTCGAGACAGACAGATGTCAGCAACATCTCACTATAGTGGGGAATACTGTGGCCAGTTAACTTGTACGTTGGGGGTTTGTCTTTAAAAAGCTCTACTGAATAGCTCCTCTTTACCAAATAATATCTTAAATACTTATACAGATACTTTACAGCAAATGAGGGACGCGGGTGGCGCTGTGGGTTAAACCAAAGAGCCTAGGACTTGCCGATCAGAAGGTTGGCAGTTCAAATCCCCGCGACGGGGTGAGCTCCCATCGCTCGGTCCCTGCTCCTGCCAACCTAGCAGTTCGAAAGCACGTCAAAGTGCAAGTAGATAAATAGGTACCAGGGAAGGTAAACGGCATTTCCGTGCGCTGCTCTGGTTCTCCAGAAGCGGCTTAGTCATGCTGGCCACATGACCCGGAAGCTGTACGCCACCTCCCTCGGCCAATAAAGCGAGATGAGCGCCCCAACCCCAGAGTCGGTCACGACTAGACCTAATTGGCAGGGGTCCCTTTACCTTTACCTAACAGCAAATGACCAGGGTCACCTCCTTTGCTGATGTTTACATTTAGCCCCCATTCTCATAATCTTGTGCATCTCATATAAACTTTTTTTTACTACTAAAAGTGACTTTTTAGAGCATAATAATTCATCTGTTTTGAATAAAGCATTTCTGGTGAAGATTCTTTAAGTTTAGAAGTTGGAAAGCGCCATCTTGTGGCAATTTGAATCTATAGCCATATTCATATTATGGTCTTCAACTAAATCACCATGGCTCAATTTGGATATAAAAGTAAACCTTCCAAGCATAAGGGGGGTTGAGCGTTAGGTATGCAAGCTATTTCTCCCTTCTGCTACAAGAGGGAGGAGTTTAAAAGACTCTTAATGTAGGTTTTGCAGCAAACTAGAATTTCAAACCATGGTTCAGGGTCTTGATTTGCAAAAAAGCATATTTTATTCACCCTTAACATTCTTTATTCACTTCTTTTTCTATCTTCTTATGTTGTCCTCTACACTGTAATTATTTTAATTTTGTTCTTTTAATGTTTCTAAATTTTCATAACAACCAGATTTGTATCATAGCATACAAACCTACAATAAACAAGCAACAGAAACCACTTACAAATAATCATAAAATGGCAATAATCAAACAGTCAATGAGTATAAGTTATTTAAAAATATGCCACAATAATATATACATTATTATGAAACTCACAAAAGGTAGAATGTAAAAATCAACAGATAAAATAAAACTATAGGATTATAAGGTAAGGTCCATGAATCAAACATCTTCTGTCAACCAATAAACCCCCTTCCTATTTTACTAAGAAAGAATAGGGGAGGCAATTAGGTATGCATATGATTCTTTAACTCAAACTAGTTGACCAAATATTGCTTGAATATTTTTATTTGAGTTATTGGCTGCTCTTTAGCAAACACATACGGAGTGGCTTACAATAAAACAGCAAAACAGTTAAAACAACGTCATAAATATATCAAAATAAAAGAAACACTGAAAAGAACAAGATATGTTTGCTATTTTATGCTACCTGTAAAAAAATGAAGTAGAAGCTGTAGCGAAACAAAACAATTTTGTTTAAAAAAAACTTATCTGAACTAGGTATTTTATGTAGTAGGTTAGCCTAAAAATGACCACCTAAGTGCTACCTTAGATGAACAACGATTTGAACCTGGGTCACAAGGGTCTCAGGCTGACAGCCTGCTCATTTAGAAGTGACTGACCCCTGTTGCCCTTTTATAAAGCCCTAAAGTTATAGCAGGTAGCCAGTAGGATAATTTTGTTCGGTCTGCTCCCTCTGACCACTGCAGGACTAGGAAGCAAGCTGTCCTCACTCTGGTCTCGTTAACAAATAGAACTACAATTAATCACTATAGGCAACCTGTAACCTACTGTAGTTGTGCAAGTGTCTAATTGAAAGACATTCTTGATTATTATTAGAGTCCTCCCTAACCCATATCCTATGCTTATTTGTTTCAATAGGTTTTCTTATTTTAAAAAACAAAACAATAAACAAAGTCTTTTAATAAAATGAATAGATGTAGATGACAGTTCAAGTTGTATCCTTAAACAAAAAATAAGGAAAGCTGTCCTCCAATTCTCACTGCTCCATGCATGGGCGTAGCCATGGGGGGGGAGAGGGGGCAGCCCCCCCTAAATCCTCAAAAAGTATTGAAAAGCATGAAAAATACTCAATTAACAGAGGTTCTGCCCCCCCTTAGCAGAAGCCTGCCCCCTAATATCCTTTGATTTTTAACAGTGATCTCCCCCCCAAAACCTCAACTTTTTGGGGGGGAGGTCCCTAACAACAACAACAACAACAACAACAAGAAGAAGAAGAAGAAGAAGAAGAAGAAGAAGAAGAAGAAGAAGAAGAAGAGATCAATAGTATAATCTCTGAAAGGTGCAGGTGGTTCTTCGTGCAACTCTTCCATCTTTTACTAGAGAGACAGTTTTGCTGTGCATAGTAACAAACCGGGCAGGTGAACCTATGGGTACTCAGCACATGCTCACTATCACCTTTCACACTGGCATCGTTTTGACATCCCATTTACTCTAATCCAACTTAATTGGAACCAAAATATTAAAATAGATATGAAATAATGATCAACTGACAAACAAAAACTTTTTAAAAATTCTTTAATGTGCTTCCAAGTAAGTGCCATTTTAGCAACCTTCCCCTGCACCACCAATTAAAACATGTTCACTTTATTTTAAAACGATTTTTTGCAAGCCATTAAAGCTAACGTATTTTTCCATCTATAAGACACCCCCATGTCATTAAAGCTAACGTATTTTTCCATCTATAAGACAGCCCCATGTAGAAGATACCCCCTATTTTGGGGGACTCGGATTTAAGAAAGTGTGGGGGGGAGATGTATCCATGTATAAGATACCCCCTAATTTTTGACATAATTTTTAAGGAAAAAACCCTAGTCTTATACACAGAAAAATACGGTATCCCGCTGAAATAAGTGCCACGCACAAAGTATGTAATTTGATTTGCAAACGTATCAGAAAAAGCCCCACCCTCTTTAAATAGCTGCTCATGTTAATTGTACTTCATCCTTTACCCAACCGCATGGTCACATCACGCCCTGTGGTGTGGACAGAATATAACAGGATGTGCACACATAAAAAGCACAGTATCCCCAGTAGTGTGGAAAGTCAATAGCAATTCTGCTTATATAGCAAAAAAGCAAAGCATGGACTGGGAGAGGAGAGGGATGGGGAGCCCATCTGGAAACAGCCTTGTAGACGTACCACACCAAGGTTAAAGTGGAAAGGACTTTATAGTCCCCAGAAGAATGGAGCCATTGTTCATGTTGCATCACTACTATTAGAGAGTGATGTATTAAGAGACCGGAGCTGATTTTTAGATATAGCCATTGTTCTCCAATATAATATTTATATAGGAAGGCAGAAGTCTATTCTCTCAGTCTAAATCTTCTGGACTGGTCCTTACTTTAAAATCTTCCACTTGATTCTCATTTCAGTGAAGCGTGTTCTGTTGCCATGGGCCATTGAAGCACAGGGGTATCTTACTTTCTCCAACGCCACACTGGGAACCAAGTCTTAAAGAGGCAGCCCCAGAACATGCGCTCATTAGCGCGGTCAAGTCTGAGTGCGCCGTGGCAGCTACTTCCTTAGCCTTCGAGTAATAAAGTATAGGACTGCAATTGTTTCAATAGCTGCCCCCCTCCCCTGGCTATGTTAGAAACAAGCAAGCCAATTTCAAATAATGGGATTATACAAGGTAGCCTTACTATGCGCCGCGTTCCCAAGGTCAAATGGAAAAGGAAGGCTCATTTAACGCAGCAAGCATGTTGGAACCTTCTGGTGTGATGGAATCCTAATGGCATTTTTTTTCTTTCAGGAATTCCCATTAAAAGCTTTATAAAAACTATCGCAAAATACCTCTCTGGAATTTATGGTTCGGCACACATGGGCTAGTTTGCCTACGGCATCTCCATATTTAAAGCAGACATCGCACAAGAACTTTATTACCCCCCCCCCCGCTTTTTTGTTTTTCAACGGCACACACAGCCCCCCCTCCCCTCCCTAATGCTGAGGCACCTGGTAGCTCCCCAAAGGCGACATGCCTCTCATGTGCTCAACACTGTCACAGTGTACTGCGCGGGGAGTGGCGAGTTTTAAGAGGCAAGGGGCCAGGTTTTTTAAATGCAGGAGAGCCCTGGGGCAAAAGGAGGACTGAACCTTTGGGAAGCAACAAAACCCCCCTGGGATGTATGGAAACTTCCTTCACGTAACAGTCCCCAGTGGGCCTTACACAACTCACACGGAGGCAGATGGCATTGGAAACCTTGATCCTTCAAGAATGTCATGTAAGAGAGGACCCAGGAAGCTGGCCTTAGACCAGGTAAGACTACAGGCCCATTGAGTAGAGTACCTGGGAAAGCAGCTCTTTGGGGTTTCAAAAGTTTACATTCTTTACCATCAACAATATGTTTAATTTATCCATCAACTTCCCATCCCACCCTCCATTATGTTTTATGCTTATCCTTTAATGCTGCATATTTTAACTGATAACACTCCATATACACATCCTAAATTATTAGCTTTAATGTCTTTCTACTGTTGCTCATACAGTCATACCTCGGGTTGAAGTAGCTTCAGGATAAGCACCATATTTTTCGCCCTATAGGATGCACCGTCCAATAAGGCGCACCTAGTTTTTTGGGGGGTAAATAAAGGGGGAAAAATTATTTTCCCCCCAGGCGTGGGGCTGGGGTGGGGGAAGCCCGAGCTTCCCCTGACTTCAGCCCCCAGAACAGGCAACTCTCTGCAAGCCGCGGGAGCCCAGCGCCGGGCTCCTGCGCCTTGCGGAGAGCCACGCGAAGTCTGGGCGCGCTGAGCTCAGCGCGCCCAGGCTTTGGCATGCAGGCAACTCTCTGCAAGCCGCAGGAGCCTGGGGCGGGCTCCCACGGCTTGCAGAGATCTGCGCGAAGCCTGGAGAGCTAGAGGGGTCGGTGCGCACCAACCCCTCTCGCTCTCCAGGCTTCAGCGAAAGCCTGCATTCGCCCCATAGGACGCACACACATTTCCCCTTCATTTTTGGAGGGGAAAAAGTGCGTCCTATGGGGCGAAAAATATGGTATTTTCAGGTTCCGCGCTGCAGCGACCCGGAAGTAATGGAGCGTGTTACTTCCGGGTTTTGCCGCTCGCACATGCGCAGATGGTCAAAATGACGTCACACACATGCGCAGAAAGGGCAAATCATGACACGTGTACATGCACGGACGTGGGTTGCGTTCACTTCTGGGTGTGAACAGGGCTCCTGAACGGATCCCGTTTGCATCCAGAGGTACCACTGTACTTCAAATCCTGCTCGCGATTTCATGCAATTATAGTAGTTCTTTAGATATTCTTCAAAAGGTTTCCAATCCTCAAAGAATGGTTCATCATTTTGATCTCTATTTTTTCTTTCTTTCTGCTAGCTTTGCCAGTTTTGCATTCTCCATCATTTCAATAAACTTTTATTAAATGGCTTCGTTGGCACCTCAAGCTCTCCAGGGTTTCAACTAGGAGTCTTTCCCAGCCTTACCCAGAGGTGCCAGTCATTGGGTCTGCGACTTCCTGTGTGCAAAGTATGAATTACATCATTAAGCTATGGCATTTCCCTGTTATCATGTTTCTGGTGTTTAGGGGTACACATGCAGCACCCCACACTTGATAAGGATCTAGTTCAGTTAAATCATACAGGGGTATTTTCTACTACAAAAAGCAGTACATTCACTGCAAGGCAAATGGTGTTCATTTCAAAAACAAAAATATAGCACTTGGCTCTTACACGGCCTTTAAAAATTACACACAGTGCAATATTCAGGAGATGCGTACCCATCAGATGCATTTGATGCAGGATACAAATGTTCTGCCTGCCCACAAGTCAAGGCTGCTGGCTGCTTTCTCCATTCACTGTAGATTCATTGGCCACAAGGTGGAGCAGCTGCACAACAAATTTCACTATTATGCTGAGAACCAGTAAAAATTATGCAATGATTTTTGGGAAGTTAATTTACTTTACTTGTTATTGGTTTCAAAAGGTTTGCAGGCAGGAGTGTATTTTGCAAGAAACAAACGCCTATTTCTCATTAGATAGGGTTTTGATTCAGCTTTATTTCTTGCTTACTGAAGATACAGGATTTTTAAGTTGGAACTCTGAAATAGAAGTATGTTTTTAACAAAGGTGTTTTGCTACAGAAGACTGTGCAGTTGTACCTTAGAAGTTGAACAAAATCCGTTCCAGAAGTCCATTCGACTTCCAAAGCTTTCAGAAACCAAAGTGCAGCTTCTGATTGGCTGCAGGAAGCTCCTGCACAAATCAGCTTCCTGCAGCCAATCAGAAGCCGCGGAAGCCCTGTTGGACATTCGGGTTCCAAAGAACGTTTGCAAATGTTCCAGGTTTGCAGCGTTCAGGAGCCAAGGTACGACTGTATTGCCCTATAACCGGCGTTTTCGGATGCTAATTCCACCACGTGCCAGTCCTCAGCCTATCTGCATCCTTCATTCACACCTGGAGGATGTCAGGACGCATGCTGGATGGAGCAGCTTCTGGCAGTCTGATTTCGTCCACTGCAGGGTGGAAGTGGTAATGGGACATGCACAAAGTAGGTGCATTTGAGTTTTGCTTTTATATTTTCCCAACCCCGCATAAAACCTGGTAGTTGAAAGTATTGTGGAGTGTGACAGACTCTACAAACAGGGTCCACATTGTGGACAGCCTTTTCTGTTGTATGCATTGCAGCCTGTCATACAATTAACTCTCCCCTCCATCGTTTCTGCAGCTCTGAACATACAGCTGCCGTGCTTAAGAGTTACAAGACACCTGTTTGCAACACTAAATCCCTGCATTTAAGGACATGACTTTTTTAAAAAGAGAGAGTCCCCCCAACCTTTCTATGGAGCTGCTAATGCAAATGGACTCAACCTATACATCTGCTTGCAATATCTAAAATGCTAATGGACTCAGCATTTAGCAGAACCTAGAGGCTAAATTTTAGGGGGAAAGTATTTGAAATGGGAAGACAGCCCCCTGGAGGCAAAATGCGACAGAGAACAGGAAGGAAGGAAGGGGAAGGGTTCATGATTCCCTCCCTGCTCTCAAGCACCTTCTCCAGAAGCAACTTTTTTGTCATCAAAAAGATCTGTTGGGCTACAGTTCCATACAGCTTGCCTCTCCAATTCCAACAAAGCCTTAGCCTGCATAGTTCACCCTAAGCCAGTGTTTCCCAACCTTTTTTGGGCAAAGGCACACTTGTTTCATGAAAAAAATCTCGAGGCACACCACCATTACAGCCCCGTGACATCAGCGCGCAGCGTCACGCCGGGAGGGACATGAATTGCTAGCAAATTACATAATCACCTCCTTAAGGGCTGGCTCATCTTCTCCGAAGGCAGAACCCCATTAATTAACAGCACAGACTCACACCATAGCCAAGACGAGGGGGGAAAACCTCAGTCATGCACAGTCATGCACATGTGGGGGCTAAATGAGGACGAAGACCAGGCAGAGAGCAGGGTTCAAATCACCCCACCAGGCCAGGACAATCCCTGGGTGCTCCCTTGGGCCACTCGCCTGACCCACCTCGCAGGGCTGTTGTTGCGAGGATAACACGGGGAGAACCACGCGCGCCCCCGGGAGCTCCTTGGAGGAGAAAGCGGGCGATGAATGCAATGCACGAAATATATGAGAGGCGACCACGTTTTGCAGGTGAGGGGCCCCCGCCAGCCTCCGCTTCCAACACCCGGTGCAACGACGCTGAAGTTTCCCCCCGGGCTCGGCTCGGGGAGCAGCGCTGCTCCCCCCCGGCTCCCCTTCGCCCTCCCGGCTCTCTCTGCCGCCCACTGGGGACCCCCCTCACCTGCCAAGTCCGTAGCGCCGGTGGAAGTTGCATGCATGCATGCAGGGCGCCGCGTTGCCATTGCATTGCACTGCACTCCATGCAACGCCTGCACGCATGCATTGCCTTGCACGCCCGCCAAGGGGTCTCCCCGCGGTCCGATGCGTCCCCTCCGGCGCGGATGCAGCATTGCAAAAATAAAAAACCCCCGACGCAGCCCTACCTGGGGGGCAGCCTCCGCCTCCGCCGCTCTGCCTCCGCGGGGATCCCCGGGCTCCATCCTGCCGCCCGATCTCCGCGGGGGCGCAGGCAGGCTGCGCGGGGTCTGCACAGAAGAGCCCCTGCCCGCCCGGCCGCCGCCGCTGCGCTCATTCCATGGCCGGGAGAAGAGCGCTTCAAACAAAACGCCCGGCCCGCCAGGCCACGCTGGGAAACGTAGTTCGCGCACCCCGCGCGGGCACGGAGCCCAAGGGCGAGGGGACTACGGATCCCGGCAGCCCCCGCGCCGGGGACGGAGGGGGAGAGGCCGGGTGCAGGGATGGAGGGATGGGTGGGCGAGCGAGTGAGTGAGTGGCAGCCGCCAAGCCTTGGCCGAGAGCCAGGAAGGGCCTCCCCAGAGGAGGAGGAGGAGGAGGGAGGCGCAGAGCAGGAGGGAGGGAACCCCAGGGGTCATCTAGTGACGGCGCCCCAATCGAAAATTTGACTCTTAAAAAAAAAAAAATCTTTCGAATTTTTTAATTTTTCCCGCGGCACACCAGGCAACATCTCGCGGCACACTAGTGTGCCACGGAACAGTGGTTGGGAAACACTGCCCTAAGCTATTTGTGTCATATTGCTCCCTTAAAAAGTAAAAAGAAAAAGCACCCATCAGGACCAATAAGATCCTAAACTGGTTACCAGATTCAATCTGAACTCTTCCCTGATTCCGAAACTGCTCTTTGCTTTGGGTGAACATTCCCAATCCTATCAATGCAAATAGCATTTCCCCACTCAGGGTTGCAACAGGTGACAAAATGGCTAAAGCCCCATTGTCTGATGGGAGCCTGAAATTTATCAGCAACCTCCTCTACAGCCAGTTGCATTTACATTTTTTAAAACCCTGCACATTAAATGCCACACTTAACGCCACATTTAATTTGCTCCTGCATTAAATAAAAGGAATTCACCAAGGGAGCAAAAGGGGCATTTCTGGAATATCTCAAGTCGTTCAGCCCAATGTGCAGTTTTCGTCTTCCTTTGCCACTTTAAGGCTGAATCTCTTGTGGGTTAGAATTGTGGTTACACAGAAACATTCTGGCCCAGAGAAGCAAACAGAGACTCTTCCTTTGCAAATCACAAAAGCCATTTGTGATTGAAGGATGTGGCTTCTTTAGCAAGCCGTGACCACAGCAGCTTGATTCACAGGAGGCTCTCTGGTTGTGAAAGCTGACATAGTGTCTGCGGGCAATAGGTTAACGCAAAATGATGAGCACCCAATGCTTCAGTTTACTCTTCCAAGGGAGAATGGATGAAGTAGCCAGAGTAAGGGCCAAAGATGACCTGTCTCTTTAAATGTGGGTCTGGCAATAATATCATGCACAAAAATGGGAAACGTGGGGTCTACACTACCAGTCATCCAACACAGGATATTCTTCTACCAGCAGGCTTGATTCTAGTGTCAGACCCCTGGTAAGGGAAGGTGACTTCTGGGGACAGATTGCAGAGAAAACTGTAGGCAATGAGAGATTAGCATGTGCTCCAATATTCTTAGCACTGTCTTATCCTGACCTCAGCAACTGTGTTTACTTCTTTTCCCAAGGCACCAAATTGATCAAGCAAGTACTGAAATTTGTCATCATCAGGTATGAACCTCAGCCTCAGGATACTCAAATTATTTTATCTGCTGAAACCAATTTACCAGCTAACAGGTCCATTTTGTTTCCTGAGTTTCCAAGCAGGCTTCCTCTTCAATTTTAGTCAAGAGAATGCACTGCCAGCAAAAAGAATAAGATCCTCTCAAGGTTACTGTCTTTATTTGCTTCATTAGATTTTTCAAATTAGATAAAGAGTTTCACTGCACCAGGTGAAGAGAGCCATTTGATTCCCAAGGCCAGAAACACTTTTCAAATGGCACAGACCTTACGGCCCCCTGGGGCAAGAGGCTGGAGCTGGGTGGGGTGAGGGCAGAGAAAAGAGGAAGATTTCTTGCTTTGCCTGCAATGCACTCATATTTTTGTTCATTTTTATTGCTAAAAAAAAGTCAAAATATTCAGCTATTGAGCACACACAGGTTTTAATTGCATAGCTGCATACATTGACTTGCTGGTGATGGGTTCACAAGACCACTGGCAGAGGAAGAGGGGTGCGGGGGGAGCGCACCGCCCCCGGCGGGGTGAAATTCTTTAAAGTTGTAATAGCAATACTCCACAGCTAAAGTTTACATGTTAAAATAAAAAATCCAAGAGAGAAATATATGCACTGTGTTCAAAACTTGCACATACTTGTAAAAAAAAAAATCATGTGCTATATAACGGAAGGCTTTACTAAGAGCTGGCACCAATTTTATTGTGTAGTGGCTACTTGGAAAGAAGTGCATTTGTGCAACAAAATAAAGCCGGGTACTTATTAGGGATCAGAGTGGTTGCTAAGAGTACAGAAGTTGGACGCGTCTGTACTCTTCCTAACTTCCTAGCATTTTGATAAAAGATGTAAGAAAGCATTTGTGCCTTCTTTTTGTACTATCGCCATAGAGTTTGTAGGCTTTTGAACACAACAAAACCCACAGTTTGCAGTGGATAATAACGGGATAAAGTGTGCACACTATGCGTATAACACCCCGTCATACAACTTGTCTGATTATTCTAAAATAATGACTGGCGTTTTGTTGCTTTTTGTTGACCTTTCCTAGCATCAGCTGAAAGGGATATAGCACCAGCAAATTACCAGAATAAAGCATACAATTTTACTGTTCGTTTAAATGAGAAATCACGGTACACATTATCGTTTACTTGGCTCCCGTATACTCCTACAACTGGTGACTGAAGCCATGTACACATGAAGGTAAGCACGATCTATATCTATCCTGTAGTTCCTTGAAAAATACTGTTTGTGGATGCATTTTCAGTCAAAACAGCTTCTACCCGACTTGAAAAACTAGGCTGTATTCACTCCACTGTTGAGCTGGGGTTTGTATGCTTCAGAGAGCCATTGTACATGGACAGACAGCAGCTTCATGAATCGGAGTCGGGATATGTTGCAGGCATGCAAAAACAAAACAGGTAATATGCACTGGGTAAAGGCATTCCTGCCCCTCTCAGGTACAAATGTAACCTGAAATGCAGCAGAAGGGAATTGCCTTTCTGCATTTTTAACTGCTAATGCCTACATAGCTTGGGATGCTAAAGTCTGATGGTAGCAGCATAATGGACTGTTCCACCTAAGACTACAGATGCAGAATCACAATTTTTTAAATGTTCTTTTGCTCCCCTATGGAAAAAAAGGGCATGGAGGATGTTCCTGTCCTTGCAAGTTACAGGAAAGCAATTGTGCTGGGCAACGGCCTCTTTGATTTACTAGTTAGGGGTGGGGGCTTCTTGACATGGAGAAACCTTCAGAAATGGTATCCTCCACCTGCAGCTTGAAATGGTGCAGTTCGCTATACCATTTTACGGTTTCATAACCTAAATGTGCAATAATCCAATTAACATATTAGTCTGGCCTGCCTACAAACGCAACACATTCCTGAGAAGGGAAGGTGGATTATACTATTGTAGACAGGCAGAAACATGTCTGAAAGCTCCCTTGCATTAAAAAAAAATCCTGCAAAAAGAAAACAAGCGTAAGAAGGACAATGGTTCCACTTTGTCAGCGTTGTTTTTAAATGCAAGGGAACATTTTAAAAACGTGATGCTCCGCTTGGAAATCGAAGCATTCTTTTTTAAAACAACAACAGGAAGAAACGGGTCTTTCCTAACACAGAAGGGATGAAAATAAAGATAGCTGATCATTAACTCTGTATCTGACCTTTCTCTTTCTGTTTTTTTGTAGCCATAAAAACCTCCCACCCTGCAATGAGCAATAAAGCACACCTATCAAATTTGTGTCAGAGAGGACGATCAGCTTCTGCTGGAGTCAGAAATGAAGGTGCATAGCAGTGGCTTGCAAGTGTGTGGAGCCCAGAGGTACCAACAGATATGGATGGGTGTTTTCTCTTTAAAAAAAGAAAATCGTGTTATGAACCATTCCAATGTTTTACAGCAGGGGAATGCATGAACCTTCTCCAATTGCTGAACTCCCAACTCTCATCCCAGTTCAACAACACGTGAGGGGCCAAGGGCTGCGGGTACCAGGAAAGGTCTCAAGCAAACATCTTTTCTGCACACTGCTGCATAGGCAACTGACAACCAGTGTAGCCAGAAAAGGAAGGGTGTTATATGCCCCGATCATCTAGAAAGATACTGGGAGGTAGCATTCTGTACCACCTGAAGCTTCCAAATCTTCTTTAAAGATAGCCCTGCATGTAGAGTGTATTATAGTAGTCATGTCTAGATGTAACCAGGGCATGAATCATTGTATATTATACACCCTTAGGCGCCAGGCAAAAACGTTCCTCTTTAACCAGGCGTTTGGCTGACTGACAACCAATACCCTTTTTAAATGTCTTGGTGGGTGGGAGTTACTGGATTGTTTCTGTTTCTAATTTTGAGTTTTTACATTGTGATTTTATGTTGTAACTGCCCTGAGACCTGCAAGTATAGGGCAGTATATAATAAAATAATAATAATAATAATAATAATAATAATAATAATAATAATAATAGAAATGTTCACTTTCTATAGATAGGGATGCAGCTGGAAAATCACCCAAAGCTGAGAAAAAGCTCTATTTTTTAAGAATATTAAACATTACTACTGCTGAGAAAAGCACGACAGTCATACCTCATGTTACATTTGCTTCATGATACACTTTTTCAGGTTGCGTCCCACGGTGACCTGGAAGTACCGGAAAGGGTTACTTCCGGGTTTCGCCGCTCGCGCATATGCGCAAAATGATGTCACGCATCATTGATGTCTCTTGAAAAACATTTTACTTAAGGTAGATAAGGACAAGATAAAATTATATATTTGAATATAAGCATAGATTGGAAATGGCTGTGTATAGTGAATACTTCTCTACTTTTTAAAATTTTTACTTTTGATTTTATTTTCTCTATGTTCTTTTTTTCCAGATATCTTACTTTTCATTTCACTTCTCTATTGTGAATAGCATTTTACAGAGGTATAAATAACCTCTGAATGAAAAGAGACAAAATATTTTCTAATTTTTTGGTTACATGTATTTTCTTTTTCTTTTGTATTTCCTTTTGTTGTAAATATGTATGGTTTTCTAATTTGTACTTAATAAAGTTTTTAAAAAATGATGTCATGCGCATACACAGAAACGGCGAATCGCAACCCGCGCGTGCGCAGACGCGGGTTGCGTTCTTTTCATGTTGCAAACGGGCCTCGGGAACGGATCCCGTTCGCAACCAGAGGTACCACTGTAGCTTGTTTCTCCCCACCACAGCCAATTTTGTGGCCCTCTTTAGATGCAGATAATCCTGTGGAGGAGGAGAGAGGGACTATATATGTTTGCCCTGTGCTGGCCTCACATCAAAGCTCTCCATGTGTTGTGTTTAGTAGAGCAAGTCTATTGAATGTGGCTAGGCTGTCCCCATTGAGCACTCAGGGCTCAAGCTCACGGGGAAAATCTACATGCATCCAGCAGGCTGCCCTGCTGCAAAAATGCCTCCAACACAGGGACAGCCTTGCGGAGGGGCCTGTACAGAATGAACCTGCACTGTCCCTCCTCCCACCCATGATTTGGTTATGAATGACTAAAGAGAAACTCTTCTGATCATGTGCTGCTAACTCGTAGATCAGGCATGTCCAACAGGTAGATCATGATCTACCAGTAGATCACTGGACGTCTGCGGTGGTTCACTGGTAGATCATTGGCTCTCCACAAAGAAGCTGAACAACTGTGGCTCCCCTAAAAAAAAGCTCAACGTTTACATTTTACCTCCTCCCTGAAAAAACTCAACAACTTTGACCCGAACCCCCCCCCCCATGGGCCTTTCTCCTTCCTAAGAGAAACTCAACAACTTTGACCGGAACCCCCAAAAAGGGGGTCGACCACTGCCAGTTTTTAACTCTGTGAGTAGATCGCAGTCTCTTGGGAGTTGGCCACCCCTGTCGTAGATCTTGCACAATAGTTTCTTCAAGGGACAATAGTGTCTCTTTGGCAATGCTTCTGTTCATTTGTTTGGTACTCATCACAGGACTGATGCAGAACACAGCTGGTGTTTAGCAATAGAATAATACATTAAAAGGGCACTAAATGCAAGGACCATCTATCATCTATCTATCCATGGAGAGACATAGGGAGAAAGAAGCAACATCTGCTAACCACACAAATAATTTTACCAACTACTCAGAAATATGTTTTAAAAGTAACAATAGAGCATCCAAGAGAAGCAACACATCAATAAGAGGTTTGTAGGTTTGTTTGTAGGTTTGTTCTTTGACGTCTGGAGAATGTAGAATTGTACATCATCATCATCATTATACAATGACTACCAGGATTTTATAAGAGTTGCTGCAAGTGACTGGGCTTTTTGAGTGTGTCTGTGATTTGCTCATTAAGGTTAAATCCCCAAAGTTGGTAATTCACAAAACTACGATCCAGGTTTGAAACAGTGTTTTACACACCTGCAAAGCTTAGGTGTTTCACAGCCTTTTATATTGGCTGTCTTCTGGTTTCTGCAGAGCTGCAGAGACTATGAACTGATCTTGATATTTTCATTGTGCTGGTGACCTCAGCTGCTGCTGCCACTTCACCTGCGCTCCTGGGTTGAGAAGAGGCAGCAAGTATCAGGAGAATGGAGAGGGGAAGAAAGAAAAATGATGGGCAACTGGTCTCTCACTAGCTATGCAAGGCTTTCATAAGATTTCTTCAGCCACAAGTAATCTCATTTTAGTCATTAATCAGCAGAGATGGAGGATCAATGAAAGACCTAAGGGAGAACTACAATGTGAGTAATTTGGCTGGATAGTTTTCCATTACAGGTAGACTTGGGTAACCTATAGTATAATTTCATAAGTTCTGTACATATCAAGAAATAGCTCTGTAGATAAATAAATTAGGAATCCACCAAGTCTCCCCTGAATAACTTTCACAAAATATAAAGAGCGCACTAAATAGTAGGGATAAAAATGCAGCAACTATAATAACATGAGGAGAAAAGCCTGAGAAAGCAATGCTGAGTCTTAACAAACTTTGCATTACCAGAAGTGTCAGACACTCAGCAAAAATCTGATTCTAAATATGAGAAGTAAACACCATCTCTATAAGATTATGTGGAAACACATTATGCATAAATTCTAATTATGCAAAATTAGTCAGTAGAAAGCACTTCTCAAGTTAAGTAGCAGCTATGAGTTATTTATGTAATGAAATTTGCTTCCACAAATGATATGTTAATATCGAGATTATATTTTGCTTCCTTCACTGTAGCAAAGTCATTTTTAATTATTACGTTAGGAATGTGCATAATTAAGTTTAATAATCAGTTTAAATATATTAATATGCCAGCATATAAAACTCTGCCATTTTATTGCTTTATTTACCAGAAACGGTTCCTACAGCTAAAATCAAATATCAACTGAAAGTTGTTTTTTTAAAAAAAGGACATTTCATTTCTTGGATGTATAGCCTCTCTTGAAATTGTTCAGCAGATTCTATGAAGATGCTCACAGCTTTTGCTGTCCAATATATATATATATATTATATCTGTTTAGGAGGAAATGCAAATATGTTATGTTCTGTACAAACAACAACAACCACCCAGTCCCTTTTGGTGAGAACTTCTTTCTCCGATGCCACAGAGAAGCTAAAAAATAAATCACAAATCCATATAGAGCAATATCCTTATTAGACCGCCCAAAAGTACAGATTTTGGATTTCTTTTTAATGTTTCCATGCCTTTAGAGAGATAGATACTCATATATAGATATAGATATAGATATAGATATGAGAGTGCCTTGCAAACCAGAGGGATGACAGGGGTGGGGAAGCGATTTCAACACTTCTTTTGGGGGACCCCCACTTACCATTGTTTCAAATGCAAACTCTACAGCAAAAGCTAGTTATTGCATGAACACACAGATGGTGGTGGGTTTTTTGTGTGTATGTTTGTGTGTGTTTTTAAAGAGATTATCTGGAAAGTCTGGAACTTAATACTCCGAGATGCCAATCAACTCCAACCCCCCGAAATTGGCAGGGGGGCCAAGCACACGCCCATAAGATGTGCCTCGAGCGGAGACAATGGGAGAAAGAGAGAAGCCTTGTTTTTTCTAGCCAGGAATTAAGTGAATAAGGAATACTAGAGGCAGAGAGAGAGAGAGACTGAGAGAGGAGGAGGGGGGAAACCAGGGGGCTCACACCTCTTAAATCCTGCAACGCAAACTCCCTATTGCATGCTGTCTAACTGACAAGGGGGTGGGGTGGAGAGGAGCTGGATGGCGAACGAGAGATCCTACTCACCAAACAAGGTAAGAGCCATTGCGAAGGTGCCGCAAGTCGCAGGATCACGTCGGGGCTGCTCAGGAGGGCTGGGCTGGACATTGGGCTCTGCAAGCTCTCCCGTCCGCGGCGGCGCGCGCAAAAGGCAGGCGGTGTGGGGGGACACACACACAAACACACAAAGAGCGGCGAGGCTGCAATAAAAAGTTATTGCATTGTTGCCCAAGGAGCTACTTGCCCCAGAGAGGAATGCATTTTTCTCTCAACCCTGGAGAGGAATGGCTGGTGAGAGTTGGGCGTGGGGCGGCCAACTTAAGGAAGCCCCGCCGAGGAAAATGACTCTTGCTCCTTTTGCAGAAGGAAGCGCGCGCCGCCCGCTTTGGCCACCTCAGGCTGCAGCCCTTCAGGCTCCGGGAGCCATCTTGTTTCGCCACATGACCAGCTCCTTCCCCTCCCTCCTGACTCCTCCGCGGCGTTGCCGAGCCCGGCGTGAGTTCCCATGGCAACGGGAGGTTCACGCGCCGCCACCTCCCGTCCCATGGGCCCCTCCATCTCCACCCCCCCCCACCAGAGAGGCAAGGCCTTGACAAGACGGGGCATGGGAGGAAGGGGTCAGAGCAGCAGCAAGCCTCTAGAAATGAGGGTGGAGGTGCTCTGAGAAAGGGCTGTGGAGGAAGGGGGGGGCTGACCCTTCTCCAAATAAATACGCAGGCACCCCCCGTCTCAAAAAGCGCATCCTGGAAAAGGGCGCGCGCGGGTTTCCTTGTTTCTGAGCGCAGGTGAGAATTCTGAGGTCACCTGCGGCTGTGGACCATTCCTCAAGGATGCTTTGCAAGGGCTACTGAAAAAAGGATGCTTCAGTCAGGGGCGTAGGCAGAGGGGGCAGCTGCACCCCCATCCAAAAGAATCAAGTAAATAAGTAAAAATACTTGGCTAACCAAGGTTCTTCACCCCCCCCCAAAAAAAAGGAATCTGGGCTACACCCATGGCCTCAGCACTGCTGCTAAAAACAAACAGCTCTACATTATTATCATTTAATAAATTTGTACGCCGCTCTTCATCCGAAGATCCTAAGGCATTCTGCAACAGGAAAAAATGAAAAACAAGAATACAAAATACATAATCAAACAAAAACAAATCGATTGCCCCACCTCATCCCATATTTAAAGAAACCATGGAATGTTAATCAGCCAAAAGGCAGGGGCGAAACTAGGCTTTATTTTACCCAGGTCAAAGACCCAGTTTAACACCCACCCACAAACATCTGCATATGCAGGCTGGGAACCTCAATGGCACCTGAAATATACTTGGAATCGAGAGTGGATTTCATGCTCTTTACTCAGCTCATAGTGGTGAGGAGGAATGAGAGTTTCCCCAAAATATCTGCTTTATATACATTATTTACACAATAGGCTGCACTTCATTGGCTAATTCAGGGATTCTCCTGTAGGCCAATCAGGTTGTGGATTCACTTCCACCTGGAGCTGGATTGGGTGGCTCCTGCGGACCAATCATACTGCTGCATTGTTCTAGGACCAATCAGATTGCTGCATTCTGAATCCTATTGTTCAAGGACCAATCAGACTGCTGCATTTTGGATCCTATTGTTCTAGGACCAATCAGACTGCTGCATTTTGGATCCTATTCAACTCAGTACATAACAGCACCCTTCTGGAGGCTTCACCCGGGGCACAAAAAAACAACAACCCAGCTAGCTTCCCTGTAGCTATGGCGCTGCCAAAGGCCTGGTTGAACGTTTGTTGTTGTTGTTGTTGAGTTGTTTAGTCGTGACCCCATGGACCAGAGCACGCCAGGCACTCCTGTCTTCCACTGCCTCCTGCAGTTTGGTCAAACTCATGCTGGTAGCTTCGAGAACACTGTCCAACCATCTCGTCCTCTGTCGTCCCCTTCTCCTTGTGCCCTCCATCTTTCCCAACATCAGGGTTTTTTCCAGGGAGTCTTCTCTTCTCATGAGGTGGCCAAAGTACTGGAGCCTCAGCTTCATGATCTGTCCTTCCAGTGAGGACTTAGGGCTGATTTCCTTCGGAATGGATAGGTTTGATCTTCTTGCAGTCCATGGAACTCTCAAGAGTCTCCTCCAGCACCATGATTCAAAAGCGTTGCCTGCTGTCAAAAGATATGTAGTGAAGGCAGCAGGTAAGTATTCTGCAAATGGGGAGCCACTGCAGAAAAGGCCTGTTCTCAAGTTGCCGCTCTCCAGGCGGCACATGAAGAAGATGATGATTGCAGAGTTTAGGGTTGCCATATTTCAAAAAGTAAAAACCAGAACACCCCAAAAGATTGTTGAGCTTTTTAAAGGAAAACCTCAAATGTGATCTTTTTTTAAAAAAGGAAAACCAAAAAGCACCACCTTTCGGAAATTCCCCTCGGTCGTATGGCAGCCCTAGTCTACGTAGGAGGTAGGGAGAGGACAGGTGATCCTTTAGATATTGCAGTCCTGAGCTTTATAGGTCAGAACCCACACTTTGATTTGGGCCCAGAAACTAATTGCCAGCCAGGGTAAGGATTGGTGCAATATGCTCAAACCATCTTGCCCCGGTGAGCAGCCTGACCACCAAATTCTGAACAGGCTGAAGTTTCTGAACGTTATTAGGGTGAACTCTTTGGGGCTTTGAATTTTTGACCTGGCAGCTCTTGGGGGGAAAACGCACACGGAATTCCTGATCTTTGACATGCATATGGGGAATCTTGCCTTCTTTCGAAATGGTGCAATCAAGCTGCCCTGCCGACAGTTGTGCAGAATATTCTTATGTGTTTACGAAGAAGAGGTCGGAATAGGCCAATATATATGTGGACTGTCCCTGGATCAAGTGACTTTTCTTCTTTAAGTTCTCAAAAGTCTTAACCTAGTTCAAGGTTGTCATCTGAACTAGCCAGATGTTTAACTGATAACCAATCACAGTTAGTCCATCATTTGAAAGACAATACTTTTGAGCCATCTGGGCCAGAAATGGCAACTAGACGTTCTGTTTTGGCGACTGTAACATGGTTTAGGGAACCATTTAGCGCCTGGATTATATACCTGAGTTACTAACACTGTGTAACCCGGGTCAGATGAAAGTTATAGTCCAACAACCCCTGAAGGGCCAAAGGTTCCTCATCTGTGGTGTAAACAGTTTGGCACTAAACTGGAGGAGAACTTTGCTAATTCTTTCCTTGGTGTCATACCAATGGAGGTCAGTCTGGGTGGAGATACTCTAGGAAGGGAAATGAGAAGTGTAGAAAGAGCACTGTAGACCCCAGAAGAGTCATTTGTGCATTTCCTGTAGAGTACTGTCCGAAACTGGTTGATCTTGTTGTTGCACATTCCAGACTTGGAAATGAGTTTTGCATACGTTTATGCCATAGTTATATCTTTAATGGGATCTCCTTAGAGAAACCTGATTAGTCATTACAGGCATACCTCATTTTATTGCACTTCACAGACATTGTTCCTTGCGAGGATGTGGGTGCAGCTGCAGGCAACCCCACTGCTTCCAGGGGGGGAAAAGCCCCTGGCTGCCACTGTCCTTCTTCTGGCCAAAGGAGTGGAGCTGGCTAGGGTTGGAGCCAAGTTTCCCCCCTGTCACTCCTGCAGCCAAGGGGCCCTGGCTTAATAGACTACAGTATAGTGTAAACATAACTTTTATATACACTGGGAAACAATTGTGTGTGTGTGACTTGCTTTATTGCGATATTTGCTTTATTGCAGTGGTTTGGAACCGAACCCACAATATCTCTGGGGTACGCCTGCACTTTATCAGCTGCTGGGGGTGGGAAAGGAGAGTGGTTGAAACTGCTGAAAAGAAACCACTGCTTTTGCCCTAATTTACTTTTCCTCTTCAGCTGTGTCCCAAACGCTTCCCTAAATCACAGCAAGCATAATCGGCACCCTGAAGGCTATGTTCATAAATTCCTCTGAAAACCAGAAACATGCACACAGAAATGTCAAGAGATTGTCAAGCTTTTCTACAATTCCGTTACATAGTATTGTGTCATTCAGACGAGGACTTCAGCTGGCCTATCTAGGTTTTAATGCCCAGATGCGCGCACTCTCTCTCTCTAACATGTGACTAAATTTGCAAGAAGTCTCTGTGGTTTTTAAGCAAATATAGCTGTCCTGAAATTGTAAGCTACCTTAGGTTGGCTCTGCTGCACCACAGGCAGATGTGACTGTCCCCTACACAATGATACAGTCAAAATAAAAAAATTCCTTCCAGTAGCACCTTAAAGACCAACTAAGTTAGTTCTTGGTATGAGCTTTCGTGTGCATGCACACTTCTTCAGATACACTGAAACAGAAGTTGCCAGATCCTTCTATATAGTGAGAAGGTGGGGAGGGGTATTACTCAGAAGGGTGGTGGGAATGGGAGATTGGCAGATAGCTGAGATGAGCCTGTTGACGACTCTTAACGACTGCAATAGGTCTTACAGGAAAAGGCTAGGGGTGAGAAGGTGAAAAATGGCTTAGTCATGTATAATGAGATAAGAATCCAATGTCTTTGTTCAGACCAGGTCTCTCCATGGTTTTAAGTTTGACAATGATACAGGTGTGGCTCCCAACAGGGGACAAAGGCAATTGCACACCCTCCAAAATTTCTCCGATGAAAATAGGGACTTCCTATTCAACAACAACAACAACAACTTTATTATTTATATCCTACGCACCTGACTGGGTTGCCCCAGCCAGTTTGGGGGCTTCCAACATATATAAAAACATAATAAAACATTAAACGTTACAAAACTTACCTATATAGGGCTGCCTTCAAATGTCTTCTAAAGGTTGTATAGTTACTTATCTCCTTGGCTCGGGGGGGGGGGTTGTCACACAACTCCATACCTTCCAACATTTCTCTGATGAAAATAGGGACATCCTAAGGAAAAGCAGGACATTCCAGGATCAAATCTAAAACCGTGACAGCTTCTGTAAATCCAGGACTGTCCCTGGGAAATAATGACACTTGGAGGGTCTGCAATTGCCCCTTCCCCCTACAAGCAGTGATTTGAGAAAAAGCATACCCCCAGGAAGAAGATATGAAAGACATACGTATTGGAACAATCAAGATTCTTACAGCAAGGATCAGGGCCTGAACAGAACATTCCCCCACTCCCCTCTGTTACTACACATTGCTTAAATCACCTTTTTTTGCCATTTTCATTGTCTTAGATTCTATGTTCTGAACATTTACTAAGAATTAGTTGTAATAAAGTACTTGATATGCTTAACTCTGTGTAATAGTTTATACTTTGATTGTTATACTGAGTAATATAATATCCAAGGGGTACTGTCATTTTGACTCAAGAAAATCACAATTTTGTAGTTCAAATCGGGAAAAATAAATACAGTAAATGGACAAAAGTACTGTACAAAGAACATGCATTACTTCATATTACACAGCTGACAACTCACAGTAACTTCTACGTTGGCCTGAGATTTCATCAGTAAAACACTATACATCCACATTTCACACTGCTTCACACATGAAACGCTCGCTTCCGTCTGAGACTCAGGAAACACCAGGAAAGGAAAGGAAGCAACGGAACTGATGATTCACTGTGCTAGAGAAGAAACTAACATTTGTAAATTTTTTTAGTTTCTTCTCCTGTTAGATTCACAAAATGTTTAGGGGTATGTGTACCCCTGTGTCCCCACAGAAAAAAATCACTGGTAGTATTCAAACTAATTATATGTTCTACATATATCAAATCAGGATTGGGCCCGGAGTTACTTGCTCCAATACAGTGATTGTCTCAAGTGCTTGGGCAGGGTGTTGTATATTCAAAATAGCTGTTTTGTTGAGATGACCCTCTGTGAAAGTCTCAGAAAACATCTTAGATACTCAGAAAGTAACAGATGAGTCACCTTCAGTACACAGAAACGCAGCACCCCACTTCACATGGGCAACAAAGGTAAGCAATGCAAGTTAGAGAACATTATTTTCATATCCATTTCCACATCTTAAACACATCCTTCCACGTCTGCTGCTCTTGTCTCAAGCTCCCTATCTAAATGCAGATTTCCCTCAAAACGTCAGTTGTGGTTCTTGGGTATGCAGTAAAATGAGGGTGTTATAGGACTATAATAAGGAGTTGGATCCATGATCACCACAGTTTTGTATTCAGCGATGCCATCTTCTCACTGCAAGAAGCAAGGTTACAGGGAACCAGGCAGAGGGCCTTCTGTGGAGTGCGCTCCCTTCAGATGTCAAGGAAATAAAGAACTATACAACTTTTAGAAGACATCTGAAGGCAGCCCTGTATCGGTAAGTTTTTAATGTTCGATGCTTTATTATCTTTTATATATTCTGTAAGCCACCTAGAGTGGCTGGAAAAACCTAGCCAGATGAGTGGGGGTATAAATAATGAAATAATAATAATAATAATAATAATAATAATAATAATAATAATAATAATAATAATAATAATAATGGCTGCACTTTGGAGCAGAAGTCCCGGGAAGCAGCAGGAAGTCCCCCAAGCACAGCAGGGCTGGCTTACCACATTTTTTAGGTAAAGGAAGTAATCTAAAGAGGAAGCCCTCTTAAGACCATTAAGCCTAGAGACTAAGATCACCTATCCGTACCACTGCTTGTATTGGTATGTTTATTATCATTTATATAAAAAAAGGATGTTGAAGGATGCCATATAAATTCCATAACACATATGTATATATAGGATTTTCGGTTCTTTCAAAGAACTGAAAAATAGCACTGGGGAAATGTTGCCGAAATTGTCTCCCAAATGAGATGGGTGCAAGTGATTTGGAAATATGCAAAACAACACATTGAGGGATGTAAGTAAAAAAAAAAATAAAAATTAGAAGAGAAGAATGTACTATTTGTTTTGACCTGAGTTGAGAGCAATTTGCAATTAATACACTAGGGCTGCTTGATAATTAAAGTTTCATTCTTAGATTCTGTGGAGAATTGTAACCACAGCCATTCTCTTGCTCCGTCAGGTCCATTTAGGACAACATTACACGATCGTTTGAGAAGGTTAAATGAAGCCGATGAAGAATTTGGGATACTGCCTCAGTGACCGCATGTATTGAAACCGCTTGCCCATTAAGATCAAAGGCCTATCCAGCTCAGTTTTGTATCTTCCAGAACCAACCATTCTGGTTGTTACAGAAATCTGTTACAGCTGCACAATGAACATGCCATTCTGTGCTGCTTACCTCAAGGTTCCAGAAATCTAGAATATGGGAATACCCACACATGAAAAGTAATTACAGTGGTACCTCAGAAGTTGAACGGAATCTGTTCCGGAAGTCAGTTTGACTTCCAAAACATTCGGAAACCAAACGTTCAGAAACCAAAACGTTCAGAAACCAAATCACAGTTTCCGATTGGCTGCAGGAAGCTCCTGCAGCCAACTGGAAGCCATGGAACCCGCGTCGGACATTCGGGTTACAAAGAACGTTCGCAAAATGGAACACTCACTTCCAGGTTTGCGGCATTCGGGAGTCAAAATGTTCGACTCGCAAGGCGTTCTTCAACCAAGGTACAACTGTATTTCAGCAATGAAATTTCACCACTGCTATTATAGATGGATTCATGCACCTGCTATACCTTAAGATATAACAGCAACAATTTTATTAAAATCAGTAAGGAGCAAATGGCATTCTGCATCACTGTAGAAGAAGTCAAATCTAAACGTTTGGTTCAGTTCCAGTTCAGACTGAGGCCTCATCCATGTGATACATTGAAAATAGTATCATGCCACTGTAAACAGTAATGCCTTTTCCCAAAAAATCCTGGGAATTTTAGTTTGTTAGGACTGCTGACAGTTGTTAGGGTAACCCTGTTTCCTTCACAGAATGACAATTCCCAGAGTGGTTTAACACTCATTCTCTCTGGGAAGTCTTGGAAAGCCCACCCTCAACTAATTGGTCTGTGACAACCACTAAAGGTAAAGGTAAAGGTAAAGGGACCCCTGACCATTAGGTCCAGACATGGCCAAGTCTGGGGTTGCGGCGCTCATCTCGCTTTATTGGTCAAGGGAGCCGGCGTACAGCTTCCAGGTCATGTGGCCAGCATGACCGCTTCTGGTGAACCAGAGCAGTGCACGGGAACACCATTTACCTTCCCGCCGGAGTGGTACCTATTTATCTACTTGCACTTTGTGCTTTTGAACTGCTAGGTTGGCAGGAGCAGGGACTAAGCAATGGGAGCTCACCCTGTCACGGAGAATTGAACCGCTGACCTTCTGACTGGCAAGTCCTAGGCTCTGTGGTTTAACCCACAGCGCCACCCGCGTCCCGTGACAACCACTACCCAGTCACAAATAACCTGCTTTTTAGGGAAGGTGATTGAGAGGGTTGTGGTGTAACAATTGCAAGTACTCTTGGATGAAGCAAATTGTCCTGACCAATTTCAGTCTGGATTCAGGCCTCATTATGGGACTGAATCAGACTTGGTCATCCTGATTGGTGACCTTTATCAAGAGAAGAAAGCGGGGAAGTGTATGACCGTGTTATTCTTGATCTCTCAGAAGCTTTTGATACCATTGACAATGCTATCCCAATGAGTATTGCTATCCCAATGGGTATTGGAGAACACTATTTGGTTCTGATCCTATTTCCAGGGTCAGTTTCAAAGAATAAAATTGAGTGATTGTCTGAGAGTTGTGCTGTGGTACCATCTTGTTCCCCATGCTGTTTAAAAATCTTTTAACCAGCTTGCTCACACTTAAGGCTATGGAAATGTTCGCACTGTTTACAAAAATGTCTCTGCCTTGTAACAACTGCGTTTACTTTTTTTCCAGATCTCTGCATAAAGGTTAATAATGTCAATCAGGGGAAATGCCTTACGTTTCAAAAGTATTTTCCCAACATTATTTTCACTCGCCACTAGATGGTGCTTTATTTCAAAGTATTGATGGAACAGTAGAAAACCAGGGTTTTGAAAGAAGGAAAAATGACTGCTAGAGAAGAATAGAGTTATCTAAGGGGGGTTATCTAGTTGACCGATTTGACTGATGTGGCAGTGTCTATTCTCCAGGTTATCTGACTTCTGTTTCACATAGTTTTTGGTCACATTGCTTCCACTAAGATCTACGGATGAAGGGTGGTATAAAAAATTTAAGAATAATAATAATAAAAGGGCAGAAAGGTAGTGGTGTGTGTGTGTGTGTGTGTGAGAGAGAGAGAGAGAGAGAGAGAGAGAGAGAGAGAGAGAGAGAGAGACTCTCCTCTAAAAGGTCTCATTCCCTAATGGAAGAAATTCAGAGGATGACTCCAGTGTCAAACCAATGAATTAGAATCAAATCTGTTGGCAAGTGCTCTTTGTTGGGTATGAGTAAAGGCAAGGCTGGCTCAAGACATTTCGCTGCCTGAGGCAAAGGACAAAATGATACTCTTCTTCCAAGTGCACATACCTTGGTTCTCAAACTTAATCCGTTCTGGAAGTACGTTCCCAAACCAAAGCGTTCCAAAACTAAGGTGCACTTTCCCATAGAAAGTAATGCAAAATGGATTAATCCGTTCCAGACTTTTAAAAACAACCCCTAAAACGGCAATTTAACATGAATTTTGCTATCATCATCATCATCATCATCATCATCATTTATTACTGTCAAAGACCAGCTCGAAAAGCACAACTGGGACAGCTTTCACAAGAATAAAATATACATGTAAAGCAGTGTACAACAACAGCTTAAAGATTAAAATCTAAGATAAGCGCATATGCACATAAAGACCTAAAAAGTTGAGCTACCATACAAATTGGCCCTGACACCCTGGAGGCCGACTTCAACTGTTTTCCTAGCAAACTTATTTGTTTCGGGGGGTGGTCTGCGCCTGCAAATCTGTGTGCAGAATCTGGCGACCCTCCAGGTCATCTTGTGGTCTTTGCCTAAGAGGAGAAAATTGAGTTTAGACTTTTTTTTCTTTTTCTTTTTTACTATCTAACAAGACCATTGATTCACAAAATGAAAGCAATATGTTCTGTACTATAAAATAAGACAGTATTTTAGATGATAAAAATTAAAATTGTTGTTTGGGAGCTAAGTTGTTCGAAAACCGAGGTACCACTGTACAGGGGTCCATTGGACTGGTAGTTGGACCATTGGACTGGTACTCCAATACTGGCGAAAGGGCTGTGTCTTCTACTGCCCTGGAGGGCAGCAGGCTGTAGGACAGGCCACGTGATGCTCATAGTTCTGGCCACTTCCCCCACCTCAGCATATGGTGCCTGAGGCAGCTGCCTCATCGTAGGGCTGGCCCAGAATAAAGGCAAAGGTTTCTTGGCCCACTTTTTGTTGTTGTTTAGTCGTGTCTGACTCTTCGTGACCCCCTGGACCAGAGCACACCAGGCACTCCTGTCTTCTACCGCCTCCCGCAGTTTGGTCAGACTCATGTTTGTGGCTTCGAGAACACTGTCCAACCATCCCGTCCTCTGTCGTCCCCTTCTCCTTGTGCCCTCAGTCTTTCCCAACATCAGGGTCTTTTCCAGGGAGTCTTCTCTTCTCATGAGGTGGCCAAAGTATTGGAGCCTCAGCTTCAGGATCTGTCCTTCCAGTGAGCACTCAGGGCTGATTTCCTTCAGAATGGATAGGTTTGATCTTCTTGCAATCCATGGGACTCTCAAGAGTCTCCTCCAGCACCATAATTCAAAAGCATCAATTCTTCGGCGATCAGCTTTCTTTATGGTCCAGCTCTCACTTCCATACATCACTACTGGGAAAACCATAGCTTTAACTATACGGACCTTTGTTGGCAAGGTGATGTCCTTGGCCCACTACCGGTATTAATATAGACGTGCTAGGACAACGGTAGCCCTATTCTGGCATGATAAGCCCAACACGCGAGCAGAGCAGCCCTGTCCTTGTCACTGTATGTAACTTTTCCCTCAGCATCTTTGCACACAGTGGGAACATCTGCGAGGAGAAAGCCTTTGCTCCAAAATGCTCTGGCTATACAGTGGTACCTCGGGTTACAGACATTTCAGGTTACAGACGCTTCAGGTTACAGACTCCGCTAACCCAGAAATAGTGCCTCGGGTTAAGAACTTTGCTTCAGGATGAGAACAGAAATTGTGCGGTGGCGGCAGTGGGAGGCCCCGTTAGCTAAACTGGTACATCGGGTTAATAACAGTTTCAGGTTAAGAACGGACCTCCAGAACGAATTAAGTTCTTAACCCGAGGTACCACTGTATGCACAAAAGCAAGGGGAGGGGGCCATTTGGCCCACTCAGTGTCAAGAGTGAGCATGCTCAGTGTAGCGCCACTTCCTGTGTTGGACTTGTGTCTGAATAGGGTTACTACTGGTAATGAAATACAAGAAGTGCAGTCTGTAACAATTCAGCTGCCCTTTGATTAATAAATAATAATAATAATAATATGCCACCTATTTATAATTATTTATATGCCACCTATCTGACTGAGTTGCCTCAGCCACTATGGGCAGCTTCCAACAAATTAAAACCCAGCAAGACATCAAACATTAAAAAACTTCCCCATTCAAGGCTGCCTTCAGTTGTCTTCTAAAAGTCAGATAGATGTTTATTTCCTTGACATCTGATGGGAGGGCATTCCACAGGGTGGGCGCCTCTACTGAGAAGGCCCTCTTACTGGGTCCCTGTAACTTCACTTCTCACAGTGAGGGAACTGCCAGAAGGCCCTCGGAGCTGGACCTCAGTGTCCGGGCTGAACGATGGGGGTAGAGACGCTCCTTCAGGTATACAGAGCCAAATGCTTTGTTGTATTTCCTATACACCCATAGGAATATATAGGTATCTGCCAGCAGAGCAGAACACCTTGTATATCTAATAGTAGTAGACTCTAGGTTTTTTTTAAAAAAGGCTAATGCCATCATACTTTTGTTGTTATTTTTAAACTTCAAAGCCACTAGTAGCAAACCACTGACATTACTCAGATAACTGGCAGTACAAACAACTCTGTTCCCATAAAACTGCCTGTAGTTCATGGTCAAATCCTACTGCAGACAAGTCCCTAAGTCGCTCCTGGTCAACCACAGTATGCAAGCCTAGTTGAAATAAAGAACTCAAGGCTTAACTCAAATTTAATACCGTTTGCTTCAGTCATATTAAACTGGCTTCTGTCCAGGTACTTTGGATGTGGGTTAGAGGCTGGTAGTATTGATTTCTTGCTCTAAATGAGAGCGGTTTAAAGAATGCTAATTACTAGCAAATTCACAAGTGTGCGAACACAATCTCACCATATTTTCTTCAAAATATAGATTCTCAGAGGGCAGATTATGGTGCATCAAACACAATGTCAGATACCTTGGCAGTTATAAATATGTAGGGAACTTGCCTTACAATCTTGCCCTGCTTTTTGCTTCTGCTACACCAGCAGGTAAGTAGTGGAGAGGATTTACCTTTGCCACCCTAAGGAGGATAATCACACCTCCCCCTATCTATTCCCGCATCTATTGGCACCTTGTTCCTCACTCCCAAGTTACTCATCTGTTGTGCTCACGATCCTCCATGTACTAGTGTTCAATGCCAGATCAGTATACAGTTAATGATGGTGCTGATCTGATGTGTATTATTGAGACCTGAGTGGGTTAGCTGGGAGGAACTGGCATGGTGCTTCAATCCTTACCCACTTGACTTATTAATGACTGCATAATGGGTGGTCTAGAGTGTAGTCAATCCATCTTTGCATGAACAAGTAGTCCTGTTCATCTTAAAAGAGGTAGCAATTCAACAACTCATGAAAAAGCTCACCTTGCCTCCATTGGCTTGAGAATTTTTTGAAGAGTTCCAGGACGCTGAAGTCTGTTCAGATGGCTCTGTATAACATCGCAGGAACCTCCAGTGATATATCTTAATAGGTATGTGGCAACACATCTAATGGAGACCTCAGTCAGGCGTATGGAGGTAAGACATCTCACTTCTCCACTGCTGACATTGTAACCTGTTGTCATCTCTGGTTTCCCACTTTTCTATTTGGAATTGTCAGGAGAACAATACAATCTGTACAAAGCTGTATCAAACTAAGTTAAAGTATAAACCTGGTGAAACCAATGGACATGATTAACTGAAGCTCCTTGCTTTCAACAGGTTGATGCCGAGTAGAATTTAGTTGAATACAATCCTCTAAGTCAGGGATGGCCAAACTTGGCCCTCCAGCTGTTTTGGGACTACAATTCCCATCATCCCTGACCACTGGTCATGTTAGCTAGGGATGATGGGAGTTGTAGTCCCAAAACAGCTGGAGGGCCAAGTTTGGCCATCACTGCTCTAAGTATAGAGCTGTTTCTGTAGCCCAGATCTGAAGGTGGTGCCCTGAAGGAGCCTGAGGCTTGTGAGAATACAGATATGGAAGCAAACAAAACTCAGGTAACCATAACCATTTCTTGCATTCTGTAGAATCTAATGATCTGATGTTACTCTCTTCCATGTAGACATTGAATGCTAGAAAGTGATCCTTCCAAAGTATGGTGCTGGGAGCTTCCCTGACATAAAATTGTTAATAAAGCTTTTCCTGCCACTGCTCTGTGATTTAATGGAGGGGATTATAGTACTTTGTTTTCTGAAAGCCTGACAATCTCCCACTAGAATGGTTAGACTGGAGTCCTTGAGTCTGGAAAAATGGCTCCACTTAGCGGTTTCATTATCTTTCTTTAGAAGACACAAGACCTTCTCTTCATTGGGTGTAGTGCAGAAGGGATCCAGGACCTAACAGAAACAGTTTGGATTCCGAGAAGGGGAATGCAGCCAGGTTATTATTGGATACTTGGATACAATTAGGTCATTGGAGCCCTTACTTCCAGCTGGTTGTCAATTCAGATGGTTGCTGTGATAAGCATACTCAACTGAATAGCCACATATGGGGAGAGATAGAACCCAGACATCTGTTTTTGGAACTGCCCAGCAACTCCCCAAGCTGGTAACTTGCAAATTAAGTTTTTTAACTTGGGGGCAAGATTTTAATATAACAGGATGTGCACCTATTACTCTTGCATTGGCTGGAGGTTGTTCAAAAGCCACCATCACAATGTGGCAACACGCTGCTTTCACTTTTCCTAGGCTTTTCTAGTCTAGATCTCAAGGAAAATTCCAGATGCACCCAAGCACTCCCTCTTGGGACAGATGTTTTGTACAACTCCCAGCATCCCTGATCGTTGGCCTTATGGGCTGGGAATGATGGGAGTCCATAACATCTGGAAGGCACTAGATTGGAGAAGACTGTGTGACAGGAAAGCTCACCCAAAGATGTTTCAAATCAGATAAAAGGAGGTCCTGCATACAGGGTTTTGAGGGGCCATCATGTCAGTAGGGAAATAGAATATATACCAGATTGGCACACATGTGATCATAATGGGTATCATACCAGTTCAGTGTCTCTGGCACATGTTGGAGCATGTCTCCAAGCCTGTAGCCACTAGCAGAAGTTGAGTATTTAGGCAAGCTAATCTCTGGCTTCCTGCTTGTCTTTTTTTGGAGTAGGGATGGGAGAGGAAGAACCATTTTGCCTAATAGTCAATTCTTGCTATTGTTTTCTCTCTGTCATTAGTAACTGGTCAAGTAGTGCTCAAGCTGAGATCTCCCATCTCCACAAAGGCAGGCGAGGAGAAAGTCACTGCTTGTTGCTACAGTCTGTTGTGCCTGACAAGGGGACAACATTCCCAATAATTCAGAATGTCCTCCTGAGCCTGCCCAATAAATTTTCATGCTTGATTTTCAACACATGGGTAAGTAGTACATAGCTTGCCAACTTTTTAAATTCATATAGCCAATGAGTGCAGCTAACAAATGTTTCTATCATTCAATGACAAATACACAGCATCTGTTCTTCATTTAGCCACATTATCTTCTTTTTCCACAAAAATAATTAGCCCTTCAGCATGGTTGCTCAGTTTGTTAATCGAATGGGACAATAAAAGCTATGGCAAAGAAATCAAAACATCCTCCTCTTTGTTATAAATCACAGAGGACGCACACATTGATCACTTCGTTGCTCGATGACCCGGTAGTGGCAAGAACAGCTTTATGCAACTGTGGAACTCAATTCATCTACAAAAAATGTTCTACCTCTAGAACATGCAACCCCAATAGCTAGACTAGGATTGCTCCCAGAAGACCTGCTTATGAGCAATCATTCTGATTTGTTTGCGGGGAGCTAGACAACATTGTGTCAAACAAGTCTTGTCTCACCCTTTCTAATGTGTTTTCCTGTCATTTTTCCTTATAGCAAAAAGTTTGATCTTTGGGGGAATTGGGTGCACATGCCCTCAGGGTTAGGGTCTCAGTCCCAGGAAGTATAAGCCTTTCATCCAAGGACTCGTCAACATGGGTTGAAGGTGCTGTGCAGTTGCAGAAAGGCAAGTTCAAGCATGGAGAATCAGTCTTGGTCCAAACATGATCCGGAAACAAGAACCAGCAACAGTTGAAGGTCAATCTCACAGGGAGTTCAGAAAAGATATAACACAGCAAGGCAAGGGATGTCGAATCAGGAACAATTAATGAGAGACCAGTGTTGTTTCCAGCAACTAGAAGGCTCAAAAAGACAACTGTATAACCTCTGGCCTCCGAGAGTGTACCCCAACCCCAGCTGCTAATACTAGTTTCACAGATTGACTAGTTTCTCACAAGTAGACCCCCTTGTAAGCCATGCAATGGCTCTGGGTCTATAGACACACACTACGTTGTTGCTCTTTGGTACTGCATCCCATTTAAGAACAAGCATTCCACAAGGAGCTCAAATGACAAACTTATTTCCCCATTGCCAGAGAAAGTAAAACTGTAAATAGAAAGATGTCCAGGCTCTCTTCAGTCCCAACTTTTCCCACTAAGAAGTTGCTCAAAACAGCTTAAGCATTAAAAAAAAAAATGAGGGAAGATTTCAATGTTATGCTAAGGCCATCAGGGCAAGCGTTTCAGTTGTATAGAAATGGCAGGAACCATTGCAGCAGAAAAGAAATCTGATGCCGTCTTGGCCTTTCAGAAGTTAGAATTGCAATGCAGTAGATACAATTTAAAGATAGATTTTATTCTCTGATGACTTACTCATGCAAACTGCACATTGAAGAAAAACAGTACAGTTTGTGAAACATGTCAAATGCAAGGATCTCGAATGCGAAGTACAGAAGTAGTGTGACATACATTTTAAAACGGAATCTATGGTTATACAACTGTTCTCTTGTTTGCTGAACATAGGATTTTAACTAATCCCTTCATTAAAATCATTTACATCTCTCCTTGCACATATTTAGATTTACTTTACAACAGCAACAGCTTTATTACTAAAAAAAAACCAACAAAAAACTTTGTATTAAATAAGGTTTAAAAATAGGACTGTATTATACAACGTCAGGCACTGCTAATGCATGAACACCATTCATTTCAGTGGGCTGCTTAGGAGCAGAAATGATGGTGGGTAGCAGAGCAGTACCTGGCAGATTATGCCTAGATTTAGTGGAGGAAACATAACCACTTTGTTCATCCAATCCAAACACTCTCCACCCCGATCCATAGGAGGAGGAGTATGTGTGGAAGCAGGTTTCTACGTGTATATGAACTTGTGGAATTGCAAACCGTGAGTATGCATCAGGCTCACATACAAACGTAGACGTCATATACCTGCACTGCATTGCTTTCAACTGAATTCACATCTCCATCCCAGTGTGACTAGAGCTGAATCCTCCAGAGAGGATTTTTTAAATAGAATTCACAGTTTGTGCTGGAGACTTCGTCACTATACTTGTGGGTTAAAAATAAAAGAAAATTAAAGCTTGTTTCTGAAATTAACCCTTTAAAAACTGATAAAATGAAGGTGTCTGGAGCACTTTTTGCAAACTACGCCAAAAAGAAACATTGTTTCCTTACATTTTTAATACACAAAATATTTAAATTCTTATTTTCAGACTTAAAGCACTGAAATGATATATACATAATTTTAGGACTTCGTTCAGCTTGCATTCTAGTTTGGTTGTAAATCATACAAATTAAGAGTTGCTCTCTGCCATTACCACCAATTAAAATCCAATGATTTAAAACTGAATGTTTCATAGTTTGATGGCACCCTAGGTTAAAACAGAGCATAGAACATATGAGTTACACAAACCCACAATAAATGCATTAAACGTTTGTTATATACATAATGGAATTCTTTTTTTACTGCCAGATGCTGCTACTGTGTAGTTTTTCTCTGCTGTTATGCAAAGTTTTTCCGGTATGAAAGCACATACCTTATTTTTTTTTCTTTTTGCACTTTTACAACTTAATCGTAAAATATTATATATTTTTAACATGAGTACAGAATTAAAATAGATAATGGCACATTAAAAAACTCAATATCCTGCAGATGATTGGATAATGAGAAAAAGTGTACCTACAATCATCTTATCAGAAACAAACTACATCATGGAATGTTAGTTATCCAAATTCACACGGTAAATAACATTTCAAAAACTGCAATCACCTACCAAGCCAGCATCACACTGAAGGCATCTTTAAACATTCAAGCACAGATTGCCGGCTTAACTACTGAACCATTCTCTCGCTCTCTCATTCATACACACATACACACGTCACACTATAATTACATTGTTTCCACGGTACGGTAAATATTGATTTTTTTTTTCTCCCCACAAGAAAAGTATCAAAATTTTGCTACTAAAAGATGACAGTGCTTACACAAGAATAAAGTACAAGTTACCTTGCAAATACAATACAATAACAAAAAAAAAGAAGGTCTTGAGTAGTTTGATGAGGGAATTTCAAGCTTTCCTGGCACCCATACTATCTTGCAGTATGAATAAGCTCCTCTTTAAGACTCAAGAAACCACAAAATATCAAGTGAGCTTTGAAAAAGTATTCCATCTTTCACAACCCTGTTCAGAATCTTTCCGTTGTTCTTGGCTGTTTAGTAAGAGGGTATAGCTGCAGGTTTTTGTTTTTGCAGCAGAAGCAAAGCTCCTGATTTTATAAAATGGAAGTGCTAGCTAAGCTGACATCTATTTTAAAAAAGAAAATCTAGCTAGTAATGACCCTGATCAAGATTACATATGTGCATAAAAAGTACTGTATTCCATATACTGTACTGGCCCTGTTAAACAAAATTATTTAAAAATACCCAAACAGTTAAAAAGCCAAAGAAAATGCTACACAATATAATCAAACATATTCTCCCAAAGTTTTCCCCCCTCTCATAATGTGCAAAACAATATAAAGGCAAAAAAGACTAAAAGCAAATTTCCTGTTCCTGTCTTTTTCTCTTGCCTAGTGCTTTAATGATCTTGTAGAGTTTACGAAGTCAATAGGATTCTATGCAGAACTTTGGTATAAAATATTACAAGATTACTATCACAGTTTTTTGGGGTGAGCATTTTACGTGACTGCTTGGAATACCACCAAATTAAAGTAGTAAGTACATTTAAACTGTACCGACACTTTACATGACGAGCACTGAAAATAACTAGCAATCCTAATTAGGAAAGGAAAATGAACTTGGTGTCTGTTAAGAGACTACAACCCGCTGTGCCATTCCTGTTCGCCAACTTTCAAAGCCAAATTCAAGTTTGGATTTTACAGATGAATCATTTTTAAGCTACAGATTTCTCCTAAATGAAGGCTGCTTTCCTTGGTTTCCCTTTGAAGTTGCTAAGGAGTATCTAAAAACAACGCAAGTTTTTAATCAACTTCCTGAAGGCTGCGACTGAGATGGAGGAGCCATTACAATCTGCGAAAGCACTGGCTCTGTACTCTGGTCTGCCATCTGGGTGAGAACCGATGTAGCCACTGCTTCTGCCTTGGAGGTTGAGCTTACACCATTGGAAGTGCTGACCGAACTATGCTGAATAGCTTCTGTGTGAGGACTACTTGGCACGGAAATGTCTTCAGAACTATCATCTTTATCTGTAGCTGAAAAAGAAAACAAAAACATTTCCATGTCCTCGTCAATGAAATGTGTAATTAGAATATGAGATGCTAGTTCCATATGCTGTATAAATACCTGTAGGATTTTGACGATAGCCAAAGCAGTGGGACTGAAATATTGGATTAGGAAAAAGTACACTTATTTTAAATAAATAAAAAAATTGTCCAGTAGCACCTTAGAGACCAACCAAGTTTGTTCTGGGTAGAAGCTTTCGGGTCCATGCACACTTCTTCAGATACCATCTGAAGCTTCAGATACACAAAAGCCTATACCCAGAACAAACTTAGTTCATCTCTAAGGTGCTACTAGACAATTTTTTAATTTATTTCAACTGCATCAGACCAACACGGCTACCTACCTGAACTTAGTTTAAAGTTATGTTCTAACAAATTCAAAAACTTTGGGAATTTTTACTGGAATACCTACCGTATTTTTCGCTCTATAACACGCACCCGACCATAACACGCACGTAGTTTTTAGAGGAGGAAAATCTGTAGGCATGCCACCCGTAGCCATTCCCTCCATAACACGCACAGACATTTCCCCTTACTTTTTAGGAGGAAAAAAGTGAGTGTTATGGTGCAAAAAATACGGTAAATATTTTAAGATGCGACAGCTCAAGAGCATGCAGTTCCCTTCTGTTATTTAGATTTTAAGGGGGGGGGGGGGGAGGAAGGCACTGACAACTTAACGTAAGAATTTTAGCATACTTGAAGAGCTGTGTGTATAAATGTACGTTTCCTGGAAAACAACTGAAAAAAGTTAAATATAACTCTGACTTTTGATTGAACCAGCACTGCAACCATTCTAGTTGTCCAATGTGACATGTATTGTAATAATCCATCACATTAATTTTATGAAACAAAGTGGAACATTTTTGTAAAAAGTAAAACAAAAGTGGAAACTTTTCCACATCACAGATGGACACATCAATCAAGAGGATTTTAATTTTCATCAACCCTATAAAGTGGCTGTGATGGAGAAAATAATGTTGTACATTTAATAACATAATTTTATAGTATAGGTAACTTCTACATTCTGACACAGCTGTTTGCTGTTTTTTGTATCTGCAGGCACCTATGTTATCAAGACCATTGAACAAAAGCAAATGAAGACTCGACAAGCGTTTCTGAGGACATTACCTCAAACATAGCATTGGATCCTGAGTTGCTTCCATTGAAGGATGACACTGACAAGGCAGTGGGTTGGTGAAGAGGCAATTTGCAGCCCCAAGCACTACCTCTCCCAACTCTCTAAAACTACTCCTTTTTGTGGGGGGAGGGGACACTAAGAATTGCAGGGGGAATTCTCATTTCTGCACCCCACTTCCCCTAATGGGAGCATCTCGCAAGCAGAATTCTGCTCACAGGGACTTGAGACCCACAGCAATTAATTACTGTAAGTCCTTTCCCAAATAGCTGGCTTTTGCACTGAAGAATCGCTAATTCAGACTTGTCTAATAAATGCTTCCAGCACACTAGGATCTTCTCTGAGGGAATCTCCTGAAACGTCACCACAGTTAAGGATTACAACGTGTCAGTTATGGATGTAGCCTTTTTCAAGTGAAGCCATTTGGTACTGCACTTTCACCTTGAATGTGCATGAACTTGCCAATTAAGGACCTGCCCAAGGTCAGAAATGCTGTAGCAATTATTACAGAGTTTATGCTTAGTTTATTCTAAACATCTAAGATGGAGCCTGAGGACGATGCGAACATTGCTTAGCACAACATAAGGAAGAAGCTTTTGTTTCATGGTGCATTTTGTGTTCTTATTTTGTGTTTTTATGTTGTGAACTGCCTTGTGATCTTCAGTGAAGGGTGGTATACAAATTTAATAATATAAAGAAGGACTGGTGGTAGCCCCCTGGGAAGTTGCTTCTACTATCCCTCTTGCTTTCTTCAAGGCTTCAGTGAGTTGTATCACTTGTTTTCAGTATTTTCATAATGTAGCTGAGGCACCTTATTAAGAATATGCTAGGCTAGACAGACTACGGAATGGAATTCAAGGTCAAGCAAATGTTCCATCTGTGCAACCATATCAGCATGCCAGATGGAACAATCCTGCCGCCCCCTCAACATGGGTTTTCTTCTGACACCCACCCCCCAGCCAATTTTGAGGGAAAGCCCCACTGAGCTAGTGGAAGTCCTTCCACTGGGCTTCTTCCAGCGACGGGGCTCTATAGATGAACCCTACCCTATAAATCTGATTCCGTCCAATCCATCTTATTGCATATTTACAATGAGCAATTATGTATAGTTATTCCTGCAGACCATAATCCAATATCCGCCAAAAGTGACAACACACACTGCAAATGAGTTTGCAACAATAGCGCAAATTTTGGAGTATGCACTTTCTCTCTGTGTTAGTACTTTAAACTTGTAAGCTAAATGTACAACCAGATAGTTCTCTTTCATAATATCAGCATTCAAGACACCTGAGCACATTCAGCAAACTATGCATGCATAATGTAATCCTATAGCTGCTTCTATATGGAATAATGTTGTTTTGTCAGATGGGAACCATAATGGCCTCATCCCTGCAACAATCATTGTTAATATAAATTCAAAACATATTTCTGCACGGTTTCAATTTGCTCCAAGATGCCACTTTCCATCCTGTCAAATGACTGGAGATCAAAAGGACCGAGATTTATAAGCTCAAAACTGACAAAATCAGAGTTCTAAATATATACAGCCACAGAGTGTTGCTAAATCTCCGGAATCTCTTAAATTAAAAAATATTGCCCATTCTGATGAAACTGCTTACAATGACTACAAGTAAAGATGGTGGCCATTAAGTTTTATCGCAAGCACCTGAGGAACTGTTCGCATGCAATACAAAATGTTCTTTTATTCTCCTAAATTACTGACACTGGCAAATTAAAATGAAGTGGCTACATATGGCAGAAACAATCTTCACATTTACAAATATACTGAAATATCACTAAATCATAAAAATGAAAGCTGTGGGTTATATATTATGAATGTTGCCTAATGCATTCCCAGCTCAGTTATTTGTTACAAATTTGTGTACAATGGACAAAATTGGCCATTTATTCTACAGCAGCAGCTGGTTCTAGCGCTGGGTATTATATCCAAAAAGAAAAGAAAGAAACACACAATTAACCTTTGAAATGCTGAAAAAGTAAAAGCATTAAGAACATTTTTCCAATGTTTTATCAATTTTACTTTTACCATAAGCATTAAAGCTCATTCTTCCTTCCCCGAATAAAATTATGGTAAACATTTATTTCATTTTATTTCTGGTGGAAAGACCGGTAAACAACATAAAGAGATTCTATCTCACAGCTATGACCTGTGAAATAACTAATTTTATTTTTTTATTAAAAAAAAAAGTAATTGGATACTATTAAACTGCATACAATCTCTAAATATGAATACATACCATGCTGTAACTGAATACTTTTTTAAAAATTGCAAGAATCCAGAAGAAGATTCAATATATCATTGCATTTATCTTGCAACAGCCTTGTAGGAATTGTTATATTTAAAGTGAAGTATTTGAACATCACTTCTCAGTTGTAATGTTATCTCTGTTTGCTTTGGCAGTATTTCACTGGTACAGCCTAAGGCTATATAGGTAATGGAACATTACTCACTATGATAGCCAGACTTCTTCTGCATGGCTGTTACAGGGCAATCTTTATGAGCTAGAAGAAGCTGTTTCAGCTGCGCCACTTCATTTCTCAGCAGGGTGACTTCACTCTAAAGAAGAAGAAAAAAAGTTATATACTTTACCAGGATCAAGTTACATACATTTCAAACTGAGATTTACAAGCTTTCGTAAAGACAAATACAAGACACAGCACACACTTTCTAGGCACATTAACACAACGCTTTATCTGTGAACTGAAGCAGTTTTGGCTAAGCAGCTTGTTTGTTTTGTACATTCAAAGAAAATATTGGGAGTTGCTGTACATTTGGTCTATTACATTCAACTCCTTTTGATCTCTTGCTTCTATATGCAGTCTGATACAGATATCAAAACGTGCATCGCATTTTAAGGGAAGTTAGTGGCATTGACTATTTTTTTTTTTTTTTGCCAAAACAGATAATTGAATGGAGAATTCTAATGTGACATATTTAAGATGAATACATTAAGGAAGTGGGGAATTTAAAATATACTGGACATAGTTCCATTGATCTCCCAATATTTTTAAATGTCGCTATGCAAACGATGCAAGTATCAATATTCGTCTGACCTCATTCTGCTGAGGCAGAAGCTGGGGGTTCTTCTGCTGTAGCTAAAACAACAAGTCCAGCAAGAAGAGCCAAAGGTTGAGCCCACTTTATCTAAACTCTGAAAGTGAGCCTCACCGTACAGTAATATTTTTATATTTCATATTCATATGATTTAAACAGTATTCCCCAGCTCGTTTATTTTGTAAAATTGACAAAACTAGAATGAGAACCAGCACTTTTTCACAGCTAACATGCTGTGGAAGGCCAAACGTATAAAAACACATATTCAACTTAAGCCATCATGGGTTATTACTACCTAGCTGTGCCTGCTTTATCAAATGATGAATCATTTTGGAATACATGATTAATATCATGTATTAATTTGTGGAATTTGCTGCCAAGGAGTGTGGTGGAGTCTCCTTCTTTGGAGGTCTTTAAGCAGAGGCTTGACAACCATATGTCAGGAGTGCTCTGATGGTGTTTCCTGCTTGGCAGGGGGTTGGACTCGATGGCCCTTGTGGTCTATTCCAACTCTATGATTCTATGATTCTATGAATATTTTCAGATAATGAATAGTTTAAATAATTTATTTGCCGTTCAATTTTCTTTACACATCATTCTGTTCTTCACCTTTGCCAGTTTTGTTGCTGGCAGACTATAAAAAACACCTCTGCTTTACATGAAAGAGATTAACCCTTGAGACTCTGCCGTGTGTGTGTGTTCCAGTCTATGCTTATAAAAATATGTTTAAGTAGGAAAAATCCATACAGAAATGTCCATTGTCTTTTAATGCAAATGAAAACTCAGATGAGGTAACATTTATTCTAGGCCAGCCTCCCCCAATCTGTTGCCCTCCAGATGTTTTTGTGTATATTCTTATTAGCTACCGCCAGCCTTGCCAATCATACACACAGGCCTCCTGCACTTACGTTACACTGTTTTCTCATGTTTCTACTTCATATTCCATTATACCTCTCCTGTCACAAACAGAAACATTTTAAATTACGTAGAGTGAAGGATTAGCCAAGAAGGCAAAAATCTTTGACCTTCAATCTTACGGTTGTCTTCGGGGTTTTTTAAATAATGCATGGGTAGATACACCTGACTGGCTCTGGAAACTTTGCTGGAGCATATCTATACTGTGAAATGGGTACAAGCAGCTCACGCCCACCACGCCTCTCAAAGCAGGCTTGCATTATATGCAACGCCTGATGGCCACTTGTAACCTCACCTCACCCTATGTGCACCTCATTGGGGAAAGTTCCAGATATTCAGAGTTTGCACCCTTTCCCCATCTCTTTTTGGGGAGAAGGTGAAAAAATGGAGCTCCTGAGACACTTATGGGGAGGGAAAGATGAAATATTATGGGGCGATGGGGTTCAGTTCTCAGCACTCCACCCTATGATGTCCCCCCCGCCGTGTGCCGGCAATCACACGTCATTTGGACAAGCCTAAAATTACACTGTTTGCTCTGGTCCTGTTAAATGGATTCAACTAACCAACTTTGATAGTGGAAGCCAACAAAAGATTCCTTTCCTCCTCTACCCAAAAATGAAAAATCAAAAGGAGATCATCCTTTCTGTCAAGTAGAACAATCATATTGGCATAGCGTTGAATTCCACCTATTGCCTTTAATTATTGTATTACATTATTATCAGATTGTTTTAAAATTGCAAACAAGCAGAAGGACGTACCTGCAATTGACCATTTAACGAGCTCAAGTCTTCAGCTTTCTTCTCCAAAGACTGCACCCAAACTTTTCTTTTTTGTCTACACCTTGATGCTGCCGCCCTATTCCGCTCTAGGAATTTCCGCCTTTTCTCATCAGGATCTTCATTTGCTGCCCTTCGTCGTCGACCACCTGTATTTGGCGTTTGCGGTGCAAGCTGTGCTGGAGAAGCCTGCAGGAAGCAAGGGATGCCAGAGTTCATTGCCACAAAACTTTTAGTTCAAGCTTAGACTTTGGACAGAAATTCACATTCCTCTAATATATCACACAGCATTGACTATAATGGTCTCATTTAGTGCAGACTATAAATTGAACACATACAATCTTGAGCTTTCATTTTAAAGAGTTTTAAAGTAAAAACAAAATGCACTGTTGACATGTTGACTATAGCAGACATATCAAACACAGGTTGGCAATACAGAACTAAACTTCCAACTCATGAAAGATTACCCTACCCAAATGTGAGCCACTCTCCCAACCCCACTGCTACCTTGTAAAAAAAATATTAAAAATCCACAATATTCACTAGGCTCCCCCTCTGGAGAAGCTTTTCAGGGATGCAGAGGGGAAGAGAAATGATAGATTGGTTGTATGAACTATCTTACACTTGCACAACCACTGGATACAACACAGAATATACTATTATAGAGGCAGAGTGGAGCTGAATGAAATGACTTATCCAACCCTCACTTTAAGGTAAGCCATATAATTCAGTGAGTTTCTCTCTTTTTTGTATTTAAAAAGAGGAAATTCTAGCATTAAAAAATATTTTGTGTAAGAGTTCAAGCACTTGCAATATAGGGCTGGTTCATATGCAATGCTAAGCCATGGTTTAGTGAATGAGCCTCAGTGAGCCTGAACAAAGAATAGTTAGTCGCTAAACAAGTCAACTACAAACCATGGGTTAATGAAGCTGCCTTGTTTGTTGTAAGCCAAGATTGCTGGTTTGCACATAACACTAAGCTAAGAGTCTGTCAGGAAGTAACACAGGATGTTTATATGGTAGCAAACAGCACCAGAAGCAAGGCTTCTTACCGGTGTTTCAGTAGTAGATGTAGCAGGCTGCTGCAGCGACTGTGGCCGTGCTTCCTCCGACTGAGTTCTAACCAATCCACTTGTTTGTCCCTTTGCAGTATCTCCATTTGGGACCTGAGAGTGCTGCTGGGTTAAGGCAGCTTTCAATCTCTGAAAGACAAAAATGAATTTTTCCACGATGAACAACTGCAGGCCGCAATAGTCAACTTACCCAGCTGTTCACTAGGCTTAAGAGTGGCCTGTGAAAGCTGCTCATGCCCAGTTTTCGGAGATTCTCCTCCTCCTGCTGCTGCAGCTCCATTCTATACCTCTCATGAAGACCCCCAAAATTCCAGGAGAGGCTTTTGGGAGGGTGCAGGGTGCTGCCATGAGAAGGGAGGAAACTTCCCTTGTGCAAGTGCAGATCCACTTGCACAGCACTGGAAACAACCAACTGCTTTCATTCTAAGCATATACAGTGGTACCTCGGTTTACGAACTTAATCCGTTCCGGAAGTCCGTTCTTAAACCAAAACTGTTCTTAAACCGAGGCGCACTTTCCCTAATGAGGCCTCCCGCCGCCGGTGTCCTTCCACCATTCGGCTTCCGTTCGTAGACCAAGGTAAAGTTCGCAAACCGGGACACTACTTCCGGTTTTGCGGAGTTTGTAAAGCGAATAGTTTGTAAACAGGGCTGTTATTAAACCGAGGTACCACTGTACAGGCAACCCCCGATTTGCGCAGGATTTGCATTCAATGTCACTGCACGCCTGTGTAAAATTGTGTTCAACTGAAACACCCCATTCTGCACCTGTTCTGCCTCCGCCCCCCCCTTTCGGTGATGCCTTTTATGACGTTTCCGGGTCACTTCCAGGTTCAATGCTGTGCACATGTGCGCAACTGCACACACATCAGTCGCGCCTAAAACAACACTTGCCTGTACTTCATTTTGCCTCCCCTGTCTTTTTCCTTTTACAAAGAACTGACTAATACCACTTCTTCTAGTTCCAGAAAGTTATAGATCCACAATGTAAACAAGATGATGGGTATGAAACACAGAGTTAAAATGGTTAGCAAAAATACTATTATATTTGAGTATATTTCTGAGCTAGTAAGAAGGGGTACTTCAGATTGTGATGTGAGTTGTACACACTGCCAAAGTGATCCAGTGCTTTTGGCCAAATACAAGTACCAAAAACATCAAAGGGACCAGAGGATAACAGTAGGTATCTGTTCCATAGTTCAATAACTAAAAATGATCACTAAAAATATTACGTTCTTTAATCAGTGGGTTGATAATATGTTAACACTTGCAACCTATGAATGGACTGCTTACAGACATAGACTCTGCTTGGACAAACATGACAATATTTGGAACGAATTTATACAAAATGTAGTGGACTGTTAATATTTCTGTTCATTTTAGGATAATATCAAAATTATAAAAGAATGTATGGGTTAGGGTATTTTTTGTATATATTCATATAATGTTTTCCACCTTTATACAGTTCTGTGTTTTGTTCTTTTTCCTTTTCTTGTGTATCACTTTACTGCTTTATATTTGATTTTTTTTTTACAATAAAATATAAATTAATAAATGCAAAAAACCACTATTAAAAACCCCTTAAAAATATTACGTTGTCTTTCTAACTACATAGTATATATGGTTATAGAAGGAATATCCAGCTGATGGCCTTTAGGTCCATTTCCCGTCCATTCTCATACTTACTTATGGCTTGGCCACAGCTGTCCCACTCCCCAAGCTATTTTGCTTAAGCAGCAAAGCTAAATTGGCTCAGAACTTGCTGCTTCACTCAGCCAGCAACCTCCCCGCCCCCCTCAACTGGGAAATATATCACTATATATTCACAGAAGCATTCACAAGCCACAGAAGTATTTTGGCTCAGCCAGCACCAGGTCCTCAGGCTTCAGGACTATATTCTCTCCAGTCAAATTGCTGAGGCAGGTTAACAACCGCTTCTGAGAAGGGATGCCTCAAGTTCCCAAGGAATTGAACAATTTAGGCCATCCACCCCCCTGCCCCCACCATAGCATTAATGGACAAAAAATGGACCAAGTCACTGAAGAAAGGAGTGATGAAGTTGGAGAGGTGAGTCACAGGACAAGGGAAATCACAACACCTATAGGAAGAGTGCAAAACGATGCCATGCTTTCCGGGACAGCCCTGTGTAACAAGTTTGAATATTTGTTCCTAAATAGTCTCAAATATTTTAAAGCCTTCAAAATGTTCCAATAATCGACCCAATAATTTCAACCGGTTAAGTAGATTCATGACCACCATTTGGAAGTCTGCTCTTCCTCCAAGGAGCTTGGGGCAATTTACATGTACCCCCAACCACCCGACAAAGTAGGTAAGGTTGAGAGAAAATTTGCTCAAGGCTACCCACTAAGCTGTAGAATTGAGCTCTTTATTCACTGCACCATACTGTTGATAGTGATTGTTAATGTTCTCTCTAGTGATATAATAAAATACATATTTAAAGTATAATTAGAAATGATGAAGTACATTGATAGTCATTCAATTTGTATTTGCAATATTGCTGAAACACAGACGACATTCTAATCCTGAACAGCAAAGGCATCTTTTTTAGTATAAAAATTATGTATACCCTTCAAAATAAATCCCTATCACATCTGTCAGAATTGGTAGGAATAGATCGCTCCATCACGAGTTCACAGAAACAAGAGGATATATTGTAGAAACAATTTATGAAAAAGTCAGATCCATATTTCATATCTGCCACAAAACCTCATCAGAGTAATAACCCTCCTTCTCCTGGGTGTTATCTTACCATCTGCTCCTCTATTACTTATCTTTATTTTGCAACTAATTAACAGCATAATCTTCTAAATTCAGCAAGTTAATTATCATTATTGTGGTCTTTGCAGCATCATCAGTCCTTATGAAGTCTTGTCTCTCCCCTCCCCCCAGAGAATCTATGAAAATGAAGTAGGCTGGGAGAGGGTCTGTTTCTTTAGAGCAGGCTCATTAGGTGTTTGCTGATTAGCTCGGCATGCAGAGAGGCAGGTCAGGAGAATTCTGCCGAACACAAGGTCCCATGCCGAGCTCAACAAAGTTAATGCGAGTTTCTGAACATTTGCCAGGATGCCCTCTGTCAACTCTCAGTAGTAACCCCTGCAGAAAACCTACTGGCTACCCACTATGCTTCAGGTATTTCTCAGTTTGTGTTAAAAAAAAAATGTATGTGGAAAACTCCAGAGAGCATCACTTACAATATTTTTTTTAAAGAGGCAAGGCAATCCTAATTCAGAGGGTCTTATTTGTTTTTATATAGAATGATTTGTTAACTCTGCACTTGCTACAAATATAACATCTCAGATGCTTTCTGAAACAAAATCGAAGATGACCATCAAATGAATTCACCCCAATTTCTCATTTGAAGACACTTGTATCTATTATTTATGTGCTGCCATTAGCATGCATTCCAATCTACAGAGTACAAAGGAACAGGTACTTGTTCCAGGGAGGCTGCAATAGAAAATTCAACAAAGGAGCAATAAAGAAGCTGGATCCAAAGTAACTGTGACTGAAGGGAGTTGGTGGAAGGTGACTTTATTGCCCCCTTCTCCCAGCTACAGCTCCACAAGCTGTCTGAAGCGTCTCTCCTTAGGGTTAGGGGAACCTGCTAAATGGGGTGGGCTCGAGTGTGGGGGTTAACAGGGACTGATCACTCAAAATGAGGCAAGGCACCTTCTGTGAGCAGCAGCTCAGTTCATGGATGATTTCTGACAATCTTCCCCTTCCCCCTTGGTCTCTCAAGATATGAACAGGAAGGAGCGTAACACAGACATTTTAGAGGTTATAATGAAGCTCTGTATCATCTAATGAATTTCTGCTTCAAGTTTTATAATTCTAATAATATTATGTTCAAACAGTATATATGCTGGCTAAGGACACCCTACCCTCAAATATAAGTCACCACCAGAGCTCTAAACGTTGGTATGTTGTATTTAGGTACTGAAATACTGTTATTTTTCCATAAGTGCTTAGTATGTACTGACTAAAATTGATATTCAATCCCCTACAGCTTCAACTGAACTTGTTTGCCGGTGCATGCATGTTTGCAGTCATTTGTTAATATCCCTGACATGTTTCAGTAGGAACTGTTTTACAAATTATTTTTCTGTATTTTCTGTATTTGTATGATCTGCTATGTTAAGTCGTGTAATTCCAAGCTGGCAACACTATGAAATGCCACTAGAGAGCACAAAGCAGATTTAAATGCAAGACAAACACTAATTATAAGGTATATAATGGACAGAAGGGTATTCTTTTAGATGAATGCAGGATAGGCATATCAGACAAATTAATTACTGCTCTCATTTCTAAATTTTCATTTCTCAGGATGAGAGAAAAGAAAAAGGAATTTTCAGTCATGATGTATGCAGACATTGATTAGGATTTAACGTATAAAATACGCTGAGATAAGCAATAAAAATATTTGTACTGTCATATGTAACGTTAGAAGTGAAAGCATCCCATAATCAGTAAATTAGTTCTGGTGGAATAAAAATGGAGATTTTAAAATGTGAGTGAGTTTTAAAACTTGAGATACCCCCCAAGTGATCCTCTAAACCTTTGAGACATTCCCAAGCCATGCATTAATCAACAGAAGCATTTTCTAATTGTGTCATCTGAACTGAAGCAATTATTAGCATTGCTGAAGAGGTAATAAATTCTAACTGGTTCATTAACGGTTGCCATATTCCCTAAAGTGAAAATTCGGACATTTTTGGGAACATCTCCCCCCACTCCCCACTAATTTTTTAGGTTCTTTAAAGGCTTTTTAAAGCTTGGTTTTTAAAAAATTGCTCTGCTTGCCATACGTCCAGGTTTTCACTGACATTTTGTCAATTCGGCAAAAATCTGCCCAAACGCCATTTTCCGAGCCCAATTCCTGGGAAAACCCAGACGTATGGCAATCATAGGTTCATAGCTCTGATATATATATGGAACGATTAATATACTTGCATTTGAAACTCAAAGGGTGATAGTCCTACATTTTTACTGAACCTATACAAAAATCAGAACAGTACTCATGCTCCTTTGTCTTCTTCTCCAGGATAAATCCAGTCAGATACAGTTCCTCAGATTGTCTCCAGGCCCTGCAGCTCTCTCTGCATCCAAGAAACAAGGTTTTGATGGCTACTTTTTAAAAAATATCCATCACCTCACTGAAAGAAACAGTTGAAATGCAAATATTCACCAAATTTTATCAACTAAGGAGACTGCTAAAACTTAAACACAGCTATTTCTCCTGTGCTTTCTCAAGATGTGCTTCTTTTATATTTGTATAACAAAAAAAGTTTGCCATGTTGCACGTATAAAGGTTCACAACATGCTGCTGCATTGTTTTTCTTTTCTGACACATAAATTCTACAAAAGTATTCTGAGCAATTCCAGGTCAGATAATGCTGAACTACAGTGGTGCCTCGCAAGACGAAATTAATCCGTTCCGCGAGCCTCTTCGTCTAGCGGTTTTTTCGTCTAGCGAAGCAACCCTATTAGCGGCTTAGCGCTATTAGCGGTTTAGCGGCTATTAAAGGCTTAGCGGATTAGCGGCTAAAAGGCTATTAGCGGCTTAGTGGCTTAGAAAAAGGGGGGGAAAGCGAAAAAAAAATCGGAACACTTGCAAGACGTTTTCGTCTTGCAAAGCCCATAGGGAAAATCATCTTGCGAAGCAGCTCAAAAACGGAAAACCCTTTCGTCTAGCGGGTTTTCCGTCTTGCGAAGCATTCGTCTTGCGGGTCACCACTGTACAAACACCAGTCCTGAGTTAACAAAGTTCCAATATGGCTGCTATTCCTCTCACACATCTTTTAAGAGTTAAAATCCTGGTTCAGACAAAATGGGAGGAATGTAGCCTTAAGGAGACCACTCTGATGGCGCAAACATTTCTGCTTGCCCGATTGAACAATCTGTGCTGTTTGAGGGGTCCTCTCACCCCCCTTCAGCCAATTGTGGGAGGAAGAGGCAGCCGGGGGGGGGGGGAGAGCCCCGCTGCAATAGTGGAAAGTCATTGCACAGGCTTCTGCTAGCAGCCCGGTTAGGAGAATTGAGCCCAGCAAAGTTTGCTACAGTGTAGAGCAGCGGTTCTCAACCTGTGGGTCCCCAGATGTTGTTGAACTACAACTCCCATCACTCCTAGCTAGCAAGGCCAAAGCTCAGGGATGATAGGAGTTGTAGTCCATCAACATCTGGGGACCCACAGGTTGAGAACCGCTGATATAGAGGATTTCTTCCACTTCTCCCTTTTCACATGGGGAAGTTGAAAGGTTATACTTTGCAGAGTTGGAAAACTTATATTTTGAATAAATGAATTTCCTGTTTCGCCTGAACTCAAGAAACTAGCTTATTTTAACTATGACTTGTTAACAAATCAGGATCAAATGACGTTTGCTATCCTGGTTTGTTTTAATTAGTCACACTTAAAATAAGGCAGGGCCTCCCAAGATCGAACGTAACAGGAATTGACGGTTTCCCTAAAGTGAAAGTGAACACTTTCAACCTGCTGCTCTTGAGGGCAAAGATGAGAGGGCGTCTGTGAGCCTGAGCCACTTATTCACAACGCCAAACAACAGTGTATTATTACATACAAACTCTGGCAATTTCTTGGCAACTTCTCATAAAAGACATTTTCCTGATAATGCTTTAGTTGCTCTTGTAATTTTATCTTTTCTTATCAAAGGGTATTTATATATCATCCTTTCAATAACACACTGGCTTAACAATAATGTAATACTTCTATACAAGAGTACATATTCATGGGCAGAGCTTATTTCATTTTAGGTCTGCAACAGGGAGAATCTAAGCATGATAGCCAGATGCAGCATCCCACTTACACAACCAATTTTCACTAGCACCAAATAGATTTACTCATCCTCCCTCCCTCCCTGCCACAGCCCCTGCAGTTACCCAGATGTGCTCTGGAGGCCATCTGAGGCTTGCAGCAAGGAGGAAAGGAAGTCCTGCCATGCCCACCGGTGCAACATTGTACTTATCAAAACTTTCATTTCTATGCAGTATAAAATTAGCAGCCCATGCCGGAGCTAATTTCAAAAAATATCCATGACATTCTTTATTACTATGTATCCTTGACTTTGTGAAAGGTCACCGCTGAATTTCATCTGCTACACACCAGCAGCGATCATCTGAAACACCTACAGTGATACAGTTTCATTCTAATTTCATTGCAGAAGGAACGTAGCTCAGTGGTAGAGCATCTGCTGTGTAATCATAATGTTCCAGGTTTAATTCCCAGAAACTCCAGGTAGCACTGGGAATGTCCCCCATCTGAAACCCTAGAGAGCCGATGCCGGTCAGTGAAGACAACAGTGAACTAGATGGATTCAATATTAGGCAGTTTCCTACGTTCCAACTGGCCACAACATGTGCATGTTACCCCTGCAATGTTGAACACAAAGCAGGTATGCAAGGTCCCTTTCCAACATAACCATGGCATCACCAGTCTCCTAAAATGCTTCATGTTGGGAATTAACCAATTTAAAATGAGGTACCCTCTCTCTAGCTACCAGGTAGATTTAGTAGTCTCTGTTTAATGCATGCATTTGTCTGCTACTGCATTTCTACAATAAATGGAACAAGTAGTCTCTCTCTCTCTCTCTCCTTGATTTTTTATCCTAGTGCCACCCCCCTCTTTCCCAGTCAAACAGTTAGCATTTTGGATCCACTGAGCATACTCAGTCCTGGTTTTTTGTTTGGTTCTCTAAGATTTTGCCTCCTGCCAAAGATCTTTTGGTCTTTTGAAAACCTCAGGGTTTCCCTGAACATGCCAATACCCCCTTCTTGCTTGTAAGTGGTGCCATTTTGAAAACATAAGGATAGGCACTTGAGAGAATGAATTTGCTATTAGTATAGATGCAAAACACAGGCAATTAAATAAAGAATTCACTGGAAGCACTAATTTGTGCATCATAAGGAAGCCAATGATTGATTTAAGCAATAAAAATAGGATTCTGTAATTGTATAATTTACAGAGGTATCTTTTAACACCCTGTTTGATACCACAAATTAGGTAATTTTAATTGCCACTTCCCATGGTTCCTTTTCACTTGATAAGCAGAGCAAGGAGATCAGAATGTAGCAGACTTCCAGGCAATCCAAAAATTTGCGATTATCATTGAATGTCTTCAGAATTCTTCCATCCTTTCTACTATTCACTAACAATGGCTGTACTTGGGTGTCACAGTAAAATATGGCTTAGTGTGGAGTGGGCAAACTGTTTTTCTATTAAAGGCCAAATTCCACTGAGGGTCATTTCTTAGAGCCTATATGTGGACAGGGGGCAGGGCCAATTGTGGGCAACCCTTTTCTCTTTTCTCCTTCTTTTTCTGCTGCCCCTTTTCAGCAGGCTGCCAGAGGGGAAACGGATTGCTCTTGCCACAGGGCTGATTGTTTGCATCGTCTATCCCCTACTCTTCCATTATTCCATCTGTTCCTTTCCCCATGAAATTAGGCAAAAATTTGCACTAAATTAGGTCAAAGGGTGCCCATCCCTGGTTCAACAAGACATGAGTGAATCTAGCTGCTCCAGGCTCACTTACTCCTTGCACAAAGCTGGGAGGAGACATTTGGGAGCTTTCATTTCTTGTTTGGATTAACTGAGCATGCTGTGTCCTGCGACTATAACTTCAGAAGTCAAGTTTTGAAGTTACCATGTACAGTGGTACCTCGGGTTAAGAACTTAATTCGTTCTGGAGGTTTGTTCTTAACCTGAAACTGTTCTTAACCCGAGGTACCACTTTAGCTAATGGGGCCTCCCACTGCCACCGCCACCCAATTTCTGTTCTCATCTTGAAGCAAAGTTCTTAAACCCGAGGTACTATTTCTGGGTTAGTGGAGTCTGTAACCTGAAGCGTCTGTAACCCGAGGTACCACTGTACCAGGTTTAGTTTCAAATCATTCTGGACAATGTAAGAAGCCTTGGTTAAGCAAAAGCAAAACATGAAAGCTTCCAAGCTCCACCTTCTATGTGTGGGAAGATTGGGGGAGGGAGGTATGAACTCAGGAGGAGGCAAGATCCATTAATGTCTTGCCATTGTTTAGCAACATTAGTATGACGTCTGAACTCAGCCATTGTTTTCTGGTCATAGGCGTCTTTTCACTGATTCTCTACAATGGGTGGAAATTCAAATTGCTGGACAGTATCTAAGCTAAGAAAGGGAATTTTCAGTCACTTGTATGGTGCATTCAGTGCATTACTGCGGAGCGGAACTATTAACTTGTAAATCGTACATTGGCCCACTCTACAGAAAGTTCCACTAATGTAGAATTTGTGATAGCATTACGTGATAACAAATGATAAATACTTTGAAAGTTACAAAATGCTGTATAATTGTTAGGTATTATTTACTCTTGCTGTGGTTGTTATTAAGTAGTCTTTTCTCATGGTCCTGCTTTCCAAAATGCAATAGTACTGCACAACACACAAAGACAGTCACATAGCTAATTTCTTTGGGACTTAAAGTACGGTTCATCTATATGTATGTAAAACAAAATTAGGTTGTATATAAAACAAAATAAATAAAAACCAAACATCTTATTGGATTTTCTGGCTCACTTTCTATATTATGCCTAAATTCATCTTATTGAAGAACTTACCAATTTTGCCTCTGACTGCACAGGTTGAGGAGATGAAGGTCCTGGAATTCCTGGGATACTAGGCACCATGGTGACAGGTCTAACAAGCTGTTCAATATAATCAAGAATTAATACACAACTAAAAGCACATTCTACTTTATAACAGCTAGGGTGCCCGTCCTTTCCACTAAAAGATTGCTCATTGAGCTGCTTTAGTGCCAACTTTTTGAGGCCTCTGTTTGTGGATACCCTGTGGATATTTGTCAGGAGCCAACACTACTACCATCCAGGTGCCAAATTAAGAAGACTCTTATTCATCTAGGTTCTTAATGGTTGAATTTGAGCTCTGTTTTATAGTTCTACTGTTTCTTACTATTTTTATTGACTATTGTTTCATTAATTATGCCTACTTTTTATTTGGTTCTTTTATGCTACAATATTTTTGCCTTTTTAATAGTTTGCTGTTATGGCTTTAGATTTGGACATTGGTGTAATTTTACCAGCAGAACCTCCATTCCAATAAGTCTATTTATAAGTGGGTAGCATGATGTGCTCAGTTGGGGGAAACCAACTTCCACCTAACAGCAGGGTGTATGTCCTGCACAAAATTCCCCATTCTTCTCACAAGCCTGGGTTGTGGGGATGAGAGTTTATTAAAAGCTGTTGTGTAGTGCTTCACCCTGTCTTTCTTCCCTCTCAGTCACCTAAAGCAGGGGTGGCTAACCCACAGCTCATGGCCATACCTGACCCTGAATTTTTTTTTATAGCCTTCTAAGTCCCCAGATCGGGGCGCAGGTGGTGCTGTGGGTTAAACCACAAAGCCTAGGACTTGCCGATCAGAAGGTCGGCAGTTCGAATCCCCGCGATGGGGTGAGCTCCCGTCACTCGGTCACTGCTCCTGCCAACCTAGCAGTTCGAAAGCACGTCAAAGTGCAAATAGGTACCACTCCGGCGGGAAGGTAAACGGCGTTTCCGTGTGCTGCTCTGGTTCGCCAGAAGCAGCTTAGTCATGCTGGCCACATGACTTGGAAGCTGTACGCCAGCTCCCTTGGCCAATAAAGTGAGATGAGCGCCGCAACCCCAGAGTCGATCACGACTGGATCATGACTGGATCACGACTGGTCAGGGGTTCCTTTACCTTTATCGTTAAGACCCCATTAAAAATCATTTAAAAAAAATTATTAGATAAAAATAATATTGACTGTTGTTGCAAGTCCTCTGCTGTGGCCACCCACACACACTAGTTTTTTAAAAGCTTTTTTTAAACTACAGAATATGCTCCCACGGGTTCCCTACTGTAATACCACATTTCTTGGTCACCCCTATTTCTCTTTTTTCTGCAATGATGATTTTTGTGACACCCTGAATTTAGTAATGCATAATTAATGATTAAAAACGACTGAAAATAGCTCAGGGGAAAGATTTTTGGAAGGCAGCTATGGGAACCACAGTTCTCACCACATCCACTTTTATACTTCAACCACACCCACTTTGACATGCAGTCCCAGGAACAGTGAAGTTCAGTTTCCTATGCTTGCAATTGTTTCCTCTCTTGGGAACGTGCCTGGGATCGGCGTCAGTCCCCCAATGGTCTGCATGCTGTGGACCTCTGACCACCTGCCAGCCTCCCGACTGGCTTCTACCACTCGTTCTCTTCTGGATCAAGTGGTACTAGAGTCACAGCTGTTTCCAAGAATTAGCATTTGAGGACTGGGACTTTTCAAAAGTCTGGGAGAATGTGTGTGTGCCGTATACACACATACTTACTGGAACTGCCGTTGGGACATGCACGTTAGAATTTGTGATCGCGGCAGGAATAGCGACAGGCATGGTTTGTCCATTAGGAAGGTGCAACAGCAGTGGGAAGGGACCTGGCACCGGTCTAAGATAACAAATGGAAACAGAAAAACACTTATGGGACAAAGTACATTGCATATTTCATTCATCTTTGCCAGTGTGTATATTATGATATGCCTATTTAAAGACGAGATCCATAGATAGTGGAGACTGCATTTCTGTTTGCCTGACAGAACCATCACTGCCTCCTTCCCCTGCCCACCAAACAATGTTCTGGGGGCTCTCCTGACTACAAAGAGAGGATATGGAAGAGGCACATGGGAATCCCTGTTGCACTAGCAGGGCTTCTGCTAGAGGAACAGGTTAGTTGAATCTGGCCTAAATTTTGGAACCAGACTTGCCTTACGTTGGACCAAGAACCAAAAGCTTCTGCTGAAGGAAGGGGGCAGATGGTTTTCATTAAGTCACCCTTCCCCCGGAAATCCAAACACCATCTCCCATACTGTTTTAGAGGGAGGAAGAGATATTGTAAAAATCACATCCCCACCTCCCGTTGAAGCCTTTCATGAGTAGAGATCAACTCACAGGAACTCAAGATCCAAGCCAGAGAGATTATGACTTATCTAAGACCAAGAGTGTTGCTGGGTCCCCAATATTGTTCCACACACACACGTCAAACTTGGAATTAGTTTTTTAAAGGACAGCCCTTCTAGCCATTAAAACCTTCTGAGGTATTTTATCTTTAAATAAGATCAATCTAAAAAAGGATTAGGATAAAGGAGGAGATAATATTTAAGAACCGCAAACAAACCTTATAAAGATATTTCACTAGTTGTAAATATATAGAAAACTTACACTATTGGCCTGTTGGAGGAGGGAGCCTGGGTTATGACAGTGCTAGAAGTCGGTGAAGGTATGGCTTGCTGAATAATGACACTTGAGTCAGAACTTGCAAGCAACACATTAGGAACCTGTAGAGAAGCTGGACGAACAATTGTGGACGTAGGCTGGGCAGTCTGCTGCAGTGACACTTCCTACAGGAAACAGGAAACATTTATTAACATTAGTTTTACCATCCAGTTTTTCCTCTATGGATAATAAAAACATCCAGCTGTATCTGTATTGGATTTGAATTTTTTTATATATATGCAACTGCTTTATTTTATATGCAGCAAGCAATTGTTTCTGTCATGTTTCTGTTGTATTGTGAAATTGCTTCATAGAAAGCAATTCATAAATAAGGAAATCTATGTACATGTGGCTGCCAAGGTGCAGGAGTTCCTCAATTTAGCCTCTCCTAACATGGGTGCAGCCTCTGTCGCTGTATCAATGTGCAATATTGGCATTGACTTTCCATGTGGACCTCTAGACTCCAATCTCCTTGAGATCATGGCAGGGAAGACTGCAAGACAATTGCTTGGGGGCAAGTTGTGTATGCTTTAGAAATGTTCGCAACAATACTGTACTTTAATAATAATTCAGAACAACAAACTTTGCCCTTTAGATGACCAGACATAGAGGCTTTAGTAAACTGCGTGAGTTGGGACTCTCTGGTGTTCAGACTATTGAAGTGCTGTAATTAATAACACAGGTGGAGAGGGGGACACAGGATGAGCAAAAATGTTTGAAGCTCTTAAGTTTCTTGAACTTACTGGTACAGACCACGCTTCTAAATCATGAGAAATTACTACCTTTTCGTCACTGGTAGTGGACTCTGGATGAGGTAAAGGACTATCCTGGTGAGTTGTCTCAACAACAGAAGGCTCTTCAATCTTATTTCGTATAATTGGTGTTGCGAGAGGCGATAAATCTAGAGGCATCTAGAAGAATTATCAGGTAGATGCATTTTAAAATCTGAGCAGGACTCTCTTCAAAGAGTAGGCAATTTACAGTGATGCTAATATCCTGGCCAGCAGTATTGTCATCTCTTTTTAGACAGTGTTGGCAGTAATAGCTAATGAAAGGAAATTACATTCTGCCACACTTTCCCTCGTTAAAAAAATATTACTCACGTTACAAGCAAGAGGAGTTCATCCCTGGCAAACAACACAAAGCAGATGCCAGTTAGGACACCTTTTATACTTTTATTTCCTTTTTCAAGCAAAGTAGCAATAAATGACAGTAAGTATTTTGGTGTCATTTGGAATTATTCCTAGCAGCCCAGCTATGAGAGTGCAGTCTAGTTTGCACATCATGTGAAACCATAGTTTAACCATAGTGCCTGCTTTCCTCCTCCTGTCTTCCCCCAACTGGGAGGAAACATTGGATAAGCATTATGTGTAAAGGTGTGTACTTAGTTTAGAGCTTGTGTTTGTAGAAATAAACCATGAGCACTGGTCCACACACAATAATAATCCAGTACTGTGGATTGTTGCCTCCCACCTGGGAAAGTCATAAACAGGAAAAGAGCAAAGCTGGCACAATTGAGAAGCATGCATCAGCATGACACTTGTTCACATTATAGACTTGTGGTCTATAATGTGATTTTAATGTGATTGACTTGTCAGGACAGATTGACAGAAAGGTTACTTCACAAAATACTGTATTTTTCCCTCTATAACACGCACCCGACCATAACACGCACGTAGTTTCTAGAGGAGGAAAATCCGTAGGCATGCCACCCATAGGCATTCCCTCCATAACACGCACAGACATTTCCCCTTACTTTTTAGGAGGAAAAAAGTGAGTGTTATGGTGCAAAAAATACGGTACTTCCTCCAAGTGTGGTTTCTATATATTTCTAAAATATAAGGATTAACAAGAATGACATTTTTTCTACCGGTGAAAGAGTCCTAGTGATGAAGGGAACCCAAACAATTGGTAGTCTACACAGTGATTTAGCTATGATCATCTTTATAAACATACTTTTTTAATATCATCTTCAGAAGCTTTTTTGAATTCATTTTCAAAAGGACTTGCAAGCTCATTGAATAAACCAACTTCTTCACAATTCTTCAGGAATCGAGTTGGCGTTGGAGTCTGATCTAAAATTTAAAAATATATATATATGATTTTCCCAATTATATATTGGCTTTTATACATATTTTCAAATTGATGTCCATTTTTATGTTTCAGGCACTCTAAAATTTGCAACTGATCCTGACCAGGAGTGCAGTATAATTAAAGGTTTCACTGTTAATGTATCCTTTAATAAAAAACAATGCTGCCTTTTTGCCAAATCTTTCCTTTTAAAACCAGTACTGTATCACCAATATACACAACACAATCAGAAGGCAAAACAATGCAAATTCTATGTGTGTTTGGTTTGCAAAAGTCTTAGAAACCTTACAAACTGGGCAACAAGAAATCACATATTTTAAAAGAGAGATATTCCTTGAATTTTTGTTGTTGCTATGGCTGAATGTATGTTTTTCCTGTTCTTAATCAGCCTGCCTGTGGACAGCTGGGGGGGGGGAGAGAGTATGATAATGCATTGAAAAGTCTAGATTAAGGTGTTTTAAAATGGCATACAGCTGTAGGGATGTGCCTGCCTCCCTGAACATACAGAAGAAATCGGGGAACAATTTAAATCGGTAGCATTTAAGCTTGAAAATTATCTCTTAATCTTTAGTTTATGAATAAAACAGCTGGAGCTAAAAAAAATATTAAGCATAAGGATTACTTTAACTTTAAAAACAAAACAAAACAAAACAAAACAGTATTGCACCTTGGCTGCATTTCTTCACCCATTTGCCAAGGAATAATTTCCATTCATCCAAACAGCACTTATTCTAAAGCAAGCGAGAAGATGATTGCAACCAGAGCAAAACATTCTAATGAGAATGAACTTTAATTTCAACCATAATTGTTTAACTAATAGACAATAAAATACTATCCCAAAACACAATAAACTTGCATTGTGGGATTAACAAAGGAATAATAGTGATCACTACATAATGGCTGAAATTTAAAGATAAAGGGGGGAAATACTGAGGAAATCATGGCATTCTGTTGCTTGTGCTTTATGCAACATCTAAAGATTAAAGATGTGTACAGAAATCAAGACACGTATTATTCACAGAGTAGTGACCTGATACTTTTCATATAGTACTTACATTGCCTGCAAAGGATCAATACTACACAAAGGATCAACTCCACTGTAGCCAATACAGTAGAAAAGTGTATGATGTACTTTATTCACAGTATCTGCCTATCAGGTGTTGGCTTTCACCAAAAATCAATGCCTTGGGTCCAGAGAAGAGCAAGAAGAATTCTATGTGTCTAGCAACAAGGGAGAATTGGCAAAACTTGTATAGAGCCTTGTGTGAGTACATGTGTCTTTCTGCTCATGTAATGCACTTTTGGATGCAACCCATTACTAAACTGGTAATTACTTCTGGTGAAGAACCATCGTTTCAGGAAAAAGTAGTGGGTAAATGTTATTAGCATGCACTTTTGATAGGCTAATCCTTAAAATGTAATTCCCTAGAGTCAAGCAAGAGTTGCTTTCAGACCCTCCTCTTCATTCTTTATGTTTAACAAAACATTATCTTTATTTGCTATCCAGCCAGATTTTTTTAAAAGAGGGGGTTGAGATGAAAAGATCACCATAGAGGATGGAACTGCAAAAGAAATTTAAAGATCAGAGAGTATATACTTTGACCAACTGCTTTTGAGACCAAAAATATTTTATGCTATAGCTAAATTTATACGGAGAAGCAAAATGACCGATAAATATTTATCTAATAACCATTTACAAATATATGACATTGATTTAACTAGGATGGTGCATGTAAGTGTTTTCTATCATCAGTGCCTTACTCTAATTGCCAGGTATGATTTGCTGTGACAACCCTTACAAATAGAATTTCAGTTTAATTGGACTGCTCATTATTTAATAGTAAAAGCCAGAAGATTAATTTTATAAAAGTAAAGTAAAGTAAAGGACAACACAGTTTACAAATTCATTTCATAAGGAGTCTTTTGATGTTGCTTCTGATGAGCCTAGAGAGTTCGAGTCATATACAGAAAATACACAAAATGTGTGCACATTCCAAAAGAAAGATGGATTAATAGAAACATATACTAACCAGCTACAATGACACTGTCATTACGAGCTGGACCAAATTTCAGTGTCATCTCATGTTTATGTTTATGGACAGCCAAATGATCCTCGTTGGTAAAACGCTGTGGCAAAAAGTTTTAAAATATAGTTATAAATTTTAATTTCAACTAGTGATAACAACATGGAAAATCATTTTCATAACAGGTTAAAAGCCATTAGCAAGATGTTAACAGCTGATTTTTTTTTTAATGAAAGTCTGGATGGTACAGTAGGAAAATGATAAAAGTAAGCTTCATTGGAGAAAAAGGTTGTTTGTTTGTTTTTTAAATAATCTGCAAGATATCCTCAACATTTAAATAGCACCAGCATAAATACTAAGAGGTCAATACCAACTTTTGACAAAGGTTTCACTCCACCTATAACCTTGTTTTGATGAGCAGCTGAATAATAATATCAATATTGTAGTTGCTCAGGCAGACTCACAATGGGATTGTCTGTATACAAAGTAACTCAATTGATGGCAGAACATTATTCAAGGGAATGCCAGAGAGGGGGGAATATGCCTTTTCTTTAACATCTCTTATGCCAAACTCCCAAGCCTATTTTTGTACTTGGCAAAGCTTAACAAACACTTTGGTGTTTCTTTAGTGCAGCTTCTGAGAAACAAACTTTTAAAAAATTCAAGTGTAAATGCAGGTGCACGCCCCGCTGGAAGCTGGAGATTATACATATTACAGCAGTGCTGCCATTGTATTTTTCAAAATACAAAGTTGCTGTTTCCCAAAAATGAAATGCTTGGGGGGGGGGGAGTAGCCTGCAAGACTCAAACAAAGAAGAAAACATGCAAAAATAACTGATCATTTCTGAATGTTTTTTCCCCTGACGTACCTACTCTTTTCTCACATTTGTTAATAGTCCAGTATATAGAATGATTTACAAAGGTGAAACTAGTGTACCCAATTTTAAAATATTGAATATTACCGTATTTTTCGCCCCATAGGACACACTTTTCCCCCTCCAAAAATGAAGGGGAAATGTGTGTGCGTCCTATGGGGCGAATGCAGGCTTCAGGAAGCTATCTGCAAGACTTGCAAGCCCAGCGGGAGTTCCTGTGGGCTCGCAAGGCTTGCGGGCAGCAGCCTGCAGCCCAAAGCATGGGGCGCCCTCCGGAGGGCGCCCCGTGCTTCGCGCAGGTGTCCGCAAGCCTTGCGAGCCCGGCGGGAGTTCCCGGGGGCAGCAAGGAAGCTTCTCCCCAGCGCCAGCCCCACAAGCTCGGGGGACAGCGGGGAGGCGCAGCGCGCCTTCCTGCTGTTCCCTGACCTGGTTGGGAGGCTGCCAGCCCCACAAGCTCGGGGGACACATATCCGCAAGCCTGGGGAGACCGGCGGGACTTCCCGCCGGGCTCCCTAGGCTTGTGGATAGCAGCCTGTTCTGGGGGCTGGGGTCGGGGGAAGCTCGGGCATCCCCCGCTCCAGCCCCTCGCCTGGGGGAAAAATAAATCCCCCCCCAAAAAACTAGATGCATCCTATGGGCCGGTGCGTCCTATAGGGCGAAAAATACGGTAATTGCTCCTAAGCTACTGCATTACAATGTATTGGCTAAAGGCTCCATCAGTATAGCTGGCCATGAGTGTTGCTGAACTTCACCCTATACCATTTTCATAAACTGGCTAATCTGTTTTAAATCTAGCACTGACCTGTATTATTCTTGCAATGGACTTGACTTGGCATGGCCAGAAAGCTTTCTCTGCTGTCAAAGGGCTTAATGCAGACCACAAGTACAACAGCCGTATTGGCTGTGACTGTCTATTTTGCATGTCACATTAAACCATAGTTTAAAAACAAACTGATGTGTGCTACTCTCCTGCTCCTGTTGCCATTGTGGATGAAACAAGCCAGAGCCTGGCTTGTCATGTTGTCCCAATCTGAGCTTGTGGTTTGTTTCCTTCACACAAACTGCAAGTGGTAAATATTTTAACAAATAAATAAACAGGAACAAACCATGGTTACTGCTCGTGGTAGCCAGCTGAGCAGCACAATAGTTTACTCTCTCTCTCTGTGTAACATTGATATTTAATTAAATCAGTTTTAAACACAGAACTCAGTGGAAAACACATTGCAGAAATGCTACTACAAACAGCCTTAAGAACCATGCTGATGTTGTTCTAAAGTGACTTCAGAGCTGAGAGAGAAGTTTCAAATGCAGAAAGAAGTAGCTGAATCAGTCTAAAGGTTAAGAAGTTGCTTTTTTTCAAAATCAAAGAAACTACATTTAATTTGCTGTTGAAGTTGATTATACCCAAAATAGATTCTACCACTGCAACAGCCATTCCATTACAAGGAACACTGACCATGCAACATGAGCTTCCACTAGGATGCAGTAAAATGTTTTTATGTACTGGGCTCATCTGCATGTCCTCAAAACTTGGTTTTAACTTGCTTGTTCCTGCCTTTTGGGGGCATGAGCCACATGATGTTTCCCCTCTTCTGTTTACATTTTGGATGTCCTGCAGCAAAAACTTGCTTTCCCCCCCCCATCCAAGAGTATCACAGTTTTTCATCACATGCCAATATAATATGCCCATGAAGCACATTAGGCATATACCGTTTCTTGCCTTGTCTCGGATTTCCTTGCTGTGCCCACAACCACGTCACATAGACTTTGCTCCTCCCTGCTTCGTTTTTCTTCTGCTTCTGCCCATTTCCAGGCACAACTTTCTATCCTTTCCAGGTGGATTTACCTGGGAGGGAGATCCTTTGCACTCAATATGAGTAGGAGTGCCTGACTGCGTTGTTAGCACACCAAACCCAAAGCCCTATCCTCACTCCCTACTCCTCCAACTTGCAAGAGCTCTCCTGCTCACTCATTGCTTTGAAGTGTGTCCAATGGAACTTACTCCCAGGTAAATGGGGCTGAGATTCCAACCACAGCAAGGAGAGCAAAAACTGGACTGCAACAATAATCCACCATCTCCTCGCAACTCTCTTATGGCTCTTCTTGGCAAACAAACTTGCAGGAGAGTAGCGCAGCCACCCACAAAAACCCCTTTCCCCAAAGCTATTTGTGGGCAAACACACATCTACTTAGTACTAAGTCCTACTGAATTCAGTGGGGCCAACTTCCATGTAAGTGATGCTCGGATCTCAGCTTTCGCAAGGGAGTGAAAGCTGGATTGGAGCAGTGAACTTACAGTCATACCTCGGGTTGCGAACGTGATCCGCGTGGGAGGCACGTTCGCAACCTGCAGCGTTCGCAGCCTGAAGCGCCGCGTCTGCGCACACGTATGACGCGATTCGGCACTTCTGCACAAGATGTCACTTTGTGCTTCTGCGTGTGCGCCGAAACCCGGAAGTAACCCCCTCCCGGTACTGCCGGGTTTGGTGCGGTCCGCAACCCAAAAACATGCAACCCGCACTGTTCATAACCCGAGGTATGACTGTATTTTCTCTCTTTCTCTCCCCTACTCCTGGCTTTGGGCTGGAACAAACCACACATCTTTCTCCACCTCCCTTACATCCTTTTCACAAGAATTTAGGATGTATTTATCTGGGAGTCTGTCCCATTGAATTCAATGGGTTGTATTTCTGAATAGACACATTTGGGATTGCACTGTAAAAAACTCAAAATTCTGTCCTTGTCATGCCCCATCAAAGCCTCACGAAGGGAAAGTTCAGAAGCAGATGAAACATCCATCATAGCTGCTCTGGGGAAAACAAGGCTTCATACTGTATAAGTGCTGATAGTAGGGTGAGGTAGAGATGTGCATCACTAAAATGCATTGCTAACAACGATGTTTAGTCAGAGTGCAACAGTAATCAAACGATGTCATGGAAATACTGAAAAAGAAAATGTAGGGTGCATGTTTCCCCCTAATTTCTGCTGCAAACAGTGACAGAAAGGAGTGTCCTCAACTTTATATGTTAATGACAAGGGTTCTGGGGGTGCGGTTTTCAACATGAAAGTAGATCTGAGAAACAAATGAGCAGAATGCATGGTCCTCATACAGGGAAAAGTGAACTCAGTTGATAAACAGCAGTGGTATAGAACCACAGAGGCTATGATGCACAAACAATAAACAAAACGGATTTGGAAAACATGGGGTTTTCAAAGGCTGTGTAGAAGAGCCCATACAGAACAGGAATAAAGGGGAGGTGAAATCCCCTTATAGAAATGAAGATAACAGTCCAGTATGATAAAATACTAACAAGCCTTTTTTATATATATAATTAAAGAGAGCTCAAGAAATCACTCGGTAACCTTGAGGATCTTGGTAATTCTTCAATTATTCTATTTTTCTTTGAAATACCATAGCCAAGTTGTATTTTCTGTCATCTACAAAACAATTCTAAAAGTTGCTGACATCATATACAAGTTCTTATCCCCTCTTCATCCAACCCTCTGCACACTGATCCCTCCTTGAATCAAGAGCTCTCACAAAAGTAGTTATTAATGTGTGATATTTGAAGCTATGCAGCTTTCATTGCTGGATTGGGGTGTGGTGCTCAGTATAGTCAGTAACACCACCACACAATGCTCGTTTGGAGGCTTTGGTGACAGAGTTCTCTGCTGCCCATCCCAAATAAGCAACGTTGGCTTTCAGAGCTTACAGTGCCATCCATTTAAACAAGTAGTTGAACATGTGCAGCAAAGAAGCATGCAGAGCTTGACTGTTACAGATCTTTAGGCAATGAGTAAAAATGTTCTTAGGACTCAAACTGAAATGTAAACTACTTCCTCTGATATAAAAAATGTTTCTCTGTTAACTAACACAGATAGTTTTAACATGTATTACCTGTCCACATCCAGGGGCAGTACATAAAAAGGGTTTGTCATCACTCATATTCCACAGGTCCTTGTATTACCTACATTGAAATAACAAACATATCCAGTGAGTCCAGGCAATTGCTCTAAGTCAACAAACTAACATCCTCAACAAATGCAAGAAGAAAGTCGGTGTGTATTGGTATTTTCCCCCTTATAAAATGTCTCTTTATGACCAAGTCTCAAAAGCAGCAGTATTTCAACAAACACTTTAACAGTTTTTAAGGTAGGCTTTCAAAATCATGTGAGGAACACCATGAAAGCCAAATAGTTTATGGTATTTATGTCTCGCAGATGTGAAACTGAATCTGACACATTCCTCTGCATGGCAAGCTGGGAAACATTTCTGCAAAATATAAGATATCCAACTGTGGTGGCCCACTCGCACAAATGAGTCTTCTCCTGCTCTCTACAGCCCCCAACATCCCTCCAATTCTGCTATGGAGGATTGGGAAACCTCTGGAAAAGGTGGGGGAAGGAAGACAGGAAGGGGAACTCCCATTGTGTCTGCTGGCACAATGTTGGAACTTGCTCACAGAAACTGTGTTGTAAAACAAAATATAAATGTATTAAAACATGCACACATATATATACCTGGCAGATTTCACATGCAAGCCAAATTTCATAAGGTAAACGATTTATTATAGCCTCCTTTTCATGACAGTGGTTCTGCAAATCAAGAAGGGAAAGTCAATTATTAAATTATCTCTTTTTTACCATATCTTAAATGGTTGGAGTAGATGCACCCGATTTCCATGGGAATGGTATATTCTGCTTCAGGGCCTGTACCTTAACTCTGGAATCAAACATTCTCTAATAAAAAGATTGTCCTTACCAAATTTATTTTCCCAACAACATTATGAGGTAGATTAGACTAGAGGTGGGTTCATGAAATAATTCTGCCCCAGTAAATACTCTTGACAATCCCTGGGGTATGATGGATATGGGCAAACATGATGAACTAGATGAATGTGAATATGGAAAGCAGTAAATTCTATTATCATGATGGAACTTCCTCCAGCTTGCAATCATAGAACCTTTGATGGCAAAATCCATAAAAGCCTTGTTTACACATTATGCTTGCCCATGTAAACATGAACCTGGAGAAAGTCAAACCTATTCATAGGGAATAAAATGTATACTCTGGACTTATCCTTAAAGATAGTTATAAGTCTCAGCAAGCCTCCTATTTGAACTATCCAATCTCACCTCCTATCCCGACACTATCCAGAGCAGGGATCAGCAAACTTTTCTGTCAGCGGGCTGGATCGGCCATGCGCAGGAACGCGCGCACCAGTATGCATGCGCACACTGCTCTTTCCCCGCTGGCTTTCGGAGCCATGGCGGGGGAGCTGTTGTTATCTGCAGCTTCCAATTGGCTGCAGGAGCTTCCAGATAGCTTCCTGGCTATCTCGTGCCTGGGAGGGCACCCTCTGTGCCTTGCCCCCTCAGGAGTGCACCTGCCCTGGGCAGTGCGGGCATATGTTCCACCGCCGCCTCCACTTGTGCATCAGAACCACCTTCCTTTCTTTCCACTTCAGTTCAACATATTCTCCCAAATTCTATTTTCCTTCTACCAACAGGATTGTTCAATGGATCTATAGTCTGCTGCTCATAGGAGCTCTTTCATTTGCAGAAGTCATACTCAGGATACAAATAATAATAATAATAATTTATTATTTGTACCCCGCCCATCTGGCTGAGTTTCCCCAGCCACTCTGGGCGGCTCCCAACCGTGTGTTAAAAACAATACAGCATTAAATATTAAAAACTTCCCTAAACAGGACTGCCTTCGGATGTCTTTTAAAGATAGGATAGCTGTTTATTTCCTTCACATCTGAAGGGAGGGTGTTCCACAGGGCGGGCGCCACTACTGAGAAGGCCCTCTGTCTGGTTCCCTGTAACCTCGCTTCTTGCAATGAGGGAACCGCCAGAAGGCCCTTGGCGCTGGATCTCAGTGTTCGGGCTGAACGATGGGGGTGGAGACACTCCTTCAGGTATACAGGACCGAGCCCATTTAGGGCTTTAAAGGTCAGCACCAACATTATCTGTGACTTTGGTTAACCAATGCAGCATCAAATGTATTGCTTTCAATGGGCAGAATTCACCTAACAAGTCCTGTCAGCAGAAGCCCTCAATAAGGACTTCCTCTTGCTGATGAGGCCTCCCCCAAACGTGTGTTCCCTGCAATAGGCTTGGGGCAGATTAGGAGACCTCCTGTAACAGTTTGCAGTGGGAGGGCAGGGGGATCATTCTGCCTTGCAAACTGTAATGCTTGTGCTGATGGAACGCTCAACACAGTGTGATAGAGAAATCTGCCTGAAGATAGAACAAGCTACCTTAGTAATCCATGCCTGCTATTGAAAAAACCAATGTCCAAAGCCTAAAACGTGCCATGAAATCCCCAAAGGCATAAGCACAGTAAAAGCGATTTTTAAAAACTATTTTAAGAAGAAACATTGATCTATAAAGAAACTGTTAGTTACTTTCTAACAAAGAACAATTAGAGGCTCTCCAGCAAAATGGCAAGTTCTATTCCAATTGCTACATAATATTATAAGTCCTGATATTAAGGCAATTTGAGAGTGGGCTAGTAACTGTTATTCTCATGTTACAACTCATTCAGGAGTTCTTAAATTTCCCCCCCTGACATGTGTTCTTAAAGAAGATAAAGGAACAAGAACAAAAAGTACAGCCCCTTCCACACATAAAATGACTAGCTATCCAGTTTGCACATCATATTAAACCATAGTTTATTTTAAATTATGATTTAATGTTAATGAACAACATATTACTGCACAGTGCTCAAAAGTCCTCACTTCACTTTTCTACTCCAGGAGAGAAGGAAACCCAAGGATGGCTTAGAATGAAATGCCAAGAAGCAAACTATAAGATAGCTAGTACAACTCATTCTTTCAGATCACTGGATAGTGCCCCTGAGCCAAGCAATAGCACAATGACCACCATAAATGCAAAAAACAAAGGCACGGCAAAAGAAACCTTTTCAAAGCAGAGGTAGGCGATATTTTAGTGGCAAAGGAGAAGATAACAGGAGCAGAATCCATGCATAGCCTGCTCTTTTAATTTCTTTCTTTCTAATGGTTTTTATTAAAGATTTTCTTGGGTAAAAAAAGGTATTTCATTGCATGAAGGGCAAATAATGGCACCTCAAGTCCAGATGGTATTTTATGGTCTTACTTTAAAAAAAAAAGTGGTGTTATGAGCCATTAAACCTCGAAAATACACTTTTTCCAAAAGGTTTCCACAGTTTTGGACACTAGTATACAAATTATTCAGAAACTTTGAAAGGAGGGAAATTTCTGTATTTATAAATCACTGCTTCTTCAACAAACACACTATATATTTATATCCACTTCTGGTAAGATACTTTGAGAAATACATCTGTTATTAAATTTCGCTTTCAGTTTAAGTGCGTTCCTAAAGACACTACTAAAGAAATGTCATAATTGAGGGAAGCCATTCTGAACAGTTTCTTCCTATTACACCAGGAGTGCATATGAAAGTATTTTCATCTACCGATACACTAGAATATTGACAATAACTGGAGCATTGCAAACTGCAATAGGTCAGTGATTTTCAAATTTTCTACCTTCAGGGACTTTTTCCTATATCAACTTGTCTAACTAGGGAACCTCTGGACATTTCTGAAAATCCTAGGACTCTTGGGCCTTGCTGTCACCCCATCTGAAAGAACCGTACACCCTAAAACACAGACAACATTCTCTTGGGGTTGGGCATTGCAAGAGATGTATGAGTAGTGACTGCCAAGCCACCTTTCAGCAAAACTTTTTTGCCTTTAGCATTCTTCGCATTCACAAACTGCTAATAAGCTCTTTAAGCCTCAGGTTCTCCCAGAACATAGTTTGAAAATCAATGAAGTGGATTATCACATAATTTTTAAGCAAAACTCTTTCAAGGCTCAGCAAATGTTATAAACTTTAGCTTTATATCTTAAAATACAGTTTTCCAAGTATCAATACTTTTGTTAATGCTGGCTTCCCCACCTTGGTGTGGTAGATATTTTGGAGTATACAACTTTCATCACCCCCAGCCACCATAACCAACAGTCAAGGATTATAGAAACTGTAATCTAGCAACTTCTAGAGGGCACCAGGTTGGGGAACGGTGCTCTTAGCCAAGATTAATTGTTTTCACAAGGAAGCCATGTTGGTCTACTGCAGCAAAAACAAAGAGTACTGTGTCACCCAGAAGACTTAAACAAATATTATGGTATATGCTTTAATGGGATAGAGTCCACTTCTTCTGATGCATGAAGTACTGTCCTGATTATTTATTTTATGCACACCCACATGTACATTTGAGGGTGGGACTGGATTGTAAACAGTAAGGAAAACGGGAAAGCAAAGGCAGAAATAATTATGCTATTAACAGTGACCATTCACAAAGCAGTGTTGATGATAACACAAACACTGTTGTGGCATTGATAAGTTAACCAATAGGTGTAATAAAAACCTGCCACCCTAATTCATGCTACAAGTAAAAGAACTGAACCTCCTGATAAAATCTGGCAGACTGTCACTTTGTTCAGCAACAGTCATTCCCCCAGCCTCCTCCCAAATGACTGGGAGGATTTCAGAAGCCCTTGCTTCTACTTTTGATTAATTGAGGTTTGCCATGTCATCTGCACCAACAACGTATGCAAGTTCCTCTAGTGTCTTATGTGACCACAGTTATAACAACTTCAGGTGTTATTGTGCTACATGCATTTGATAAAGTACAGTGGTACCTCGGGTTACAGACGCTTCAGGTTACAGACTCCGCTAACCCAGAAATAGTACCTCGGGTTAAGAACTTTGCTTCAGGATGAGAACAGAAATTGCGCGGTGGCGGTGCAGCAGCAGCAGCAGCAGGAGGAGGCCCCATTAGCTAAAGTGGTACCTCAGGTTAAGAACAGTTTCAGGTTAAGAACCGACCTCCAGAACGAAATAAGTTCTTAACCCAAGGTACCACTGTATTCAATTAGTTACAAAACTGCTTGCCATGATAAACTGCTTGTTTCTGGCAGGTTTCTAAAACCTTTTAAGCCAAGACATCTCTCTAAACTTGCTCTTGCTACTTCCCAGCTACATGCCCAGCACCAAGTATTTGTTCCCATATAAACACACAAGGAGAAATTTTCCTTAATTATGTGACATGCAAACCTGCTGCTGCGCAAAAGTACCTGCTTCCTGAAACATGTTGTCCCCATCAGCCCAATCATCTCATGCAAGGCTGTCTTGCCTCTTCCCTGGAGACATGCAATTCCAGAATTCTGCTAGGATGTATTAATCTGCTTGGCTCAGGATCCTCTGCTTCTCTGAAACTTTAAACACACCCACACTCTTCTGTGTCAACAATCCCAGTTTGAGAATCTACTGATTCTCTTGATTTACAGAATTATCTATATCTACAGAATGCATCTTGGCCACCCAATCAGAATGATCCGCATGCTCTATAATGTAACAATCACCTTACACTTTAGAGAACACTAAATAATTGTGTATGTGTTCTGTGTGTTCGTTCCATAGTTAGTTTATGCTGCTACTAAAAAAAGCAGCTTTGAAATTAAAGAAAACTCCCATCCCATAATCATCTACCACAAGCCAATGGGAACAAGGAGGTGGGTTATCTGAATGGAAAAACTGAAGACAGAATTCTACAATTCAATAAAGATATTCCTATACTCCAGAATCATATACCCAAGAAAATTCCTCAGAGATTAACCAGGAGATGCAGAATTAGTTATTTTATATAAAGGGCAATGGGGAAAAGAATGTACACAAATACACCTGACCTAAGCGCATCATAGTGGTAATGAAGCAACTTACAGAAAAAGTTTGTTTTGAGATACCAAGGTTGTAAAACTTTAAACTGAGATATACTGCATTATGCTAACTTCACACAATAAAGACCAGATGCTTTGCATATTTTAAATCAGAAGGCAAGGCATGTCATTTTCTTACTGCTCTACAGGAAGTAAATGTTCTTTGGCTGAAGGATGGGATGGAAATTCCTTAAATAAAGAAATACAGAAGAGGCGTCTCCAATTTCCTTGCTTTTTTATCAGTAGACTATGAAGAACCACAACGCAACTTACCACTACTACTTTATCAAACACTACCTATCAGGGAACTAAAATGTGGAATGAGACACAGCCTGATAACAAAGATTTGTGGTACAACACCCTGATAACTAAGATTTGTGGTACAACAAGCAGTCACCTTAGTAGCAGCCTACCAGCAGTCCCTTAGTGATCTCTCTCTAACACAACACAACACAACACAACACAACACAACACAACACAACACAACACAACACACTTCAGCAGCTTCAGGGAAAGCAACATTTGGGCCTGAACACACCATGTGCTGCTGCTGAAGTTCTGCCCTCCTTCACTTTGCTTTGGAGAGCACAAAACCTAAGCAGGTAAACAGGTACATGCACATGCCTGAGTATTTTTTTACCCCCCCCCCCCACTAAGTGTAACTGTTTGAACTCATTTACCTGCAGCAAACGGATGGGGACCGCTGTGTATGCTTCAGACCCTCCAAGTGTCCCTATTTTCCAGGGACAGTCCTGGATTTACAAAAGCTGTCCTGGTTTCTGCTGTGATCCGGGAACGTGCCGCTTTTCCTTTAGGATGTCCCTACATTCATTGGAGAAATGTTGGAAGGTATTGCGTGCTTTCACCCACCAACTTTCCACAGGAGCATGGTCCTAAGGAGAAACTTCGCAGGTGTCCTCAGCATCCACCCTTCCTCAATTGGGAGGAAATGAGGGGGGGAGAGGGGGAAGGAAATAAGAGGAAAAACGGGGGTGGGCAGAGAGAGACCAGGCCTCAGGGCACCATCTATCAGCGAGAACTATCGTGTGTGTGTGTGTGTGTGTGTACATTTCTCTCTGCAGTGCAAGCGCTTCCCTGCACTCCCCCCCCCCACAAAAAAAAAACCTCCACTGTGACCTGTTCCAGCAACACACCGGGCGCTGCGTGTGTGTCAGGCTCTTTTACAACGTTCCTTCCAGGGAGGTGATGGAGTGGTCGGCAACAAGGGCAATGGGGAAACGGGGGGGGGGGGGGAGAGAACGAATGGTAGGAGCCAAATTCGGTCTGCCTACTCCCCTCGCCCCCCGCCGTTCTGTGACAGTTAGTGGGGGCCAGCAACGGCTTTCCAGAGCTCGCGGCGTTCTATGGCCAAGGGGCGCAATAAATAAATAAATTCCCACCCACCCCGCTCAGTTCTCTCTATGCAGAGCAGCGGCGGCGCCATGTTTCAGCCTGCCAGGCTCCCCCCACCTCCCCTCAAAACAGGGCCCGGCGACTTCCACCCCTAGCCCAGGCTCGGGTAAGGCCACACCCCGAGCTATTACACACAGAAAGAGGCAGCGGCTTCTCCACCTCCCATGTTTACCGCCATCCCCTCCCCGCCTCAAAAAAAGGCCACACACACAAAACTCACCCCTCACGACCGCCGGGAAAGCCGCTCATTAAAGCCGCCCGTGTCCCCCACAGGCTTCCGTCACATCTCGCGGGAACTCACTGACACATCTCTTTCTTTCTCGCTCTCTTTCCGCCCGGACCCCCTCCCCTCGTATCCACCACCAACACGCCGCCGCCGCCTTACCCCGTAGGAAAAGATGCAGCCAGTCACGTGACAAGGCGCTTTGGCGGGGAGGGGAGGGTGGGCTGTGGAAGGAAGGGGCAGAAAAGACACACACGCGCGCGCACTGGCGCCCGAAGCGGGTTGACACGTGGTTGTTGGGCGCCGCGAGGGCGGGGCCGCTGACCGAAGCTCCGTCCGGAAACGGCCGAGCGCGCTCGTCAGCCTCTCGCTCGCCATCCCCCCTCCGCCCCCCACATGCCGCGCGCGCCTTCTCCGTGCGGCTGCGCGAGAAGCTCTGAGTCTGAGCAGCAGACAGGGAGTGTTACTCGCCCATTGAATTGTGTATGAAGAGGCTTTTGGTTTCTACAAGTGTACACGTGACGTGGGATTCTTGGTCTAAGGCAAGCTCCAAACTCGGTCCTCCAGCTGTTTTGGGACTACAACTCCCATCATCCCTAGCTAACAGGACCAGTGGTTAGGGATGATGGGAATTGTAGTCCCAAAACAGCTGGAGGGCCAGCCGAGTTTGAGGGTGCCTGGTCTTAGTACTTGCAAGAGGGAAAGGACACGTCCCCCCCCTCCCCCATAGAAATCTGCCTTAGAACAGTAGAGGATTGTCTAGTCAGGCTTTCCCAAACTTGTGTCTCCAGCTGGTTTTGGACTACAACTCCCATCATCCCTAGGCACAGGGATGGTGGGAGTTGTAGTCCCTAAACAGCCAGAGACAGGTTTGGGAAACCCTGGTATTCCAACTCCCTACAATGCAGGGATCAGTGTGGGGTTCGAACCCACCATGCTGAGATTAACAGTCCTCTGCTCAACCCACTGAGCTAAGTGGTGCGAGTGGAACTAGTGGCCAGCTTAGCCTAGTTCTGCCTGAGAAGCAGCTGCTCTCCAAGGTCACAGCAAGATTGCAGGGGGTTGGACTAGCTGACGCTTGGGGGATCCCTTCCAGCTCTACAATTCTATGGTTCCAAAATGTCTTTCATGACATGGGGAGAGGCTTTGGCTGGAAGCAAACATACACAAGAGCACTGTGTAACAGGTGGAAGTTTAAAACAAAAACAGTAAAAGCAACAGAAACCACCAGAATGACTGAAATCACCTTTCAAAAAATAATTTCATTATAAGCATTTAAGTGCTATTACTTCCATTCCCTGATGTTTGAGTGATCTTTACTAAAGCCTGTAGTTCAGCAATATTCCTGTATTTCAAGTAGGATAAGGCTGTGAAGGTGCTGGGCTTTCTAAACACCACGGCCAGTGTTTGAACCAGCTCACATTTAGCCTAACCCCCCATCCCAACTTAACCCCCCCCCATCCCAACTACTGCATACTATAATTTGATGTGCTGCTTGCATCCTTAATTATGAATTTCCTATTGAATGCAGCTGCATAATTAAAAGGCGCTGGCAAGTACATCCTTATACCTGTACACCTGGAAAACATTAAGCGTTTTCAGCACTGTTTCTTTGCCTTCTGCAGCAGGGTCTCTAGAATATGGTGACTGCCCTAGGAAAGACAGTACCTCTCAATGATTATCTGAATAAATTCCAGCTTTTCCTTGTTATTTCTAGGCCAGACAGCAGCAAAGCAACAAAAGCCAAGCTATTCCAAGAATTTGAGCATCCTTTGTTGTTGTTTAGTCGTTTAGTCGTGTCCGACTCTTCGTGACCCCATGGACCAGAGCACGCCAGGCACTTCTGTCCTCCACTGCCTCCCGCAGTTTGATCAAGCTCATGCTAGTAGCTTCAAGAACACCATCCAACCATCTCATTCTCTGCCGTCCCCTTCTCCTTGTGCCTTCCATCTTTCCCAACATCAGGGTCTTTTCCAGGGAGTCTTCTCTTCTCATGAGGTGGCCAAAGTATTGGAGCCTCAGCTTCACGATCTGTCCTTCCAGTGAGCACTCAGGGCTGATTTCCTTCAGAATGGAGAGGTTTGATCTTCTTGCAGTCCATGGGACTCTCAAGAGTCTCCTCCAGCACCATAATTCAAAAGCATCAATTCTTCGGCGATCAGCCTTCTTTATGGTCCAGCTCTCACTTCCATACATCACTACTGGGAAAACCATGGCTTTTACTATACGGACCTTTGTTGGCAAGGTGATGTCTCTGCTTTTTAAGATGTTGTCTAGGTTTGCCATCGCCTTTCTCCCAAGGAGCAGGCGTCTTTTAATTTCGTGACTGCTGTCACCATCTGCACTGATCATGGAGCCCAAGAAAGTAAAATCTCTCACTGCCTCCATTTCTTCCCCATCTATTTGCCAGGAGGTGATGGGCCCAGTGGCCATGATCTTCGTTTTTTTGATGTTGAGCTTCAGACCATATTTTGCGCTCTCCTCTTTCACCCTCATTAAAAGGTTCTTTAATTCCTCTTCACTTTCTGCCATCAAGGTTGTGTCATCTGCATATCTGAGGTTGTTGATATTTCTTCCAGCAATCTTAATTCCGGCTTGGGATTCATCCAGCCCAGCCTTTCGCATGATGAATTCTGCATATAAGTTAAATAAGCAGGGAGACAATATACAGCCTTGCCGTACTCCTTTCCCAATTTGGAACCAATCAGTTGTTCCATATCCAGTTCTAACTGTAGCTTCTTGTCCCACATAGAGATTTCGCAGGAGACAGATGAGGTGATCAGGCACTCCCATTTCTTTAAGAACTTGCCATAGTTTGCTGTGGTCAACACAGTCAAAGGCTTTTGCATAGTCAATGAAGCAGAAGTAGATGTCTTTCTGGAACTCTCTAGCTTTCTCCATAATCCAGCGCATGTTTGCAATTTGGTCTCTGGTTCCTCTGCCTCTTCTAAATCCAGCTTGCACTTCTGGGAGTTCTCGGTCCACATACTGCTTGAGCCTTCCTTGTAGAATTTTAAGCATAACCTTGCTAGCATGTGAAATGAGTGAAATTGTGCGGTAGTTGGAGCATTCTTTGGCACTGCCTTTCTTTGGGATTGGAATGTAGACTGATCTTCTCCAATCCTCTGGCCACTGCTGAGTTTTCCAAACTTGCTGGCATATTGAGTGTAGCACCTTAACAGCATCATCTTTTAAAATTTTAAACAGTTCAGCTGGAATACCATCACTTCCACTGGCCTTGTTATTTGCAGTGCTTTCTAAGGCCCATTTGACTTCACTCTCCAGGATGTCTGGCTCAAGGTCAGCAACCACACTACCTGGGGTGTACGAGACATCCATATCTTTCTGGTATAATTCCTCTGTGTATTCTTGCCACCTCTTCTTGATGTCTTCTGCTTCAGTTAGATCTTTACCACTTTTGTCCTTTATTATGGTAATCTTTGTACGAAATGTTCCTTTCATATTTCCGATTTTCTTGAACAGATCTCTGGTTCTTCCCATTCTGTTGCTTTCCTCTATTTCTTTGCATTGCTCGTTTAAGAAGGCCTTCTTGTCTCTCCTTGCTGTTCTTTGGAAATCTGCATTCAGTTTCCTGTATCTTTCACTATCTCCCTCGCATTTTGCTTGCCTTCTCTCCCCCGCTATTTGTAAGGCCTCGTTGGACAGCCACTTTGCTTTCTTGCATTTCTTTTTCATTGGGATGGTTTTAGTTGCTGCCTCCTGTATAATGTTGCGAGCCTCCATCCATAGTTCTTCAGGCACTCTGTCCAGCAAATCTAAATCCTTAAACCTGTTCCTCACTTCCACTGTGTATTCATAAGGGATTTGGTTTAGATTGTATCTTACCTGTCCAGTGGTTTTTCCTACTTTCTTCAGTTTAAGCTTGAATTTTGCTATAAGAAGCTGATGATCTGAGCCACAGTCAGCTCCAGGTCTTGTTTTTGCTGACTGTATAGAGCTTCTCCATCTTTGGCTGCAGAGAATATAATCAATCTGATTTCGATGTTGCCCATCTGGGGATGTCCATGTGTAGAGTCGTCTCTTGTGTTGTTGGAAAAGCGTGTTTGTGATGACCAGCTTGTTCTCTTGACAGAACTCTATTAGCCTTTGCCCTGCTTCATTTTGATCTCCAAGGCCAAACTTGCCAGTTGTTCCTTTTACCTCTTGATTCCCTACTTTAGCATTCCAATCCCCTATAATGAGCAGAACATCCTTCTTTGGTGTCACTTCGATAAGGTCTTGTAGGTCTTCATAGAACTGGTCAATTTCAGTTTCTTCAGCACTAGTAGTTGGTGCATAAACTTGGATTACTGTGATGTTAAAAGGTCTGCCTTGGATTCGTATCGAGATCATTCTATCATTTTTGAGACTGCATCCCAGTACAGCTTTCGCCACTCTTTTGTTGACTATGAGGGCCACTCCATTTCTCTTACGGGTTTCTTGCCCACAGTAGTAGATATGATAGTCATCCGAACTGAATTCGCCCATTCCCGTCCATTTTAGCTCACTGATGCCCAGGATGTCAATATTTATTCTTGCCATCTCATTTTTGACCACATCCAACTTACCCAGGTTCATGGTTCTTACATTCCAGGTTCCTATGCAATATTTTTCTTTACAGCATTGGACTTTCCTTTCGCTTCCATGCATATCCACAACTGAGCGTCCTTTCGGCTTTGGCCCAGCCGCTTCATCAGCTCTGGATCTACTTGTACTTGTCCTCCGCTCTTCCCCAGTAGCATGTTGGACACCTTCCGACCTGAGGGGCTCATCTTCCAGTGTCATAACTTTTATATGCCTGTTGTCTTTGTCCATGGAGTTTTCTTGGCAGGGATACTGGAGTGGCTTGCCGGTTCCTACTCCAGGTGGATCACGTTTGGTCAAAACTCTCCACTATGACCTGTTCATCTTGGGTGCCCTGCTCGGCGTAGTTCATAGCTTCTCTGAGTTCTTCAAGCCCCTTCGCCACGGCAAGGCAGTGATCCATGAAGGGGTGAGCATCCTTAATTTTCCAAATATATAAAAAAATTGTCCAGTAGCACCTTAGAGACCAACTGAGTTTGTTCTTGGTATAAGCTTTCATGCGCATGCACACTTATTCAGATACGAAGCTTATACCAAGAACAAACTTAGTTGGTCTCTAAGGTGCTACTGGACAATTTTTTATATATATTTCAACTGCATCAGACCAACACGGCCACCTATCTGAATCTTAATTTTCCAGATGGTCCTATTTAGCCTGGATTTGCATTTGACAGAAGTCATGCAGCACCAAAGAAAACAGCTTAAATTCCCTCATTGAACTACTGATCCTTATGATTGCAGCAACATTCACTACATTGGTGATAATTTTAATAATGTTCAATGATAGCTTCAAGTTCTAGACAGTACTGAGGTTTCTATTTAGAGACAAGTTACCGTATTTTTCGCTCTATAACACGCACCTGACCATAACACGCACATCGTTTTTAGAGGAGGAAAACAAGGGAAAAAATATTCTGAATGAAACAGTGGACGTATCATTTTTGTGCTTCATGCTGTGGCCACAGACATGTGATCTGATGGTGAATTTGGGGTGACCCAATGCAAAAATCCTGAGAATCCCTGTGCATCCATGCTTTGTAACCACGTTTTTGCACCATTGCAGCCCCAGGCAACAGTGGGTGCGTGATTTTTTGGGGGGGGCAGGCTGTAGCCATGGACATGCTATGTGCTGTGATGGTGAATTTTGGCTGACCCAATGCAAAGATCCTGAGGATCCATGTGGACCCATACTTTTTAACCACGTTTTTGCACCATTGCAGCCCCAGGCAACAGTGGGTGCATGATTTTTTTGGGGGGGGACAGGCTGTAGCCATGGACATGCTATGTGCTCTGATGGTGAATTTTGGCTGACCCAATGCAAAGATCCTGAGGATCCATGTGGATCCATGCTTTGTAACCACGTTTTTGCACCATTGCAGCCCCAGGCAACAGTGGGTGCGTGATTTTTTTTTTTGGGGGGGGGGACAGGCTGTAGCCATGGACATGCTATGTGCTCTGATGGTGAATTTTGGCTGACCCAATGCAAAGATCCTGAGGATCCATGTGGATCCATGCTTTGTAACCACGTTTTTGCACCATTGCAACCCCAGGCAACAATGGGTGTGTGATTTTGGGGGGGCAGGCTGTAGCCATGGACATGCTGTGTGCTCTGATGGTGAAGGGGTGACCCAATGCAAAGATCCTGAGGATCCATGTGGATCCATGCTTTGTAACCACATTTTAAGTGGGGAGGGAAGGAAAAACACAGAAGGCTAAGAATGCAGGAGAGGGCTATAACGTGAGGAAAGGAAGGCAAAAGTTTCCCCCCACCCACCCACACAAGCCAGCCAGCCTGCTCTCTCTCTCTCTCTCTCTCTCTCTCTCTCTCTCCCTCTCCCTCCCACCAGCATGACAGAAGAAAGCATTTTAACTGCATTAAGAACTATTTAGCAGCGAAACCTAAGCTTTGCCATCCCTTAAGAGGTACAGACACTGTAATCTTCCAGATCGCATGAATTTACAGGCAAAACACTGTTTAAGGATTTCATCCTTTTAAATGGAAGAAAGCATATTTGAATGCTGTGTGTCTCCAAAAACAAAAAGCAGGAAGTCAAATCAGAATTTTAAGCCGAACCTGTAATCTCTCTTCCCTTCACAAACATTGTTCCCTCCGGAGCAGGGAGAGGATAGAACGAGGGACGCTCTGCTCTCCCCTCTACTTGCCTGGAGGGGAGGGGCTTTCCCTGCTCTTTGTTCCGTTTGAGCAAACACAGTAACGAAACAGAACAGGGTGGGCAGTAAGACCCTGAGGCAGAATGCAGGAAAGCCACCACTTCCTCTCTCACGGAGCTCCCTTCTCCCTGAAGCGCGGTTTGATTTTTGCCTCATTTTTCGGCTCCAGGGACCACACATTCGCTGCATAACACGCACAGACATTTCCCCTTCCTTTTTAGGAGAAAAAATCTGCGTGTTATAGAGCGAAAAATACGGTAGTGGTTACTGATCTTCCTCATTCCTGAGCAAAACATTCATAAAATGTTACAGTGTAAGTATTTTACTTATTATCTTCACTTCCTTGGACTGAACCTCTCATTGACGCAGACAATTTTATTGTAAGGTCCATGAATACTCTGGAATACATATAAAAGGACAAGGTCCAAGATCTGCTATATGAATTAGGGGCAAGTTACCTACATTTACTAAAGCACTGCAGGTAGCTTGCTTTTATGGAGATGCATATATATATATTAGCAAGTTCCATAACTTTGTGACATAATACAACATATAATTATGGAAGCCAGGTTTGCTGCATGATAAAGCTGTATAATATGATCTGTCAAGATTTAGAATACTGTTGCACTGAGTTTGTCTCAATTTCCCTGATCTGGATTTCCCCTTCTAAGGTATAAATTTAGACCTTGCAGTGCTTGGGAAAACTTTTGACAAAGTCAAAACACAAACATGACACAGGCAGAGTTTAAACTCGTTACCATCTTTAATTAAGCTGCTTTGGAAGTAGCATACATTCCATGATAAACATTTTTCGAACCCAGGTTCACAGAATCACATTGTAGTTCATTAATGCCAATGTTACACACAGATCTCTTCACATGGCAAACAAGATCAAGAAAGCAACCATCAGACAGAAGAGACCCATGGCTTCGGACAGGGCAAATCCCAGAATAGCATATGAGAATAGCTGCTGCTTCAGTGAAGGATTTCTGAAATAAAAGATAAAAGTCATGTTTGCATTTATTCTGAAGCAAGTCTTTTCACCAAATGCATCAATATTATAACCTATGCCGAGGGAAAAAAGTTACCGGCTTATTGAGCAAATTGCTTACACAAAGGGTTTAATAAAAAAAGTTTGTGTGCAAGGCTTATTACACAGCAACTAAACAATAATTTACACAAGTTTCAGCATGACTTCTCGGCCAAGTACCAGCAGCTCAAATGACTGAAAAGGCTGAGAACCATGTGGTTGTTGCTGAAAGCAATGCTATTTGGCAGGTGTAAGCATGTGAAGTGCATAGTCTTAACATTTCCTCTGGAAGAAGTGGGGAAACCTTTAGATAGTTCTACCTACAACTCCCATCAGCCCTAGCAAGCGTGGCCAGGGACTATGGGAACAGTAGTTCACCAACATATGGAGGGCCAAAAGTCCCCTCTACCTGCTCTGAACAAAGACAAGCACCAGCAATTATGTAATTTCACTGCTTACTAAAACTCAATTTATTTTCACACAACTTTGTTGGTCATTAGCACCAGTTGCTTTTATTTATTAATTTTATGGCTTTGTTTTATTTTGTATTGCAATTTTAAAATGTGTTTTTTACTATTCCGTCTCATAATTTGAAATGAAAGGCTGTATGTCTTTTAAAATATATATAAAAAACCACCCTAAAGCTACTCAGAAAGTGGGATGTTGTGGCTACACAAGACTTACCACAAGAGTTAGTAATTTCAGCTGCCTCTTCCCATGAAAAGTTATACCCACCAAACTTGTTAGTGACATTGTGTGGCTCCTGCTCAGTTTCCCAACAGTCTCTACCTAAATCTGAATCTGTTATCTTGGCCAAAACCACTGACACAGTATGCTGTTATTATACAATCCAGAAGAGTATTTAAGAAGTTTAGAACTGGAAAATTAAAGAATTCCCCTAATGCATGCAATTCCCCATCAGCACTAGTAACTATAATCCATTTTAGAGAGAGAAATTTTAAAGACCTCCCACTTCCAGTTGAATAGTTTCAATTGTAAACATTTAGTTAAGGACCAAGATGAGGTAAAAGTGTTGTTTTTTAAAAAAAGAAAAGCTTCAAATGGCTTTAACAGTTTCATCTCTGCCAGTTCCTTGGTCTCAATACAGGAGGTGTCTAGTCCCATATCAAGCTGCCCACGTGTTGAGATAACTGGCTGATGCCCTGCCCCAACCACCCCCTCTATCAGAGGTAAGTTGTAAGACATGGGTAGGCAAACTAAGGCCTTCTAAATCTGGCCCACGGATGGTCCACAAATCAGTGTGTTTTTACATGAGTAGAATGTGTCTTTTTATTTAAAATGCATCTCTGGGTTATTTGTGGGGCATAGGAATTCGTTCACCCCCCCCCCACAAGGTCTGAGGGACAGTGGACCAGCCCCCTGCTGAAAAAAATTGCTGACCCCTGTTGTAAGAGAAGGCTTTCCTTCCATGAACAATACCTGAATTGTAGACTGCTCCCTTCAGAAGGCTTGCCTGGCAACAACAATATCTTTTAGGCACACGGCAAAGATCTTTCTGTTCAACTAAGCATCCTGATCATCTTAAACTCCGACTTAACTATAAAAAGCATAGCTGCTGTTTCTATGCTTGTTTAATGATCACAGAGGTTTTAAAAAGTCTTCTAAGCGACTGCAAAAGTTTTCTAACTTCAGCTCTACGGCAGTTAAGAAATGCATTGAGTAAACAGAATGAGTTATGCTTTGTTACTTCATACAAGCCCCAAGGTCTTCAAATTCCTGACAGGTCTAATTTGCTACTCCTTCTTACGCTTGGGGCAAGTGCACAGCCTTTCTGACAAACTTCCTTCCATCCACACCCAATTCTGTCCCCAGTATTAAGGAGCTTTCCTCCTTAATCCCAGGGAGAAGACAAATGCAGAGCTGGCAGAAGCCCTGCACAGTTATTTCCAGCCTTCTCTGGGAGCCACAGCCAGGCTCTGTGCCATGTGGGTGAGCAGAACAAGCTACAGTATCCTGAACCTGGGAAAAAATAATGCTGTAACTTGAACCCCTTTCAGTATAATGCTGAAAGTTAGAAATAAAGGACCATTACCTGGCATAGCCAATGATTAAACTCCCGAAAACTGTTCCAATACCAGCACCGGAACCAGCCACTCCTACTGTGGCAGCACCAGCACCAATGAATTTGGCAGCCGTGTCAATGTCCCTGCTGATAGCACTAGTTTGAAACTCCCTTAGTGCTAGCTGACTGCCAGTGTTCTGAGCACCAGTAAGGAAAGTTGTGTTGCCCTGAAAGAAACAAGAAGAATTGGATTACATTTGGCACAAGTATTTGCTATAGGCTTGTACTACGAAAGTCACAAGCTTCTATAGCAGGGAAGGAAAGGGGAGATTTAAGACACATTTCTTTGGACAGGTGAGTGAAAAGATTTTCAAAGTGTTAGGTTCTTCCTAGATTTTTTTTTTAAAAAAAAGAACCATGGGGAAAAGTAATGGGGAAAAGCAATTATGATTCTGATGTCCCTAACAACTTCTGCCCATCAGGAACCATCGACAGCATGACGCAATCCCACAGCCCTGGAAGAATTATTCCTACTGGACTGAAATTCTGCAAGACAGGTTTAAGCCATCTACTGTGCATTTTCCACTAAATGGCTTGAAGGCATATGGGGGTGGGGCAGAACCTAAGCTACTCTGAGCAGTACCTAGATTGGAGACCACTTAGAAACAAACCAAAATATAACCAGCTTCAAGATCCTTGGTATAATAATAATAATAATAATAATAATAATAATAATAATAATATTTATACCCTGCCCATCTGGCTGGGTTTCCCCAGCCACTCTGGGCGGCTTCCAACAAAATATTAAAATACAATAGTCTGTCAAACATTAAAAGCTTCCCTAAACAGGGCTGCCTTCAGATGTCTTCTAAAAGTCTGGTAGTTGTTTTTCTTTTTGACATCTGGTGGGAGGGTGTTCCACAGGGCGGGTGCCACTACCGAGAAGGCCCTCTGCCTGGTTCCCTGTAACTTGGCTTCTTGCAGCGAGGGAACCGCCAGAAGGCCCTCAGCGCTGGACCTTAGTGTCTGGGGGTGGAGACGCTCCTTCAGAAGCAGAGTACAAATAAACACTTTACTACGCATACTCAGCTGCAGGTCTGTGTTGTTCCAAGTTCAGACACTAAACACAAGGCAGCATGTGTTTGTCAAAAACTAAAATCTGACACTTTGTGGCAAGTTTTACTATTACAAGGCAACAACACATGGGCTCACCAGATCATTTAGGAAGCTACAGAATTGTTTAAGGTACCTCTGCAGTCCTGGCTTCTGGCCTAGACAACACCGTTGCAGAAATTGGTCTGTACAGAATTCTTGATCCAGTGCGCATCTGAAAAAGGGGGAGGATGAAGAAGTGTGTTAAAGTAATGGACACTCTCACAAAACTGCAACCATAGCCTTCAAAGCGATAACTACACAACATCCCAGCAGCTTTTAGATTCCTGGCATTTAGTTCTCTTTACAATCACAGTTCGGTAAGGCCATTCATTGAGAAAAATTCTTATTCCATGAAGCTCATCAATGGCTCATCAGGACTTGCAAAGGCACAATTTTGATCTCCAGTCATGCTTACTACACTGTCTACAGCTAAAGTCAATGCCCCTAAGAAAAAACTGCTCTTGAAGTCTGACCTTCACTTTTGGCACACGTGGGTTGGATAACACAGCTCATCAGAACCTTGTATTCCCATACGGTATTAAAGTGTTTTTGCTGTTGAGATAAGGATCTAGTTGGGACTCTAAGCAAATTAACCTTGAAGGATCTCCTCCATTTCTCTCCTTCCCATGCTATCAAGTGTTAACGCCATAACCAGCAGCGAGATTTCAGAGACACCTCATCTTTGGTGACTAACTTTCTTTTAGGACAGATTTCAGAGGCAGGGGAAAGTGTTTCCAGGTGAGATGTTATTATTTCAACAATCCTTCTATCTGCCCTTGTCTACAACATCTCAAGCAAACAAGCCTACGGCACATAATTCCTGTTTGCCTTCATTCTACAGGTACCACTAAGAAAGCTCAGAGCTCCTGTAGCACACTGTCGTTTGTAACGTTGGCACACATTGCCTAAGAGTGCTGCAACTCTGCTGTGCTCAATGACCTTCAGGTCACTCCCGACCCTACAGGTCTGCAAAAGCAATTCTAATATTTAAATCCTAAGAACCATTAAAAGACAGGCCTGGTGAATTCAGCCTAACTCGTTTTGTGGGGCAACCAAGCAATCTAACACCCCAAGACCAGCCAGCGGCCTCAGATAAGCACCCCCAGACCAGGAAACCAGTTCCCAGAGAATCCGGCGACACCCCTCCTCCGCATTATAAGTTGATCTGTCGGTTGACAGATCGACCTGTCAATTCACCCTAGCGGCCTAGCCCTCCAAGCACAGATTAAGAGGAAAGGCCTTATGAATGAATGGCTGGGAGGCTGCTGCGGCCTGTTCTTGCCCTTGGATCACCTACTCGCTTTTAAGGTCACCCAGTTTTCCCACCCTCTTTCTGCAGCAGTGGGCCAACTGGGGGGGGGTGTGCATTTTGCAAGGAGGGCCGCATCGTCCTTCAACTTATGCATGAAACGATGATGAGACGTGGAAAGCAAGCCCAGGCAGCAGCATGGAGGGCAGAGGAGGGAGGCATGAGACAAAAGTCTCCTTGCAAAAAGCACCGTTAAGACATGCCCTCCAAATGACTCCTTGCAAAAAGACATGCCCTGCAAATGAATGACTTAACGGGGATCGCCTCTGTCCCAGAGTCCAGATCCCCCCCCCCCAAAAAAAAAAACCCATCAACGCCCCCAACCTTTTGCAAAGGAAAAAAAAATCAAGGGCAAGAGGGGGAAGCGACCTACTCTGACCTATGCGCAGGCCCCGCTGCCAACTCACCAAGGCGGGGGACCCGGCGGCGAGCTTGACACAGGCGAACATGGCTGCGGGCGGACGGGCCGGTGGAGCAACGGGCTGGGGGGTCCCGGGTCTGGGCCGTCTGGCTCGCTGCAGGGGAGGAGAAAGGAGAGTTTTAGGAGTCCGGCCGGCAGCGCTCTGGGAGCGGGAGGAAGGCTGAGCTCCCCGATGGAGGCGGATACAAGGAGGGGACCCGGGGCCTACCTCGAACCCGGCAGCGGCAAGCAGAGGCTCCTCCGGCTGAGCTGGTGCAGCGGTAGAGGTCGAAGGGACTGCGAGCTCTCCGCGCAGGCGCCGGAGGGGTGGAGCGCCCGGATGAGAAGGGGCGGGCGGGGGCAGAGGAAGTTTAATAGGAATTAAAAAGGAGGCGTGTGACACGTTCCTAAGGTCGCTTCCGTCGCGACTTTAATCCATAATATTGTGGTAGGAATGAAAGGAGGAAAGAATGCTAGCTGTATCGACAAGGAAAAACCCGCTTTTTAAATGATAATGATAATAATAATAATAATAATAATAATAATGCTGTAATAATAATGCTATAATAATAATGCTGTAATAATAATAACAATAATAATGCTGTAATAATGCTATAATAATAATAATAATAATAATAATAATAATAATAATAATAATAAATTTAATAATAATAATAATGACAAACCTAGACAGTATCTTAAAAAGCAGAGACATCATCACCTTGCCAACAAAGGTCCGTATAGTTAAAGCTATGGTTTTCCCAGTAGTGATGTATGGAAGTGAGAGCTGGACCATAAAGAAGGATGATCGCTGAAGAATTGGTGCTTTTGAATTATGGTGCTGGAGGAGACTCTTGAGAGTCCCATGGACTGCAAGAAGATCAGACCTATCCATTCTGAAGGAAATCAGCCCTGAGTGCTCACTGAAGCTGAGGCTCCAATACTTTGGCCACCTCATGAGAAGAGAAGACTCCCTGGAAAAGACTCTGATGTTGGGAAAGACGGAGGGCACAAGGAGAAGGGGACGACAGAGGACGAGATGGTTGGACAGTGTTCTCGAAAGTACAAACATGAGTCTGACCAAACTGCGGGAGGCAGTGGAAGACAGGAGTGCCTGGCGTGCTCTGGTCCACGGGGTCACGAAGAGTCGGACACAACTAAGCGACTAAACAACAACAACAATGTAATAACAACAATAAATTTATTTATACCCCGCCCATCTGGTTGGGTTCCCCCAGCCACTCTGGACAGCTCCCAACAGAATATTGATAATAGTAATGGAGAGGATGGTGAGAACTTCTTGAAAGACGTGCACTTTCCATAACTGTAGGGTGGGGTGCTTGTGTGCATGAAAGGCAGAAAATGCCACAGATTGCTATTTTCTTTATGCCAGCAATTTTTTCTTTTTGCCAGGAAAGTGGGTGGGAGAAGCCCCAGTGTCCCACCTGTTGAATGCTCCCTGAAAACAGAGAATTGTACAGTTGGAAGGGACCACGAGGGTCACATCTCATCCAACCTGCTGCAGTGCAGGAATCTTTTGCCCGACGTGGGGCTCGAACCCACGACCCTGAGATTTAAGAGTCTCATGCTGTACTGACTGACTTAATGCAGCTTTGCCTGCAGCTATTAAAGGTGCAAAAGCCGTATTAGGAGCATCGGAAAAATGGTTAATTTCCATGCTGTATGTGGCATAATAAGGTGATGGTTGTGCATTATTAGGCATTATGCGCACCTTTCTCCAAATGTATCTGCTAAGGTGGTCTGCAGTCCACAAACACTTCTGCCATGATAAATAAATTTGTTGATCTTTCATGCAATGCAAAGCCCTTTGTCACTTTTGCTGCAGGAGGGTAATTCCAGCTACCCCTCTGGAAATTATCCAAATGAGGAAATGTAGGCTTGAATGCAATGACACCTGTGCATGGAAAATAGATCAGAACAGCATAACCCTCTTTTGGATATTTTTTCTTCTTTATATGGCGGCCCCTCAGTAAAATTATTTAGGCTGCTTACAAAACAAAATCATGGGACTTTAAAAATACTATTAGAACAAATCCAAACCATATCATATACCAGCAAACATATAGCTTTGGCTAAGCGGTCACAGAATAAACCCAAACTATTTGCATCTCAGCTTAAAATTACACTGAAAGAGTGAGAACATAAAGTTAATTGAAAACCACATTAAAACAGCGAAGGCCTGGAGTTGTTTTAAAAATACAGCTTTTGCTCACTAGCGTGTTCTCTCACTGTTTCACTGTCCAGCAAGATGTTTGGGTCCATCTAGAGAGAACATACTGTAATGATCCAAACTTGTGTTTGGGAACAAACCCTAGGTCTTCACTGTTTCAGTGTCTCACCCTCCAAGTGTCCCTATTTTCCAGAGACGGTCCCAGATTTACGGAAGTCATCCCAGTTTCCGATTTGATAACAGAAACTGATCTCACCTATACCCTACCACTATGAGTCTGCCATGGCTCTGGGGGAGCAGTAAAACCAGGTGAGTCCTCTTGTTGCCCCCCCCCACAAGCTTCAGATTGCACAATTTAACAACCATAAAAATCACCCATATTCAACAAGTGGATTTTTGTTTGTTTGCAAATGTATGGCCTTCCTAAAGGATAGCATGGGGTGGGAGCATAATATGTATAGCAGAGTGAGTAGAATCCTTGACTAAAACAGGGAGGTAAAGGTAAAGGGACCCCTGACCATTAGGTCCAGTCGTGACCGACTCTGGGGTTGCAGCGCTCATCTCGCTTTACTGGCCGAGGGAGCCGGCGTACAGCTTCCGGGTCATGTGGCCAGCATGACTAAGCTGCTTCTGGCAAACCAGAGCAGCGCACGGAAACACTGTTTACCTTCCCGCTGGAGCGGTACCTATTTATCTACTTGCACTTGATGTGGTTTCGAACTGCTAGGTTGGCAGGAGCAGGGACAGCAACGGGAGCTCACCCCGTCGTGGGGATTCGAACTGCTGACCTTCTGATCGGCAAGTCTTAGGCTCTGTGGTTTAACCCACGGCGCCACCCACGTCCCTCAAAACAGGGAGACCTGGGCTTAAATCATTAGTCCAAACCTCTCAGCCTAAACCTACCTCACAGGACTGTTGCAAGAATAAAAAGGAAGGGTGGGATAAAAATGTAACAAATGAACCATTTTGAGGGGTGGGGAATTCATTTGCCTCTGACTGTCATTTACTGCAAGCAGAACTCATTGTTAAGAGATGCACATTTGCATATATACTGGAGGCTTTCAGTTCATTGGGATAGATAGACAGATGGAAGACACTGGCCTTGAACCAGGACTCCCTTCAGCAAGGAAGTATTCAGACCCCTGGCACAGCGTTTTCTGAGAATTGGGTCCAGGCAGAGAAAACTGAGAAAACTGACTCTTTATCCCTGCTCCTTTGATATCGAGGAAGCATGTCTCCACAAAGTCCCCTACCCCAAATATTTAACTCATAAGGTTCATAACATAAGACCCATAATTAAGCTATTTTTTAAACACCACAACAAACTGATAATTCAGTGTGGGTTTCCTTACGTTTAAAAGGATAACACGCTCTTTTAACCCAAGATTTATTTCAAAGCCCTCTGCACTGCCTGCCGCGTTTGCGTTCCTGGAAGGGAAGTTGTCCCTAATGTTCGGATTTGATGAACACACTCGCTCTTTGGCATGGCTAGATTCATTTCCATCTGTTTGCTTGGCATTGTTCCCATTGAAAATAAGCAGTGCCAACTTCAACAGGGCATAGGTGTTAACCAAGCATGGTTTTGCAAGGGAGGGGGGTGCTTCATAACACAGCAAGCGCCACTTCCACTGCCAGGAGATCCCGCTGTTTGCAAATAATTCCAGCTTAGGGCCACATGCTTCATTACATGAGATCACATCTGTAGGTGCTTGTGGGCGTCATAAAAGCAACAAATTGCTACTGGAGTTCTCTTTCCATCCAGCTCAGTGTTTGGACTATTGCATGGGAAAGTGTCCCTGAGCTTGGGTGCAAGAGGTTTTATAGACTCGATCCTTTCAGCAGATCCCTACTTTGACTTAACCTTTTGGGCTTTGCATAGCTTGGTGGGTTTTTAATCCATACAACAGCTTTATAGGCCTTTCGGGAGAAAGGACCATACCTTGTCCAGGATAGCCAAAGATGTATAATGGACATAATTTACTAGCAAATCTGGCACCATGTGCATTAAGTCATATTAATGAAGGTACAAGTTTTGGCAGTTCTTTCGCTCCGTAGCCGGTGCTCATCAGCAAAGGCAGTCCGCAAGATGGTACATGTGGTTGAAATAGCAAGAGATGAAGCTATAATGGCCTTAAATATATAAACTTGGCTATGAATTCTTGGGACTTGGATATGGCCAAAAGGGTATGTGAAGTTCGGAAAGGTCCTTTGATTTGGGCTATTTATTTATTTATTTCAGGTTTTTTATTGATCCCAAATAGCAGTTTCTGCATCCAAAACTGGGGGTGAAAGCTTTGCAATGCTTGTGAAAACAAGGGTGCATTGCCAAGAACAGGGATCAGCAAACTTATTGCGCCTCGGTGTCTCCAACACCGATTGAGCGGTGGTTCAGAGGGCAGGGGAGCGCGTACCCATACGCGTGCACATATGCTATTTCTGGCTCACTTCCAGGTCAGAGGAGCATTGGAAATAGCTTGTGCGCATGTGCACAGGCCTCCTCCGACCCAGATGTGCACCGGAAATAACACTTGCACATGCACACAAGCTATTTCCGGTGCTCCTCCGACCCAGAAGTGGACAGCCGTGCTGTGCAGCGCCGGTAAGAGCGGGCGGTGACAGTGGGCGGCGGGGGTTGCAGTGGGCCGGATAAATGAGTCCCTCAGGCCTTATCTGGACCACGGGCCTTAGTTTGGGGACCCCTGGCTAAGAACCTCATGACTCAAGCTAGAGAAATGAAGCATATGTCTATGTCTGCTGACTTTTACATTAGTTGTTCAAGTGAATGTTAGCACTTTCGGCTTGCAAATCTTGTCCAGTCGCCACTGTACCTTCCCTCATTACAACCCCATGAGGTAGGTCACCATTATTCCCATTCAAACTGCTTAGAGCAGACATGGCCTAAACGGCCTCGGTCCAGTATACTTGAAGGAGCGTCTCCACCTCCATCGTTCTGCTTGGATGCTGAGGTCCAGCGCCGAGGGCCTTCTGGCGGTTCCCTCGCTACGGGAAGCCAAGTTACGGGGAACCAGGCAGAAGGCCTTCTCGGTAGTGGCACCCGCCCTGTGAAACGCCCTCCCATCAGATGTCACAGAGAAAAATAACTACCAAACTTTTAGAAGACATCTGAAGGCAGCCCTGTTTAGGGAAGCTTTTAATGTTTAATAGGTTATTGTATTTTAGTGTTCTGGAAGCTGCCCAGAGTGGCTGGGGAAACCCAGCCAGATGGGCAGGGTATAAATAATAAGTTATTACTATGGCCAAACTTGGCCCTCCATATGTTTTGGGACTACAATTCCCACCATCCCTGACCACTGGTCCTGTTAGCTAGGGATGATGGGAGTTGTAGTCCCAAAACATCTGGAGGGCCAAGTTTGGCCATGCCTGGCTTATGGGATTTGACAATGAAGCAGTATTCAAATTTTAAAAACAGATTTCAAAAAATAAGATGGACATGCTGTGTATTCCTAAAAGAAAAACATTTGCCTTGGTGATGAATGATTACTTCTCCCTCTGGTGGCTGGCATGTGACCCAGCTGCCTCACCATGGAAACTTAGCCCAGTTTAAAGAGGATCAGTCAAAGAACTGTTACAAAATAAGGATAAACATATGTCTAAAATGTATAATTTCTTATTAGAATGGGAAACAAAAGACGAGATGGTTAAACCATCAATGACACACAATATAGGACACAATATAGACCTAAACCTCTGGGAGAAACTTTGGGAAAGTGATCTGAAATTTACTGTGTGTTATTCTCTGAAAGAGAACAATTTGAAAATGATTCATAGATGGTATTTAACCCCCAGTAGGTTGGCTAAGATGTATAAGGCAGAATCAGATACATGTTGGAAATGTAAAGAAATGAGAGGTAATTTTTTTCATGTGTGGTGGATGTGCAGAAAGGTGAAAGAATATTGGGAAATGATTTATAATGGGCTGGAAGAAAATGTTTAACTTTACGTCCCCCCCCCCCCAAACCAGAGTCCTTTTTGTTGTGAATAACTCAGACAGAAATTCCTAGGTGTCAGAAAAGTTTATTTATGTATGCAACAACAGCGGCCCGTGTTTCGTTGGCCCAAAAATGGAAAGTGAGCGAGGTCCCTTGTGAAGAGGACTGGCAACTTAAGATGTTAGAATATTCAGAACTTGCAAGTTTAACCCACAGAATAAGAGAACAAGAAGAACGCATATTTTAAAAAGAGTGGAAAATGTTTATTGAATATATGGGAAACAATTGTACATAGCTGAAAATGCTGGCAACATTAAAATAAATTCTACAGAGTAAATAATATTTGATTGATGTAAAAGTGGGAAATTGATTTGAATGGTTATAGTAAAATATGCAGGAAACTATGATTTTTTTAAAAAGCTTTATTGCGGTCCAAAGACCCATAGAACAATTTCAGAACAAAATGCAGTTAAGAAAGCCAACCACAACAGAGAGATAAACCGAGGCGGTTGTTTTGTTTTGTCTCGAGCTTGACGATCTTTGTTTCTTTTGACTTCTGAAAGAAACTTTGGCACGGCCAGTGTTATATCATTAGACCTGCCATCCAAAAGATATGGGAGGCTTCAGATTAATATGGGAGGCTTCAGATTTTCCCAGCAGATTTGCCAGTAGGGGTTTGATCAATTGATCCCTTGCTTGCTCATACTGCCCATGATGCCGTAAGATACGCTTCATGCAATCGATGTCCTGAGAACATAAACAAAATAAAAAAATTCCTTCCAGTAGCACCTTAAAGACCAACTAAGTTAGTTCTTGGTATGAGCTTTCGTGTGCATGCACACTTCTTAAGTATCTGAAGAAGTGTGCATGCACACGAAAGCTCATACCAAGAACTAACTTAGTTGGTCTTTAAGGTGCTACTGGAAGGAATTTTTTTTATTTTGACTATGGCAGACCAACACGGCTACCTATCTGTAACTGAGAACATAAACAAAGCCTATTCTGATAAGGGATGCCTCTCAGTTTACTATGTTTTTTTTAAAAAAAATAATTGTTATTGGAATTTTATTTACAACATAACCCCACCCTCCCAATATACAATCCACCCTCATTAAACATGAACATAACATACAGTCAGCATAACATACAACAATACAAACAATGAAATAAAAGACTTCTTTTATCCTGTATCTGGCCTCCTTATTTACTTCTTATAAACTGTTTCCTTTATGAATGTTTATTCAGATTTTTCTAATTATAACTTAAATATCCACAAAGTCTCCTGCAGACATTAATCAAAACTAGTCCAGGTATGTATTTTAGGGCACTGATTTGTGAAGCATTCTCTGCATTTCCCCCATGCTTTTTGAAACTCTTGTCTGGTGTGATCTCTAATTGCCCCTGTTAATCTAGCCAGTTCAATATACTCTAACAGTTTGTCTTGCCATTCCCTTTTTGTTGGCACAGTTTATTTTTTCCAGTTTTTACCAGTTACGATCCTTGCCATTCTTGTGGCATAGAGGAATATTTTCTGATCTTCTCTTGCTATACCTGTGTCTCTTATCCCAGTCTACTCTGATATGTAATAAAGTGGTACCTCTGGTTGTGAACGGGATCTGTTCGCAACCTGAAAAGACGTAACCTGAAGCGTCCATAACATGAGGTATGACTGTATGAACCATGCATGGAAGGAGAAGAAGGGAAGTCCTTGGATATTTCAAAGCTTGTAAAATGTTTAATTTGATATGTAGAAAAATGGAAACTCAATAAAAATTATATAATAAAAAATAAATAGAGAGGATCAGTAAAAATATTCTAACAACAGCTCCACACATTATGCATGATGAAAAATGTAACATCTGAATGTCAGTCTGAGATACATTTTGTTATGGTTGGCAGAGGTGAAGTCAAACAGTTGGAGAATTACAGCACCTTCTGTGGCTGTAGAGACCAATTCAGGAGAGACATGTTTTATTGCAGGTGGGGCAGATAAAGGGGGCCATTTTTGCTGTTATAGGTGCACTGTGGTGTTTTTTCTTTCTAATCTCCCCCTTCTCACCTGGTCCCTAACTCCAAGCAAGCTCAAAACCAACATTGCAAAATTCGGAAAAGTGCAAATGTTGTGTATTGTTTCAAGTATTGCAAATTAAGGAGGTTTGCCTTTAAATGTGAGTTGAATCAAATTTCTCCTCTCCTCCTAGAAGTGACAACATTTTTCTCCCACCACATGTTTAGCCAATGATATGTTTGGGACAGGGCAGTGAATGCCAAACATTATTTTATAAATGATTCAAGTGTTATTAGGGTTAATGAAAGGGAAGGGGGGAGGGGAGGGTGGCTGCTGTTTTTGACAATGATCACACATTCTCCAAACCTCTAGTTTGGCCCCAAAATTTGTTCAACTTCCATGAGAATCAAGTTGTGGCCTATTATTGTCCTAAGAGTCATGTTTTAAAATTACTGTTGTATGACCCTTAAATTAATTGTAGGTCTGCAGTCCCTGAGGTCATTCAGCTTAAAGATGCATGGCAGACTCTCCACCCCAATTTAAAACCTATTCCTTTAAAGATTGTAGCCTAATTTGAATATTAACCACCTGCCAAGTTCTACACACCTCTACAATAAACCTTACCTTCCTGACTTGTTGGACAAGAAGCACAGTGTAGTTCTCGTATAATGCCACAACTTTCCTCATTCTCTCTCTCTTTATTATTTTAATGACAGTGGCAAATGTCTGATTATTCCCAGGTGTTTCTGCCCCCCCCCCCGCTTTCCCCCTGCTCTTCCAGCCATGAATGTGACCATTAGGGCCGGAGCCATAAAGGCTGTCTTTCCCCACTTCCTTCTACGCCTGTCCCTTAACAGAACTGCAAGTCCAGCCTCTTCCATCCCCTTCAATTCCCTGAGGTATCCACCAAGTATTTGTGTTGACTGCCTTAATTTTCATCTCCTCTAATCATTCCCTGCCAGATGGCACTTAAAGTTTAATGGCCCCTGTAAAGGCAGTCCCTTTCTTCTTTTAAGCCATCACGTGTGTTTGCTTAGTAAACTGTTAACTGTTCACAAAACATGAAAGGACCACCAACACAATTATTCCAGAGAGCTCGCTTCCAAATCTTGATTTCAGTGGAAGGTGAGTAGGTGATATATTATCATGAGCTATGTGACCTTAGATTTCAGTCTGTACTTGATAAGAGCAGGTTGCAAGCTCAACTCACCAAATACAGTACAGTCATACCTTGGAAGTTGAATGGAATACTTTCCAGAAGTCCGTTCGACTTCCAAAACATTCGGAAACCAAAGCATGGTTTCTGATTGGCTGCAGGGACTCCTGCAGCCAATCAGAAGCTGTGGTAGCCCCGTCGGACATTTGGGTTCCAAAGAAGATTAGCAAAGTGGAACATTCACTTCCGGGTTTGTGGTGTTTGGTACCAAGTCCCAAGGTGTTTGAGATCCAAGGTACGACAGTAGTTTCTGTCCAGATGTGTTCTTGTGGATGCACTAGGCTTGCCCTCCTAATACACACCAGTTGCCACGAAGATAACAAACAATTCTGGTGTTTATCCCCAGCTCAGCAAAGCACTTCATTGCCATACAGAAGAACATCATTCCTGATAGGCAAGTTTGTTACCATACGTGCACAGCCTTGCAAATATGCCTGCAGATTTACTAGCCTGCCTATCACGTCCACATACAGGCTTTTGTGGCACAATGTCAACAGCAAAATAACCAACGCCATTCCAATTTGCAAGTTTTACTTCTTCGCCCATGAAACTGCAGCACTGGTGGGAGTGTTCTGCAGGTGTTCCGCCATCATATCTGTCATTATCAGTACATCTTGCATTCTGACAGTATAGTGGTACGATATCCTATTGATCCTCAGCCATAGGAATGTGAGTACAGGATTGCTCCATAAGTCAGTTGCAGTGGCATGTGGAGAACGTAGATGCAGAATTCAGCATGTGGCAAAGAGAGATGTGATGGTTTCTTTCATGAAACCTGCTCACAACACATATACCAGAAAGAAACATCATGAAGATAAGCACCTTGTCCTCCTCTGTTTTTATTGTTCTTTTAAATCAGTAGGTGAAATGATAAACGTTTGGCAAAATATGAATTGGATGTCTTCTGTCCTTCTGACCTGCTGCTCATTTGGACTAATCTCCACCTCTCAGCATCCAAAGGCAATTCCCCTATTTTTTGGCTCATTGGCAGAGTCTTAATTAGAGACAGGGAAACTGGCTGCCGTGATGATAAAAAAAACAACAACTGAAATGTTGCTCATATTCTCAGATGAAAGCAATAGCTGTTAGAGCTAGTGTAGCATCAGGGCAAAGAGACTGGGCAGGATGTTGTTCTGTGTTCAAATTTTGCTACCGCAAACTCACTGCAGATGTAGGAAGGCCATCTTTAATATTAGGCAAGTGCCATCTTGCACTGTTTTCAATGCCAGCTAAAAACTTATTTTGCTTAGAAAAGCCTGCCCAGACATGTATTTTATTATTTAGGTAAAGGTAAAAGGACCCCTGTCCATTAAGTCCAGTTGCGGACGACTATGGGGTTGCAGCGCTCATCTCGCTTTACTGGCCGAGGGAGCTGGTGTTTGTCTACAGACAGCTTCCGGCTCATGTGGCCAGCATGACTAAGATGCTTCTGGTGAACCAAAGCAGCACATGGAAAAGCCGTTTACCTTCCTGCTGTATTTATTTACTTGCACTGGCGTGCTTTCGAACTGCTAGGTTGGCAGGAGCAGGGACCGAGCAACGGGAGCTCACTCCATCACGGGGATTTGAACTGCCAACCTTCTGATTGGCAAGCCCAGTGGTTTAGACCACAGCACCACCTGTTATTTATGTTTGTTTTAAAAACTTGGTTTTATCTACATTTTGATTAATTTTAGTATGTTGAAGTGCATTTGATTTTATGTAAGATGCAAAAGTTTTGGATGATGATGATGATTTTATTTGTACCCCGACCCTCTGGCTGGGTTGCCCCAGCCACTCTGTGTGGTTTTTAAGGCATTGGAGTCAGTTAGACCGTAATGAAAGTACATGCAGGGACTAAAACACACACACCTGACTCTTTTGTTGCCTTGCCATTAATCCTCATACTATGGGGATATAATTTAAAAGGACAGAAGCACCTGCAAATATCAAGGATTTTGCCAGTACAAAATTGATACATGCAGCCGTTTAAGACTAGAATGAATATATCTCCAGATAACCTCATGAGGCATTTTCAACATTACACTCCCTACATTTATCTGTAATGGGCAGTGCCTTCCTAGAAAAACATTGTGGTGTCCGGTGTATCCAGAATATATCTCCCCCCCTGCATCAACCTCAATTTCTAAAGGAATATTCTGTATAGATGCTAAAGGAATTTCCCATTGTTGAGCCTGTATAACACATTCTAATTCCCTATTCCACACATTTCTAAGTTCCCAAACTTCTTCCACACCAAAATCCATTAAGCTTTTGTAAACAACAGTTAAAGGTTTAACTTTCTGTAAGTATCCAGTATTTCCCTCCCTCAGTCTTGTTGTTGTTGTTGTTGTTTAGTCGTTTAGTCGTGTCCGACTCTTCGTGACCCCATGGACCAGAGTACGCCAGGCACTCCTGTCTTCCACTGCCTCCTGCAGTTTAGTCAAACTCATGCTGGTAGCTTCAAGAACACTGTCCAACCACCTCGTCCTCTGTCGTCCCCTTCTCCTTGTGCCCTCAATCTTTCCCAACATCAGGGTCTTTTCCAGGGACTCTTCTCTTCTCATGAGGTGGCCAAAGTACTGGAGCCTCAGCTTCAGGATCTGTCCTTCCAGTGAGCACTCAGGGCTGATTTCCTTAAGAATGGAGAGGTTTGATCTTCTTGCAGGAGATGCCAAAGCACTCAAAGCAGAACTCACAACAAAAATGTTGTGTAGATGTTGCTATTCAGAACTTGCCAATAGATGATGTTTAAACTGTAAAACAAGCAATGACCAAAAGCTCCCCCTCAATCTTAGCCAATCAGCTGATTTAATCTAGCTATATCTATCTATCTATCTATCTATCTATCTATCTATCTATCTATCTATCTATCCATCCATCCACCCACCCACCCACCCATGTACACCACATTTAAACAATTTCTTCCACAAAAAAGGTTGCCTCTCTCTCTATTAAAATCCTATAGAGGACTCAGCTAAAGATAAAGCTAAGATAAAGCACTTTATATGCATTATAACACTGTGGCAGCAGATGGCGCTGTGGAATCCCATTTTTCGCCAATGGGATTTCCCAGTATGAAGTCTACAATGTGTTTAGCTGAATTGCTTCTTCCATGTGTCTGGATCCAGCCAAAGTTAATTCAGTGTGAGAATATGGGTCAAATTGTAACTGATGAGACGATAAGCACATCTCTCTATTTGATAAAAATGAAAGTGGTACAGTTCCTTTACTCTTACTGTATGCCGGGGTGCCCAAACTTTTTTCAAAGAGAGTAAGATTTGATGAAGTGAACATGCGTGAGGGCAAGCAAGTCGTAAGCACTCTGAAAATCCTGCTTCCTGGAGGTTCTTGACCAGCCCTGAAATTCTATCCTCTACTGATCTTTCAGGTGCTATCAGTATGATTCTTTCCAGATTCCAGGAGATAATCTCGGAAGAACTTTTAAAAAATTAAAATCCCTTTGAAGCTACGTGCGCCACTCATGAGCATTTTAATAGATTTTGAGGAAAGGGGAGAATTCGGACCTGAGAGCTTTTGGCTTTCAGTTGCAAAACTAATATTCATGCTAGCATGCCATCAAATGAAAACCAAAGTGTTTCTGGGAGAAGTCTATCACACACACACACACACACACACACACACACAACCAGCTATTCACATTATAAAAATATAAATTAAGCTATCATTGTCCAGAGGAGCATTTTATGATGAAATGTTACTTTGGTTTTATTACAGTGGTACCTCAGGTTAAGTACTTAATTCGTTCCGGAGGTCCGTACTTAACCTGAAACTGTTCTTAACCTGAAGCACCACTTTAGCTAATGGGGCCTCCCGCTGCCGCCGCGCCGCCGCAGCACGATTTCTGTTCTCATCCTGAAGCACTATTTCCGGGTTAGCGGAGTCTGTAACCTGAAGCGTATGTAACCTGAAGCGTATGTAACCCGAGGTACCACTGTACTCTAAGCCATCCTGGGCTCCCTTTAGGAAAGAAAGGGCAGGTTAGGGAAGTAACAGCATCTTGAAAAGAATGGGATTTACTCAGAAGTAAACCTATTTGCTCATACCAAGAACTAACTTAGTTGGTCTTTAAGGTGCTACTGGAAGGAATTTTCCTATTTAGGTGGTTAGAGTCAAATCATGGCTAGTTGTCCGATCTAAGCAACACTTCTATACATATATTTTAAGTGCCTCATCTATTTTACTTTTAGCCTGAACATGAATGTGTGTGTGTGTTGGGGGGGATATATTAATTTTAAAACATCTGCAGTGTTTTTTAAATTCACTGATCCAATGCAGTATGTGGCTTCATCAGGTCTCGTGCCTCTCAGCAATGCCATATTCTTGCTGTTGCACATATCAGCATTCCACACGATTGGTCTTTGTCTGGCTGAAAGAGGCGTACACAACATATAAGAATATTAATGACATGTTTCTCTCTCTTTCACCCCCTCCACCTATTTCACCTTCTGCACCTTGGATGTAAAACAAAAACAATCTGGTTTTCAAATGTTTCTTCCCCAAACGTATTTATGCAAGCTGTTACGAACGAAGGTCAGTGCATGTTCTAAACTGGCTTGTCACTTTACAGAACCCTTGTCAGTCTAAGATGTGCTGAGGTTAATTTTGGCACTTCAGAAGGAATCATAATATTTGGCCGAGGCGTTTGCATAGGCAGAAGGCAATTGCCAGTACCACTCCCCCCCCCCTCAAAAAAATATTCAGGGTTACTTTTTCCTTTCTCTACCACAAACATTTTGAACCATCCAGCAGTAGCATTCTGTCTGGTCCTCATGTAATGAAGGAGGGTTTTCTTGCTTTAACACCTTTGTGTTTATTTTCTTATATTTATACTCCGCCTCTCTTCCATCATGGAACTAGCAATGGGAAAATCTTTTATTTTACATTCCCTAGTGAAAAACAAAGGAAAAAAGTACCTTTGTAGGAAACAAAACAGAAAAAAGATATTGTGTACATTACAAAAAAGATAGAAAAAAAAGTTTTGGTAGTTAACCAGACCTTAATCTAATACAGTGGTACCTTGGGTTAAGTACTTAATTCGTTCCGGAGGTCCGTACTTAACCTGAAACTGTTCTTAACCTGAAGCACCACTTTAGCTAATGGGGCCTCTGGCTGCTGCCACGCCACCGGAGCATGATTTCTGTTCTTATCCTGAAGCAAAGTTCTTAACCTGAAGCACTATTTCTGGGTTAGCGGAGTGTGTAACCTGAAGTGTATGTAACCTGAGGTACCACTGTATGGTATTTATAAAAATGAATTCCCAATATCATTAAATCTGTCCGTGACAAGTCTACGTTTGTACACAACTTGTTCATGTGCAGCGAATTTGTACAAATCTTCAAATCAATAATTATGGGAAGCCGCGTTTTTATTTTCCCAGTGATGGGCAAATCTGACCATTTTGCTTTCTTACAGTTTCTCATTTCCCCACTAAATTCAGTCCCCCACATTTCCGTATCAAGTTTGTAATATGGTTCGAGCCCACCCAGGGATGGCTGTGGGCAGGATTCCTGCCTTGCAGGGGGTTGGACTAGATGACCCTTGGTGTCCCTTCCTACTCTACAATTGTATGATTCTGTGAAGTGTGTCGTGGGCCATGCCACCTTGAATGCCATCCTGATACTATTTGGGGGAAATGGGTGCATCGATGGGGAAAACACTGCCGAGTTCATCAGTATGTTTCCGAGCACAATTCAAAGTCTTGGTGCTGACCTTTAAAGCCCTAAATGGCCTCGGTCCAGTATACCTGAAGGAGCGTCTCCACCCCCATCGTTCTGCCCAGACACTGAGGTCCAGCTCCGAGGGCCTTCTGGCGGTTCCCTCACTGCAAGAAGTGAGGTCACAGGGAACCAGACAGAGGGTCTTCTCGGTAGTGGCACCCGCCCTGTGGTACGCCCTCCCACCAGATGTCAAAGAAAACAACAATTACCAGACTTTCAGAAGACATCTGAAGGCAGCCCTGTTTAGGGAAGCTTTTAATGTTTGATGCATTATTGTATTTTAATATTTTGTTGGAAGCTGCCCAGAGTGGCTGGGGAAGCCCGTCCAGATGGGCGGGGTATAAGTAATAAATTATTGTTATTATATTATTATTATTATCAGTTCAAATTCCACAGGCTTTCTGTTTTCCCCTTGCGGCCAGGAGAGGCCCCGAATACTTTGCAGGGTTTCTTTGTTCTCCTCTTTTATGACTTATGTGGCAATCACTTCTACAACTGTCATGCTCCTCTGCTCGATGACCTTGACAGAGCACACCCATTAATATCTCTTGCAGGGCAAAAAATAATTGAGTCTTGTAGATCTGCATATTATCCTGTGCTGAAGGCTCATTCTGAATTGAAGCTATTAATTTAGCGAGAGTGCTTTCATGACAAACACACTGATATGAGTCAGATATCTTCTTCCTTTGCTGTTGGTTCTCTACCTTTTTATTTTACCCTTACATTTGGTGTGAGGCTTTCTCTGGCTATACAGTGGAACCTCGGTTTAAGAACAGCCCTGTTTATGAACGATTCAGTTTACGAACTCCACAAAACTGGAAGTAGTGTCCTGGTTTGCGAAATTTACCTTGGTCTAAGACAGGGGTCTGCAACCCGTGGCTCCGGAGCCGCATGTGGCTCTTTTACACCTTTGCCGCGGCTCCAGGGCGGATACTAGCGAGGGGAGGAGGCGCATTGTGCGCCCCGACACTCCCCACTGTGGCGGGCGCTGTTCTGGCTGTGATGTCGCATGGGGGCAGTGCATGCGTTAGTCACGCACCATCCCAACGTCACCTTCCCGCCTGCCCGCTACATTGTAAGGGGCATGTACGCTGGTCACTGCATTGAAAGGGGGCATGTACGCTTGTCACTGTTTTGAAGGGGAGTGAAGAACACACACACAAAAAGGTAACTTGTTAATTTAACATTTAGTTCTATGAGGAGGAGTAATTCTGAGGGGTCAAACAAAGAAATAATAAAAAAGTGACAAAAAAGTTATTTTTTATTGATGGGTTTTACGGCTCCCAGTTTTTCCCCCCTTCGGAAACGGGTCCAAGTGGCTCTTTTTGTCTTAAAGGTTGCAGACCCCTGGTCTAGGAACAGAATCCAAAAGGTGGAAGGGCACCGGTGGCGGGAGGCCTCATTAGGGAAAGTGTGCCTCAGTTTAAGAACAGTTTCAGTTTAAGAATGGACTTCCAGAACAGATTAAGTTCGTAACCCGAGGTACCACTGTATATATAAAGGTCTGCTTGTCTCATAATCACCCATCCCTTGAATTAAGAATTCCCTAGCTTGTCATCTGATTTACAGTTCAGCCTTCTACAAATCTACTCAGATGTCAATCCCACAGAGTTCAGTGGAGTTTACTTCCAGGTAAGTAGGCACAAGACTTTAGCCTTATCCTTGTGGGATAAGCAAGCAGGTGAAACACCTGAAGCTTTGTAATTTGAGTTTTACGTCCCCATGTGGTTGACGTAGAACACTGAAGGACATCCAAGCTCATTGGCTCCAGAAGACCACTTCGCAAATTATATTTGAACGGTATGACAAAATGGACAGTGTGAATGCAAGGAATATGTGGATTACACAGGCGCACTTCCTTTGCTATCCTCTCTCTTTTGCTGAGGAGTTGGCAATCTGTTTGTGTGTGTGCCTGATACAGTAAATGGGCACAACTGTGGGCATACTTTCTAGACCCTCCAAGTGTCCCTGTTTTCCAGGGACGTCCCTAATTTAAAGAAGCCATCCCGGTTTCTGATTTGATCCCTGAATGTCCCACTTTTCCTTAGGACATCCCTATTTTCACTGGAGAAATGTTGGATGGTATGGAGTTATCCAACCCACAAGCCATCTGAAGGCAATCCTGTATAGGGAAGGGTTTTTTTTTTTGAAAAAAATGTTTAATGTTTTGTTATGTTTTTATATACACGTGGTACCTCGGTTTAAGAACAGTTTGGTTTAAGAACGATTTGGTTGACAAACTCTGCAAAACTGGAAATAGTGTCTTGGTTTGAGGACTTTACCTCGGTCTATGAATGGAAGCCAAACGGTGGAAGGGCACCGGCAGCAGGAGGCCTCATTAGGGAAAGCGTGCCTCAGTTTAAAAATGGTTTCGGTTTAAGAACAGACTTCCAGAACAGATTAAGTTCATAAACTGAGGTACCACTGAATGTTGGAAGCTGCCCAGAGTGGCTGGGGCAACCTAGTAAGATGTGTGGGGTATAAATAGTAAAATTATCATTATGGAATGGGATGTCTCTATTTGCATTGGGCAAATGTTGGAGGATATGACTTTCATGTGAGTGTGAACCTTTTTATGGGTTAAAATAAAAAAATTCCTTCCAGTAGCACCTTAAAGACCAACTAAGTTAGTTCTTGGTATGAGCTTTCGTGTGCATGCACACTTCTTCAGATATCTGAAGAAGTGTGCATGCACACGAAAGCTCATACCAAGAACTAACTTAGTTGGTCTTTAAGGTGCTACTGGAAGGAATTTTTTTATTTTGACTATGGCAGACCAACACGGCTACCTATCTGTAACTTTTTATGGGTTATTACTCTCTACTGAAGTCAAAGCTTGAGTTGGCTATTTTGAATCGATACATGGAACTAGCTCCCTTTGTTCCGCTTTTTCATTTGTTCCATCTTTCCTTCCTTCCTTCCGTTTATATTCTACCTTTCCTCCCCATAGATCAAGGTGCTGCGTATGGTTCCCCCACTTTCGGTTTTATCTTCTCCATCTGAGAGAGAAAGGGACTGGCCCAAGGTTACTCAGCGAGCTTCATGGTTGAGTGGGGATTTGAATCCTGGCCTCCACAGTCCTTGTATGAGAATTTTCGGTGGAGCAGAGTCGCATCAACAGCCTCTCAGCAGTGGGTTAAACCACAGAGCCTAGGACTTGCAGATCAGAAGGTTGCTGTTCAAATCCCCGTGATGGGGTGAGCTCCTGTTGCTCGGTCCCTGCTCCTGCCAACCTAGCAGTTTGAAAGCATGTCAAAATGCAAGTAGATAAATAGGTACCGCTACGGCGGGAAGGTAAACGGCGTTTCCGTGCGCTGCTCTGGTTCGCCAGAAGCGGCTTAGTCATGCTGGCCACATGACCCGGAAGCTGTACGCCCACTCCCTCGGCCAATAAAGTGAGATGAGCGCCACAACCCCAGAGTCGGCCATGAATGGACCCAATGGTCAGGGGTCCCTTTACCTTTACCTTAGTACCCCTATTACTTACTGGGAGGGGATACTTACTGGCTTGGAAATAGCTGAACACTGTTAAAGAGCCCTTATGAACTTGTTATTTTGCTTCAGCAAAAACACCCACTTTTGACTGCACTTGATCACGATCAACTTGTTTCTCGACTTGATCCTTTGACATGGTTTTGTATGTTTTGTGATATGTATTTTATGCATTGTGACCGACTGTTATTTTCATTTATTATAGTTCAGGAATTCTTTATTGCAGTTAAACTGTTTAATTATTATTTACTGATATTTAATTTTACTGTTTACTATGATATTCTAATGGATTGTTGGATATTCCTTCATTTGATATAAGCTGTTTGTTTTAAAATGATGTTTTTATTATGACTTTTTGTATTGGATCGGATGGTTATTATTAGGTGTGGACCTTTGCAGTTTTGTTGTTTCTTCAGTTTGTCATGATATAGAAAGGCGGTGTGCAAATTTAAAGTGAAATGAAATGAAAATGAAATGATCTTCATTTCAACACCATTTTAAAGCTGCTTCTGCAGGTAAAGGGTCAGATTTCCGTTTCCTCTCTCACTAACCAGTAGAGGGAGCTCTGAGAATTAAACCGTATGAATCCTCCTCTGCCAAAACTACTACAAACAAACACCAATAAATAAATGGCCAAGCATTCGAAAACAGCACCTAGATTTATGGATTTTCCTGACACTTGACATTCTTAAGTGCATCTCTTTTTCTAACATGTTTCTTGCTTTACCATAAACAGGTATTTGTTGTAACTGCTTATAGAAGCCTCAGACTCTGTAACTTGATAGCATATGCAAATGTTGTTTCTAGAGCTGTTGTTGCACTACAGTGGTACCTCGGGTTACATGCGCTTCAGGTTACATATGCTTCAGGCTACAGACTCCGCTAACCCAGAAATAGTGCCTCAGGTTAAGAACTTTGCTTCAGGATGAGAACAGAAATTGTGCTCCGGCAGCGCAGCAGCAGGAGCAGGAGGCCCCATTAGCTAAAGTGGTGCTTCAGGTTAAGAACAGTTTCAGGTTAAGAACGGACCTCCGGAATGAATTAAGTACGTAACCAGAGATACCACTGTATAGTCTTCCAGAAAAGCACTGTAACAGAACACTTACAGTGTCTGTCGGTACAGTGGTACCTCGGGTTAAGAATTTAATTCATTCTGGAGGTCCGTTCTTAACCTGAAACTGTTCTTAACCTGAGGTACCACTTTAGCTAATGGGGCCTCCCACTGCCACTGTGCTGCCGCCGCACGATTTCTGTTCTCAACCTGAAGCAAAGTTCTTAACCCGAGGTACTACTTCTGGGTTAGCGGAGTCTGTAACCTGAAGCGTCTATAACCCGAGGTACCACTGTATAGCATTTTTATTTTTAAATGGATTCTGAAACCAATTGAACTGGTGCCAAGTTGGAGGGGACCTCAGACCAAGTTATATCTCCTGTAGTTTCCCTTAGTGGGGCTTCCTTCCCCAGTGCTTCACTGTCCCCCCCCCCCCCGATGAATTTAGGGCACCACAACCAGTTCTGCCGCAATGGGCGCCAAGATTAAGGGGCTCCACAACTATTATGTAGTGAACTGAGCAGAACGGAAGGCGAGAGGCAGTTGGGGTGCCACATTTTGGCTTTGCACTCCTGCCCCCCAAGCTGACCAGGGGGCAGAGGATGGGCTGAAGATCTTACGAATGGTGTACAGTGAATATTTTTAATCTGTGCTATTTTTCCAGAAAAAGAGGTGCTGGAACTCACCATGAACACCTCCCTTGTTCTCTTGGAATGTTAATGGCACCCACCTGAGAGGGCCCCGGAATGGAGTTCTGCCAAGTTCTGGCTGGGAAAAAAGCCCTGCTCTAAGATTGCAGTTGATTAGTCCAAAGTGATTGCAGAAGATATGTATATCGGCTTTAATCCAATTACCAGGATAAATTGCACTGTATATGTCACACCTTTTATCAGTAAAGAGAAATCATAGAGCTTTGTGTGAGGAATGACTTCACAATTGCTTCCTGTTTCTTAAACACAGATCAGAAGCACTTGCATTAATTGTGATACTGCTCTTTTTTATTATTATTATTTCAGGATTCAGAACTCAGCAGCTGTTAATTGGTGTTTTCTTCACCTCATAATGGTAGAAAATGTGTTTGAAACATTTCAGAGTGCACCTCGGAGGTGTTAAATATAGCAGAGGTGTCCCATTCTCCAACTTCCCCTCCGGCTAAGAGCTGCTCATTTAGGTCACATTTACTTAAGTAACCAGCCATTTGATCTTTCCCTGGGGGGCGTTCAGGGTTCTTTCTTTTCATCTTCTCCGTGTGCAGTTCCCAAATGGCTCCTTGAACACTTTATGGTTAATATTTGTGTTTATGGGCAAAAGGCTACACAATCTATGGCAAGGCAAATAAAAGCCACATTTATAAACTTCAATTACAGATAAAGAGTGACTAATAGACCTTGGATATGCCTGTTAAAAAGATTACGCCTGCACATATCCTCGTTACCCATCATTAAAACCTGGTTGTTGATGTATCATGGGCATTTTAGTTGCAGAAGGGTCTAATGATGGCTACATAAATATGCAAAATTATGTTGTTAATTGGAAAAATAATTAAATGTAAAGGTCTTGATGTTGTGGCAAGAAAGGCTATTTGGATTTGCAAAGCGGTATTCTCATAGACCCGTTTTTTAGGGTAGTAGTCTCTCTCTCTCTCTGTCTCTCTCTCTCTCTCTCTCTCTCTCTCTCACACACACACACACACACACACACAGACAGACACGTGTAATTATTACATGTTTCATTTTACAAAGAAAAAAAATCCTATATAGGAGAATTAGAAATAAGGAACTACAGACACAAAAAAGGCCTACAAAACATTACAGTCGTACCTTGGAAGTCTAATGGAATCCGTTCCGGAAGTCCGTTCAACTTCTAAAACGTTTGGAAACCAAAGTGCGGCTTCTGATTGGTTGCAGGAAGCTCCTGCAACCAATCGGAAGTCGCAGAAGCCCTGTCAGACATTTGGCTTCCAAAACAGCGTCCGTAAACTGGAACACTCAGTTCCGGGTTTCGATCATTCAGGAGACGATTTGTTCAGGAACCAAGGCGTTTGAGATCCAAGGTACGACTGTAATGGCATTTATAAGATTTCAATCTTACCCACATATACTTGGAAGCAGAATGAGGAAGGTGTTCGTGGTGAGTTCTGGTACCTCTTTTTCTAGAAAAATGGAGCTCATTAAAAATATTTGTTGTACCCTACTCGTAAGACCTTCAGCACAACCTCTGCCCCCTGGCAGAGGCAGGGGTGCACCCTGGCTTCCCATTCTACTGAGCTCTGCACATTGTTGCTTAGCAACGAGACATCCATAGTGCTTCACCCTCCCCAGTGACCCAAAGCAGAAGGAAGCTCCAGGGTCCATTGTTTCATGTTGGACCGTCCTGATTTAGAGTATTTCTTCCCTGCTTCTTGGCCAAAATAGCTCTCACAGTGGTGTACATCTAACCACAGACAGATTTCCGGGTCATGTGGCCAGTGTGACTAAACCGGTTCTGGCACAATGGAACACTGTGACGGAAACCAGAGCACACAAAACGCTATTTACCTTCCCGTCACAGTGGTACCTAGTTATCTACTTGCACTGGTGTGCTTTTGAACTGCTAGGTTGGCAGGAGCTGGGACAGAGCTTCAGGAGCTCACTCCATTGCGGGGATTCAAACCTCCAACCTTCTGATTGGCAAACCCAAGGATCAGCAAACATGCACCCTACGTAGCAATGCCACACATGCACCGTACGTAGCGGCACAATGCATGCACAGTCAGTGGTTTTGCTCCGCCCCGGGTGTCGGTTAGCCTTCATTTGCCCCTGACACAGATTGCATACTTGTTGAGTAACAGGTGAATAACAGCATGAGTCTACAGCTCAACTAGTTGTCTTTGCAAATTGTACACTTGCTGAATGTCAACTTGTGGTGGTCAGGATTGAACCTGGCACCTTCTGCAGGGAAAAGCTGGTGCTCATGAACTGAGCAACAGCTCCTCCTCTCATATGCCGGAGTTTTGGGGAGCAGGCTGACAAGAAGCTTACTTGACTATGCTGTTGCTTGCGCTGAACTGATGCTGCTCTAAAAGGTAGCATCGCCATTATGGATGTCATGTTTCCACCTTACCCTGCTCAGCTTGTTTCTGTTTAAAAACAGAAAACTCCACATGCCTTTGAAACAATTGACCCCGGAGCTTCCTTCTGCTTGGAGCACTGGGGAGGGTGAAGCGCTATGGAAGTTTATGCAAGTCATTTGTCACAATTAAGGTCGCACCAAATGTTCTCCTGTTTCAGGTTTTTTTTTTTTGGGTCAAAAGCAATGCTTTCAGGGGAAGAGGAAAGAAAAAATATTTATGCTAAAATAAGAAGAATTCTTATTTGAATCCTCCACTGTATTGCAATATTCCCTATAAACACAACAGCAGGAGAGCAGGCAATAAGCTAGCCAGAACATTCTCCCTGATGTTCTAGTTTTGTATATGCAAGGAAGCCTTTCCAAAATAAATGAATAAATAAATAGTGAGGAGAGGCTGCAACCCCTCTTGCTATCTGAAGTGGCCCAGTCCACACCCCTAGACTGTTATCCAATTCCCACAAAGTGCTTATGTGATCTTCAAATGATGGTTTCTACAATACATGACTGAACAAAGTTCAACCATGGATGTGATTCAGCTGGATTTTCTTGTGCCGAGTAAAGAGAGAACTATGGATCCTATTAGAAGAACCCCTGAAATCTAATCTGTGTGGGTTCAGTTCCATATCAAATTGCATCAAATGCAGCTGTCTCATTTTACAGCGGTATAGGACAGATTTGTTTCCATGGTTGACTTATGTCAGATGCATACAGAATCAGAGCTGGCCCTACCGTTAGACAACGTGAGATTACCACCTCGGGCAGCAAATGGGCCTTCCCCTCTGTTGAAGGGAAAAGTTGCATATTCTACACATCCTGCCCTGCCTCCCCTAAATTGGTGGAATGGTAAACACTGTCCCATCACTAGTGCTGTAGCAAAACCTAACTGTTGTGAGTCGAGGACCTGCCACCCACATGGGATTAAAATAAGACACAAAGACACATTATTTTAGGTTAATTGGCAAAATTAGGCCACAACTTTATTGGTTATACAGCATGTGAGTGGTATTGGCTTAGGCATTGGATAAAACAGCAATACGTGACTCCACCCCGCTCAGTGGGGAGTCATTTCAGGGGTTAACAACCAGTGGGAGGAGCTTGTTGATGCAAATACAACTGGAAGCTCCCCCATGACATCACTGGGGGTCATGCCAGCAGGGCATCGGACAGGATCCACGACCGCCGGATTCCTTTAACGGAATACCCAAAAGAGGAGGGGTAGATGATGGCCATACCTAATCCTCCAACACAGTACACGTATTCCAATGCCTAAAAAGTTGTGTCGAGTTGCTAAGAGGTAGGCGAAAAAACCCAAGAGGCTGGTGCCAATTTGTCAAATGGATAAAAAAGTCCTACTAGGCCCCTTGGGCAACCAAGGCAACCAACCGAAGTCCCTAGCAAGGTCAATACGCAGAGGCAGCTGACCTAAAAGGGAGGGAGGGCCGGAGATCCCAAGAAAGCAGGAACTGACTGGGGTCAGAGCGCTGCCGCGGCTGTTTAAATGCAGCTAAACCCCGCCCACCAGCTGGCCCTATTGGCCGGCTGAACGGCTTGGCCGCAGCAACAGAGGCAATCAGAAGCAGGGAGCCGAATACGCCTCCCTGCTGCTGCGGAAAGCTGCTCCCGCTCACAACCCCTCCCTTCTGGGAGGAGGAGAGGTCATGACAGTGACTATATTTATATGGTACCCATCTGACTGGGATGCCCCAGTCCATCTAGGTCAGTGATGTCTACACTGAACTGACTGGCAGGGGCTCTGCAGGGTTTCAGACCAGGAGTCTTTTACAGTCCTACCTGGAAACGGCAGGGACTGAACCCAGGACCTCCTGTAAGCAGTGCCGATGCTCTTATCACTGAGCTCAGCATTTCCCCTGAATTTCAGCTTTAGATTGCAGCCTGCATTTTTGACGTATGAGACTCTCTTAAAGTGCTGGGTTCAATAACAACGCATCGATTTCTTTTATATGTATATGTTTCTCAAAGCATCTGATTTCCAGCTTTAAAATAAATGGGAAGGATGTTTCCTTCTAAATCTAATTGCACTAAAGCATAAAAGCATAGGATCAAGCATAGCTATTTACAAATGTAAGCATGCTCTGTTACAAAACAACCACATCATACCTTGTGCTGGCTGTGAGTTAGCCCTTTCTTGCTTTTAAGAGGGACGCCAATGAATTAAACAGTTGCTGCTACAACAAATAATGGTTTATCTTCAGTAAAAAGCAGGAAGTATTTTACTTTTTGGAAATCCATATTCAGTTCATGGTCTGAGTAGCTCTTCCGGACAAATGGCTCCAGTTCAGAACCATGGTTGCTGGCTTTTAATCTGATTAATGATTCCATGGGTTATTTTTCACAGATTAATCTATGGAGTTGAATCCTACCCCCCCATTGAAATCAGCGGCACGAATCAGTAATGACTTGAATTTAACAAGAACCAAGTAATATCAGCTTAGTCTTTAACCCAACTGATAGTTTCTTTTAAAAATATATATAATGGAATGTGTGTTATTCTGAAATCCAGATTCCATGCGTTTATCTTTCTTTGATAAGTGTGGAAAAGTTATTCTGTATATATTCCCAGGGAAATCAAGAAAGTGCCTTGCAATTAAGCTATTTTCCTAGCACCTGAAAAAATGTGCAGATGATCAAACTGGCAGTGTGATGATTGCTTTACAGACGAGTATTTCTTTCATCATTCTCAAGGACACCCAGATTTATGATCTAATCACTTGAATCTTTAACGGGATGCATTTGAATTTCATTAAAAAGAAAAACAAATAGCTGTGAAGATTTATTAATGAAATGTGCTTGACCTTTTCACTTACCTGACTGGCTCTTGCGGGATTCTCGGATAAACCGTGGCTTTCTCGACATTACTAAGCTTTTCAATATCTCGCATGTCTAGGTGCTTGGGGGGTGGGCAGGCAATTTTCCATGCTGGCAGTGGATTCAGAGGTGGGGGTAGGTGGGTGGGATGATCTTTCCCCTTCTCTTCTTCGACATAAATTGATTAACCTAATTCAGGCTGCCCATAAACTTGATCCTTTGTTGTAGGTCCAGCAGCTGCATTATGTCAGCAGCGAGTAAAACAGTCACAAAGTTCCGGAATGTTGCAAGACTTTTTATGGGTGCCGCAGTAAAAGATAAATTGAATTCCCCCACCCTCCGCAAAAACACACACACACATACACCCCCTAACCAAAAACATTTGTCGCTGATTAAAAATGTACAAAGTTAATTGGAAGCACTTTGTAGGTGTCCCCACACAGCTCGAGTTGCGGTGGGTGTTTCTGCTTCAATTGAGAGCAGCGTGGTCAGAGCGTGTAAAAATTAGAAATAAAAGTTTAGCCTCCTTTCCATGTATTGCCCTTGATTCAATAGTAGGACCCAGCTTGCCTTTATGTGTAAAGATATTGATACTGGAATCAGCATGGTCCCCTTTAAATTTCAGGATTGCAGCCAAACTGGAAACTGAAAATTGTATGTGTTACATTAATCTTTGACCCCCTGGGAACCACTGCCTGGTTTTTCCTGTATATCCCACCATCTGAAAGCTATTGAACTGTTTACTCTGGCTCAGATTGTTGTCTTCTCATCTGAAGTCTCTCAGTTAGTGTGGGCTGAAGAGAGCAGCAACCAAGGATCAGCAAGGCAGTCAGCGGCCCCCTACCCCCACCCCACCGCAGCCAAGTGAATTATCTCCACATAATCCACTTAACCTTTGCCATTGTCGAGCTGGGGGTACTGAATGTCTATTTTAAAAGCCAAGTCTTTTAATTGCCAGTTTATTGTTCCACTAGTCCAACTCAGCTGGAAATATGGTAACTGGAAAATAGTTTTGTGGGGCCTAGCTTTTCACCTCAGGCAGGAGTCCCAATTATGACAAATTCAATGGCCTCCTACCCAACTTTTTTTTTTAAAGTTACCAAAGTGCAGAAGCATCTAGTGTTTCCAAAGTGTAATGGCAATTCTAGTATACATTAAAGTAGTGCATTATCACCGAAAAGTCAATCAATTTTGTCTGCTCATGTCTTTGATGGGCTATATAGCTACCCATTGGTCCATTTCTGGAATATCAAGTGACTTTAATAATGTTCATTAACAGCTAATCACAGTGGTACCTCGGGTTACATACGCTTCAGGTTACATTCGCTTCAGATTACAGACTCCGCTAACCCAGAAATATTACCTCGGGTTAAGAACTTTGCTTCAGGATGAGAACAGAAATTGTGCTCCAGCGGTGCGGCGGCAGCAGGAGGCCCCATTAGCTAAAGTGGTGCTTCAGGTTAAGAACAGTTTCAGGTTAAGAACGGACCTCCGGAACGAATTAAGTACTTAACCTGAGGTACCACTGTATGGAGGCAGTTTTCTATTACTGAATGAGAATATTTTGAAAACAATATTCAGTGTTAAATTCACCATCCATATAATTTAGAATAATTGTTAATGCAACAAACTTTGAACTCTCAGCTACCGCTTAGCAAATTATATGGGCAACCCCAAAACCACATCAGCATTTTAGAACAGAACAGAACAGAACATGCAAGAAAGATCTGCAGCATGGAGGAAATATCTTTCCTAAGCTGATCTAATGCTTGTTGTGCCACAAAACGCTGTCTACCAAGCAGTAGTGAAGGTCGCGAAGATGAACTACTTTGCCGTCTTCACTTCATCCTCAAAGAGCTGGCCAGCTGAATTGTTTTGGGTGGTCTGGAAGGCTGGTTGGGCCTCTGGAGGACTCAGCAATTTGCATTTGTGAGCAATATGCATGGCAGTCTGAGGATAAAGTTGCTCTGCTCCACCCTGCCTAAGATATCACTGTTGTTGCAACTCAATGCAGGACTTTCTCCGTGGACGGATTTCAGTTTAAGCAGCCTGATGACGTGAACAGGACTCTTGCAATGATGTGACTGGCTTCTTGCTGTCTTGACCCCTGCCATCAATCATGGCTGGTAAAAGCCAGCAGGGAGGGCTTGACGGATCAGTCCAGGATGTAAGGAATGCATCTTAACATGATGGAATGGTGCCTGCTGCTCTTCAAGAGACTTGAAGATGTAAGAAAAAACACTGGGGCCTAATTGGAGTAGTAGGATGTCTGGCATCTGGTGGGCGGGCTTTTGTGTTGTGCTCTGGAATCAGCCCCTCCCTTCGGGTGTACAGTTAAGTTCAGTTAGAGAGGCCAACTGTTATTCTTGCTTCTTGCTTCATTTTTGCCTCATGATGCTGTTTTAGTTTCTCTCAGACAGCATGTTATTGTGTTACAACTTTCTTCATTATTAAAGCTTGCTTTGCTGAAAGAAAAGAAACCCTGTTGAAAATTGGTAGAATATCCTGAGGTGATATTCCCAGTCTGACAGGAGGAGGGCATATTCCCAGTCTGACAGGAGGATTTTTTAAATCACCCCCACCCTCCACAACAGAAGAAATCCACCCTGAATCCTGTGGTTTAGAACCACTGCCTTCCTCTCACAAATAACCCTTTTTGGGGGGTAAGGTGGTCGAGAGAGCGGTGGCTGAGCAGTTAGAGGAGTTCCTAGAAGATACGAATTACCTGGATCGATGTCAGTCTTGGTTCAGGTGCAGTTTTAGGACTACATCAGCCTTGGATGGACTGATGGTTGACCTGTATCAAGAGCAGGACACTCCCCATGTCCTGCTCTTGATACAGGTCAACCATCAGGACATTTCTGCTTCTGTACCTCATAGGCTTTTGATACCTTAGAACCATGGTATCCTCCTTGACCGGTTCCATAGGGCGTTCCATACAGTGGTTCCACACCTACCTACAGGGTTATGTCTGGAGAGCAGCACTGGGAGATGGTATTTCAGCTCCACAGCCTTTGGATGCGGTCATTAGGAGTTGGGGGGCCCACAACTCTACATCTCCATGACATCTGAGTCAGGGGAGACTTCATGATCTGGAACATTGGGTAGAAGGTTGGGAAAACAGGGAAGAAGAAGGCAGATACTTGGGGGAAAGGTGAAACCAAAGCAAATGGATATGAGGTGGTGGTGGGGATATCATAATCACATCCTAGAAGACAGGAGAGACTGTGTGCTGTTTGTAGGCAACACACAATCGGCAAAAGAGTTGGGGAGGGGCAGTATGGAAGTGATGGAGACCAAGGATACAAATGTGGGTAGAGTATGTGTATGTTCATATTGATTTGAAATAATATCCCAAATCTTTGGCTTCAGGTTTCTAATACTGATATATTCCCTTCCTTTCAATAATCTTTTCATTCATTTAACTTGGGCTTTGTCATTTTCCTTTCCTTTTTAAAAATTGTAAATGCATAGCAGAATTCTGGCAGATTAAAGAATATCCCTTTAATCATAAGTCTTGATTGCCACGAGTATCATTTCTAAGGTAGCTTTTAGCCAACTAACAAATCTTCAGTTTTATTGGCTGTCTAATTCTGTCCTCTTTCATATTTCACAGTTATGATGCATTCAGACATTTCCCTGTTTTGTTAAGCAGGAATCTGTGTGGTCTTTGATGTAAGACATAATTTATTTGACAAGGAAATATGAGATGGTGCCCTGAATCCACATTTAATTGATGGATTGAGAATTTTTAGCTTTTCAACAAGATAGATTCTCATCCCGAATGTCATGGAGGTAGTATTTTGTTAATCTATCCTCCTGCGGATTAAAATATATGTAGATATAATTTTGGAAACCATTTTTAAAAGTTCAACATTGGAGGTGGCTGACTGGATTTTCCTCCATCCTGAAATCTAATCATAAATGTGATTTATATTACTATCTCCAAATAAGATTGTTTTTATACCCTCAGAAAGCAGCGCATCACAGTTCCGTCAAATCAATGGTACTATGTACCTTTCAGTGTAGCAAATAAGCAATGAGGACCACAATTCTCAAAGCAATTATTCCAGAGCAATCCCACACTGAAACCAGTATTGCCATGGTGTAAACGAGTTGAGAATTATAGTGGAAGAACATCCAGATTACAAATTTATCTATGATTGATTTCATATATTTCATAAGCCTGTGTTCCATTTCTGATCAATGAAAGACAGTTGCACAGATTTTAAAAAATCATTCTAGTGATTAAAATATTGGGATTGTAGTTAGACAGAGCCTTATGGCAGAAGTTGTTAAAGAGTTACCGTATTTTTTGCTCTATAACACGCACCCGACCATAACACGCACATAGTTTTTAGAGGAGGAAAATCCGTAGGCATGCCACCTGTAGGCATTTCCTCCATAACATGCACAGACATTTCCCCTTACTTTCTAGGAGGAAAAAAGTGAGTGTTATGGTGCAAAAAATACGGTATTTTTGTTGCCTATTCACCTCTAGTCTCAGATTTTTTTTTTTTACTGATGTATGTGTGTCTGTAATTTATAGATAATAAAATATCACATTTTCCTTATAAAACACCACTCACATGTACACTCAAAACTTGCTTACACAAATAGGGCAATATTATCACTGCATTGTATTTGATAACCCCAAATAAGCTATCCTGACCCCTGCTGCTCCTCGTCCCCTTCTCACGCAGGCTGTGAACGAACCCTATTTATTGAATTACTCTTTGGAATTGTCCTCAGTCATTACTGTTAACTGAATCAAGCTTAGTTGTTGCCATTTCCAAGTCCCAAACACTGTCTTGTTTTGTTGGTTTGAGGGTGATTCTGCCATGCCCTGGCGTATTATATCTCTGTGATGGTTGAAACATGGAAAATCTGGGTTTTATACAACTGTAATGGTCTGGCGGCGCTGTGGGTTAAACCACAGCGCCTAGGACTTGCCGATCAGAAGGTTGGTGGTTTGAATCCCCGTGACGGGGTGAGCTCCCGTTGCTCGGTCCCTGCTCCTGCCAACCTAGCAGTTCGAAAGCACGTCAAAGTGCAAGTAGATAAATAGGTACCGCTCCGGCGGGAAGGTAAATGGCATTTCCGTGAGCTGTGTTGCGCTGCTTCACCAGAAGCGGCTTAGTCATGCTGGCCACATGACCTGGAAGCTGTATGCCGGCTCCCTCGGCCAATAAAATGAGATGAGCGCCGCAACCCCAGAGTCGGTCATGACTGGACCTAATGGTCAGGGGTCCCTTTACCTTTACCTTTAACAGTCTGGCAAAATTTATTAGCAAGGCTAGTGGACCTAGCGGAGACTCAATGTGCAGACTGAAATACCTGCATGATCGCCTCCTCTCCTTACGTCCTACCTTTGTATTAAGATCCTCAGCGGCCGCCCTTCTCTGTGTGTCCTTTCTGTTGCTTAAGTGGTATGGTTGAATGAAGGAAGGAAGGAGAGGGCTTCTTCTGTGATGGCTGCTTAACTTTGGAACATTCTCCCTAGAAATTCTAGGCTACAATCAACATTGCAATCTTTCTGGCACCTGCTGAAACCATCTTTATTTGCTGGGGTTATATTTGTCTTTGGTCTCCTCTTTTGGGTGGTTCCCCCTCCCCACTTTTAGTGTCTGTTGTTTTATTATGGTTTATGTTTTCATTTTATTGTCTCTTTTATCGTTGTTGATATTCTTGCACAGTGTCCATTTGGATGACGGACGGTTACCAATTATTATATTTTTAGAGCAAATATAAATAAAGACGTACATTTTGCAAGCTGAGAGGAGGTGGGGATTCAAATCCTACTTCGGCTCATTGCTAGGATTGCCCTCTTCTCTCAACTCTTGAAGGCACCAACTGCACTTTACATTTAAAGCAGGGCCATACCATTTTAGCAGTCACGGCTTTCCCCCAAAGAATCCTGGGTAGTCAGAGTTGTTAGGAGATCCCTGTTCCCCTCGCAGAGCTACAATTCCTAGAATGGTTTAACAGTGAATTGCTCTTCCTGTGGGTGGGGTGGGGTGGGGAGTGAATATTCTCACTTTTAAGGTTCTCCCCGCCCCCCCATTCTGGAAACATTTGTGTTCCCCTGAAAGCACTTCTTTTCTCCCTGGAACAAAAATGGAAGAACATCTGCCATAACCATAATTAAATTCAACTTAGCCCTTCTGGAAAGTGCCAAAAACTTTGAGTTTTCAGAACAGTCTTTGATAGAAATTCTGCAGTTGTTCAGAGGATATTTTGGATCCACCTTCCAGACTACAGAAAATCTTTCTTGACCTCCGAGCTGCTAAATCACAGGACTTTGTGTAGAATGGTCTGCTCCATCGACAACGTTACTACAGTGGTACCTCTGGCTATGAACTTAATTCGTTTCAGAGGTCCGTACTTAACCTGAAACCGTTCTTAACCTGAGGTACCACTTTAGCTAATGGGGCCTCCTGCTGCTGCCGTGCCGCCAGCGCACAATTTCTGTTCTTATCCTGAGGTAAAGTTCTTAACTGAGGTACTACTTCCCAGCTAGTGGAGTCTGTAACCTGAGGTGTTTGTAACCCAAGGTGTTTGTAACCCGAGGTACCACTGTATTGTTCCTCTTGGCTGCAGACATCTTTCGTTGTGGGTTTTTCAGACACGTGACCACCTCTCACTTTTAGTGTGGGCTTGTTCGTGCTCATTGCACACATTTACCTCCACATTCTCAGATAAGCTTTTGTATAAATATAGGAAGAACTGTGGGTTGGATCCTAAGAGCCCATGACTGGAGCTCCAGTTATGGAAAGGTGACTTCTGGTAATAAAATCAAAGGAGGAGGCCATTTCCACTAGGTGCCTCGCCTCCTTGCTTCTTTCATCAAACCTCAAGAACATAAGACAACCTTGCTGGATCAAGCGAAAGGCAGTCTAGTCCAGCATTCTGCTCCCACAAGGCCAAGCAGAAGTGGCATAGTGTGTGTGTGTGGGGGGGGGGCAAAGGGACAGTTGCCCCGGGCCCAAAACTGTTTGGGGTGCAAAATTTCAACACCCAGTGCTGCCTCAATACAGCTGCATGCTTCTGTTGCTGGGCTCTGTTGAAAACGGCTTCTCCATGCGAACCTGGAAACAACCTCTCCAGACAATGAAACGACTCTACTTTTCCTATCTCTGCAGCTATGATCTCCTGGATGACGCGGACACCATTAGGCAGTTGAATGTATATGCGAACTCTGTCTGCTTCCCTCCTGCCCACACGGCCCCGAGCGCTGGCAACCAACGCTACGCCACTACTAAGCAGGTGCCCATGAGAAGCTCATAAATCCTTCTCTGGAGAGTTTGGGGACCCTCTGGAATAGCACAGAATGGGGTGCAGGAGCTAGGCAAAAGCCAGCTCTCCCCTTCTACTGGCAAAAGCCTCCACTGAATCCAAGACCCTCCTGTTTGTAGAGAGACTCCTTATGTGCATGGAACCGCACTTTAGAACCCACCACTTTCTCTTTGCTTTACATGACAGAAAGTGATTTATAAACGTAACTTTTTTAATTTTTAGAAAATCTTTAATTTTCACATAGACAAATATATACGAGTTACATAACATATAAAACACAAAACGATACAAATGAATAGAAATGATTAAATAAGAAAAGATAAAGAAACAAACATAAACAAATACAATATAATAAACTTACATGATAGATTAAAATATATAACTTCCAATAATTCTCATTATACTACTTATATTATCTGTATTCCTTGCACAGATTCATATTATTTGTTTTGTGTGTGTGTGTGCGTGTGTGTGTGCGTGTGTGTGTATATTTTACTAGTTGCAGGTATTCTATCATAAGAATTTGCCACTCTGTAATCGTTGGTAAGATTTCATTCTTCCAATTTCTTGCCACTATTATTCTGGCTGCTGTGATTGCATACATAAACAATGGTCTTTTTTTAAATTTCCATTGGTAATATACCTAATTAAAAAAAATCTGTTCTTTTTAGAAATGTGAGTTTGAATAGTTTTTTAAATTCACTATAAATGTTGTTCCAAAATTCACGGATAACTTCGCAGTTCCACCACATATGGAAATATGATCCTGTATCTTTTTTTACATCTCCAACATATCGGCGAACTGCCCTTGTACATTTTTGCAAGTTTTAGAGGAGTGTGATCTGTATAACATCTGTATAACATCTTCATGGTATTTTCTCTGAGGTTATAGCATGCCATGAATTTTATCTATCCTCCATAATCTTTCCCATTGTTCCATGTAAATATTTGTAATGGTTCTAGGGGTTGCTCGTGCGTAAGTTGCCGCCACTCCTGGCTAGGTTACCTGGTTGAACCCTTTCTGTCTGCACAGCCTCTAGCTTCATGGCTGTCTCAGTCGCTGGCAGAATCCGTCAGTGGGCGTTTCTTGAACTTCTTCCAGCAAAGAAGTTCTTTGACGCCAAGTCTCCTCCTACTCTCCCTGCGCGGAAGTCTTCTGCGCAGGGAGGGTGTGGGCAGCGGAGTACCCGTACTCTCTCCGCTGGTCTCCGGCGAGGAGTCTTGGAGCCTCCTCTCCGATTCCCCCATCTGCCCCCCTTCTCCACTGGTGTTATGCTGATTTCCTTCCCCAGCAGATGGGCTGCCTCTCTCCCTACTGGGACCCTCTCCGGCATCCCTCTGGAGCCTTCCCTCCGCCTCTAGCTCCGATGGCAGTTCCCTGACAATATTGTATCCCAAATCCTGCGCCCATCTTACCATTACAACTTTAACTTGTTCTTCTTTTACTTCCCCTTCTAATAAATAATCATAAATTTGTGATATGTGTTTCCTTTTATTATGGGTTAACTCTTTTTCAAATTTAGATGTTTCTTTTGCGGTAACTTTTTTTTAAAGGACATAATTCAGAAGTTTGCATCCAGTGCACTAATTTGAGAGCGTCATACATTTTTCAAAAGCTCTTGTTATACCATTTACAACCGTAGCCTAATTGTGAACCAAGTCTCCAGAGAAAAATTGCACATATTATCTAGTTAGTTAAAACAGCTGCTGCTGCTGGTTGCTGTTGTTTAGGTAAAAGGCTGCAGCAGCACTATTAACAAGGTGATTATGGCTCCAACTCACAGCCCCACTGAACTGAAGGGTTGTGTTGTATATGATCTCTCCCATCATCCCATTCCCTCCAGGTATTCATGTGTATTTGACTTCTCCTTCTGGTTATCCCTGAAGCTCACCAAGTAGCCTTGGATAAGTCATTGTTGTTCGGCTCACATCACTTGCCTGTTGTGGAGATAACAAGAGATAAGGTTATTACACAGCCGTTTGTTCCAGGCCTTTTCAAAGAAATCCACAGAAATGCCTAAATGAAATTAGCCCAACAATCTAAATCGGCTTCTCTTGGTTTGTCGATCAGGCTGCTAGCAGCGTTTTATCATCCCCAGGGGCTACCTGATGGCATCGGCATTTGCTTTCTAGAAAGCTCAGTTGCATTTGATCTAGTGGCTTACGTGTGAAATGCTCCTGGATCCTGTAACTAATTCCCTGAGCCAGTCCATCCCCGTGGAGACACGTCCAGGGTCTTCTTGCCCAGGCTCATAGCATCTCTAAGCAACATTTCCATGCTGCTGCCGAGTGCAGATAAGTTTTCTTTTCAGCCTTGCTGCCTCTCTCCAATCTGACAAATAATGGGAGTTAGAGCCTCAGAAATCATCTGAAGATACAAAGGCTGTTCTGCTGTGACCTCGCCTCCCCCCCCCCCCGATTCTAAATACTATCCAGGAAACTGCAGCAGGAATGTGAGGGGCAAAGGAGCAGAAACCACTACATTTCTGTGTCCAAGAAAGAGGTAAATCTTATCTAGTGGAATAGTGGTACATTTCCGAGCACTATTCAAAGTGTTGGTGCTGACCTTTAAAGCCCTAAAGGACCTCAGTCCTGTATGCCTGAAGGAGCATCTCCACCCCCATCGTCCAGCCTGGACACTGAGGTCCAGTGCCGAGGGCCTTCTGGCGGTTCCCTCGCTGTGAGAAATGAGGTTGCAGGGAACCAGGCAGAGGGCCTTCTTGGTGGTGTAGTGGTTAAGAGCGGTAGACTCGTAATCTGGTGAACCGGGTTCGCGTCTCCGCTCCTCCACATGCAGCTGCTGGGTGACCTTGGGCCAGTCACACTTCTCTGAAGTCTCTCAGCCTCACTCACCTCACAGAGTGTTTGTTGTGGGGGAGGAAGGGAAAGGAGAATGTTAGCCGCTTTGAGACTCCTTCAGGGTGGTGATAAAGCGGGATATCAAATCCAAACTCCTCCTTCTCCTCAGTAGTGGCACCCACCCTATGGAACGCCCTCCCATCAGATGTCAAGGAAATAAACAACTACCTGATTTTTAGAAGACATCTGAAGGCAGCCCTGTTTAGGGAAGTTTTTAATGTTTGATGCTGTATTCTTTTAATATTTGGTTGGGAGCTGCCCAGAGTGGCTGGGGAAACCTAGCCAGATGGGCAGGGTATGTATGTATGTATGTATGTATGAATGAATAAATAAATAAAAATAATCAGCTGCGCTAATGTCCTTCCTGATTCGGTTCACGAAGACCTTGTTTCCCAGCACATTCCAGCTGACATTTTGATGTCAGGGGCATTGTGTGGATATTGCAAACAACAACAACAACGTGCATACTTGAGAAGTGCAGGTCCCACAATAAACAACTGTCAGGAACCATCCCTAGTGATCCTTAATAGAAACATTTCTATGGTACTCAGCATCTACCGGTTACTTTATGAAGCAGAACAGAAACAAGAAAAGTGCTTATTGGGAGATGCATCCTGTTGAAACCAGTGGAAGTCACTTCCAAATAATCAGCCCAACCCAGCAATGTAGGCCATGAGTGAGGGATCCAAGACATAAAGTGGAACCCTCCATTTTCAGTAACGCCACCCTTCGTTTTCATGGAAGAGGCAGAACCACAAGCCCTTTCCTTGCGCATGCAGACCTTTGCCTCTCATCGAAGAACATGCCAAATGCACATCAGAGACCATACAAGTAACTGGATTGCCTTTGCAAAAAGCAGCTGTTCTTTATTTTTATTTTATTGTCACCTTGAGAGCTGCTGTGGTGGAAAGAATGCAAATACACCTGGATGGGGAGCTTGTCGTTCTCCAGAATGTTGTTGGGTTACAATTCCCATCCTCCTTCAATATGCTGCTGCCTGGGGCTGATGGTCCTTGGAGTCTACCAACATCTGGAGGGCAATAGGTGTCCCATTCCTGTTATAAATGGATGATAATATTTGGATCCTATATTAAGCCCTGGATTAATATAGTATCCAACTACAAAAATGTTGCTTCAGTATTGGTTAGGGCCCAACCATGCCAGTTTATAGGTGGAACTGCTATTCCACTACTGGCACATCATCTGGGTCCTGATTCAGAATACACAACTAGTCTGGCTTCCTCCTCATAATTATAATATATAATAACTTATTATTCCTACCCCGCCCATCTGGCTGGGTTTCCCCAGCCACTCTGGGCGGCTCCTAACAGAACATTAAAAACACGGTAAAAGATCAAACATTAAAAACTTCCCTAAACAGGGCTGCCTTCAGATGTCTTCTAAAAGTCAGATAACCTCACTTCTCACAGTGAGGGAACTGTCAGAAGGCCCTCGGCGCTGGACCTCATTGTCCGGGCAGAACGATGGGGGTGGAGACGCCCCTTCAGGTATACCGGGCCGAGGCCGTTTTGGGCTTTAAAGGTCAGCACCAACACTTTGAATTGTGCTCGGAAACGTACTGGGAGCCAATGAAGGTCTTTCAGGATCAGTGTTATATGGTCTTGGCTGCCACTCCCAGTCACCAGTCTAGCTGCCGCATTCTGGATTAGTTGTAGTTTCCAGGTCACCTTGAAAGGTAGCCCCCCTCATGAGTAGGGTTAAGAGTTGGGATACCTTGTACTGTCAAATGGCACTGCACTTCCAGTTTTCAGACTTCTGGGCTGGTCCTGACAGGAAGGCAGTGGGATTTGACAACACCATGTGACCAGCATTGACTATGAATACAAATCAGATGGTCAGAAACACAAAGAAACTTAAGGTCACCAATCAAATCTGCCAGGTTTTCAAAAACAGTCAAGATATTTCACTTGTTGTGTGTGTGTGTGTCTGTGGGGTGTGTGTGTGTTATAAATATGTACTAGACCCAGCGAAATTGTGCTTGGGCAGTGCTTAGGACTGGGTTGTAAATATACAAGCTTTGCAACCATAATAATACAGGGAGGCCCCTTTCCTTCCGAACAAATCCATTCTCATTATATGTTAGCTGGCAAAATCTCGAGTGATGGAATTATCAGTGGCTTTCATTATTATGCCTTTTACGCCTTTTGTAAGATAGCCACTCTCCTTGTTATCTTTATTCACTGCTGTAGAAATAATAATAGTAAAAGAAAGATAGCCGCCGGCTGACTTCATAAAACAAGCCCCCCGTCTTTTTTTTTAAGGTTTCATTTTAGAGCTAGTGTTTAGGCCATGATGAATTGCTGAATGGTTGATTTCCTGATACTCTTTCTCACTAACCTTTCCTGACAGCTTCTGGATTGCTCTACCCGGTAATTTGCAGAATAGTAATGGCTACAGTGAGATGTCTCCTAACTATTTCCTTTACTTTTAACAAGGATTCTGAACACCCTCTGTAGGTGACAAAATGCAATTACAGACACGAAGTGTTCCCTTGGGTGGGCGGCTGTTCGCAGATGCCACCGGTCTTTTGGCAACGCAACTGTTAAAGAAAATAATAATCCTGGAACGGAAACAAAAGCGCCGGATTCTCTAAATATTCCGCCCAAATAAAAAATTTAATTAAAAGTTATGAAGGCATTTCATTGATTAACAATCTTAGTAATTAAATACTGTAGTTGGCTAATTTTTTTCCTGTTGGATTTGTTCTTCCTTGGAGATCGCTAATTGTTGTATGGCTTTACATTTATTGATAACTCTGTTTGATGAATACAGATGCCACCTTTTATGGTAGTCGTTGACAGAGTAATCATATTGTGAGAAACACCAGGCTTATGTGGTAACAGCTGTTGCAGTTATACATGCTGACATCCACTGGGAGAGAGTGTTTGCTGCTATCCTGGGCACGCAATAAAAGGAAGGTGCAATAAAGCATGAGCTAACATTTTGAAAATCCTTACAAGTCGAGGAACTTTATTGCAGATTACCAGCACTTTGATCTCCGTCCAGTACTTAAGTCTTAATTATCAGACTAATTGCACAGACTATGTTCATTTTCAGTGGTAATCCTTTTGTGATTAGCTTCTCTGTTCAATAACTGACTTATCCCTTAATTAAAAGGACTATTAACCTTAAGGCTGCTGCTCCAGTTTAGGGATTAAACCTCGGCAGAATTAATATTTAATATCATTGTTCAAAGACACTGGTGTAAGGTACAGAATCGAAATGTGTACAGTGATGGGCTTGAGGCCGCCGCTCACTTGATGGGCGAGGAATAAACTGATGGGGTTCAAATGTGCTTTCCCTGGAAGCCGTTCTGTATTAGGGGCCTGGAGCTTTCAGTGGGTGTGGAAGAAGGGAGGAAGAAGAAGCTTGGGGTGCAGAGGTGGGAGGGGGGTGCGGCCTCTGTGAGCCCACGCAGTGCAGCCCAGTTGCTGTAAGGGGTCGGGACAGGGTGGGCACCTGTCTGTGTAGCTTGTTGGGCAGCAGACATTTTTTTTGGGGGGGTGTCCTGTAATGCGCCCCCTGTGAAAAGGGCGATGGACAACACACAGCAGGTAGCTGGTTGCAGGCTTGTTTAAGCATCTCAGTATTAGATTCCTGGTACAGTCATACCTCGGGTTACAGACGCTTCAGGTTATGTTTTTTTGGGTTGTGGACCGCCAAAACCTGGAAGTACCGGAACGGGTTACTTCCGGGTTTTGGCGGTTGCGCATAAGTGCTGAATCACAACATGCGCATGCGCAGACATGCCACTGCAGGTTGCAAATGTGCATCCCGCACGGATCACTTTCGGACCCGATCGTCCACTGTAAGTTCCCTTTTATCCCTCTTAAAACAACAAAGACGCCACAATCTTATTTATAAGTAACAAGAAATTAGTCTACTCAAAAATCATCAGTTCACAGTTGGATCCCTGAAGGCAGACTTAGTTACAAAGTACATGTAGATCTATCCCATATGGGAATAATCCTAGTGTCCTCAGTTGGCTGAAAGCAGAGCATCTCTAGCTAAAAAGAGCTGCTCCAACGATGGAGGAAGTCAAAGAGAGGGAGAGGGCTGTGTGCCTTGTACTTTTGTTACCTAGACAGGTAAGGTCATGCCTACCTCAAGTCAAATGCAACAGGAAGTATATCCCAGTCAGGAGGAAACAGAAAGTTTTCAACTGATTGGACCAAACATTCCCCCGCATGTCCACTCCAGGAAAACTAGGAATGTTGTACTTGACTGCTACTTACGTATCACATCCCACAGGCAGATCGCCACAAACCTGGAGAATACTGGCACCTTTTTTTCTAGAAGAAAAGCACTGTTCACAGGTACGATACTGATACGCAGTGAGATGGCCCTGGAAATTTATACAAAATGGCACTGTAAGGACCGGAGACAGAGTAAAGGGAGGTGTGCTCTTGATTTTATAAATGTTGAAGCCCTCTCCAGACAACAAGGCTTGGACATGTGTTTGAGGACGTGCTAGTTAGCTACATCACAAATTCCAGTGTGCTAATTTGGCCACTCTTCAAGACCCTCATGTTCAGTTGATTACATGACAAGGTCATGCATGCACGGATGCCAGAGGGCAAGGCAAAGAAAAGTTCTGACATCAAGGGGCATGGCTTGCTCGTATGATGAACATGTTTAATGGATGTGTGAGTGCTCTTGTAGGAGGGAAGTTTAATAATAATAATAATAATAGTAATAATTTTTATTTATACCCCGCTCTCCCCAGCCAAGGCTGGGCTCAGGACGGCTAACAAGCAATAATAAAAACAAGTTGAATGAATACAACTTAAAAACAAGATTAAAATACAACATTAAAACATTGAAACATTAAAATATTAAAATGCAGCCTCATCACAGGAGAAAAAGGAAAAAGGGGGAGGGAATCAAATTGGCTCCAAGCCAAAGGCCAGGCGGAACAACTCTGTCTTACAGGCCCTGCGGAAAGAAATCAGATCCTGCAGGGCCCTGGTCTCATGAGGCAGAGCGTTCCACCAGGCCGGAGCCAGTGTTGAAAAGGCCCTGGCTCTGGTTGAGGCTAATCTAACTTCCTTAGGGCCCGGGACCACTAGGGTGTTGCTATTTATGAACCTTAAGGTCCTCCGTGGGGCATACCGGGAGAGGCGGTCCCGTAGGTACGAGGGTCCTAGGCCGTGAAGGGCTTTAAAGGTCAAAACCAGCACCTTAAATCTGACCCTGTACTCCACTGGGAGCCAGTGCAGCTGTAAAAGCACTGGGTGAATATGCTCCCATGCCAGAGACCCTGTTAGGAGCCTCACTGCAGCATTCTGCACCTGCTGGAGTTTCTGGGACAGCTTCAAGGGCAGCCCCACGTAGAGCGAATTACAGTAGTCAAGCCTGGAGGTGACCGTCGCATGGATCACTGTGGCCAGGTTTAAACATCACATGTATCTATTTGCACTCAAATGTGGAGTGAGCTGCAAGGCAGCAAGAAAGTGTATAGAAGAGAATATTTGCAGTCCTCCTTTCCCCCTACCAACAACAAATTCTTGCAATAATAAACCGAGAACAGCATACAGAAGGTATTTGCAATGGTAGCCAAAGTGGTGTCCTTGAGAAGCTTTGTACTACAACTCTCATCATTCCCACCCAGTACAGCCAATGGTCAGGGAAGATGGGAGTTGAGATCAATAAAATCTGTTGGGCACCATATTGGCTGCCCGTGGCTTATTGGTCGTTGGTTTTCAGCAGTTTGTAAGTTGCCATGAATAGTTTTAATACAAAGACAGCACAAGAGAAAGAAATATAAAAGACCAATAAGAAAAAATGCTTACAGTTCAGTTCTGGTAATGGGAATACATGCATTTTAGTTTAGCATTGCCCAGGGCTGTAGCAAACTATCTAGCAGATAGGCTAAAGAAAAAGTCTGCAATATTGCTCCGGGGACAACATTTTGTATGTGCTTTCCAAGTGCAAGACACTGCTGCCAGAATACTTACATATCTTCTCAAGTTTGGAATCTGGCCCCCACAATGGTTTGCTGTCACCAGCTTGTAGCAGTGCATGGTTCAGCATTCGGCTTCTGCATTCGAATCCTAGAGTTGTAAGGGTCCCTGAGGATCACCTAATTCAACCCCCTGCAACGCAGGAATATGCAGCTGTTCCGTATGGAGATTGAACCTGTAACCCTGGCATTATCAGCACCATGCTCTAACCAAATGAGCTATTTTAAAAAAGAAGGAAGGAGATACTATTTCATTTTCTATACAGAATTAAGAGATCACCCTTGCTTTGCTTTTCCTGCACAAGAAATGTATGGAAGGCCTGGCTTTTTCCTGTTGAGGGTAATCTGCAAGCACTGTCCCCTTGGCTCACTGGAAGGACAGATTGTGAAGCTGAGGCTCCAATACTTTGGCCACCTTATGAGAAGAGAAGACTCCCTGGAAAAGACCCTGATGTTGGGAAAGATGGAGGGCACAAGGAGAAGGGGACGACATAGGACGAGATGGTTGGACAGTGTTCTCGAAGCTCCCAGCATGAGTTTGACCAAACTGCGGGAGGCAGTGGAAGACAGAAGTGCCTGGCGTGCTCTGGTCCATGGGGTCACAAAGAGTTGGACACGACTAAACGACTAAACAGCAAAAACAACACTGTCCCCTTAGGTACCATATGGGCTGAAGGGGCCCCTTCGGTCTGCTTCTGAGAGCCAGTGTGGTGTAGTGATTAAGAGCGGTAGTTTCGTAATCTGGGGAACTGGGTTCGCGTCTCCACTCCTCCACATGCAGCTGCTGGGTGACCTTGGGCCAGTCACACTTCTCTGAAGTCTCTCAGCCCCACTCACCTCACAGAGTGTTTGTTGTGGGGAAGGAAGGGAAAGGAGAATGTTAGCCGCTTTGAGACTCCTTAAAGGGAGTGAAAGGTGGGATATCAAATCCAAACTCCCCCCCTACTACTTCTTCTTCTTCTTCTTCTTCTTCGATCCCGGCCCTTATTGGTACAACTGGGGCAATAGGAAAGAGCATTGTGATTCTCAATGGCTCATGGTGGCAACCCCCTCCTTTTGTCCTGTATGGGTCTGATCAGGCCCTAGATGACTTGTGAGATATGCAAGGGAGGAGGAGCAGGTTCATTATACGATTAAGGACAAAAAGCAGCATCACTTAACTGTGAATGTTAACACAGATGTTTTTGCATCAAATATCAATCTTTTTAATAAGCAATCCATTAAGTGCCAGATTGGCGGAAGGTGGAAGAGGCTTTTGCTTAAGCATATATGAAATGCTTCAGGGTTCTGATACAGGAACACACCCTATGCAACACTACTGGCATTTTTCTTATATTTTGGAGGCATTTGTTGACTGAGAGAGAAGCAGCTAAACTGAGATGTTAACAGTGATTGGCAGTGGCCTTAACCCATGTGGCTAATATCACTGATTTGTCACACTGAGTGATGCGAGATGATAAACAATTGGTTGCTGATTATTGGACATTTCAACACAGAGCACATGTGGCCCGTCGGATGACAGGTTATGCTAATGAGCTGGCGTTCCTGCCAATTACTTAAGAGCAAAAGCACCCTCCCCTATCTGCAGCAAGTTTTCAAGTCCTTGGCATCTTTAATTACATTCCAGCTCATTAGCAGACTCCTATCCTTTCACACTCTTCCATTTGGACAAATCCATTGATTTCAAAGTAGCTTTGTGCAGGATTGCATCCCAAATGATTAATGATTAGATTTTGTGCATATTAGTATGGTGGATATTGGTTTGCAAGCACCGGATGTGCTCATTTGAATAAATTATTCTATAGGTAGCTCATGAGTTCTGGTCAACAGAAACTTTATTTCCCCCCCAGTGGATTTTCACTAGCCTTATGAATGGGTTGACCTGTGTTCGGAAATCAGATCTGCTGCTTACCACGTAACTTGAGAGTCTTCAATTTTTTTTTGCAGAAATCTTGGATCTGTTTTCATGTCAGTGGAAGATAAAGTATTCACTCATTATGGCTGGTGGTCTAAGTTAGAGTCAGGGTAGAACATGTAAAATGCTGTTATGATGGGACATAATGGGAAAGGGTAGGGAAAAGGAGGGTGCCTCGAGTCAATGCGAAACAGCAATAACATAATTAAATTATGTGCAAGGTCTAATATGTTTAAGATTGCAATGCTATGCACACTGATCTGGGAGCAAGACCCGCAGAACACAGCTTATTATTGTAACTTATTGCTACTGTAATTCATTGATCCTCTTCTGGTGTTATGTTCGGCTTTATGGTCTTAAAATTTTGTAAGTCACTTGAAGACTCCACTGTGGCAAACAACTAAGAAATTAAAATCATCCTCCTCCTCTTCCTTCTCCTCACATTTTTGGGATGAAAAACTACATTGCAACATTCAGGACAGTGTGCATGTTGAAGGATAGCTGTACCTCTCCGCCATCTCAAATTAGGATCCTTGTTAAATAGGTCAAGTGCAGATGAACATGTAAGCAATACAGATTGGACTGAAGGTTCAAGAAGATGTTTACGTGTGCTTGTAAAATCTCCTGGGGGGCAGGGGGCGGGCGGGGCACAGTTGCCCCAGAACCTATCATGCTGACTTCCTTAGCTGTTTTAAGAAAGGCTATATGTTAGGTATTCATTTGGCCAACTTTAAGAGGAATAAAGAGGCTGATCTTTTATGGGTTTTGTTTAGGACACAAAACTTTCCTCCTGTATTCCGAGCACTGAGAAGTCCTGCAACCTGAGCAATTGCAGCTGGGTTTCAGTCAACATTTCAAACGGAGTAAGCTCCTTAATTGTGTTCAAGAGCCCTGGCTCCCAGTATCCTCTGCTTGAGATATTAGCAGGGCACTTTTTTATTTCCTCCTCTTTTCTCTCTACAGGAAAGCACCCCCAATGTGGAACGCCGGCAAAATAATTCCACTGTTTGTACACGGATTCCTTGAGATGTCAGTGTTAATTGGGATTCTAAGGGCAGTAGGAAGCAGGTAAGTTGAATGTGATGCTCATTCCAGAGTTAACAATGAATCACTTGCAAAGTAATAATGGGAGCATATGTCTCCTACAGCTTTTCAGGAGAGGTGCTAGTTCCTTAATGTAAACGAGTGGACCAAAGAGATAGTGAAGATTTATTTCCTTCCCCCCGACAGAAATAGATTTATTTCCTTAGCATATTAATGATGATGCATTAAAAATGTTTACAGAATACCATCACAAAATGGATGAAATTAAAGCGCATACAGGGCCCTGAGGGGCTGAGAGCGCCGTCTTTAATATTAGCGAGACAGATTGCAAGCTGGGATTCTAGTTGATTCTCGCATGCTGAGAAGAAGTCAAAACAGAGGATACTGTCAGAGGTACCAAAATGTATGTTACAGGTGGTAAAATACTCACCGGTGTATTCATTTTAATCAGGCTCATAAGCATCTGGATTTATAAGCACTCACTACCCCGGTTGCCTTGATTTTTCATAGGAGCATCCACCACCACTGAAATTTTGTACACATTCATTTGAGAGTTTACATGCATGCAGAAGTGTACACTTCTAAAGACATGTCTGTATGCAGGGAGCATAAGTCAAAGTGCTGATATGGGTAAGCAGAACGTCTGGTTAAAAGAGAATATATAGGCCTATGCTGGGGTTGCTGGGTGTATGTGCTTGAGAAGTGTTGGTGCTGACCTTTAAAGCCCTAAACGGCCTTGGCCCAGTATACCTGAAGGAGCGTCTCCACCTCCATCGTTCAGCTCCGAGGGCCTTTTGGCAGTTCCTTCACTGCGAGAAGTGAGGTTACAGGGAACCAGGCAGAGGGCCTTCTCGGTAGTGGCGCCCGCCTAGTGGAACGCTCTCCTATCAGATGTCAAGGAAATAAACATATTTCTGACTTTTACAAAACATCTGAAGGCATGGACGGGGAGGCTTTTATGTTTGAGGTTTTTTGTGTTTTAAAATTTTGTGGGAAGCCACCCGGAGTGGCTGGGCAACCCAGTAAGATGGGCAGCATAATAATAATAATAATAATAATAATAATAATAATAATTTTGTTGTTTAGTCATTTAGTCGTGTCCGACTCTTCGTGACCCCATGGACCAGAGCACGCCAGGCACTCCTGTCTTTCACCGCCTCCCGCAGTTTGGTTAAACTCATGCTGGTAGCTTCGAGAACACTGTCCAACCATCTCGTCCTCTGTCATCCCCTTCTCCTTGTGCCCTCAATCTTTCCCAAAATCAGGGTCTTTTCCAGGGAGTCTTCTCTTCTCATGAGGTGGCCAAAGAATTGGAGCCTCAGCTTCAGGATCTGTCCTAATAATTAAGCTCAGTCAAACAGTTAGGTTCACCACAGAAAACAGCTGTTTAACATACAGATGATGTCAGGTGTAGGCCCGTTGGTTGTGGTTTAGCCAAAATGACCTGGCAGGTCTGTTTGGTTCTGCAGGCCATGGGTTCCCCACTGTACTGCTGCGAAACAGTATAACCAAGGGGACTCAGGGCAGATTCACACGATACATTTCAAACACACCTGTCAGGGGTTTAGGAGCAGAAGCACGGGCAAGGGAGGAAACAGAGAGCGAAGGGGAGGAGGCAGAAGAAAAGATGAGTGACGACGACGACCCGAGATCTCCTAGTCTTTCCAGTGAATCAGAGGATTCACAGAAAGGAGCACCAGTGGCGAGGGCAAGGGGGGAGTCTAGGGGGGCACCCCAGGAAGACAGAGCCAGAGAGGACTCAGGGGGGAGCAGCTGGAAATCGGGACCAGCGTCACCGCCAGGAAGCAGGGAAGAGGAAGGGAGCCAGGGGGGAAGCGCTGGCAGCTCACCACAGGAGGGAGGACATGAGTCAGGAGTGGCCACACCTCCACAGGAGGGAGGACATGAGTCGGGGATGGCCACACCTCCATCGGGGAGCGAAGAAACGGTTGAGAGGAAAGTGGAAGGTTGGGCGCGCGCGCCAAGTTCAAATGCAGAGGAAGGCGGCGCAGTAAGCAGCCCCGAAAGAGAGCCAGGTCCTAAAGCCCGGCGCAAGGAGGCAGGAGGGTCTGGGTCAGCGTCAGAAGAATCCCGGAAGGAAGAAGCCCCGGGGGGTAGAGGGACCCAGAGGAGGACAGTCAGGAGGAAAAGGTGGAGCAAGGCTAGAATATTAAGTTGGTGCACACAGGGCGGAGACTCAGACGGAGCTTCGCCGACCTAGCTACTAGGCGTAGAGTTGCGCGCAGCAGCGTGAGAATGGAAACTGTAATTCAATAAAGACTTTTACTTAATGACCGCTGGCTAGCGTGATCCTCTGTGAGCTAGGATCTTCAAGCAGCTCTGACAGTAAGCTCCGTCTCCACTTGTGGGCATCTACAGCCTCGAGGAGGGGAGAGACACAGGTGCCTACTAGCAAGCTCACGAACGGCAGACGACATGACGGCTGAGCAGCAGATAGAGGAACTCAGAAACGCGGTGGCACAACTGAACGCCGAGGCTCTAGCATCCAGGAAGAGGGAGGAGGAAGCAGCCGCAGCCTGCAGGGATATCCAGGTCAGGTTAGACGTGCTGACAAAGCAGACACCCCGGCAGGAGGGCATTGGGTTGGCGAGACGGACAGGCGGGCTGGTCTCTCACTTCGATGGGAACCTGCAACAGTATCCCAACTTTAGAGCCGACGTACTGTGCGCACTGCAACTGCTGCATAAAGACTTTAGAGATGAACAAGAGAGAGTGGGGTTCATCATGTCCCATCTGCATGGGGATGCGAGAGCATGGCTACGCAATTTATGGAGAGATAAGGATCCGGCGCTACAGAATGCAGATGCCTTTATTAAAGCAATGGATGGGTGTTTTTTATCAAGTATTGACGTGGATCTTGCACGGAAGGAGGTGCATGGGCTGAGACAAGGGAGGGCCAGCGTCAGGCAGTACCATGCCCGCTTTTTCGCCTTGGTCAGTGCCCTGGAATGGGACAGAGATTCGGCTCCTGTAAGAGACCTCTTTTGGGAGGGGCTGCATAACTCGATTAAAGATGAGATCGCCAGGGGGGAGAGACCCCGAACCACCCAGGAGGTCGTTCAGAGGGCACTGGCAGTGGGGGTGAGGCTGGAAGGACGTCCGTGGAACAGGGACGAAGGGCGTGGAGGGCGCGAACCAGCCGGGGGCCCCTCCTTCTTTCCCAGGGAAGCAGCGCGGGCGCAATCCACGCCTCCGCCAGGAGGAGGAGCCGAACCTATGGAGGTGGGAGGTGCAAGGGCTCAGTCAGCAACCAGAGCCCTAGCACCAGCAGCAGTGAAAGCGAAGCCTCCTAGAGGGAACAGGAAGTGTTACGTCTGTGAGGAGCCAGGGCATATGGCGAAAGAGTGTCCCCAGAGGCCCCACAAGCTCACTGCAGCCTCAGCAATGGTGACTGCAGCAACACAGCAAGGAGGACCACAGCAGGGAAACGAGGCTGTCTGGCTGGAGGAAGAGGCACTGGGGCCCAGCCAGACGTGTTAGTGACGCAGTCCCCAGCGATTTTACAGCCCGTGAACCCCCTCCCGCCCAAACCAGTAGTGAGGCTCACAGCGTCTCTCCAACTGCCCAATGGAATCACCATGGACGTGCCAATCACCATTGACTCAGGCAGCAATGCGGACTTTATAGGGCAGGACTTTGTCGACAGGCACGCTGTGCAGTTGCTGCCGGCCACACTGCCCCTGCAGGTTGTCACGGTGGATGGCAGGGAGCTGCTCGGGGGGCAAGTGGTGAAGCAGACGCCACCAATGGTGATGCGACTTGGGAATCACAGAGAAATCATCAGCTTCAACGTCACTCGACTATCTGACACGCCCATTGTATTGGGCATGAGTTGGCTGGACAAGCACAGCCCAGCGATGGCTTGGTACCAAAGGCAGCTGACCTTCGGCTCTTCCTTTTGTGCTGAACACTGCATCGTGCCCAGGCAGGAAGGAGAGGAAGAGGAGTCACAGCTGCTGCTAGGCACGCTGCAAGCGATTCCACACAAGTACGCTGAATTTTTGGAAGTTTTCTGCGAGAAGGAGGCAGACAGGCTACCCCCTCACAGACCATATGACTGCAAAATTGACCTGCTGCCGGGGGCGGCGCTGCCTAAAGGGAAACTGTATTCCATGTCAGAGGACGAACTGCAGGAACTCAAAGAGTTCATTGACCATAATTTGCAACGCGGCTTCATCCGGGAGTCCAGGGCAGTGGGGGGCAGTCCCGTATTCTTTGTTAAGAAGCGGGACACGCCCCAGAAAAGACTGGTAGTGGATTACAGGATTTTGAACAGTCTGACTAGGCCATCGGACTTCCCCATGCCCCGTATTGACGACCTCCTCGCAAAGGTACGGAAGGGCAGAGTGTTCACCAAGTTGGACCTGCGGGGGGCGTACAACCTCATTCGCATGCGGGAAGGAGATGAGTGGAAGACGGCCATGTTCACGCCACTGGGGACCTACGAATATAGAGTTATGCCTTTTGGATTGCAAAATGGCTCCCACGTTTTTCAAGCGTTTATGCATCACGTGTTGGCGGGACTTCTCTACAAGACGTGCGTCTGTTTCTTAGATGACATCCTGATCTTTTCGGAGTCGCAGCAGGAGCATGACGGACACGTCAAGGAAGTGCTGAGCAGGCTAAAGCAACATAGGCTCTACGCCAAGCTGGAGAAGTGCCAATTTGACGTGCCGGAGGTGGATTTTCTGGGCTACAAGCTGTCTGACAAGGGGCTCGCCATGGACAGCGCCAAGGTTCGAGCGGTGTTGGATTGGAAGAGTCCGCGCAACCGGAAGGAGGTCCAACGGTTTGTCGGCTTTGCGAACTTCTATCGCAAGTTTATCAAGGGCTTCGCGATGCAGACAGCGGCCATCACTGACACGCTTAGCTCCAAGAAGAAGAAGTTCGTTTGGACAGCGCAGGCGGAGCAGTCCTTTCAGGCACTCAAGCGTCTCTTCGCGTCGGAAGAGCAGCTGCTTCATGTCAACCCCAGCAAGCCGATGAGGGTGGAGACAGACGCCTCGGACAGAGCCGTGGGGGCGGTCCTGTTGCAGAAAGACCCGCAGGGGGTGTGGCGACCGGGAGCGTTTTACTCCAGGAAGCTCAGCAAGTCCGAACAGAACTACACCATCTGGGACAGGGAGTTGCTGGCCATTCACGCAGCGTTCAAGGCGTGGAGGCACTTTCTGATCGGCGCCAAGCACACGGTGCAGGTTTGCACGGACCACAAGAATCTAGAGCACTGGCGCACGGCACAGTTCCTGAACCAGAGGCAGATACGTTGGGCTGAGTTCTTTGCAAACTTCGACTTCCGAATAGAGTATGTCCCGGGGGACACCAACATCATGGCAGACGCTCTCTCCCGTAAGCCACAGTATCTGGAGGACGCAACGCCAGCGGCCGCCATGCACATCTTCGCACCAGCAGTGTGGGCGTGCGCCGCGGCGACCGTGGACCTAGAGGCGGTGCGACGTGCGTTGCAGGAGGACTCCTTCGCACAAGCAAAGATGGCAGAGGTGCAAAGGGGCAAGGCAGCAGCCGACGGTTTCCGGCTACGAGATGGATTGCTCATCCGAAAAGGGGCCATCTACGTGCCGGGAGACGAACTTCGAGCCAAGGTGCTGCAGCAGCTGCACGACGCGCCCACGGCCGGGCACTTTGGCAAGGAGAAGACGGTGGAATTAGTAGCCAGGGATTTCTGGTGGCCTGGAATGAGAGGGGAGGTCACAGACTACGTGGCGAGGTGCGACACCTGCCAGAGGGCCAAACCAGTGCACAGACCGCCGGCCGGACTGTTGGAACCGCTGCAAACTCCGGTCGAACCTTGGGAAAGGGTGGCTCTGGACTTTGTCACGGATCTGCCCAGCTCAAGGGGCAAGACGGCAGTGCTGGTGGTGGTGGACCTGTTTTCCAAGATGGCGCATTTCATTCCGTGTGCGAAGGTGGCCACGGCGGAGCAAACCGCCAAACTGTTCATAGACCACGTGTTCAAGGTTCATGGTCTGCCACGGTCTATTCTGTCCGACCGGGGGCGGCAGTTCATCTCGAATTTCTGGCAGAAGCTGATGGGCTTCCTGAACGTCAAGATCAACCTGGCGTCGGCGAGACACCCGCAGACCAACGGGCAAGCGGAGCGGGTCAATGCCATCATGCAGCAGTACCTGAGATGTTATGCAAATCAACAGCCTGCGACGTGGGTGGATTACCTACCGCTTGCCGAGTTCGCCTACAACAACACGAAGCACGTGTCCACGGGGGTCACGCCGTTCTTCGCCAACAACGGGAGGCACCCCAGAACCTTCCCGGGACTGGAAAGAATGGGGGAGGGGGAGCCGCAGACAGCAGATGCGTTCGCGTCGGAGCTGCAGGAGGTCCACGATCAGCTGAGGCGCCACCTGGAGCTGGCCAAGCACGCATACAAGGTACAAGCAGACAAGCACAGAAGGGTTGGAGAAGAGCTCCACGTGGGAGACTGGGTTTGGTTAGCAGCCCACGCAGTGCCGGCCAGGTCGTTGGCCAAGAAGAAACTAGGGCATAAGCAACTGGGGCCCTACCAAGTCGAAGAGCAGGTCAACCCGGTAGCTTTCAGACTGGCACTTCCGGAGGGTTCCAGAATGCATCCGGTATTCCACAGATCGGTGCTCACTCCCTACAAGGCACCGCACAGGTTCCAGGAACCCGGAACAGCGCCGAGTCCGGTCAGAGACAGAACAGGGCACGCGGAAGTGGCACAGAAGGAGCGCATCAACGAAGTCACTGAGATTTTGGACTCCAGATGGGGGGAAGAGGGGGTAGAATACTTTCTCGCCAAGGAGGGCACCCCGGCCAGTGCGAACAGCTGGGTGCCGGGCTACGCCTTGGACGAACCTCTCCTCAAAGACGAGTTTCATGCCCTCTTTCCCCATAGACCTATGCCAGCAGAATATTTTGACGACTGGCTTTTCACGCCCACACTTTCGGCCAGCACTTTCCGGGGGTTCGACTCGGACGAGGACCCGACACAAGACGTCCGTTCCCCGGAGGGGTCACCCTCGGGATCTGCATCAGAACCCTCGTATTGGTGGGACGATAGGCCAGAGGAGCAGTGGCGCAGACGGTGGCTGGAAGGCCCAGGACGAGCAACACCGACAGGAGGAAGTGAGGGAGAGACGGACATGGACATTTTCGGGGACGACCCTGGTTTCGAGCACGGCGGCACAGAGATGGAAGCGGAGGTGACTGTCGTCGACGAGAGCGGGGAGGAAGACCCGGGAGACTTCAGATGGAGGCCTGCCACGGGAAGCGACCGATACCCGACGTTCGTCCCTTTGCAACAGCAGCCCCCAGCTCCAGCACCGGAAGGAGGGGAGGGGGGAATGGGGGGCTTCGAGGGGGGGATGGATGTCAGGGGTTTAGGAGCAGAAGCACGGGCAAGGGAGGAAACAGAGAGCGAAGGGGAGGAGGCAGAAGAAAAGATGAGTGACGACGACGACCCGAGATCTCCTAGTCTTTCCAGTGAATCAGAGGATTCACAGAAAGGAGCACCAGTGGCGAGGGCAAGGGGGGAGTCTAGGGGGGCACCCCAGGAAGACAGAGCCAGAGAGGACTCAGGGGGGAGCAGCTGGAAATCGGGACCAGCGTCACCGCCAGGAAGCAGGGAAGAGGAAGGGAGCCAGGGGGGAAGCGCTGGCAGCTCACCACAGGAGGGAGGACATGAGTCAGGAGTGGCCACACCTCCACAGGAGGGAGGACATGAGTCGGGGATGGCCACACCTCCATCGGGGAGCGAAGAAACGGTTGAGAGGAAAGTGGAAGGTTGGGCGCGCGCGCCAAGTTCAAATGCAGAGGAAGGCGGCGCAGTAAGCAGCCCCGAAAGAGAGCCAGGTCCTAAAGCCCGGCGCAAGGAGGCAGGAGGGTCTGGGTCAGCGTCAGAAGAATCCCGGAAGGAAGAAGCCCCGGGGGGTAGAGGGACCCAGAGGAGGACAGTCAGGAGGAAAAGGTGGAGCAAGGCTAGAATATTAAGTTGGTGCACACAGGGCGGAGACTCAGACGGAGCTTCGCCGACCTAGCTACTAGGCGTAGAGTTGCGCGCAGCAGCGTGAGAATGGAAACTGTAATTCAATAAAGACTTTTACTTAATGACCGCTGGCTAGCGTGATCCTCTGTGAGCTAGGATCTTCAAGCAGCTCTGACAACACCCAACACATGTTTAATGCATAGGACGTCCCCTCCAAAGAATCCTGGGAAATGTAGTTTGTTGCTGGGAATCGAATCTCTGAGGGGAAAACTACAGTCCCCAGGATTCTTTGGGAGGCGTCATGTGCTTTAAATGTGTGTTGGACGTGCTTTAAATGTATGATGCAGATCTGCCCTCAGTAGGACTCCCTTTGGAGTCACTGCATGTGAGAAACACTCCATTAATAAAGAAGTCCTCCTGTCCCCAAGGCCTGCTTTGCCAAGCCTTCCACCAATGGTTGGTTAAATATTTACATCTAAATTCAGAAAGGCAGAACTTCATGGATATGCATTGCACCCCTAACTATTAGGGTATCAACACTTGTAGTGAAAATATGCTCATAGTTAGGTCGAAAAGATACAAAACCCAATAATATGGAGCAGATGCCACAATTCTGAGCTGTCATACTTCTCCAGGAGAGTTTATTGTGTTGAGTTGTACACTGCTATATGTCTGTATCAGAATATGCCTTTGTATGAGTTCCCTGGAAATACTTTTTATCTGACTGAATGCTCTCCTTGGTAGCCTCTTTTAGAAACAAAAGCCCATAAAACTCTTTACATGACATATTGAAATTGACCTTTACTTGAAGCTTAGCTTTAACCGTGTCAATCAATACTCATGCATTTTCTGCTGTCAGTCTGCGGCTGTTTACACAAGGAAAATCTCCACACCGTAACACTGTACTCCAGTGCTGCAGAGCTGGCAATGTGAAATGAACTTGGAATGTGCTCATTAGTGGTCAGATTTTCATTGAGCAACATTCCCCCAGCAAAAGGGAGAGAATGTGCTCATTGGCAACTCTCATGTGCCTTTGAACCTTTCACTCAAAAGCATTTCTCCCCAAATGCTGGGAAGGTAGAGACCCTCCAGGACTAAAGACCTGAATTTCTGCAGAGTGAATGAAAGAGGCAGGCACTTACATGCCTGTGTCTCAGGAGATGACGGAGGAGTGTGCCTTTGGAGGTGATGTCAAACTGTTGGAAGGTTGCAGCGCCTGCTGTGGCTGTAGAGACCAATATAGGGGAGACATGTTTTGTTGCAGCTGGGGCAGATGAAGGCATCTGGTTGTGCTGCTGCAGATTCACCATGGAGTTGCTTCTCTCTGTGCTCCTCCCAGCAGTTATTCCTCCTCTCATCACTGCTGAGGATACGTGACCTGACTGATTGTCTACTTATATGTGTCTGCTCTGTGGCTGAAGGTCTTTCATGCCTCTTTCTCATATCAAGATTGCTACAATGCTAAGCAGTATTGGATTGAGGAATGTAAGTCCTGGGCCTTGATCAAGACTGGGGCACCATGCCTGCAATTTACTCTTTAGAATCCATTCATGCAATTGCTAGTGGCATTTCATCTCGTCTGGCCCTCATTTCCAGCTCTCTTTAAAACTATTATCTGTCTCTTCAGCTGCAGTTTTTCCTGTCTGACTGTTTCCTGAAAGGATCCAGCCTTGGCCATAGTAGTATTGCACGCTTCTAATGCAATGGGGGCGGGGGAATGATACTAAATTTCAACTTGGATCAGTATGGTACATGATAAAGACCTACTCAGCTTTAGATGAAGTCATAAGCAGAGAGTGCTGGTGGCATGAAAACCACTGCAAATGCCAATGCCAGCTACAGCAATATCTTGCACAGATTGTGCCTCCCTAGTTAAAAAGCTCTTCCTTTCCATCATCGCAGCTGCAAAATTTCATTTGGCAGAGGTATCCTGAACTGAATTGGCCACTCCGTTCTGATTGCATAAATATTTGCAGCAAAGCACCGATTGCCGCAAAGAGATTTTGTAACGCTTCATAGAAAATATTGGCCCCAAATGAGAGAAACTGGGGCGGGACATTTTTAAGACCAGCAAGTCTTCTCCCCTCTGGTTGAATTTGGTTTCATTCACAATGAGGGTAAATTGGGGGGTAGCAAAATGGTGATCATTAAAAAAAATAATATAAATTGACATCTAAAATAACTTCCTGGTTTTGCTTTGCTTGAAAGGAAAATGTGTGTTGGATTCCATGTGTCTCCAGGAAGGGAGTTTATTTTTTTTTCCATTTCAGAAACACCACTGCTTTGTTGCTAGGTTATTTTGTTCCTCGGCAAATTTAAAATATGTCTCCGTATTTTTTGTTGCCAGGTCTAGACAAGCAGTCCAATCCAGCAGCTTTCTGCACTCTGGCTATGCTGAGCCCGGGTGCTGTGCAAGTTACAGTTCTTCCGCCATGGCCCTGAACACTGCAGTTGCACACACCACCTTGTGCCAGTACACAAATCCCCTACCAGATGGTTAGCAGGAGGTGCTTGGACAGTGCCAGTAACTTGTGCCTATGTGTTAGTGGTAGAAAATTACCGTAAATGGAACCTGCGGCTCATCCCAGCCTGTATGTTCACTCAGCAGAATGAGCACTAGGACTTCCAAATCCTGGTTTGCAGACCCTCCAAGTGTCTCTATTTTCCAGGGACAGGCCTGGATTTACAGAAGCCGTCCTGGTTTCTGTTTTGATCCTGGAACGTCCCGCTTTTCCTTAGGACGTCCCTGTTCTCATTGGAGAACTGTTGGAGGATCTGGAGTTATGCGATCACCAAGCCAAGGAGATAAGTAAATATACAAATTTTAGAAGACATCCGAGGGAAATGATATATAATGAATTGGAAAACATGTTTAAAAAGCCTTTTGTTAAAAAAACCAGAAGCATTCCTCCTAGGAATTTTAGATCAAAATATAAAAAAAGGAAAAATGTATGCAATTATTTATGTATGCAACAACAGCGGTAAGAATTATATTAGCACAAGCTTGGAAGACAGAAGAAATACCAATGAAAGAACAATGGCAAGGGAAACTTATGGAATATGCAGAACTGGCAAAACTAACAGATAAACTAAATGAAAAGGACAACGAAGACTTTAAAAGAGAATGGGAACCATTTACATTATATATGAAGAGACAACATAAAGAAGTGGACTCATTGGCAGGATTTGAGTAAACAATCACAATTGTGTATCTGTCTGTCTATCTATCTATCTATCTATCTCCTCTATCATCTATCAGTATCTATCTATCTATCTATCTATCTATCTATCTATCTATCTATCTATCTATATCTATCATCTATCTGTCTAATATGTATTGGGAAAATTTTGGCGAAACAATATGCAGGGTGAATAATATGGAAATAAAACAAAATGGGAGTATGAGGGAAGTCCAGGGGAGGGGAGGGGAGGGGGTAGAAAAATACAGAAAACTGTTAGAGTAATATTGTTAGAGGATGTATATACGGAAAAACCAATAAAAATTATTTTTTTAAAAAGAAGACATCTGAAGGCAGCCCATAGTGTCTCGGGCCACCCAGTCAGATGGGTGGGGGCATAAATTACTACTACTACTACTACTACTGAATAGGACATCCCTATCTTCATTGGAGAAATGTTGAAGGGTGTGGCAGCAGAATGCACAGAAGGACCCCCAAATCCTGGAGGACCATGGTTTGGAGTAATGCACATTACCATCTAAGCAGCAGGCCTGGCCATGTCATGAGGCAACTTCAGGCCTTGGTCTCAGGTGTGGGCACAGCAAAGTAAGTTCTTAGCCCCATCACTCCTCAGAGTGAAGTATAATGGATAAGGCGGCCAGGAGACTCCCTGCACCACTCACATGCCTTTCCCCATTGTGCCTTGTGGACTTCTTCTCAAGGCCAAGACAAGGCTATGTGTGTGTGTGTGTGTTGGACAGCTCTCTTTCCCAGGGGAAAATCTGTGGAACTAGTACTTTTACAAACATAATGCTTGCTTTTTTTTAGTGTGGCAGCTCCTCCTCTCTGGAACTCCCTGCCCATTAACGTTAGTCAGCCACCTTCGTTGTACTCTTGGCACCTTGAATTTTTTGTTGTTGTTAGGCAGGTATGTATGTATGTATGTATGTATTATTATTATTATTATTATTAATTTATTACACCCCACCCATCTGACTGGATTGCACCAGCTGGCAAGTATTTCAGTATGTAATTTTATTTTATAATGCATATTTTAACTGCAGATTTCATCAATATTTATAAATTTTAGGTCAACTTCTGATTTTTTTATCAAGAATGTTAACATATATTTTATGTACAGTATTTTTCGCTCTATAAGGCGCATCAGACCACAAGACGCACCTAGTTTTTGGAGGAGGAAAACAAGAAAAAAAATATCCTGAATCTCAGAAGCCAGAACAGCAAGAGGGATCGCTGCGCAGTGAAAGCAGCAATCCCTCTTGCTGTTCTGGCTTCTGGGATAGCTGCGCAGCCTGCATTTGCTCCATAAGACGCACACACATTTCCCCTTACTTTTTAGGAGGGAAAAAGTGAGTCTTATAGAGCAAAAAATACGGTAAACTACATGGAGGTTTTTTTTTAAAAAAATGATAAAGCGGTATACAAATTCTGTTAAACAAAATAACAACAGAGTAATGATTTCAGGAACATCACCCTGAGACTTCATGCTGTTTGCTTTCCCTCCCACTCCAGGCAAGACCTCTCCTGTCTAGTGGCCGGTAGGGTATGAACAGAGAAGTGTGCCAGTATCAGAGGGATGGCTAGATGACTGCGCAAATAGAATTGGTGGAAAGAGCAATCATTAAATAAGATTCAGGCTTCATCGACAGCTCTTTGAGCAAAATGCTCTTGTGGGCATTTGCATTTTAGATTAATCTCTCTACAGGAGCCAGCTTAGAAAGTCCCTATTACCATGAAGTTACAGGCGCTTCCAGTCTGTAGTTGGCTAGGGTATCATGCACACAGGTCAATCACATTAGGAATCTGTTGCCATACACGGGTCTTTTCCTTCCCCTCTGTCAGATCAGACATTCTCAGAATTAATTAAATCTCTTGATGTACTCAGAAAACTCACAGAATAAATGTTAAGATATTAAAGACGCCGAACTTGTTCTTCTGATTTCATCTCTGTAACCTTTCCAATTTATCGCTGTATCTCCTAACCTCTCGGAGATTAATTACGGCACCCGTTCGTAAGTCGGCCCTTTTCATTCTCGTGTGAGGAACATTCATCAGTAGAAATGTAGTTCAGGTGTGATGCCGATTTTGCATTCGAGAAGGAGTGTGTACATGTGTGTGTGCCGAGAGGGGAGTGATATACAGAACAGAGGTTTGCTAAGTTTACTGACAGGGATTGAAAAATCAAATACTTTCCTCAGCTGAAATAACCACATAGCTACACCTGGGTGGTTCAACTAAGGCTGGCACCCAGGGCTGTCTTTACCCGGGGGTGCAAGGGGTGCGGGGCACCCGGGCACCAAATTTGGGGGGGCTGCTGGGCCCCCACCATTGAAGCCGCCTAAGCTCTTAACTATCTATCTGTTATGAAATAATAAATAATTTTGATCAAGATAGGAAAACAAAATACATATACAGTGGTACCTCGGGTTACAGACGCTTCAGGTTACAGATGCTTCAGGTACAGACTCCAGTAACCCAGAAATATTACCTCGGGTTAAGAACTTTGCTTCAGGATGAGAACAGAAATTGCGCAGTGGCGGCAGCGGGAGGCCCCATTAGCTAAAGTGGTACCTCAGGTTAAGAACAGTTTCAGGTTATGAACGGACCTGTTCTTTTGATAGGCCTGTTTATTGATAGGCTCGCTCTGTGATAAAGTGTAAAAAAGGAAAGGGAAAGGGAAACTGCCCACCTACTGTACTTTCTGCTGTGGTTGGCAGGAGCTGGTGGGACTGTGGACATGGCCGATAATTTGCCACTACTCCCTGGTCCCCCTTTGGATTGCTCTGATAGTTACCCAAAGGGAATTTAATTTAATGTATTGATTAAGTTCAACTATTTATATACAGTGGTGCCCCGCAAGACGAAATTAATTCGTTCCGCAAGTTTTGTCGTCTAGCGAATTTTTTGTCTTGCGAATCACGAAATCCCATAGGAATGCATTGAAATTCAATTAATGCGTTCCTATGGTCAAAAAAAGTCCAAACAAAGCCAAATTTGGTACAACAACAGTTTATTAACTGCTCTTTAAAGTCACACATACTGTAAAGAGCAGTTCAAAAATTGAAGGGAAAATAAATTAACTTTATAAACAAAACATGTCTTTGTTTTTAGACAAAGGAAACAAAGTCGCGAGACGTTTTCGTCTTGCGAAGCAAGCCCATAGGGAAATTCGTCTTGCGAGGCAAATTGAAAACGGAAAAACCTTTCGTCTAGCGAGTTTTTTGTCTTGCGAGGCATTCGTCTTGCGAGGTACCACTGTATCACATTGGATCAGAAAAAAAGATCTTTGATTTGGAACCTGGGGTTTGACTGTATACTTTTGACAACCCGCAGATTTTGTCCCCATAGGCTGCTTCCATGTAGCATGCTATGGTTTAACTTGCTTGCTAACTAACCAAGCTAGTTGTCCCTGCTTGGGCTGAAAATTAACCTGCAACTTTTGGGAGTTCCTCCTGCACAGGGGCTAGAGTGCAACTGATAGGTGGTGACAAGTGTTAATTGGGATTGTCACTCATGGCAGTAGGGTTTTCTTCACCCTAAAAGGTAAAGGTAAAGGACCCCTGACAGTTAAGTTCAGTCGCAGACGACTCTGGGGTCACGGTGCTCATCTCACTATACAGGCTGAGGTAGCTGGTGTTTGTCCGCAGACAGTTTTTCCGGGTCATGTGGCCAGCATGACTAAGCTGCTTCTGAAACCAGAGCAGTGAAAGGAAACGCTGTTGACTTTCCCGCTGGAGCGGTACCTATTTATCTACTTGCACTTTTCGGCGTGCTTTCGAGCTGCTAGGTTGGCAGGAGCAGGGACCGCGCAACGGGAGCTCACCCCGTCACGGGGATTCGAACCGCCGACCTTCTGATCAGCAAGCCCAAGAGGCTCAGTGGTTTAGACCACAGCCCCACATACGTCCACCTTATTTCCCCCCCAAATTCTGATCACCCAAAGTTTTTTGGATGCTCGTCTTCCAAGCCATCAGGGTTCATTGCAGTTTGTCACTTTATAGAGCTCATGGACTAGTAAAAGGTGACTACTTTTCATGATATAGTTAATTCAGATTTGGTTTGTCATCATACTATTGCAAAATAAAGGTTTAACAGAACGACAGAAACACAAGGTAACACCCACAGAAATTTAGCTCAGACTGAAATAAGCAGCAACATAAAATACATAACACTAACACAGCATAAAATAAGCAATAACATAAAAAGCTTCAAATACTGAATGTCCCTGGGAGATGACAGTATCTCCATTTAAAAATGAAAATCTCACCCTCTTTTTACGAATATTAAAATGAATTAAAAACGGGTTGAAATAAAATGCCTTTATGCAAACTTAAACTTCTGAATCTCCCCTGGCGTATGTTGTTAATGAAATTTGCACAGGTATGAGGGTTGAAAAACCATTTGTTTATGTGTTTAATATGCCCTGTTCTCCAGTGCTTGAGACATTGTTGAGTGCTTTGCTTGGTCCATGAGGACTAGAAGCTCACTTTAAAACAAGAACATGGAAAATGTCTTGTGATCCCGACAAAACCCTGTTTGCCATACAGTGCAGCAGTGATGGGAGAAGCCATACCCATTACTCTTTGTATGCAACTCTCAGAAATATAGGAGCCCCTCTTAGGGTCTGGACCTGGCAACTCCACCTGTATGTGAAGCCAATCCAATTTGGACAACTAATTAAGGCTGCAATCCTGTTAACCGACATACAAGCTTTTGATTCAGATTTGAGGTAACTGAAAAACATGCCTGATTATACACATTTCATGACTGGGGGCTGTGAGATTAATTCTGTGCCAACATCCTAACTATCAAAAATTAGATTACGCTTGAGAAATTCTGCAGAGTGATTACAGCACCTCATTCATTTCAACATAAGTACAGGCAGACGGTCTAGAAAAATATGCATGTGGAAAGGTTGGGGGTGGGGAGAGGCAATATTATATAGATTTAACCTTTATGGATGGCTAAAGGTTGTGCTCTGACCTGTGGTGCCAGGAACTGCATTAGCAGCACATGAGTAAAATCTTTTCTGAAATAACCAGTCCATACGGGATTTTTTACCCAGCCTGCGGAGACAGGAAGCATTGGCGAGAATTTCTCTTAAGCAAGACTCCGCCTTGTCCTTTCAATGGAACTTGTGCAGGCAAACTTTTATGTGGGCTTATACCTTTAAAACACAAATACACATTTAAAGTACAGTGGTACCTCGGGTTACATACGCTTCAGGTTATATACGCTTCAGGTTACAGACTCCGCTAACCCAGAAATATTACCTCAGGTTAAGAACTTTGCTTCAGGATGAGAACAGAAATCGTGCTCCGGCGGCGCGGTGGCAGCAGGAGGCCCCATTAGCTAAAGTGGTGCTTCAGGTTAAGAACAGTTTCAGGTTAAGAACAGACCTCCAGAACAAATTAAGTACTTAATCTGAGGTACCACTGTAGTTCTTCTACCACCTCCCTCTTACTCAACTGATGGAGAGCTATAAATCTAAATCAACAACTATTGGACAAAAATGCCAATGCATCAGGTTGCCTTAACTCTTCCAATGGGGTTCGAGCAGTCAATTATCGAAAGGCTACAGTTAATGACCCAAACAATGCATGTAGTAAAAAGGCATATGCAGAGATTGACCACCGCTTGATGCAGGTAATCTGTGGCCTTCCAGATGTTGCTGAGGTAAAAAATCACTCCCGTGTTTGACCATCAGCTGGGTTGGGCTGATGCGAGCTGTGTGCAACAAAATCTGGAGGGCCACAGGTTCCCTGTCTCATACTATCCAACATACTATCCAACATTTCTCCAATGAAAACGGGGACATCCTATTCCATACCCTTCAACATTTCTCCGATGAAAATAGAGATGTCCCTTCCAACATTTCTCCGATGAAAATAGAGATATCCCTTCCAATATTTCTCTGATGAAAATAGGGATGTCCTATTTAATAATAATAAAAAAAAACTAAAAAAAACTGGGTGGATTCCAACATATATAAAAACATAATAAAACATCAAGCCTTTCAAAAACGTCTTCAGATGTCTTCTAAAAGTTGTATAGTTACTTATCTTCTTGACTTGGTGGTCACATAACTTAGGGGGAATTGGGCTGCAAAATGGTGTCGGGGCAGATTTTTGCAGAATCGGCAAAATGTCCGGGAAACCCGGACGTATGGCAAGTAGGGGAATTTTTAAAAAATGCTTTAAAAAATCAAAGAAAATCTCAAAAATGTATTTTTGAGGGGAGATGTTCCTTGACAACCCTACATAACTCAATAGCCTCCAACATTTCTCCATACTCTCCAGCATTTATCCTGAGGAAAAGCAGGGCATTCTGAGATCGAATCAGAAATTGGGATGGCTTCTGTAAATCTGGGACTGTCTCTGGAAAATAGGGACACTTGGAGGGTCTGAGATTTGGCTTGAAGGATGACTTTGTGGTTAACACTTTGCAGACAAGGACTGCAGTGTTGACGAAGGCTGTGTCAGTCAGTGGTCACTGCGGACAGGTGCAACAGCAGCAAGAAACCCTCCTGGCTTTGTCGCCATTCCCAGCAACTATACTGTCCACGGTCAAACAAAACAGAACACTCATTCTTTTCAAAACAATCAACACTGTTTTTATTTCATGAGCCGATGAATGATTTCTTTAAAAAAGAGAGAGAAAGAAATGCTGACGATCACTGGAATCTTTGTTTTCTTAAGGCACTACCATGCTTTAAAATTAGCCAAAGCAACAACCCAAGATGGCAATGAAATCGTTAAAATCATGTAAATGCTTAAAGCGCGTAGGCCTGGGAGATTATGGTTTCATTAGAGAAAAGGCTATAAAGTTAGACCCAGGTAATTACCTATCCCATTAATGCTTGAGAATTCTTTGCTCCACTGAGAAGTGATTGTGGTGTATTCTTGCCTTCTGTGCCTTTACAATTCGAGCGGCGGGGGCCTTTATTTCATCAGCACAAAACTGCAAGGAAACAGCGGCAGCTTTCCAGGTGTACTTTGCAAATTGGGGTTTAAATGTGGAACGCATCAAATTAAAATTCAATATTAATTATTTTGTCTTGCTAGGAGCCCGAGTAGTTTAAAGCAGCAAGGGTAATTGTCTAATTCATTGTGTGTGTCTACAGTGAACTTAATCATTATGTCAGCTTCCTAATAAAAGGTTATTATAGAAACAAAGATCCCCATTTTACATATGGTAGGCAAGGGAGAATTCGAAGAGCTGGTCTCCAAGGTAGATTTGAGGTTCTTGACAAATGATGTCCATGCTGTGATCAGATACTTAACAAGGAATCTCGTTATTAACTAGGCCTGTACAGATAATTAGCACTTGAGCTTCAAATTTTAAATCTGGCTTGAGATGTATAATTTATCAAATGCCCTCGCTTGCTGTCAAAGCCCTGTAATAAGGCGGCGTTATTGATGAATTGAGATTAAGAGCAGATTGAAGAGAAAATTAGGCCACTAGTTAGCCCGAAAAGTCTGATTTCAATATTTACACTACTAATTTGGCATTATTTTGGTAAATGGATGCAGTCCCAAAGTGCTGCGCACAATATAAAAGGGAATCAACTAGGCATCATTATATTCTAACAGAAACAGTACTGTTTACTGGAGGCTGAATTCTGCAGCATTAGCAGTCTGGTTAATAAGATGCTTTATGGGATAAGTGTACCTGTTTTTATAGCACGCATTTATTATAACACATCCAACAGGCAGGGCTTTTAGGCAGAATTAGAAAATGCCTCTCATTTACATTAAAAAAAAAAGATATTCTTTTGAGGCTAATTGTGATGGAGCTAGTGAGTCCTTGACTTAAATCCAATTCCATTTGCATCTCTGAATTGTCTTTATGCTGGAATGCAGTCTAGATACACACACACACACACACACACACACACACACACACTATGTAAAATGAGCAATCTTTTCTTCTCTTGGTTTTTAAAAAAATATATTTAATGACTGCTGGTAGCACTTCATTGCAAGTGGTTTCAAGCGGGGTGGGGGAAATATGAAAGAGTTACTGTATGCAATCAATCTACAGTAAGCCACAGCTGCAAAGGTGTGAGGCACACATTCATGACCCTTTGTATGCTAAATCTTTTTTGATGCACGTAATAAAAAGGCATTTGAGGCAATCGCTGTGTTTCCAAGATTGCATTAGGCAAAGCATAAGGAAACTGGGGGTGGGGGTCTGTTTTCATATCCCCTCCCCTTGTTTTGTTCATTGCCCAAACATACAAAGTTAGATGATGCTCAAATACATGCACCAGGCATTTACAGTTTATGAGCAATATATCCTATCAATATCCTCTAGCCATATAATCATGTCAGTAACTGCCTGCTTCCAGGAGAGTTTGCATTTGAAGTCCCTTGTAGCTCATTACTGGCAGTAGCTCCCTTGCTCTTCAGTTCCCAGCTGTCCAATGGGGTATGCCAAGGCACAGCAGGACCTGAGGAGTGTTTGCATTCAATTGCATCAGCAAGCCTTAGGGAATTTTCCTTGTTTGCATAGTGCGCGCAAAGGTAGGATTTCTGAGGTCCGGGCCATACACAGCTGATGGTCATCTCCTTGGCAATTTGATTTAGCGCAGAAGAAACGCAGGATCTGCGGCCTGATCCTATGTGTGTTTATTCAAAATGCCACTGAGCACAAAGGCCTGTCAGCTGACTGAAGTGCATGGAGCCCTCTGGCTGTGAGCATCGTCTCAATGCTGTGTTATTGAAATATACTCGGAGTCAAGTGTGAATTTCATGCTTTTTATTTAGCTCGTAGTAGCAATGAATGAAACTTTTCCTAAAACGTCTAGCTATATATACACTATTTACACAATGGGTCCCGTGTGATTGGCTAATTCCGGGCTGCTCCTGTAGGCCAATCAGGTTGCTGATTCACTTCCTCCAGAAGCTGATTGGCTGCTCCTGCAGGCCAATCAGGTCGCTGATTCACTTCCACCTGGAGCTGGATTGGATGGCTCCTGCGGACCAATCAGATTGCTGCATTCTGGATCCTATTGATCTAGGATTCAGCTCAGTACATAACAGTTAATAATTGTATCTTGTTGGAGGGGTAAGCTGCCAAGCCAGAGGCACCACCCTATTAATTGCCAACTTTCCCATTATGAGTGGGAAGGCTTGAAGGGGGGTGGGGCGTTTGTAAGCACACATGTCTGAATATGGTTATAGACCTCTCTGTGATCAAGAACCCTACTCACCCAGCAGTGGAGTAGCATGGAGGGACACAGGGGCAGTTGGCCAGGGTGGAATTTTGTTGTTGTTGTTTTTGTGTAGTCGTCTTAGTCGTGTTAGACTCTCTGTGACCCCATGAACCACAGCATGCCTTGGAAACTCTCACTTTCTTCTCAAAGCTTCTCTTTTTTTATGTCCATGGAGTTTTCATGGCAAAATACTGGAGTGGGTTGCGAGTTCCTTCTCCAGGTGGATCACATTTAGTCTAAACTCTTGGCTATGACCTGTCCATCTTGGGTGGCCCTGCACGGCATAGCTCATAGCTTCTCTGAGTTATTCAAGTCTCTTCGCCATGACAAGGCAGTGATCCATGAGGGGGCAAAATTGTTAGGGGAGCAACACTTCTGTTGCTGGGCTCTGTTGAAAACAGCTTCTCCATGCGAATCAGCAAGTGACCTCTCTGGACAATGGAACAACTCTTCTTTTTCTTTTTTTTATCTCTGTGGCTGTGATCTCCTGGGTTGTGCAGATGCCATTAAGCAATTGAATGCACATGAGTGCTCCATTCATTTCCCTCCCCTCTGCACAGCCCCTATGCATGGCCCTGGGCACTGGCAACCCATGCTACACCACTGTCACACCTAGGTCACAAGTATTAAAAGGAAGACGAGTTTCCAAGTGAAAATTGTCTGCATTTTAAACTATGCTCACGCCATACCTTTAAAGCGCATTCAAAGCAAATGGCGCCCCCAAAGAACCACATGGACTGTTGCTTTTAAAGGATGTTGTGAATTGCGTGGACAGGCGGAGTCCCCAGATCACGAGCGGACCCCCCCCTGTCATGTGTAATAACGACTCAAGACAACGTGCTATGGGATTAAATTGGCCACAACTTTATTAAATTTCAAATGTGGGTAGACCTTGGCTCAGGCATTGGGCGTTCTCCCTCCCCAGTCCCAGCCGGGGACCTAGGGAGCTTCAGGGTTATCCAGTGTGTGTGTGGGGGGGGATGGGCCGGCTCTGGAGAACATATGTTCAAGCAGAGATAGCCGCCCCCATTACGCCGCCGCCGCAGGGGAGAGCAATGACGACCTTTCGGCGTACGGTCAAAGCCTCCCTTCAGAAACCCCTTTAACGGGGAACCCTGGTATCACCGCCGCAAAGAGGAAGATGGACTAAAGGATTCCGCCCAAGGCCTGATACCGCCAAAGTTGTGACGTTTTGCTACAGGAAAGGCGAAACCTGCCAATGCAGGGAAATTCCTTTCCGGCCCTTTAACAGAGACCTTATCGTGGCAGCGCCCGCATACCTGTGAAGAAAAGTTAACCTGCAAAACCTATGAATAAAAGTTAACCTGCAAAGGAAGACATTAACTGAGGGTGGGTAGGGTGGGAGAAGCTCTGGAGCCAAGTGAGGATTCCCAGGTAAGATCCTCCCTCTATTGTGTGGGCAGGTAATCCCTCCCCCTACCTGGCCTGGTCTCCTTGGCAACGCTTCCCCCAGGTGGGATTGGACAACTGACTGAGGTAGGCGGGGACCTCCAGGTATCCCACCTGAGGGAAGGCAAAGCCAAGCCTATGCTGATGGGGCCGCTCCAAATCCAGGGCTGTGCGCGTCCACGCAAAGGGGCGCCCCCCGTTTTAAGCGGGGAGCGGTCATTGTACACTTTGAGGAGTTACCGTATTTTTCGCCCTATAGGACGCACTTTTTCCCCTCCAAAAATGAAGGGGAAATCTGGGTGCGTCCTATGGGGCGAATGCAGGCTTTTGCTGAAGCTTGGAGAGCGAGAGGGGTCGGTGCGCACCGACCCCTCTCGCTCTCCAGGCTTCGGGAACACATCCGCAGCGTGGGGAGCCTTGCAGGAGTTCCCTGCAAGGCTCCCCACGCTGTGGATAGCAGTCTGCTGCCCAGCGCGAGGGGCGCCCTGAAGCAGAGTGCCCCCCGCGCCCGGCAGACATCCGCAGCGTGGGGAGCCTTGCAGGAGTTCCCCGCAGGGCTCCCCACGCTGCGGATAGCAGCCTGCCGCCCGGTGGGCAGGCGGGGCACCCTGATGCAGAGCGCCCCTCGCACCGGGCAGACATCGGCCAGCCCCACAAGCTCGGGGGACAGCAGGGAGGCGCAGCGCTGCCATCCCGCTGTTCCTCGACCTGGTTCGGTTTCCCCGACCTGCTTTTGGGGGGGAAATAAAGGAAAATTTCCCCCCCTTTATTTCCCCCCAAAAAAACTAGGTGCGTCCTATGGGACGGAGTGTCCTATGGGACAAAAAATATGGTATCTGGTTCACAGGATTCTTTTGGTTGCGGAATCAATGTGCTTGCGGAATGTTCCTGCCTATGGAATTTGCTTCACTCATTTTAAAAGACTCCATGCGCATGTGTACTGTTTTGTTGTTGCTGCTGTAGTTGTCTTGACAACTGTACACGGCGTTTGGTGTTTATGGTCTGCGGGCCAAATAAACTGAACAACAAACAATTAACAAACAATGGGGCATGTGTATATGTGTGGTTATTGCACTTCTCCACATCTGAATCGGAGGACAGATCAAGACTGATTTATGAATGGGCAGTCATTTCTTTGCATATGCATAAAGGTCAAAGTGAGTGAGTGAGTGGGTGGGTGAGTGAATGAAAAAAGCTTCATTAAAACCCCAGTGTGGGCTAATGCACTGAACAGAATGCTGTGATGGATGCAGGAAAACTAGGCACAAATGCTGAACCAACCCTGCAAGGCCAAAGGAAGTGAGAGACGTAGAGTCCTTTGTGCACTGGGGAAAAAAATACCACAATTACTTGTTGATAATATATTATTATTTTTTGCCAGCTTTTCAAAATCCAAAGGCGAAGCATTTAGACTGCACAGTAGCAAGTACAGTGGTACCTCAGGTTACATACGCTTCAGGTTACAGACTCCACTAACCCAGAAATAGTGCTTCAGGTTAAGAACTTTGCTTCAGGATGAGAACAGAAATCGTGCTCTGGTGGCACGGCAGCAGCAGGAGGCCCCATTAGCTAAAGTGGTGCTTCAGGTTAAGAATAGTTTCAGGATAAGAACGGACCTCCGGAGCGAATTAAGTACTTAACCCGAGATACCACTATAAAACTGCCTTCTCGGTGATAAAGCACATGTAATGCTTCGGGAAGTTCCCAGATATGCAGCACATTCCTGCCATGTCTACTCACAAATAAGTGCCACTGAGTTTAGTGGTAAGTGGGTGTAGGATTGCATCCTTAATGCATGCAAACTCTAGTTTAAAGGATCTCAGTGCAATGTCCATGGGACCAAGGGATCTGCCAGTATAGCTCCATAGGTTCAAACAGTACCTTTCCAAGGACGACACATTTCTTTGTGCATGGGCAGGCAAACTAAGGCCTGGGGGTCGGATCCAGCCCAATCACCTTCTAAATCTGGCCTGCAGACGATCCGGGATTCAGTGTGTTTTTACATGAGTAGAATGTGTGCTTTTATTTAAAAGGCATCTCTGGGTTATTTGTGGGGTATAGGAATTCGTTCATATATATTTTTTCAAAATATAGTCCGGCCCCCCACAAGGTTTGAGGGACAGTGGACCGGCCCCCCTGCTGAAAAAGTTTGCTGATCCCTGTTTTGTGTGATGATACAGGACATAGTGGCTCTCTTTCAGAGTGTCTCAAAAAGATTGAAAGATACCCAACCTGGCTGCTTATGTGATGGTTACAACACCGGTTATCCCTAGCATAGGGACATGTGGCATTATATTATTTATTTTTTTTGGGGGGGAGCTTTATTTTGATTGTGATTTGTGGAAGTGGAGAGAGGAATTTCTAAAATGTACTCCCCTGCTAATTATATCTAACTTTTCAGTTATGGAAGGAATGAAACGTTGAATGTTTTGGAAATGTGATGTGCTTCCGCTGCAGGCCATTGATAACAGTAAGTTAGCAGTCAACAACTAATTGATACCCTTTGCTCATTTTAACACACCTATGGCTAGTTCTATACATGAGCAACACTGGGTCCATACAGGGGAGCAGCAGCTATGAAGCTAAGCACTTTGACACTGTTTATCTGTGATGCTGTGGGTTAAACCACAAAGCCTAGGGCTTACCTATCAGAAGGTTTGAATTCCCACGATGAGGTGAGCTCCCGTTGCTCGGTCTCTGCTCCTGCCAACCTAGCAGTTTGAAAGCACCAAGTGCAAGTAGATAAACAGGTACTGCTCTGGTGGGAAGGTAAATGGTGTTTCTGTGCGCTGCTCTGGTTTGCCAGAAGCGGCTTAGTCATGCTGGCCACATGACCCGGAAGATGTACGCCGGCTCCCTCAGCCAATAAAGCAAGATGAGCGCCGCAACCCCAGGGTCCCTTTACCTTTACCTATCTGTGAATTTGGCATTCTAGCCTGCCCAACTCTGAGGCTCAGGGCAGACAAATGTACAGTGGAACCTTGGTTCCTGAACTTAATCCATTCCAGGAGTCTGTTTGATTCCCAAAACAGTTTGGGAACCAAGGTGCAGCTTCTGATTGGCTGCAGCAGCTTCCCACAGCCTATCAGAAGCAGTGGAAGCCACGCCTGGTGTTCAGCTTCCAAAGAATGTTCAAAAACTGGAACAATTCTTCAGTTTTTTTCCATTCGGGAGCCAGAACGTTCAGCTCTCAAGGCGTTCAGGAGCTGAGGTTCCACTGTATTGAAAGCAGAATAGAAACACAGTGAATTGAAACCAAATGATTAGAGAAATCATAAGGATCAATACACTTTCTTTATTCAGCTTTCATTAAGTAGGGTGGACATTTAAGCAGAGAAGGTGTAGAAGAATGACAGGCTTTGGATGGGTTAAATACCTTTCCCTCATATGGTTGCTGTAATGCTAACCAGATTTGAATGAACATGAGTGTGATTATATTAGGGCGGTGTATTTAATTTAATTTATTACATTTACATACTGCCCCTCATCTGTAACTCTCAGGGTGAGTCACAACATAAAAATACAAGGGGAAAAATGCAAAAAACATAACAAAACCACCACCACCAAAAAACCAACAAACCAATAACTCCTCTCCCACACATTTAAAACACACCGTATATTTAAAGCACTTTAGTCCCCCCACAGAATCATGGGAACTGTAGTTTGTTAAGAGTGGTGGGAATGGTCGCCTATGAGGGGCAAACTACAAGGCCCAGGATTCTTTTCCAGGAGTTATGTACTTTAAATGTATGGTGTGTATAGAGCCACAGTCTTGGAGGTAACCAAGTGTGCTTTTTATCAACTCTTATCTATTTATAAAAATTTGGAAGAAACTGATCCTGCTGGGACAATCGGGTTTCTTCCCACACTCCTTCTCTTGTGTGCTCTTGTGTGCCCCCACAAATTGGCTCAGGTGGGGGGGGGGTCAGGTAACCCCTCAGAACACGGCACAAAGGGAGGAGACGGGAGATTCTTTTGTCTGGCAAGCTTAAATGCTTGTGCTGATGGAACGATTGTAATAGTAGGACACTGAATTCTACCTCATGCCAACTCAGGAGTACATCCTTTACATATCTGTAGGCACCAGGCAGAAACATTCTTCTTCTCCCAGGCATTTGGCTAATTAAAATATCTATGGCCTTTTAAACTGTGGGGTGGGTTACAGGTTTTTTTTTTTGTTACTACGGTATACATTATATATATATATATATATATATATATATATAATGTAAACCACATTTACATTAACCATATATATATATTGTAAACCACTCTGGTTTCAGATGAAGGGTGGTATAGAAATTTAACAAACAGCATAAACGGCATCAGACAATAGTAGCTTATAGAAAAGTACAGATAATAAACATTTTGGATAACGTCATATGAACACTGATTAAAAACCCAGGAACCTAGGAAGTTGAACGGAATCTGTTCTGGAAGTCCGTTCAACTTCCAAAATGTTCAGAAACCAAGGGGCGGCTTCTGGTTGGCTGCAGGAAGCTTCTGCGGCCAATTGGAAGCTGCGTCAGACATTCGGGTTCCAATGAACGTTCGCAAACTGTAACACTCACTTCCGGGTTTGCGACATTCGGGAGCCAAAATGCTCGACTTGCAAGGCGTTTGAGATCCAAGGTACAACTGTACTGGAAACTCAGTGAATGCAAAGCAAACGGTGTGTGAACCCAGCCTCAATCAATCAATCAATCAATCAATCAATCAACCACAGTGTCCCAATGCAGGCAGCCATTTTCAGTTAGGTACATTTAAGCCCATTTTGATCAATGGATTTAAGAACGCCAAAAGGTCCTGGACTGTGACTTGGTAAAAGACCAAGAGCTTCATTTATTGCAAGAAACTTTTATAAGCATTTTCCACCGTGCACAATTGAAATCAAAATCAGTGCTCAATTTGTGCTTTCAGAGTTTCTACCGACGCCCTGCAAACAGAGGATCTGCTATGCTAAGTTGTGGCTGCTCCAGCTGTGCAATGCAGATGCTGGGATTAAAGCTGTTATGCAGTAATGTGATAGCTGCTGCTGTGCTGGGATTGGATCTGAGCTCCAGTGCAAGGGCTGGGTTAACATCTTGTGTTGATACTGGGACCCCGTCACCCAGTCTAATGAGCCACTATGTCAGCACACCCTGATGCAGTTTATACTGTTGACATCAGTGTGAACCATATAAAAATGCACATATGCAAGTGTGCAGATTTTCCACATTTTCGTCCATTAAAGGAGAAATATTAGACCGCATCCCTATTCTTATTGGGCTGATGCCCATTGCAAAATCTCTGTTGAGTTCTGGAGAAATGTGCCCTATTACATCTTCCCTACTCAGTTGCTCCAATTTGTTTGGCTGGAACATATCAAATAAACACTTCATAAGCAACAGTTCTCAAATCTTGGCTTTGCATAAGCAGGCCAGCTCTACTCTTGATGTTAAAAGCTTCTTCTTTTTTTTACATCTGCAAAAATACTTGCACTTAGATTTATAATCAAGTTTTAAAAGTCACATTTATATTACCATTAAGCTGCTGTGATTTTTCCTGGCTTAAAACGACGGCTGCTCTCTGCATGCAAATATCACTGGGAGGAAGCCCCATTGAATTCAGTGGAACTCAGGTCCGAGGAAAATTTAATCAGCGTCATTATACGAGTCTAAAGTGTATAAATAGCTTCTGTGCAATTTGTTGTCGCTGTTCCTTTTGACCCAACATCATCAGCAAGCCACATGACAACGTTATTGCTAGGCGACTCATTGAAATTGCATGTAACCTGAGAGAGCCAATCTGGGAATCTCTGCAATGTCACAGAGCCATGTGGCTGTTGCCCATTGGGACTCGTAGGGCAGAAGGGAGGAAGATGGACAGTAGGTGGGGCCACAGTGAATGACAGGGAGAGCCACCCTCTGATTGGTTGCAAACAGGAAGGCAGGGAGCTGGGGCTAGATGTGGGCAAGCTGAAATGGGTGGGGCAATGCCCCATTTGCCCAAATAAATCAACCACCACTGTACAGAGAATGATGGGATCTGTATTTGGACCATATGGAATTATGTGTGATGCAGGTGTTGTGCCCTGGCAGTAGGGTGGTGCTGTGGTCTAAACCACTGAGCCTCTTGAGCTTGCTGATTGGAAGGTCGGAGGTTTGAATCCCCACAACTGAGTGAACTCCCATTGCTCTGTCCCAGCTTCTGCCGACCTAGCAGTTTGAAAGCATGCCAGTGCAAGTAGATAAATAGGTACCGCTGCGGCGGGAAGGCAAACAGCATTTCCCTGCGCTCTGGCTTCTGTCACAGTGTCTCGTTGTGCCAGAAGTGGTTTAGTCATGCTGGCTACATGACCCGGAAAGCTGTCTGTGGACAAACACCCTTGACCTGACAGCGAGATGAGCACTGCACTCTGTAGTCGCCTTTGACTGGACTTAACCATCCAGGGGTCCTTTATCTTTTACAGTGGTGCCTCGCAAGACGAAATTAATCCGTTCTGCGAGTCTCTTCGTCTAGCGGTTTTTTCGTCTTGCGAAGCAACCCTATTAGCGGCTTAGCGGATTAGGGCTATTAAAGGCTTAGCGGCTATTAAAGGCTTAGTGGCTATTAAAGGCTTAGCGGATTAACGGCTAAAAGGCTATTAGTGGCTTAGCGGCTTAGAAAAAAGGGGGGGGGAAGCGAAAAAAAATCGGAACACTCGCAAGACGTTTTCGTCTTGCAAAGCAAGCCCATAGGGAAAATCGTCTTGCGAAGCAGCTCAAAAACGGAAAACCCTTTCGTCTAGCGGGTTTTCCATCTTGCGAGGCATTCGTCTTGCGGGGCACCACTGTATATTTTTTGGGCTCTTCCTACAGGAAAAATTCAGGCACAGTGTTTGAGTTATGTGATGGAGCCATTTTTTTTAGGTGATATGGGAGAAAGGTCTCTCGCAGACCAGCCCTTTCTTCAATGGTTTTGATCAATATACACTTTTAACTTACCAACAACACCCTTCTGAGCAATATATTTTTTATCACATCTTTCCTTTTGTTTTCGATATAAGGGATTATTCCCCCCCCCCCGTCAAAGGGAGATTACTCTAGCAAAAAATGTGTGCATTTGACAAATGCTGCCGTGCCCAATTTTATATGAATGGGGACGAAACACCAGTGCTTCCCATTTTAATGTATGCAAATTATTAAAAGGCGCAACTGCCGGGAGACAGTTTCCAGACAACTCTCAAAATAACCAAACTGTTCTTCCGATAGGTTGTCACTGTCAGAATCTCACCAATAGGGGTCTCCAGTGTATCACAGAACTATTTATATAGACAATTCACTCATGATTATTTACAGTATGAAATGGGAAAAGAAAGAGAAAGGGAGAGATTGGGGGGTGTCTCTACAAGGTGCAACACACATAAAGGTGTTATTTTCAGGGGTCTGCATTGCAACTTGTGTGTGGTGAAGCAAAGAAGGGGATCCATTGCTTTAAAAAAAACAGTTTATAGATGTCGAAGATTAACATGTCTGCCTATCTATCCATCTATCCTTCCATCCTTTTCAATGACTATAGATTTTTTTTTTAAAAAAATGCATCTAAATGTATTGTTTAACTGTGCAAGGCTGCTCTGCTTTCTGCGCAGAGATATCAAACGAAATTTGTGGAATGATACTAGAATATTAGTAATCCCACCCTTAATTGTGAGGTAATTTTGGGGGGGTTTACTTCTGAATAAACACACACAGGGTTATTGCTATTAGTGTGGAACATTATATAGACATATATATCCCAATTCAGCTAAATACCCACAGTTTAAATCTTGTATCTAAACAGACTGGAGTTACTGCCAGCCTGGCACTCACAAGGCTTGTGCCCTATTGAAGGCAGTGGAACCTGAGATTTCGACTGCAATGCTAATCACTCTTACCTGACAGTAAGCCCTACTGAATTCAATAGGACTTACTTCTGAGTAGACACGACTAACAGAAACTCGTTTCAGTGGGGCTTAGCCTTATGGTTAATATTAGCGGGAGTTTGACTTTAGGTGTGAAATGACAGAATTGTGGAAGTGGCAAACATGGCATGATATTTCCGATTTACTACAAGATCTCTCATAATCTCAAGGGGGTCAAAACTCCCTTTTGCAAGTAGAATAGGGTTGCAGTATTTTTTATATGCAGTTATTGTCTCGATGACAAAGGACCGGGTTTCTGTGAAACCTTTTGGTTATGGTGATCAGTACTCACTCTTAAACCACTTAGGCCTTTCTTATTAGTGTTTGCATTTATTTATTTATTGTTTCCACCTAGCTTTTTTAAAAAAAGTTTCAGCTACCGAAAGAGACAACTGTCCCGAAAGCTTGAGGGCATCTCAAAACTCGAATATAGCTCTATAGGCTGTGACAATACACAGTGGCTGATGAGTTAGTTCTAGAGGCTTCTGAATTTTAATGATGTTGGAGATGATATTGTGTGTCCTTCAGCTTGTTAGAGTGACACTAGCACTCCATAAATCATAATACCTGTGTATTGTAAAATCAATACAAAAGTGCTACCTCAGCACAAAACCTTAATAAGTTTTTTTTTTCCCCCTCCCCCCCCCTAGCGCTTCTCTAACAGCTTTAACTTTGCTGTAATGCCATTGGACCTGCAGGTTGGGGATCAGCGCATGCCTAATTTGTTTTGTAATAGAGACTTTTCTTTAATGAAGAAGCGATTAGTGAAGCTTTCGTTGCCACTCTGGTGATCAGTTGGCCGAACAAGCCTCTGCAATTAAACTCATGTATCTCTGTCCTGAAGCAAACAGAAGGAAAGAAAAAAGCAGGCTTAAACAGTCAATAAATGTTAATCCAGTCAGAACCTGTCTGTGGCTTTGAAGGCTATCCATGAGGGGCTTTTCAAATCACATTTTTTTTCATCTCGTTTTAAGTGCGGAGGTCCCTATAGGGTTGATACCTCGTGTACAAGGCCTCCCACTGTTCCGTAATAAGACCTGGCATTCTAACACTATTCTATAAAGATCTGTCATCCATATGTCTGTTTGTACCTCCCTCAGACTATCTGTTTGTCCCTTGTTTAGGAATAAAGGTGTAGTAACTCTGTGATTTAAAAACTGGGGAGCAGAAAGAGAGCATTAATGTGTACTCGTAAAAAAACCCACATGCAGTTCCCATTCAAAACATATAGTGGAGGTAACAAACTAACAAAACAGAAATAATAAATTCTTTAGTTGCATGTGTGTGTGTGTGTGTGTGTGTGTGTGTGTGTGTGTATGTGTGTGTGCATGTGCGTGGAGAGAGAGAAATCTAAAAAGGTCCAGGCCATTTCTAATATTTTCTTTCCTGCATCTCTTTCATCTATCTTCTCATGGTGAACACTGCCACCAGAGGACATCTCTTACACAACAGAGGCATTTTCAAAAACACTTTTTAAAATAATAATAAAAAGTCAGTGTAAATGCTGAAATCTCACAAGACCGTTATCTTTCGGTTTACAGAGCGGCTTAGGATAAAATATTTTCCAGGTGCTTACTTCATTCTTGCCTCATTCTTCACAGAAAAATTAGCTATCATAGGTGACTACCATGGATTACTGGTTAACAGGCAAAGATGGGCGGATGTGATGAAAGCTGCCCTGTAAAATGGTGGGGAATGATGAAAATGTAAGGAAACGCCAGACGATTGGATTCTCTTTGACTAGCTTTGGGCCATACCCCCCCCCCCCGTTTTTTTAACGCCAGGCAGGAATTGGATTTTATTTCACGAATATCAATAATCCGGATTGTGTTATCTTTATCAATGCAGCTGCATCTTTTGAGATAAATATAATAGGAGCATGCACCAGAGACTATAGTATAAATTGGCCTAATTATAAATGGCGTTAGATTTATGATGCTTTGTATAACTCAGCTTGTGCTCATTATAAGGAAACTAAAAAGGGAGGGAAAGTATTACCCGTTCCAAACTGGATAGAGATTGTAGTAAGACTCATATTGGAAGTTTGTGAATATATGAGCAGAACGTGGCAGACAAACAGTTCCTGTTCTAATATTTACCTCAGTTTATGAACTGCCTTATAACAATACTGGCCATTGCCCTATCTAGCCCTGTCTACTTCCAGGCTTTCTAAATAATTTACATAATATGGACTTCCCACATTTTTTTTAAAAAAAGATATGTAAGTCTGGTTGATGTTTTTTAAATTTGGGGTGCAGTGAGTCCCTTCCCCCATTTTTTGTGTATTTATATAGCTTTTGATTTTGCACTTATTTTGTGTTTGAAATTGAATTGCCCCCCCCGACTTTCTTACTCTACTCTATTCCGAACTTAAAAATGGAAAGCGTAATGCTGGTGGTCAACAAAAGAGGTTTAAAGACTCTCTCAAGGCAAATCTTTAAAAAGTGCAGTATAAATACCAACAACTGGGAAACACTGGCCTGATAGCGCTTCAATTGGAGAACAGCCTTTACCAAAGGTGTCATGGACTTTGAAGATGCTCGAACTCGGGACGAAAGGGAGAAACGTGCTAAGAGGAAGGCACATTTGGCAAACCCTCACCTTGATCAACTACCACCCGGAAACCTATGTCTCCACTGTGGAAGGACGTGTGGATCCAGAATTGGTCTCCACAGTCACTTACAGACTCACTGTTAAGACCGTGTTCATGGAAGACAATTTTACTCGGCTACAAGTGATCGCCAAAGATTCCCCAGGAAGCATTTTGATCCTTCCAATGACCAGACCTAATCCTGGCTGGCTTTCCCACCTTTATTCTTATTTCTATCTTTGTGTTTCGTGGACACAGAAATCCACTTTAAGTGTGACTTTAAACTCAGTCAAACCTCAGGTCCTATTTCCATGAAATATAGACAATTTGTGGGAAAGCCTGGAAACATGCATGAGAAATACCTGTGTGGATCATTCGAATGTACTCATTTATTTGTGTCAACGTTTGGTATCCCATCTTTCCATACATAAATAAATTCAAGATGGTGTGTGGGAAGCCTGCGCATTTTGGACTAAAGAGATCATCAACACTATTGGCAAATAAAGTCTTAGGAACTGGCAGAGCAGACATACATTTCTGCCTTCATTCTTCCCACTCCATCAAGGAGTTCTGCTGCAACATATGTGTGTGGATGAAGACTCAAGGATTTCTTCTTCTTCTTCTTCTTCTTCTTCTTCTTCTTCTTCTTCTTCTTCTTCTTCTTCTTCTTCTTCCCACCTAGCTGGGCTTCAAAGTCTAGCTGGGGTGAATGGGAAATATTTATCTGTGAGAAATATTTCCATGGAGGATTGGAATGTAGGCTAAATACCGTTTCTCCCAATGATTCTCTCCTACAAATGCCCCCGACACTTGATTTACCTTATATATTCTCTTTTTTTAATAAAATTTTTATTAGGTTTTCACAATTTATATAAACACACACAATACACAATACAAACATACAAACACAAAAACAAACAAACATGTATAATTTCAAATCCTTTTTTTCTTAAAACTTATTTCACCGACCTCCCCATACCTCCCCTTACTGCATTCCAATTCCAAAATTTATTTCAGCAAATCCTCCCCCTTAATTTTATCTAATTGTTTCCTTTCCTTTTCTTCTACTTAGTCTTTACAGCTGTAATCCACTTACTTTTTATAACCATAACATTTTAGCACTCATTAATTTTACAATATTTCTTAAGATAAATTTTAAATTTCTTCCAATCTTCTTCCGCTGTCTCTTTCCCCTGATCTCGGATTCTGCCAGTCATCTCAGCCAAAGCCATATAGTCCATCACCTTCATCTGCCATTCTTCCAGAGTGGGTAAATCTTGAGTCTTCCAATACTTTGCGATGAGTATTCTTGCTGCTGTGGTAGCATACAAGAAAAAAGTTCTATCCTTCTTTAGCACCATTTGGCCGACAATACCCAGGAGAAAGGCTTCTGGTTTCTTAGGAAAAGTACATTTAAGTACCTTTTTCATTTCATTGATTTACCTTATATATTCAAATAATTATTTATTGGCAGTCTTTTTAAGCACAGCCCACTCAAGGCGGTTTACATTGCATAAAGACACAGCATAAAAAATTATGACAGATGAGGCATTCACATTCATTTGAAAACATACGCTGCTCAAAACAAATAAGAATTCAAAATTCCCTCACACACACAGAACCAGTGCTTTTCCCCTCTGGGGGTACGCAGGGGTACACATACCCCTAAACATTTTGTGAACCTAAATTTGGCCTCATTGAGGGGCAGTATTTCAATATGAGTAGGAAAATGAGAGAATCCCTAAATTTTTTTTTTAGAAAAAAAGCACTCTATTCGGAGACAGATTGCTTTCCTAACAAGGACAGCCTTCTTGGGGAGAAAGTACCTGAAATAAATGGGTTTTTAATAAACTCACAGAAATATTCACAGTGTTGGGGCCAAACATACCTCTTGGCTAATGTGAGTGTGGGAACATGTAGCAGCCAAGATTACATGTAGTTCCACTCTCGGGACTGAGCTAGACGAGACATGGGAGATCTGTGATCCTACTCTCCTGGCATTGCTTTATTTTGTTAAAAGCTGCTGTCGAAGGGTGATGGGTGATGGTGGAGTAGGGGAGCTGAACTCTTTCTGTGCTGTTTTCCCGACAGAGATTGCATTCAACATTGCTGTTGGAGCTGTTCAACAGATCCTAGATCCTGAGCCAAATTGGGCTAGGAATTAGCTGGATCAGTTTGAGTCAGCCTTGATTGCACCAGGTTAGATCCGGTGCACCCAGAGCAATCTAGGACTGTCAAAAGGGGGCAGGCGGGCTGCCCAGGGGAGAGGGGAGAGAGAAGGAGACATGCAGGCAACCTGTGTACATCTCCTTCTCCCCCATCTGATTTAAATGTATGTTGGGTGGGTGGGGGGTCAGGAGATACATTTCTCCTTCTACCACCTGCTACGATTCTGCAAGGCTCCCTCATCAGCAGCAATAGAGGTAGGGCAGTTCGAGCAGTTCCCCCCCACAAGATGTTGAGCTGAGAGGCCGCAACATTGGGAAGATCTATAACTGAGAAAATCCATTGTGGGATGACAAATTTTGGCCTCACCCAGGGTGCCATATTACAAAAGATTACCAAAATCCGTTCCTGCACATCAGTTTGAGCTGCAGAACACTGTGATGGAAACCAGAGCACATGGAAACGCTGTTTACCTTCCTGCCACAGTGGTACCCATTTATCTACTTGCACTGGTGTGCTTTTGAGCTGCTAGGTTGGCTGGAGCTGGGACTGAGCAACGGGAGCTCAACCCGTCGCAGGGATTCAAACTGCCGACCTTCTGATTGGCAAGCCCAAGAGGCTCAGTGGTTTAAACCACAGCGCCACCCGCTATTAACTTGGGTGGAGGATAGAAAGATACCCATGTTATATCTGTAGACATTCCTACAGTCCTCCAAATTGCATTAATGAATTATTTGCTGGAAAGGAAAGAAACTGGACTTTGCAGAATAAACTTTCCCACAAGCTGGGACTAATCCCTGCTTTTCCGTTGATTTTAGTAAATTAAAATGAACCACAGTGCAATCATTTACAGTGACATATCTTTTCTTATGTCTCCCTTGGACTCCACTTTGTTCATTAACAAACTCTGGCATTTGCCACGGAAGTTTAGCCCCAATTGAAACAATGCTGCTACGACGTTTAATGTCACAAACAAACATTATCCATGGGCATTTTGGTATGTTTTCTGAGTTGGGGTTACTGTATCCTGCCAAAAAGTGAGCAAAAAAGGAGACCAAAGACGGGGCTGGGGTGGGGGAACCACTCAGCAACCAGGATGAAAAAAAATATTATTCAATGGTTAAAAATAACAGGCATTCTTTGGGAATCCGTATATGCAGAATGATGATCAGATTGTGTAACCGTTGTGGGTGGCAGAATGTCTTGCTATTCCTTGCATCTTTGGGAAATGATGATCCTTGCACTTTCTCTCTAAGGGCTTCTCTGAGCCATCAGTATATTTTCATTCTTCCAACAGGTCCTCGGAACCTGCTATCAAGAGAGGTCAAAGACAAAAGCCTTCAAATCGCCTTGCCTTCCTGCCTGTCGCAGTGGAGATAGCTGCAATGCTATTCTCCCATTCATTTGAATGCTGTTGTCTCCCAGACACACCAAGGGGTTGTAGGGTTGCTATTTATTTTAGTGTTTTCACAGCAGCTAATATTTTAGGGAAACCAAGTTATTTTCCTAGCTACTGCCTTGAAAATTCACCAAATTCCAAGAGGAACGAAGACTTCCTATAACTGAGTAGGGGAGAAAATGCCTAAAGTAGCTAGTGCAAAGGAGGACTTAGGCTGAATGGAAATGAATGTGTGCTATTTTCAAGTCATTACTGCCACACACAAAGGATACTGTGCTGGAAGGAGTTACGTATTTGTGGCAGATAGACTCACAAACTACAGGATCAAGCTGGTTTAATAGTCATTCCCTTTCCTGAGGAAACCTGGGGAAATGAAATTTGGAATAGTAGGCAACTAGAGATCCCTCACAGAGAGTTTTCAGAACCTTGGATTCCTTAGCATGTTGTTTTATCTCCTTTTAAGTATCTGTACTCCCCCTTTTGTTTTGTTTTTTAGGCTGCTGAGGCTGCCTACTATCCTGTTAAAATTATCTGTCTGCTCGCATACAAAGATCACATAAAAGCCAACATCAAACAAAAATCAGAGGCTGCCAAAGATCCGGCTCAATATATTAATTTTAAAGGACATTATATAGTTTGGGCATTACTAATGAGAAGACTCTTTTCCTCAGAACCCCCTCCTCCCAAAAAAATATTTGTTATGATTCTAGATGAAGAATGTTTCTGAAAAAATATTCAAGAGAAAGATTCTTCTTACTCTTGCCCTTTCTCTCACCATATCCAGTGTAACACAGACATTGAATTATGAATTCTCACAGGTAGATTTGAGTTCCTGCAACTGTGGACTGGAGAAGTAATGAAACCAGTGCCTACATATCAGCCTTTCTGAATACGCTTGACCAGGTTGCTGAAGCAAGTCAATGAGAAAACTCTCCTAAGGCAGTACACTGATTCAGGAAAATTCCTCAGTACCATATGCAGCCTCATCTTTAGCATGTTTATGTGTGAGTAGGTCCTCCTGATCTCGTCCAGAGGATTGCAATTACCACAAGGAAGACAGATATCAAGTACAGTCGTATCTTGGTTGTCAAACGACTTGGTATTAGTCCATTTTGGCTCCAGAACAGCGCAAACCCGGAAGTGAGTGTTCTGGTTTCCAAACGTTCTTTGGAAGTCGAACGTCCGATGTGGCTTCCACGGCTTCCAATTGAATGCAGGAGCTTCCTGCAGCCAATCAGAAGCCGAGCCTTGGTTTTCGAACGTTTTCGGAAGTTGAACGGACTTCTGGAACAGATTCCGTTTGACAACCAAGGTACGAGTGTACCTTAAGAAACATGATAGATTAGTTTTTCACTAATACGAAAAACTATTTCTGTATGCAACAATGGCGGCCATAGTTTTGATAGCTCAAGGATGGAAACATCAAGATCTGCTGACTACTGAGGAATGGCAAACAAAGATGGTAGAGTACGCAGAATTTGCCAGGCTGACGGGACGAATTTGTGAGCAGGATGACCAGACATTCCAAAAAGACTGAAAGAAATTTATAACTTAGCTTGAGAAACACTGTTTACATATAAGAACACTGGCAGGTCTGAGATAAAACTTACAACGTATAACTGATGGAGCATTCTATATGAGATTATAGAAAGAACCATGTATAGATATGAACAGTTGTTGTTGTTTAGTCGTTTAGTTTTGTCCGACTCTTCGTGACCCCATGGACCAGAGCACGCCAGGCACTCCTGTCTTCCACTGCCTCCCGCAGTTTGGTCAAATTCATGCTGGTAGTTTCGAGAACACTGTCCAACCATCTCGTCCTCTGTCGTCCCCTTCTTCTTGTGCCCTCCATCTTTCCCAACATCAGGGTCTTTTCCAGGGAGTCTTCTCTTCTCATGAGGTGGCCAAAGTATTGGAGCCTCAGCTTCACGATTTGTCCTTCCAGTGAGCACTCAGGGCTGATTTCCTTAAGAATGGATAGGTTTGATCTTCTTGCTGTCCATGGGACTCTCAAGAGTCTCCTCCAGCACCATAATTCAAAAGCATCAATTCATCAGCGATCAGCCTTCTTTATGGTCCAGCTCTCACTTCCATACATCCATACATCCACTTCCATACATCCACTTCCATACATCACTACTGGGAAAACAATGGTTTTAACTATATGGACCTTTGTTGGCAAGGTGATATCTCTGCTTTTTAAGATGCGGTCTAGGTTTGCCATTGCCTTTCTCCCAAGGAGCAGGCGTCTTTTAATTTCATGACTGCTGTCACCATCTGCAGTGATCATGGAGCCCAAGAAAGTAAAATCTCTCACTGCCTCCATTTCTTCCCCTTCTATCTGCCAGGAGGTGATGGGCCCAGTGGCCACGATCTTTGTTTTTTTGATGTTGAGCTTCAGACCATATTTTGCACTCTCCTCTGTCACCCTCAATAAAAGGTTCTTTAATTCCTCCTCACTTTCTGCCATCAAGGTTGTGTCATCTGCATATCTGAGGTTGTTGATATTTCTTCTGGCAATCTTAATTCTGGCTAGGGATTCATCCAGCCCAGCCTTTCGCATGATGAATTCATGAACAGTATGCTGATATAAATCAATGTGTAAATATTATAGTGTGGAAACAAGAAAACCAGAAGAGGGGTAGAGGGAAGTGGCAATCCTGAGAGTTTTAGGTTACTAATATTGTAAGGATGTATAAATATATAATATGAAAATCAATAAAAATAAAAACAATTTCAAAAAAAGAAACATGATAGACTTTTGTTTCAATGTGATTCAGTACCAGAGGATATCACTTTGTTAATTAATTGTACACTGATGTGCCTGCTTCCTAATTTTATCTTGAAAAGATGACTGTCAAAATGAGATGGGACCTATTTATACATGTGCATAAGCATGTTGGTATGTCATACATTCGAATGGTTTCTAGCTTCCTTGACTAGACAGACAGACCAGCGCATGATCATGCTATAGGTAGGAAACTCCACTGGGTCCTAACACTATGCATGGTGACTTAGAACCTGATGCTACTGTGAACAATGGAGCTTAGTTCAGTGTGGTGTAGTGGTTGAGAGCGGTAGACTCGTAATCTGGTGAACCGGGTTCGCATCCCCGCTCCTCCACATGCAGCTGCTGGGTGACCTTGGGCCAGTCACACTTCTCTGAAGCCTCTCAGCCCCACTCACCTCACAGAGTGTTTGTTGTGGTGGAGGAAGGGAAAGGAGAATGTTAGCCGCTTTGAGACTCTTTCGGGTAGCGATAAAGCGGGATATCAAATCCAAACTACTCTTCTTCTTCTTCTTCTTCTTCTTCTTCTTCTTCTTCTTCTTTCTTCTTTCTTCTTTCTTCCTTCTTCTTCTTCTTCTTCTTCTTCTTCTTCTTCTTCTTCTTCTTCTTCTTCTTCTTCTTCTTCTTCCCAGGTCAGTATGTATAGCATTGCAACTTGAGCCTTTACAACTTTGCTTTGGGGTAAGCACGTTGTGGTGGAAGCGCACTGAAATTTATGGAACTTAACGTCCATGTCAAAAGGAATAGAGCCATATTCCCCACCCCTAGGCAAGAGTGCCATGTTGATGAAGCAAAGGATGGTTCTCACTGCCATTTACAGTATTCCAAACCATGTGCATGTGTTTATGCTTCAGGGGTACCTACACCTTTGCCCTACAAACTGGTTCTACACCTTTCCGCCCATTCTACTGAGATCTGAATCGCTGCTGCTGTTTCCAAGTCAAGGAAGTGCAAACTTTTCCTTTGCCTCCAATTTATAATTGCTTAATTTGCAATAATTGATTTGCCTTCATTTAGCTCAAGATCAAGTAACTCATCTTAATATGTGTAATTTGCCTAATTTGTTTAATGTATCCAATTCATCTTTGCAAAAATGAACATGAAGCTGACAGAAATCTACTTAGCTATATCCAGGATCTCTGCAATTATGGCTAGAAGTAGCGATAGGTTATTAACCAACCAACAAGGGACAATAGAAAGTTCGTGATTTTCCTTTTTTGTTTTCATAGTGGTTTAATGGTGGTGCGTCATTCATTTGTAAATGAAATATAGCTGTCCGGCAAACAGTCTGAGGAAAAAAATATAGATGAGGATTTGTCTATGGATATTTGTTCATTAAAACATTCTTTCAAGGATCGTGCTAAGTTAAACATCATTTAGGACAGAGAAGGGGAACCTGTGAGACTCGAGATATTGTTGGACTTCAGCACCCAGCAGCTCCAAACAGAATGGCCAGTGATCAGGGATGATGGGAAATGGAGTCCAATATCTGGAGGGCCTGACTTAAGATGAAGAATCTGCTCAAACATCTGAAAGAGCTGTGAAGAAGAAGAGTTTGGATTTGATATCCCGCTTTATCACTACCCAAAGGAGTCTCAAAGCAGCTAACATTCTCCTTTCCCTTCCTCCCCCACAACAAACACTCTGTGAGGTGAGTGGGGCTGAGAGACTTCAGGGAAGTGTGACTGGCCCAAGGTCACCCAGCAGCTGCATGTGGAGGAACGGAGACGCGAACCTGGTTCCCCAGATTGCGAGTCTATCGTTCTTAACCACTACACCACACTGGCTCTCTGAAACAGCACCAAATAGGAGATTCTGGAGAGCAACTGTTTCTGGCTGGGTTGAATGTCTTTCATATCTCTTTCCCATTCCATGGTTGCCATATTGCTAACCAGCACTGGGCTGAATAATGTTGGAGAAAACGGCTAGATCTACACTGAGCTATTTTAACATAATTTAGAACGATATTAGGTATGTCGTTCTAAAATGTCACAGGGCATACTTGTTAATTAAAACGTATTTTTCCCTTGTCCCCCACCCCCCATCAAATGTAAGTAATATCCGGCCGCACCATTTTCCAAAATGCAGTTTCTTTTGCTGGTTGCTCTTCTCCGTTCTTTGGTGTCACATTTTAATTCTCCCTCCTTCCGTGTCCTTTGTTATCTGTGGGAGGAAAAACTGAACACCGCTCCTCAAATACCATTGGGGGGACGGGACGGTCAGAGTTTGAATGCAGTAAAAAAGAAAAAAAAAGCAAAGCATTACATAGGGACATTAGAGCAGTGTTTCACCGATATAGCAGCATAAAAGGATTAAAAATTAAGCGATAAAAAAGACAAGGTAATAACTCATTAAGAACGTAAGAAGTAGGACGTCATGTGTCCATCTGCATTATGAAAACCATTACTTAACCCTTCGTTAATGTTAAAAACCATGAGTGTAGATATGCCCTAGTATTGTTTTTTTATCAACTCCATCTAGTGAAAAGACTTTACTGCTTAAAAACTAATAACTGCTGTTCTCGACTTTGGCAACCTGCCCTCATGGGCTAGCTCAGTCAGTAGAGCACAAGCTGGTTATCTCATGGCCACGGGTTTGAGCCCTGCATTGGACAAAAGAGTCCTGCTTTGTAGGGGGTTGGACTAGATGGTCCCTTAAAGCACCGCAGTTCTATGATTCTTTGGTTCTGTGAAGAACAGCCTACGGTAATACTCTGCACATGGCAAGGGTGCGGATCCTTTTCAGCACATGCCCCCTTGACTACACCCTTTGGTAACCCTTCCAGGCTGGTCTTTTATGGCCTGACTTCCACCTCTCAAAAGGCCCTCTTGATTATTCCACAGTTTTGCAAAGCCTGAGACATTTTGTTCCTCACGCGAAGGACAACATGGTTCTCTGCCTCCTCTCTGTATGTGGAAGCTGCCTAGAGTGGCAGGTAAATCTTGCTTCCATATTGGCAAATAGTATGGGGGTGGGAGCCACCCCTGCTGCCACTCACCTTTTGCCACCTGAGGCAATCGCCTCACTCTGCCTAACGGTAGGGCCGATCCCGGCAGCAAGGATAGGTAGGGAAAACATATTTCAAATATTTTCACTCGCAGCCCACATTTGCTCGATTTAATAAAACTGACAAAAAACGGAGGTGGCCAGGGCTAGTCTCGCCACGCAGCAGGGCAAAACAAATTGCTTCAAGTGGCATTATGATGTGTAGATGAGAAAGAGAGAGGAAGGCAAGAACTGGTGCCTAATTGGCACAGCAAGGTTTTTTTTAAAGGTGGAAGCACTGTTTAGACTCTGCTTCAGGTAATAAACACACCGACGGCCAGTACTAGAGATGGCGACTGTGAAAATATAATGTGCTTTTGGTGGAAACAAAAATGGGTTGTGAATGAGGGCTTGGACGACTGATAAATTGGTATTTACTGTATTAAGTTCCGGCTATCATACAGATGTGTGCCCACACACACAGTAATTATTCCCATTTAGCAATTACACACACAGCTTCTCCTTTATTCTCATTTTTGGCGGTTTTCTTTGAAATCCGCAGGGGTTTGTGACTGATACCAGTGAAAGCAGGCCCGACCCTATCAAATAAAGTTGGCATCTCTGCGCAGTATAGCTCGCTTCCAAGGCAACTGCAGTCAACATTTCCATTTAAACTAATAAAAACAAATGCCACCAACCTAGGAAGCCCACCAAATATCTGTATCTATTAGGTGACAATTATTCCTCTCACAAGACTGACAACAAAATTAATAGAATTCATTTCAAAAGTGATGAGAAAGCTCATTGTTCTCATTACTCCGTGTAACGCTCTCTTATCTTCAGGGAACCAGTTAAAAACAAAGCATAATGACATTTTATTTTATTTAAAGTAGAAAAACACCCACCATGCTGTAGGGGTTTTAGAAGCTATGTGCCAAGTCACAGCCTGAAGCCAGTATTTACAGGCAAGTTATAAAGCTCATGAAAAGGCTCTCCCTTTTTCTTTTATAGCTGAAACGCCGACAGAACACCAGCCCTGGTTGCTACTAGTTGCTTCCTCAATTAGTCAGTCATATCAAATTGACTAATTGTGTGACACACACACACACACACACACACACACACACACACATGCCTGCATTATCTTGTGCCAGAATCGTACATCTTAACAAGGTATTTCATGCTGCTGATATTCCAAGCCGGCTATTCTTGGCCCTTTTACTTCTTTGTGGTTTCAAAGAAGCAAGAGTTATTGGGCCTTTCTAATTATATGAAGATTTGGCAGCGCCGTTTGGATTCTTTCTGTTTTCTCTTTTTCCCTCTTTGCCAGTTTTTCCCCCCTCTGTGTTTTTGACAATACAGGAGTTCCTGGTGTGCTCAGTCTACTTTGAAGAAGACGTGAAGTCCACATGGGGCTACTAGCATGTTTTCCAGAGTCTAGTTTTAGCATCTCTTTAAATTCTTTCAATAAAATTTCTATTCCTGTTCAAGTGTGTGCTGGTAATGTTTAGAGAGAAACATCCTGCCAGGGGACTGAAATAAATAAAAGACAGGACACTAGTAACTTAAAAGCACATCATTTTACTTCTGTTTCCCTCCAGACCCCCATGTTTGCAATCATGTATGTTCAAGTGGTGGGGGTACAAGTATATTATTATTCCCATTGTACGACCTTGGTGGTAAATACAATTTTTCCCTGTGTCTGGTGTTCTAGTTTTGCATTCTGAAATGCTCTGTGTATGTGTGTGTTCTGGAAAGAGGGACATTGTGATCCGAATAGCATTTTGTCATTTTTGACTCATATTTTTAAGTGGACTTACCCTACCACCAATCTCTTTAACATTTCTTCGGTTATTCTAACAGCATTTTACGAATGAGCTTGCTAGGGCCAAGCATCCTGTTTACTATACCTTTTGAAAAGTTTGCTTGCTATACATTTGGATGCCTCTGGAGATTTTGGAACGAAATTTTGGCCGACAGTTCCTGAGATCAAGGAGCAGGTTCTTGTCTCTGTTTGGATACACTTGGGTGCCATTTTGAATCAAGATGGCAGAATGAACTTTTCAAAACTGCACTGATTTTTTTGTTGTTGTTTTTTTTGGTAGAATTCCTGAGCAACACTGGGTACAAGGCTGCTAGCTTCCAACACAATAAGCCAATGTTTCTCAAAGTGGGTGATAATGCCTCCTAGGGGCACTGGAATGATCCGGGGGGGGGGGCAGTAGTAGCCTTGGGTGCAGTTGGGTGGCATTGAATAAAAATCAGGGGGCAGTAGAAGCATAAAAAAGAAGATGAAATATACTTGGAGTCGAGTGTGGATTTCATGCTCTTTATTCAGCTCATGGAAGTTCCCCCAGAATGTCTGCTTTATATACATTATTTACACAATGGGCCCCACGTGGTTGGCTAATTATGTCCATCTTGGGTGGCCCTGCACGGCATAGCTCATAGCTTCTCTGAGTTATTCAAGCCCCTTCACCATGGCAAGGCAGTGATCCATCCAGTGATCTTGAAGCTACCAGGATGAGTTTGACCAAACTGTGGGAGGCAGTGGAAGACAGGAGTGCCTGGCGTGCTCTGGTCCATGGGGTCACGACGAGTCGGACATGACTAAACAACTAAAAAACAACAATACAGGTTTGCCTTCAGGCAGCATGGAGGGTTGGATAACTCCATACCCGCCAACATTTCTCCAATGAAATAGGGACATCCTATGGAAAAGTGGGACATTCCAGGATCAAATCAGAAACTTGGATGGCTTCTCTAAATCAGGGACATCCCTGGAAAATTGGGGGCACAACAACATATCACCCATTCTTTTCATTAACATTTAAATAGTGGGTGAGCACGCAGAACAAGTTTATCATTTAAATAGTGGGTGAGCACACAAAAACTCGTTTGCAGGCTGATTTCAGGTGGATTACAGTGGGGCCAGAATAATAATTTCATTTTGTCTTGGAGTCATGAGCTTTTGGTATTAATTTTGTAAAGAAGGGGTAGGGAGAGAGGGTAAAACACAAAGGCTGGTTTGCACACTGGAAAATAAGGAAGAAGAGAAGCAGAATGACAGACATATTGTATGCAGCTTATGTGTACCGTGATACCTCAGGTTAAGAACTTAATTCGTTCTGGAGGTCCATTCTTAACCTGAGGTACCACTTTAGCTAATGGGGCCTCCTGCTGCCACCGCACCACCGTTGCGCGATTTCTGTTCTCATCCTGAAGCAAAGTTCTTAACCCAAGGCACTATTTCTGGGTTAGTGGAGTCTGTAACCTGAAGCGTCTGTAACCCAAGGTACCACTGTATTAAAAAGTGGGCCCCATATAGCAGGTTGAATACAAAGTTGGGGTAGTCCCCAATCGATATAGGATACAACAGATTGCCCCCCACCCTTTTCATCCATTGAGCTGTAGGTTTATAGAATTATTTAGTTCCTGTTTGCATGATACCCTTTAGAAAATACAAAACAAATCTGGCTGAGGAGAAGAAATTGCTGCTTTTTTCTTCCTCCTCAGTTTTGTTTACTTCCATCCCTTTGTAGGGATTGCTTTTTTCCTGGTACTTGGTGGCGAAAAGGCATCAGCAATGAATTTAGTATGTCTGATGAGATTACATTAGAGCACAGCAGCTGCAGCTATCTCCCAACAATGTCCTGACAGAGCTAACCCTTAATGCAGACATTTGTGCTTGTTCAGCAGTGCAAGGCCTCCACTCCCACCCACCCCACCCCCACCCGCCAGCCACCAATGTTTTATTTTCTCCTCTCAAAATGGACGGCATCCTTTCAGGACTGACCTGATGTCTTGGTGCTCTGAGATTTGACTCAACCAGATCTGACCAAACCAGCAACACTTACAATTAGACTGCAGTCTCTTGAGTGCATTAAGATCTACAACCTACCGTGGCTCCATTAGTCTGTTGAGCCACTAGAGTGGCCCTGATTGAAATTACCATTTTGATGCTCTGACCTTCAAATCTATTAATAAAATAGAAAACCACCTATCTAGTTGTCCTCTTTTCCTGCGGCAGCGAAACAATGCCTTGCCAACTGCTGGGGGGCGGGGGTGGGGAACGTTGAGAACTGCAGGCATTCCACAATAAAATATCATGTGCGATAAAATAAATAAAATGTATTTTTTAAAAAGGATCTGGCAGAACAGACCCTGCTTTCCCAATACAAATAGGCAAGCATGCAATCTTTTCCCCGGTGGTTGGTAGCATTTACTTAATCAAAGAAAGAGAGACTACTCTAACACAACACAGAGAGTGTTCCATCTTTCCTGTGAAACGCAGTGTAGTTTTAATTATTTATTCTAGCCCTGGTAGTGTGGTGTCACAAAGTAGTGAGTAAGCCTTCGTGGTGACCAGAACGCCTCCTGACTTTAAGGGGAAACGACACCCATGTTCAGAGAGGGGTGGAGGCGGTTGGTGATGAAGAGAAAAAAGTGGAAATGCACCAGAGAGCAAAGGAAGGAAGGAAGGGTAGGTACATGGATCAAAGGAGACCTCCGGGTGCACAAGCCTTTTAATTAAAATATTGAGTTCCACAATATTAATATACAATTAGAGTTTGTACACCCAGTATATGGGCTATGATAAAGGGAAGGCTCTATGTGGCTGGATATTTCCTTGGTAGTGTTATGAGTTTGGGTAGGGAGTGGGCTGTATGCTGAGAGCCTTCTAGCTCCGGGATCCAGCAGGCGTTAAACTATAAAATGAGGTGATCACCTGGGTGATGGGCCATTAAGGGGTACAAGGGAAGTAGATCCATGGCTTTTTCTCAGCTGGAACTCACCAGAACTCAATTCCAGCACCTCTCAGGTGGGCGCCATTGCCATTATAAGAGAACAAGGGAGGCGTACATGTTGAGTTTGGCACCTCTTTTTCTAGAAAAATATCACTGAGTAGATCTATTCCTCTTAATGGCCCATCACCCAGGTGATTGCCTCATCAGGAAGCTAGCCTGGCTTATATTTTAATACTTGCTGGTTGCTGGAAATGACATAAGACCAGAGTGAGGAGTGGAGTTATATGAGCCAGAAGCGGAAAGAAAAGCAACAGGCTGGAAAGGCAGAGAGAAAGAGAGAGAGAGAGAGAGAGAGAGAGAGAGAGAGAGAGAGAGAGAGAGATTTGATTTATATTTGAATACAAGGTTCAGTTCATTTGGGCACCTTCATCTGCCCCAGTTGCAACAAAACATGTCTCTTCTGCATTGGTCTCTACAGCCACTGAAGGCACTGCAACCTTCTAACAGCTTGACCTCACCCCCAAAGGCACACTCCTCCATGGTTTCCCAGGACGGACAGATGCCAACAATGAACCCAAGGTTGCAGCTATGGGGAAAACAAGACCCTTCTGGGGTGTTAAATCTGTGAACCCTTCCATCATAGGTTCAGTTGTATATATGTGTAAATATATGTGTATCATAAAAACTCCTATTTCCACTGTGTCTCATTCCAGAGGAAACACAAACCCTGGGTAAGTGAGGGACAGTGCCACTAAGTAGACTTGTGCAATCCTAGATATTTTCTTAGAAGGAAGTAACTTTGTGGGGACTTACTCTCAGGTAAGTGGGCTAAGGACGGCAGCTTTACTACAAAGAATTGCATAGATGTGAAATATTAACAAAGTTTTAAAATGTTACTATGCGTAACCACAGTTGTGCTATACTTTACAGAACACTTCATGATAGGATATTATTCGTTGAACATTTTCATCATTCAAATCCAAGCATATGGTTGGTTTTTTCATGGTATCTGGCAAATGCTTTTATTAATTTGGGGAAAAACCATTACGGAATTGGACTCTATAAATCTGATGTGTAGATAGAATTTTAATACTTGGTATATATTATATATGCAATGCATAAATAATTAATTTTGAACGCTGTTCCAAAGATTCAAATTATGGACGTGCAAACAACAAAATGCTCCAAATGAGCAAGTAAATGGTGGAGAAACAATTCTTTGTAGAGACAGGAAAATGCTGATTTCAAAAGGCAACGTCCACTTCAAGTTCATTATGGGCCTCTGGGCCACAGCAACAGAGATTTCAGCCAGAATATGTTGATTCCAAGATGGTTAGTGGGAGATAATGCTTGGAAAGTTTTGCTCTCCTTAGAATATTCAGCAAATCCCCCACCCCCAAATTTCACTGCTTGTGAGCAGCTGGAGAATTTCAAGAGGTCATTTTTGCTCAGCCCTGAAAAAAGTGTAGGTTGAGAAATGGTTTTTCTTTATACAGGAACGATGAGGTGAGGTACAACACTCCGTCACCATCACTTCGAACAATGTGCAAACTCAGTTGTGCCCAGTGCTATTTTTCTCGAAAAAGAGGTGCCAGAACTCACCAGGAACACCTCCCTTGTTCTCTTATAATGGCAATGGCACCCACCTGAGAGGTGCTGGAACTGAGTTCTGGTGAATTCCAGCTGAAAAATACCACCGACTGTGCCAAAGCCATTCCTGCAGTGAACAGGGAGTGGGAGGTATGGCAAATGTGTGGCTCTAGTGTAACCTCATTCTTATATCCCTCTATTATTTAGCGTGTGGTGTAGCGTGTTAACAGTGACATCTAAATTGGCCACAAGTTCATAAGTCTATTGGCTTGCCTAGTGTGTGATCTGTGGCCCTTGACTGATAAAGGAATCAGCAGGAATAAGCACCGGCTCTGGAGAGCTGAGAGCTACAAAAATATTACTCCTCACGCCTCTGTGTTGTCACTTCTTGGTGAAGCCAGAGAACACCAGCAGGAGACGGGCAGTTTTATATGCATCATGGTGTTGATATATTGCAGGGTATCGGGCTACAGTTAGGATTTGATGGTGCCACTTTGGTTGCTACGTTATGGTAATTTGAGTCATGGGATTTGGATGATGTCGTGTTAAGGTATTCATCGTTTAATCTTTTGATTGTGAACTGCTTTTTTTTGGGGGGGGAACTCTGGGCTTGAAGAGCAGCATAAAAGTAATAAGAATACTATTAATAACGCAGCAACAACAGCAGTAATGCCTAATACAGTCGTACCTTGGAAGTCGAATGGAATCCGTTCTGGAAGTCCTTTCAACTTTCAAAACATTCAGAAACCAAAGCGTGGCTTCTGATTGGCTGCAGGAAGCTCCTGCAGCCAATCGGAAGCCGCGGAAGCCCTGTCGGATGTTCGGCTTCCAAAAAAATGTTCGGAAACAGGAACACTCACTTCTGGGTTTTGATCGTTCGGGAGCCAGAATATATGAGTATCAAGGCGTTCGACAACCAAGGTAGGACGATGCTACTAATAATTGGCCATGAGGTGTTATAATGCAATGGCAGCCCTTACATCTTGCCTACTCTGTTAGTTCTTGCAATAAGCAGTGTTGTTTTAGCGATGTGTATGTCAATTAACTTAGCATCAGTGGTCCTCCAATGACATCTTCCCAAGATTACTAAACCAAATTACTAGGGTTAATTTATTGTACAATGCCTTACATATCGTCATATTAGCAGCAGTTTTACTCACAACTATGAAATACCTTCTGTGGCATGGTCTATTGGAAAAGTTGCTCTTTGAAAAGTGCTCAAAACACACTCACTGAGATTACCCCCTGTATAATGTGTAATAAAATTCAGTTGTAATATTGCAGCACAAGAGTACATCTGTGGGAACGATTTATTACCTCAAATTCCAAGCCAGTTCCCCTTGTTCATCTTATATGCAAAGCACCAGCATTTGACACTCCCTTGCAGACGTAGCTGACGGCATGCAATATTACTCACAACTTAACAAGTTCTTGTTCTGTCACTTCTGTGGCAGCTTTGTTTAAGTGATTAAGTATATGCAATGGAAAGGTAGTCCTCTATTTCTCTGTCTGTCTCCCATCAGGTTTTCGGGAAGTCCATCATAATTAAAGGAAGATGCTTATAGATACTTACACAACTCCATTGGAGAGGGAACAGTAGCAATTATGGGCTGAACATTAGCTTTGAGCTGGGCAATGCCACTTAAATACTTTCATCATTAAGAGCATCATATTGGATCAGATCAGCGGTCCATCTAATTCAGCATCTTGTTTCCCACAGTGGCCAATCAGGTGAGCTAGGGTGCTGTCACTGCCGTTCTGCTTAGCTGTCCTAGCTAGTGGCCTATCTGCCATGAATTTGTCCACCTTTATTCTAAAAAATCCATCAAAATAGAAGCAACAATGACCCCAAATCCCATAGGTTAACTGGTAGGAAGACAGTGCAATTTGCACAGGTCTCTAAGACCATGGTCTATGCACAACACCAGATTAAGTTCAGTGAAGTGCTTTGACACACCTCTTCTTGATTGCAGCTTTACGGCTGAAAACTTGTGTTGCTTTTTAAAGGACAAAGCCAATCCTGGTAAGTCATTGAGGGCAACCCCATGGGACCCCAGCTACCACCTGCTGATGGCAGGTTGTTACAACAGAACAATAATATGCCTTTCATTGAGGCGTGCTGGACAGCATGGGTCTTCAGACACTGAGGGCCATTTTACCACCTAGCACAAGCACACACTGATATTATTACGGGCAAGTTTTGTGCGATAGCTGCCATTATAGTGCAATTCCTTTTGTGGTTCATGGCTACGGAGAGCTGCGATATCTGGCTTTCAGCCCCTGAAAACAGTTCTATCGAACAAGCGCACATTATGCTATCAAGAACGCCCATAAAATCATGTTGTTCCATATCAACACTAAATATTTAACACAAATACACCACACTTTTGCCATTTATAAGTATTAACTGGTGTAGAATAGAGAAAAAGAGCAAGACCCTAGAAAGCAGCAAAGAAACAAGGAGCAAGGAAAAGGTAGACTCATTTGCCAAGAGCTGTGCTGCTTGGGTATTTGTTACCTCTGTAGTTGAGGGACTCTCTTGTTAGAATCTGCGATGGGCCTGTGTTGGTTTTCTCTGGCAGGTTTTGTACATAACAGCAAGTTTCTGGACCTTGTTAGTTCGTTCAGGGCAAAAAAGTCATGCTTTGGTGCAGTTGCCCCAGCAGGACGATAAAAGATGATGGTTGGTAATTACATCAGTTTTGCACTGCTGAGCAGATGTTCTTGCAGATAGATTCTGGCTGGCATATACAGACCATCACCAGTGAATCTCATGGTGCTGCTGGAGGGCTGCTGCAAGCTCACTCGTAATAAAGATTATGAGCAGAAGTGAGAGCATCCCAGGAAAACATCGCTGCTCCTTTGAAATGATGCAGTTGCTTCACTACAGCTGGAAAGATGACTAACGAGATTAGTGAAAAGTCAGAATAATGTGATTATGGGGGGCAAGGGAGAAAGCACACAAGGTCTAGACTCACAGAAGACGTAGTGGACCTAGTTGGCATACAATACGCAAAAAATCCTTTGCATATTTGAAATGGCTCTAACACTCAGTATTGTATATTTATGGGAAAGTAGGCATTTAAACAATGCTACTAAGTCTGCAGGCCAGTATTGATCTCTCTGTTTGCCAAATTAAAAACAATACTCTGGATGCAATGTAGCCCTGAATCTGAAGATCTGCTTCAGTTAGGAGTTTATGATAAACCAACTGGATGGTTTCTGACTTTGGTTTACTCTGTGAAGAAGTCCCTCCAAAGAATATATGCAAAAATATATCAGGATGCAGATTCTACATAGATTTTGCAGGAAGGATTCATGGGAAAGAACCAGGGACAGATTCTGATATAGTAACATTTGTTCTTCACAAAGTTGTACAGTGGTACCTCTGGTTACGTACTTAATTCATTCCATAGGTCCATTCTTAACCTGAAACTGTTCTTAACCTGAAGCACCACTTTAGCTAATGGGACCTCCCGCTGCTGCTGTGCCACCGCACAATTTCTGTTCTCATCCTGAAGCAAAGTTATTAACCCGAGGTACTGTTTCTGGGTTAGCGGGGTCTGTAACCTGAAGCATATGTAACCTGAAGCGTATGTAACCTGAAGTGTATGTAACCCGAGGTACCACTGTACCTCTGAAGGAATATGAGGGAGTACTCTTATGTCAGCAGCATGCAAGACCCATGTAGCTGGAAAGACCAGCACATGTGATCACATCTGAGCAGGAACTCTTCCTGGTAAAATCCATGGAAATGTCAGAGGTTCAACCCAATGGAAGAAAAAAGCAACAGCAGCATGTCATCAGAAATGATATTTTTGTTGCTGAAGCTTTTAATGTTAGCAAAAGGGTGGGCTGCATTTGACCCATAAAGCATATAAGAAATTGCTATGGGATGGTCAACGCATGCCACCCAGTATCGCCATAAATTGTTGTTTTTTTTGGAAAAATAATCTCATCCCCAACTTACTCTATAGATCCTAAAAGAAAAGCCTGAGCAATGTGGTGCCCATGTGACTTCCTGATGCAACAGGAAGCTGTTCTTTTCCGGCATGCTCTTTTCTGTGTATGGGTTTGTGTTGCTCTCATTCCTGTTCCAGTTCCCCATATTGGCTCTGTTCTTGTACTCTCCTGCCTTGTGTCTCTCTTGGCTCTCAACCCTCTGTGGTTTCTAATCTCAGTTACAGGCTGTTCTTCGCTTCCAATTAACTCTGCGCCATCTTGGCTTGGCTTACCTGCACCATTGCTTCCTGTGTTAAAGGCCTCTTGGCTGGATTGTGAACCCAGCTCTGAATCCGACACATTCTAAACTCCAACAGGAACAGTTCAGTTTCCACAGGCACAACAAAACGCTTAGCCATTGACTTCTTTCCCTCACCAATTCTCTGCTGCCACCCAACGCATCTCTTAACCATCATGCAACTCAGGCAACAATCTGCTGGAAGCGTTGAACTCTACCTCCGCTTGTCAAAGGAGTGGATATCTATCCAGCTGAGTTATGGTTCCACGGATGCAGATGAATGTTTCATGAGTTCTGTGATGTGGTTGAGAGATCCCCTGATTTGTAGCAGAGAATATGGGGGAGCAGTAAGGGGGAGAATTTGTTGGCAAGGTTATGTGCAGCAACTGTGAAAACCTTAATAGCATTCCCCCTTCTTGTTGGTGTTTGGCTTAAGGCATGTGTGTATGTGTGAATTAAAAAAATAAGGTGCCATAAGGGGTGTTGTGTTTGTGTGTTTGTGAGGGCATTCAATTTGTTACCAGCACATGTGGTCACTGTTCAAAGATCAGTCCCCCTCACACCTAACCAATCCCCTTTATTCCATCGTATAAATAAATCCTTCTTCTCTCCCCAACATGTTGAGGCTTGAAAACAACGGCCTGTCTTCACATCAACATTTGACTTCTGCTTCGTCTGTGCCACAAGCAATCAGTGTGCTTTGTGAATGAAGGGATTTATTGACAAGGAACATTTAAAAAAACAATACATTTGCAATTAGATTAGAATCTGTCCCACTTTATTTTGCCTGCTTGTGAAAATGCTGACTTAATTTTTCTTCTTCACCTTCTTTGCTTGGGCCAGATGACTGTTTCTAATAAAAGACACAAGTCTGTCCAAATTGGCAGGGTTTGCTTGTTGCAGAGAAGCTGATGTGTTGATTTTGCAGATCCCATTCCAAAACTGGAATGAAAGAACAATGAGGAATGGCTGCTTACCTGTATCTAAAGGTGAGGGTAGATTATTGTTGTTGCTTTTTCTAGAGAGTTGGAAGGCAGTTAGGAAGAGGGAGCATTGGTCATGGTGTGTAAATCTACCCCAATGTCATTTTTGGTGAATAGGTAAGGCAAGCTTTTATATTGGCTGTTTCCATTCACCGGACCCCTTTTTCCTGGAATTGCCATCCTCGCTTCACTCAGTTCCATGGAGGTTGAGATTTTCAGGATTCTTGTGCAATACAAGAAATACAAATTTCTTCTTTGCCCATCCTGAACATTTAATGCTTTCCTGTCAATTGTCGTTGGCGGATTAGTAAGCCCCTTTATTGCCCCTTAAATAGAATCTCTTAATTGCCCCATACCAGTTTCTGCAGGGATGGAAGGAAGGCTTCAGTTTTCTTCCTCTTCATATCCCCCCCCCCAGTGAAATACCTCTATTTCACTAAAAAAAGACAAAAAAGCAAGGAACTCTCCTGTCCACACAAGAATAGAAAGCATTATTGTGGCAGCTAAAATAAAACTATTCAGATGAAAATTAAGAGATTATTCATGAATCCTCCAGTTAACAGGAATGCTACAAAACAGAAACATTTTAAAAATTTAACAGTGGAAATGAGCTTTGCAAAAGGGATTCGGATAAACCAGGGGTCAGCAACCTTTTTCAGCCATGGGCCGGTCTACCATCCCTCAGACCATGTGGTGGGCCGGGCTATATTTTGAAAAAATAAAATAAAAAATGAACGAATTCCTATGCCCCACAAATAACCCAGAGATGCATTTTAAATAAAAGGACACATTCTACTCCTGTGTCTTTTTATTTAAAACACACTGATTCCCAGACTGTCTGTGGGCCAGACTGAGAAGGCGATTGGGCCACATCTGGCCCCCGGGCCTTAGGTTGCCAACTCCTGGGATAAACGTTATAGAAGGGTCTTGCCCACTGGGCAAGGGAATTTCTGAATAATATAGCACTCTCTTAAATACTGTACTGATCTACCATTTTAATACAAGATCAATTTTAATTTTGTAGAGTAGGCTAATTTCTTCACTCTTGCACATCACTCTCTGGTCTCTATCTCGGCAAACAAGAAGCATTATCAGAGTTTAAGTTGCCATCAGGCAAAAAAACACTCAGGAGTGTTTTGGGATGGTGTGTGATCTCAGGAGAGTCCTGCAGGTCAGATTGAGAGCTGCCTTTGGAGGGTCACATTTGGCCCCCCGCGCCTGAGTTTCCCCAACCACTGGCAACTGCAGCTCTCTCAAAGATCTCAGCTGGAGGTATTTCTCAGCATGCTTTTGCTCCCCAGAACAAAGGATGCCTGAGATTCCATTGAGGGCTTTGTGTGCAAAAGAACAGGAGAAGAGCCGGCATTATCAGACTAGCATCTTGTTCTCACAGCGGCTGACCAGATGAAGAAGAAGAGTTTGGATTTGATATCCCGCTTTATCACTACCCGAAGGAGTCTCAAAGCAGCTAACATTCTCCTTTCCCTTCCTCCCCCACAACAAACACTCTGTGAGGTGAGTGGGGCTGAGAGACTTCAGAGAAGTGTGACTAGCCCAAGGTCACCCAGCAGCTGCAGGTGGAGGAGCGGAGACGCGAACCCGGTTCCCCAGATTACGAGTCTACCGCTCTTAACCACTACACCACACTGGCTCCACATATGCCTGTGGAAAGCAAAGCACAGCATGTGAAGTGTCCTACAAAAGAATAGATTGGAACAGGAAATAAAAGCTGGGAGCCCCCAGTGGCATGGCCAGTGTGAATTAACTGTTACCACTTTCTAAGGCCAAGTGACCAACCTCTGTAAGGCTGCAGCCTCAGTTTCCTTTTCGGCAGCCTGTGCTGTAATTACAGAAAAAAACACAAATGCAACTTATTTGGATATTGAGGTTTGCTGGTTAAGTGATTCGATAAGAATCATTTGTATGATTAAATGGTGGAAAGTAAAGTGCTTTCCCCGTGAACCTATGGCGCACGGAACTCATTACCCAGAAGCGTTGCATATTAGTGGAAGCAAATTAGCATTCAAACACTTTCTGGAGTGGCTGCTAATCACAAGCTGTTAATTACTGTCATTAGGTTAGACAGCTGAGGAGAGTAACCGGAGGAATCATTCTCATGATCTTGGTATTTGAAAGTGATCTCCACCCATAATAAAAAAAAGCAACACACGTGTCAGACGTACAGAAATTGCAAATTGCCGAACTTGCTGACGCAGTCGAAAATTCCGCTGACTATAAGTAGCGTAGTGATGGATGCATTCTTGACACAGTTTCAGTGTTTGGGCCTGGAAATAATGAGTATCAATGTCCTAGCAAGGGAATATGCAACGATGAAGGAGCTCTTTGTATCCTTAATTAAAGGGAAGTAGTAGCACAGGCTGTTCACAGATAAGTGACTGTACATAATAATCATGTATTTATGTAAGGGACTGCCATGCTATATTACTGTAGTGGCAATTAAGCTTTCGCAAAGTAGTGTTAATAAGGGAAGTGCTTGAATAAAAAAAGGGCGTAATTACCCTGTAGATTAATTGTGAAGGGAAGCAAGTTTTAAAATATTTACGGTACTAGGATTCTGACTCTCAAAAGTGGTCCATCAGCTCAGACTCCGAAGGGTCCTCCACAGATGGAGTGCTTATAGGATCAGACTCTGAGGGAGAATTTACATGGAAAGTGTACCATGTGATGGGTAAATTTATATTATAAACTTAATCATTAATCAGGTGATTATTATTTTTTTAAAAAAGTTTGTTTTTAATAAGGCTGCAATCAGGCTAAAGAATTTTTAATTGATTACTCATATGAGTTTAGTCAGTTAATCTATCAGTTAAGTGCATATAGGTGAAAATGCTTCGGAAAGAAGAAGCATGCTTTGTTTTTGAAAGATATATACATTCATCTGTCCTGGGAGACATTGTTTTAAAAAGAGGCGTTTTCTCCTATGTCTTTGTCCTATGCAGGTGTGTGTGTGTGTGTGTGTGTTTAAAATAAGCATTTGTAGTAAGAACAAATCAGAGTACTGTTTAATAATAATATATTCCCCGCCCATCTGGACAGCTCCCAAAGGAAAATAAAAAAATACGATAAAACATCAAATATAAAAAAACTTCCCTAAACAGGGCTGCCTTTAGATGTCTTCTAAAAGTCAGATAGTTATTTATTTCCTTGACATCTGATAGGAGGGCATTCCACAGGGCGGGCGCCACTACCGAGAAGGCCCTCTCCCTGCCCTCTGCCTAGCAGATTAGCATTTGATACCCACGAAGGGCAATGCAGAGGCCAAAGGATGGAGGACGGAGAAAGAAGTCCGTAGGTGTATCTCCTGTGAGGCTATCTAAAGGTCCACATCTGGTTCACTTGGAAGGGCTGAGTCTTGGTTGCCCTAATGCTAGTGACACTGGCTGTCTGTGGCAGTGAGCACCTCCATATTTTTGAATTGTCACTTGCTTCAGTAGATCTTGCTTTCATGTAGATATGCTTTATGGTGAGCAAAAATAAACAACCCATTTGGGCCTATCTCCACAAGGTGGTTGTTATTATTATCACTGGTCTGTGGTTGTGTCTGTAAACAACTATTATGGGCAGTATAAAAATATTGTTAATAGGATGTAAAGTGTACAGAGCAACCATATTTTTGACCACCGCACAGCTTGTTCGTTTGCCAGATTAGAGTAAATGCACAACCTTAAATGTATTTACTTGGAAATGAGTTCAACGAAACTTCTTCCAAGATCCAAGAAGAAGTGTTTAGGATTGAAATCTACATTCTGTTTCATAGCTCAGGATATCATCTGGATGTTGATACAACTGGATGTTGATACTGACCTTCTTTGAAAGAGAATTTGGGCCTCAATTCTAAGCGCTTCTACTCGGAAATTCAATAGCACTTGGAATACAGGCATCCCAAGAAAGAACTGAATTAAGCGAGATCGTCCTCAGAGCATATGATTATTCTGTATTGTTGTTGAACACCTCAGATTAATTAGAAGTGCTGGGTTTTGCCTTTGGATTTGAACATGAAGCCTCTACGCTATCCCTAATTAACTAAATACTTTTTGTGTACTGTAATTGATGAGAGGTTACTTCAAAGAGATTCTTTGAAGTGAATGATCTATTTTTATGACAAGGTCCATTCCTCCTCTGCTACCCCATCTTCTGCTTATCTACAGTGGTTGAGCTTAGAAGTTGAAGATAAGCTTAATTCTTCCACCTGAAAACTGGAATATTAGGAAAATAGGCAGTTTGGGCACATTTCAGAGGAGTAAACCCAGGAGATATTGGCAGCACATCGAAATGTTTTCAATAATAAATAAACTCTGGAATTTATTTGGTAGAATTTATCTTATTCCACCACCACCCTGGGTTAGAATTCTTCTGAGCAGGATTTCACTATCAGTTAATAATTCCTAACTGCATTCACCACGGACAATCTATGAATTATAATATGGTCGTACAATTAATGGTGGCCAGTAGTGGTTTAGCAGAACAGGAATGCAGAGAGAACAGAGCTCTGCTGCTTTATTTAGAGTGGGAAAAATGACATCATGTGCTGAAGCAGCATCTGCCGGTTCTGTAAACTTGGGGAATTGGAGGACAAATCTGTCCTGAGACATGATCTCTTTGATAAGCTCCGACTGCAACTGGCCTAAGGTCATCCAGTGGACTGATCAGGTCATTTTGACACCAGAGGTTGACTCTCAAATGGCGCCTCCCTCCCTACTAGGGAGGGAGGGATGAGGGAATATGTACATCAGGAACAAGAAAAGATTGACATCGGGCTCTGCAGCCCCAGTGAATCTTGGGTGGATCTACACACAGAAAAAAACTGCTGTAAACAAGTCAGAAATTAAATCATTATAACAAAAGAAAAAAAATGCTATGTAAAAATCGCATAGAATTTTTTTTTTTTGCTCTCCATCACCATCTGATGTTGCATGTTTATAACACATTCCAAACGTTTCTTTTTGGCTAATGTAGCTGGGTCTCTTGTCACCTGAGGCAGTTGCCACATCTTGCCTCACTGATGGGCCAGCCCTGAATAAATATCTCCATCAGGATCTGCTGCCCCTCTGCATCTTGCTGCCTGAAGTGGTCACCTCATGGGTGGGCTGACCCTGCCCCAGAATCTAACAGGTATCTTGTTAAGGTCTCCAGCCAGCCCAGAACAGAAGGTTTATAAATATTTTTGGAGAGCTCATAAGTAGGGGAACGACATAGAGCTACAGAGCTCTGAAGGCCTTGAGATGGGCTGTTGGCTCTCTAAACCCAGTGGCGTAGCGTGGGGGGTGCCAGGGGTGCCGGCCGCACCGGGCGCAACATTTGGGGGGGCGCATTTGGCCGGCCCTCCTGGAGGAAGCAGGAACCCCACTGTCCTCGGACCTCCTCTGAAGGCTGGCGGTGGGGCGGAGAGAAAATATTTTTCATATATGCTAGTAGCCCAGAGTTGGAAAGAAGACAAAGTCCCTACCAGAAAGGAATGGCAAACCAAGCTGTTGGACTATGCCGAAATGGCAAAACTGACTGGAAGGCATAGGAACCAAGAAGATCAAAACTTCAATAAAGAATGGGAAAGAATTATCATTTATCTAGGAGACCACTGTAAGCAGATGAAAACATTAGCAGGATTTTAACAACACTTGTAATGTAGTGAATATCATGGACAATATGGAACAATACAAAATATGGATTATGAAATAATATGCAGTTGAGAGGATGTACAATAGGACCAATGGAGGGGAAGGTGGGAAGTCCAGAGATTTGGAGAAATATCGAAATATCGATATGTAATTTGGATTGCTATAAACTAATATTTGTCAAACCAAATATAAATTATTATGTAAAAAAGAAGCGAAAATGGATCACACAAAGATGAGGTAGTGTTTGTTTGTTTGTTTGTTTGTTTGTTTGTATTTATAAAAGATATTAGTTTAACACCCCCCATGCGTTCTTACACTATGTAATAACTGCTTTCCATAAACCTGCACGGTACCATACTTTCCAGTTCCAAATACTAACCTTCATCCTACAAATCCTAGCAAAATGTAATATAATAGTAATAGGGCTATATTGTAATATGTTGTACATTGTAACACTGTTGTGCTCTTGGGTATTGTCTGATTTTTATACCTATTATTTTTCTTCTTTGCCAGTCATATTTTTAAATATTTTTTGGAAAACAAATAAACATTTTTAATAAATAAACGAATCCCAAAATGGTCCTCTAAGGACCTTTGAACTTTCAGGACCTACAGAAAGTTGAGGGTTGATGAGCCACAGAATGTGGAGAATATTAGCTGGGGTGGGGGTGGGAAATGAAGAGAATAACGAGGGGAAAGGTTCTTAAGACTCTCAGTAAATATATTCAAGGTTGGGATTAATGGTGTGGAGAGTGCATGTCATGCAGTTAAAAAAAATATCCTCCCTATTGCACTATATGGGGAGCTTTTTTGGGGGGTAGGAAATAAAAAGAGACCTCTTCCATAGACCCCACAAACCTTCTGCACTAATATATAGCAAGAAAGTGCACAGGTTTAGACAGTGGCGTAGCGTGGGTTCTCAGCACCCGGGGCAAGGCAAGTAATTTGCGCCCCCTAACCCGGGGCAAGGCAAGTAATTTGCACCCCCTAACCTGTGGATTTTAGCACTCGAGTCTCTTCCGCACCCCCCCCAGATGTTGCGCAAGGTGCAGCAGGCCCCCCTGCACCCCCCCACGCTACGCCACTGCTCCCACCACAAGTCTTCAAGACAGCCATCCAAAGGCTGGCACGGGGAGAAGGTCTCTCCGCCCCACCGCCAGGCTTCGGAGCAGCCATCCGAAGGCTGGCGGCAGGGAGAAGGTCTCTCCGCCCCACCGCCAGGCTTCGGAGCAGCCTTCCGAAGGCTGGCACGGGGAGAAGGTCTCTCCGCCCCACCGCCAGGCTTCGGAGCATCCTTCCGAAGGCTGGCGCGGGGAGAAGGTCTCTCCGCCCCACCGCCAGGCTTCGGAGCAGCCATCCGAAGGCTGGCGCGGGGAGAAGGGGAGAGACCTTCTCCCCGCGCCAGCCTTCGGAAGGCTGCTCCGAAGCCTGGCGGTGGGGCGGAGAGACCTTCTCCCCGTGCCAGCCTTTGGATGGCTGTCTTGAAGACTTGTGGTGGGAGCAGTGGCGTAGCGTGGGGGGGTGCAGGGGGGCCTGCTGCACCTTGCGCAACATCTGGGGGGGGGTGCGGAAGAGACTCGAGTGCTAAAATCCACAGGTTAGGGGGTGCAAATTACTTGCCTTGCCCCGGGTTAGGGGGCGCAAATTACTTGCCTTGCCCCGGGTGCTGAGAACCCACGCTATGCCACTGTCTAAACCTGTGCACTTTCTTGCTATATATTAGTGCAGAAGGTTTGTGGGGTCTATGGAAGAGGTCTCTTTTTATTTCCTACCCCCAAAAAATCTCCCCATATAGTGCAATAGGGAGGATATTTTTTTTAACTGCATGACATGCACTCTCCACACCATTAATCCCAACCTTGAATATATTTACTGAGAGTCTTAAGAACCTTTCCCCTCGTTATTCTCTTCATTTCCCACCCCCACCCCAGCTAATATTCTCCACATTCTGTGGCTCATCAACCCTCAACTTTCTGTAGGTCCTGAAAGTTCAAAGGTCCTTAGAGGACCATTTTGGGATTCGTTTATTTATTAAAAATGTTTATTTGTTTTCCAAAAAATATTTAAAAATATGACTGGCAAAGAAGAAAAATAATAGGTATAAAAATCAGACAATACCCAAGAGCACAACAGTGTTACAATGTACAACATATTACAATATAGCCCTATTACTATTATATTACATTTTGCTAGGATTTGTAGGATGAAGGTTAGTATTTGGAACTGGAAAGTATGGTACCGTGCAGGTTTATGGAAAGCAGTTATTACATATTGTAAGAACGCATGGGGGGTGTTAAACTAATATCTTTTATAAATACAAACAAACAAACAAACAAACAAACAAACACTACCTCATCTTTGTGTGATCCATTTTCGCTTCTTTTTTACATAATAATTTATATTTGGTTTGACAAATATTAGTTTATAGCAATCCAAATTACATATCGATATTTCGATATTTCTCCAAATCTCTGGACTTCCCACCTTCCCCTCCATTGGTCCTATTGTACATCCTCTCAACTGCATATTATTTCATAATCCATATTTTGTATTGTTCCATATTGTCCATGATATTCACTACATTACAAGTGTTGTTAAAATCCTGCTAATGTTTTCATCTGCTTACAGTGGTCTCCTAGATAAATGATAATTCTTTCCCATTCTTTATTGAAGTTTTGATCTTCTTGGTTCCTATGCCTTCCAGTCAGTTTTGCCATTTCGGCATAGTCCAACAGCTTGGTTTGCCATTCCTTTCTGGTAGGGACTTTGTCTTCTTTCCAACTCTGGGCTACTAGCATATATGAAAAATATTTTCTGTTCCTGTGGGATGTCGGTACCTACAATCCAATTTCGCTTCTAAAGTGGTAGACACAAGGTCAGTATTAGACAGCGATGACCAGTGAGACAGTCCACTAGACAAAACTGCTGGCTGCCATGGCATTGTGCTAGGGTGGGGAGAGGCCTTCCCACTGTTAAATTTAGGTCAAGCGACTTCCGGGTTAGCGCCTCCGGCAATGGCGGATTTCCTCTGATCGGGAGGAATCCGCTCCATGGAAATCAGGGTCTGACCGCCACAGCGAGGCGGAGACCCACTAAAAACCACAGGCGGGAGAAGCCTGTGGACGTGGGATTCAACTGGCACCTTTTGCGCCTCCCCTACTCGCGGGGAAACCCGGTTTCGGGGATCCGGAGTGACGTGGGGTGAGTGGCGCGGTGCTTTGAATCGACTGCTTCTTTCATGGAGTGAAGCCACATTGCTGTTGCCGGAGAGCGCTGACTTTTTCCTGTGGACTATTGGACTCTAAACAACTACCCGTGAGTAGAACGGAAAATTGGATCTCTAAACTTCTTAATTTGGCAGCGAAACGGGAAGGTCTCAAACAGGAAGTCCGCCTTCCTTTTTTGTAAATAGATTGAAGCAAAGACGTTGCAAGCTAAAGCCTGGAAAGTCTTTTGTAAAGGATTAAATCTCCATCGGTTAAAATAACTAAACCCCCCTTGGAAGTAGGAGAAGAGGGGGGGGGGAAATTCTAGATCGTTTAAACCTGCAGGAGAGAGAGTGAAGAAAGATAAATCACCACCGTTTCGAACCTGGGAACGGGCTGCCAGTAAGATTGACGTTTTGGGAAAGTTCATTGACTGTGAATAAAACGTATGTTGACAGATAGTTAAATAAGAGAAATACATTGTTTCCATTGTTTCCTTTTACACTTAAAAAGGAGCAAAAAAAAAGTAACTGAAAATCGAAACTAGCTCTGTTGCTGGATCTGTGTTTAAAAGGATGGATACAAATAGAAATTGTTTCCCCTAGAGGGAGCTTTTGAAACTGTTGCAGGAGTGGAGCTGGGGAATTTTCCAGCTGCAGAGATTAAAGAGCGTGAGAATCAGAGTCTGACCTTGGACAAAAATGTTGACAGAGGAAGCCTTAGTGATTGCATTTTGCAAGACAAGTGCTTTATTGGAACAGGTTTATGAGAAGAAGGATGTGATGATTAATAAAATTGACAATTTGGAACAAAAAATGACTGAGTTGGGACAAAAAGGGAATACCTATACAGAAATTACTCAGGAATTGACCCAGGAATCTGTTTTGACATGGCAAGCTGTGGAGAAGACGAAGGAGAAAGTTGTTGTTGAACCTCGAGTAATTCAAGTGGAGAGAGCCCCGGCCTCACAGAGGCAATTTGATGAACATAAGCTGTTGCCTTTTACGATCGAATCTAGAGAAAGTCAGATTTGGTGGGATGGAGCCCCGCTTGGATTGGAGAAGGAAAGTTGGATAGATCCTCTTATGCAGGGATGCTCTGGCCTTTGGGATCTGGATTTGGGTCAGGGGGAGATTGGCACTCTGAAATATCTTTTGGACTTTAGTTCTGACTATGGAGAATGGGCTGACCTGTCGAGAAGGAATAAAGACATTGTTAGGTTGGAGCTTCCCTGAGATCTACTCCTCAGTGCTAAAGGAAGGAAATTAAGAACAAGATCAGCAGAAGATAAAGTAAAGTGCATGTATAAATATGAAGAAGATCTGCAGAAGGGACATGGAAGAGAGTTAAGAGCCTCGGACAGAAGGTCACCAGGTTGATGGACTATATGGTATTGATAGAAAGGACTGACAGAATCCGAGACCAGGGAGAAGAGACGGTGGAAGAAGATTGAAAAAAAAAAAGTTTAAAAAAAAATTATTTAGAGAAATGTTGCAAAATTAATGAGTGTTAGAAAAACGTTGGAATGAAATTATATGGCTTTAGTAGAAATGTTATAAGGAGCTAAGTATAAATAAGTTTTAGGGTTTTAATGGTAAGATAAGGTTAAAATAAATTAAGATAATTAAATGACAGAAAACAGTGAAAGATGGAAAGGATTTGCTGAAATAATTAACAACTAGAACACAAAAAGGGAGGTGTGAGGAGGTCGATGAAACAAGTTAATGAAGGATAAAGATATGGAAATATTGGATGTGTTTTTAACTGTTTTTGCTTTTGTTTTTGTTTTGATGTATTGTGTTTTTTGCTTTTTTATATGTATTGTAATGTATTGATTTGTACTGTTTATTTCTCTCTTTCTTTTTTACTTTTTTCTTTAATTCTTAAACTCTTAATAAATATTATTTTTTAAAAAGAAAATGTAAAAAAAATATATATTTAGGTGCAAGCAGGGGGTGATGGAAGCCAGTCATGGGCAAGCACCAGTCTATGGTTGCCCTGGCTCAGGCATAATTGTGACCAACCATCCAGTCAGCAACCGTGAGCTTACAGAGTTGACATGACTCACATTTAGTCTACAGAGTTGAAGATTGCATCACTGCTTCCCATCACTGCATGGGTAGCTCCCAACAGAATATTATACAGGGCGGGTGCCACTACCAAGAAGGCCCTCTGCCTGGCTCTCTGTAGCTTCACTTCTCACAGTGAGGGAACCGCTAGAAGGCCCTCGGTGCGGGACCTGAGTGTCCAGGCAGAACGATGCGGGTGGAGACATTCCTTCAGGTATACTGGGCCGAGGCCATCACAACTTGTGATGAAGAGATTCTCATTTACTTCTGCTTGTGTCACATTTCATCCCAGGGTTGTATGATGTGAGCAGCTACATCATGCTGCTGAGGTGAAGGTTCTGAGGCGATGGGCAACATGCGCTGGGATTAGAGTGGTATTTTCCCTCACTATTTGTACTCCAATTACTTTACTTATTGCCCGTCATGGGAAGAGCTGGAAATAGAGCAGTCTGCATCACTGGGACTGCGGTTCTCATCCCAATTCCGTGTCACTTCTCTCATCAACTTCATTCTGGGAGCAATTATCAAGTAATTGGCTTTCAGGCAGATGATGATGGTGTTCAAATGGCTATACCACTTACCAAGCGTTAAGTGCACGGGCCGATCCCAGTGCATATGCTCCCTTCCTTTCTTCGTGCGCCTGTTAAAATTTCAGATTCCAAATGATAAGCGAAGCCTTTTCATATACCAGACCCAAAGACGTGACGGTTAATTCAAACTGTTGGCAACGTGCAGGCCCAGATTGCAAACAAAGAAGCAGAGCTGGAAAACTGGAGAGACGTATCCATGAGACTCTTTCCAGTGTGTGATCCTCTTTTCAGAATGACCGTGGGATAGGACTCAAGAGAGGACCTTCTTGGTGGCTTCTCCCTGGCTGTGGAATGATCTGCCCTTTGAGATGTGATTGGCGCCGACACCGTATGGATTTCAGGGCCTGCTAAAAACTTCTCCCTCCCACCAGGCTTTTAATGGTGTAGGAATTTGATGTACACATTAGCAGCCTAAAATACAGCAAGGTTGTTCCCATTACCATCACATTGTTTCAAGTAGTATTTGCACAATGCTGCACAGATCAGGAGATGAGTGGAGATGTCTTCACCCAATGCACATTACCTGTTTGTTTTCCCTGCACATGTAGCCCTAACTGAATTCTAGAGAGTTCGCTAGTAGAAGAAGAAGAGTTTGGATTTGATATCCCGCTTTATCACTACCCTAAAGAGTCTCAAAGCGGCTAACAATCTCCTTTCTCTTCCTCTCCCACAACAAACACTCTGTGAGGTGAGTGGGGCTGAGAGACTTCAGAGAAGTGTGACTAGCCCAAGGTCACCCAGCAGCTGCATGTGGAGGAGCAGGGAATCAAACCCAGTTCACCAGATTATGAGTTCACTTCTCTTAACCACTACATCACACTGGCGATTGGCTAACATTGGTCACATGAGAGGTAGCAAGATGACTGTGTTTTAGAATCCACTGTGAACACTGTTAAGTTGAATAGAGTGTTGGAATGTTTCTTCACTGCTTGAAAGAAAGAGAGGAAAGATGCAGGAGAAGGTAAAAGTGGAAATCTCCCATAGGAGCTGCAAGGCATGACCTAACTGAGGTACAGAGGACTGTGTGGAGCTCTAGGAAGAGAGGAAAATACAGTTGTTTGGAATAAGAAAAGACTGTAAGCCCATGCTTGGATAAGCATGTGACTCTAAATATTATTTATTTTAATTAATCTATAAGTTTCTGCAAGTAAAGTTTTTGAATGTTAAATTCCTGACATTGGTTTAATTTCCAAAGAAAAGTTCTCTCTGTATGTATGTATGTATGTATGGTCTAACTGATGGATGTGTGTGTGTGTGTGTAGGTAGGTAAGTGGGTAGATGATAGATAGATAGATAGATGATAGATGATAGATAGATAGATAGATAGATAGATAGATAGATAGATAGATAGATATAGACAGATGATAGATATTCCTGGATGCTAAGATCTAAATTTGGGGCAAGTACTCTTTGATGAGAGAACCCCAGCAAAGGTTTAAAGTCACAAAATATGCAGCCAAGTAACGCATGAAAATATAGGCTCTTAGACCTTTAAAATATGCCCTTCAAAATGAGTTCCAAACTTTCCCTTTTCCCTCAGCATTGGAAAATATGTCTCATTTGGTAGTTAAAAATGGGTTTACTTACAAACTCTCCAAATGTTTGGTACATGTGCTTTTCCATATACCAGTTAGAAAAGTTGCACAGGCAGTAAAACTTAGCTTGCTTACAAAGTAGTAAAAGTTCCTAGATTATTGGAATAGGGACAAGAATGGCTTGTGAGAGCCATGTGACTGAGCTGGAGCAACCAGCTCAAACCTCTTCACAAGCTGAGTATCTCAGGTAGACTTAGTGGGGAGACAATAGGCTTGAATACCTATTTCCTCCCAAGGTAAGGAAAGTGACATAGGTGAGCCAGGCAGGACAGCTTACTCTATGGTATTAACCCCTTCATGTGTGATTAGATTTAAGCATGTTGGTTATATGAGGCTAATTATTGCACAAAAATAATTACATCCAGTGCTACAACCACCATCTTGGTTACTTAACTGAGGTGATCCTTCATCCCCTGATGATAACAGTCTATCCTGTGCTGTTTTTAAACCAACCTTAATGGGAACAGTTGGCCTGTCCACACTCTTATGTAGCAACTCTTATATTTCAGTTCTTTTAAGTGCCTCTCTGACAGAACCCAGTGAGGGGAAATCTGATTCCAAATCCATGACTTCAAAGGTAGGCTATATAAGTGCTCAGAATACTTCTCCCACCACAGCCAGATCCCTTTCCAGGTTTGGATCTTGCGTTTGCCGTTGTTGGTCTACCATTATTATTATTCTGATCACTTTCTCCCCTGTCCTCCCATTCGTTCTCTTGCCTAGAATGCTTCCCATGTTTTATATATCTTACATGTTCCTTTTCTAACAACAAAAGGGGCGAAAAGGGGGGCATTCTCCCTGGGCTACACTACATGCTTCCGTAGCACCAAGCAAGTAAACGTTTGATAGCTGAATCTGTACTTATCTCGGCAATTGTATGCTGTTGGAATGTTTATCCCTGCTCGAGTTGCCCGGCTATTGCAAAAGCTACTTGAAATGATTCATGGGTCTGACAGATGTCTGGTGCAGCTGGATGTGTCCTTGATTATCCCAAAAGTCTGGACAGCACTGTCATTCACCATTGCCCAAATTATCTCTGTATTGACTGCAGAACCCTCTGTGACAGTACTGTAATGGCTAATTACCCAGGATACCTTTGGTACTTACTTTATAATGGTCTAGAAGGGTAGAGGGGGAAATAGCACAGAGGAAAAACACACCAATAAAAGTCCCATCCTGTTTCTTTTTTTTGGGGGGGGGGAAATAGATGCTGTCGTGGTATTTTCCCTCCTTCCTCCCCCACCCTTAAAAAAATAATAATACTGTGTATGCATATGAGATCCAAGAGCCTCCTTTTAAAAGAGATAGATTTCTAGTGCAATAGATAAAAGGAGAAATAAAATATGAAGAATCCTGGTGTTGATAAACTGTAGACAATAGAAGGAGCTATTAGCCGGGAGAGCGTTGCATGTAGAACATATGTTGAGTTAAAGCATGATGGACATCCATTTGTGTGGTTCGTATATTGTTGGGTGGGTGGGAGGGAAAGGAGCACACACTGTTTAGGAAACAATGGGAGAGGCAGGCAAGGGCAAAAGGAGAGGAGGAATAGAGATTTTCAACCTCGGTATCTTTTCCAGATTTGAAGTTAGTCACAAAGGCGCAAGTGCACAGATTCCGCCGCCCGCTCGCCCCCCACTCGCAGCAATACTATAAATTAGTCCATCTTGACAAATGTAGTTTCAATAAAGTAGATATGTATTAGGAAGAAAGGTGAGGAGAGAGAGGGTACCAAATCCCATTTTGACTTTTAGTGAAGATGATGAGTTCCCTGGAGAGCCAACGAAGCAGAGTTAAGAGCAGCCTTTTACGCAAAGAATGCAGTAATTTGCCACATCCTGTCCAAGCTGCGTTCGGGTGTCATTCCTGCCTTAATTACCTCGACTAACAAAGCTATTCTCTATTATTTCAGGCTTCCTCTACCTTTGCTTCCGAGAGAGAGAGAGAGAGAGAGAGAAAGAAAGAAAGAAAGAGAGAGAGAGAGAGAGAGAGAGAGATGCTTCTGTCCCACATCCACAAATGGCGTACAATGTTCAGGTGCTGCATGGGGCACAATTGACATTACAGCAGCTGCGATGACAGAGAAGGATCAAGTCCAAAGGTGGAAAGCATAGAGATGGGGATCTCAGCTCATCTGGTGGAGCAATTAGGAAGAAAATGAAATGGGACCCTGCAACAAAATGTTGCGGTTTAGAATGACCCCATTCTATTCCCCAACAATCGCTCTGCTTTCCATGGCTACTTAGTTGCTGCCGAATGATGCTCAGTTTTCATTGGTCTGCGCCTGGTGTTCCCCCTTGTAGTTCCTCCCCCCCCAAGGTTTTCTTTTGTACCTGATACCTCTCTCTCTTGTCTGTGTGGTGCCTCTTTAACTACATAAGCAAAAAGGGTATGCTCTGCACTTACACTCTTTTTGGGTGGAATCCAATCACGTGCCAACAAATTCAGGCAGCACAGTTATGGTTGAATGGGAGGCCTTGCACAGCAAGCCTGCTTCCCCACCACCCAAGATTTGACTTTGCAATGAGGAAATTGGAGGGGAAGTTCACTGTAAAGTTGGCAATGCTTCGACGCAACATCATCTAACCTCCCTACAAACCAATCAGAATGGATGCTCATTAAATGGTCAACGTTGTCTCGTCTCCCTGCAAATAGATCAGGAGGAATGCCCGATAAACAGTTGTTTGGAAGTGCCCTATGTGTAAGGAAAGTTTGTTTATGATGCATGCATTTAATGACGCGAGACACAATCTTAAGACTGGCCTACTGAGTAGTAAGTCCTGCTGAGTTCAGTGGGGCTTTTCCCCAGGTAAGTGTGCATGGGATTGCAGCTTCAAGTTTTCCTGGGAATTCAGTGGGACTTGAGCAACCAGGATATTTAAAAGAATATATCACCCCCTATATACCCAAGCGACCACAACACTCTGCAGGCTAGGGCCTCTTGCAGATAACATTTTGTTGGGTCTTCAGTGTAGTGGTACCTGCCCTTTGGAACTTACTTCTGTACTGTATCACACAGGTGTTAATCTTTATTGTCTTTTGGCTGTTTACTGCAGACCTTCCGTTTTTAACGATCCTTTAAAGTGGATAGTTTTGTTCCATTCTGCATCTGAAATTGTTTTCATTAGGGCTGCCATAGGTCCATATTGTCCAAGGCCAATGGGGGGAATTTTTGAAAGGCGCTGCTTCATCCTGGCAAGTCAATCGAAAGATTGCGGTGTTTTTTGGGGGGTGTTTTTGTAAAAACAACAAAACCCAACTCACCAACTTTGGGGTTTGTCTTAAAAAAGCTCAATGCCACTTTGTTTTTCTTGAGCATTTTCTTAACATTTTAGTTAACAATTTGCTGGGTGGGAAATTCTACTGAACCAGCTCCATTGAAGTGAATGGAAATCCCAGGAGAGCATGAACATTGAAGAAGAGTATGAGAACACCCCCCCTTTGGCACAAATCCCATTCCTGCCTTGCACAGAAGAACTCTCCAGTGGATTACCACTGTCATTAACAAAGTATTTGAATACAGAAGAAATGACTTCTCTTCTCTTCATTAAACACTATCACTTGAGAACCTGTTTCAGGCAAACCTCGACATTCCCTATTAATAATGAACTAAAATGAAACAAGACTTTAAGCACTAGAGTCATCATGGGGGAAGTTATCAGATTTAGGCTGTGGGTATAAATAATGTATTTTGTAAGCAACGCGCCAAATTACTGACCATGAAGGTGGAGAGGAAACATGGATAATTTGTTCCCTCAGAGCTATACATGTCAGAACAAATAATGCAGGTATAATAACATATTCCATGCATTTTCCTTTCAACCTGAGAACAGCTTAAAAAAAAAATCTTGTAAAAACATACATTAAGAATAAACGTGGTCACAAGATGATTTGTACAAAGCTGGGGGTGTATGGTCAACTCTTTGGAGACGCAACACTTATCATCAATAAAATCTCTGCCCAAAGGTGAACATGAGGCCAACACCTTGGGAGACAGAAGTGGCAGCAGAGGGCACCGCCAGGCCTCAGGTGGTGGTTACGGCCTCGGGTGGAATCCTTTAGCCTTTTCTTCCCTATATGGGGGTGGGGGTGGGCGTGAAGTGGTGACTCACCCCCCTGCGGCGGCGATTCCAGGGTCCCCCTCTTAAAGGGGTTATATATATACCCATATATATAACCCCTTTAAGAGGGGGACCCTGGAATCGCCGCCGCAGGGGGGTGAGTCACAGTGTATCACTGGCCATACACTGAAAGGTCATCAGTGAACTATCCTGCAGGTGTGGATATGGGTGTGATGCTACACTTACATCTCGCAGAGCACCCCCATATCGCATTTACCCTGATGAGCCCCAGTTCCCCCCAGCTGGGGGGATGGGAGGGATACACGCCCAAGGCCTAAGCCAAGGTCTTCCTACATTCGGAAGTTTAACAAAGTTGTGGCCTAATTTTAATTCCATATAATGTTGTCAGAGTCTTTATTCCATCCTTAGGATCCCTGGGGGCTGGGGCTGTTGCCACCTGGTCACGCAAAGGCCAGTATGGCCCCTGCCTGCCTGCCTGCCTGGTCTCCCACTTGTCCCTCCATTCCCAACAGTAAGGACTGGCAGACTGGCTGGCTGGGCTCCCTCACCCACTTGCTTGCTTACTCCGAGGCCGGCTCAGCTCCTGGCAACCAGCACCCCCTGGCCAGCCCCAGAGGCACTATTCGCCTCGGGAGCTTGTAGCCAGGGCTGCTGCAATGAACAGCCGTGCAAGCCTTTGGGAGGCAGAGTTGAGAGAGGGCATCAGAGGAAGGGAGGGAAGGAAAGAGGGACAGAGGCCAGTGTTGCCTGCGGAAACCCTGACCATCATTCACGGCACACTGGTTGAAAACCCCTGCCCTATGGTATTGCACTGTGTGGACGTCATTTGGTATTGTTCAAAGAATGGCAGATGGAGTGTTTTTTTAAAAAAAGAGAGCAAAAGTAGCGAAAATGAGATGGAAACCAAGATACAGTACAAGGTGGAAGTCACAAACTATACCCACAAAGGAGGAATGGATTTGTAAACCAAATGAATATTTAATTTTTGCAAAATTAACTGCTATAATAAGAAATCACTCGAATCAAAAATTAAAAACGGAGTGGAAATGTTTTGATGAATATATGGCAAAATATTGCTCAAAAAAAGATACGCTAATATGCCTAGTTTAAAATGCGAAGTACTGCATGGAAGAAAAATTAGTAAGGAAAGATAATAAGAATATATAGATGATTTGAGAAGATTGTAGAATGCAAAGATTATTGTAAATTGTATAATGTGGAGGAAATCGAGTGGGGGCCGAGGGAAGTGGGAGGAAGGAGAAAAGAATAATATGATGGATTGAGGAAACATGAATGTAAATGTATGGGGGATGGGGAGGAAATGGTGTTGGCTTTGGTACATCTGTATTGTAATGTAATATGTGAAAACCAATAAAGAGAAAAATGAAAAAAGATATAGTAGAAGAAATATACAGGGGGCGGGCCTTACGTTTGGCCTTAGCTGCACTATTCATTTAAAGTAATCATGGCTTCCCTTCCCCCAATGAATCTTGGGAACTGTGGTTTGTTAAGGATACTGAGAGTTGTTCAGAAATCCCTATTTCCAGAGTGGTTTAACCCCTCTTCCCAGGGAACTCTGGGAACTGTAGCTCCTTGAAGGGGATGGTGGTCATTATAAGGGACCTAACTTTACTCTTCTTAGAACCCCAAGATCCACCAGCCAGAACCAAGTGCAAATTTGTGACTTAGAGGGTTTGGCATACATGTAGAAATGATGAGAGAACCTTTCAAGGGACTTCATTTTCAGTACCACTACTGAGCTCACAGATCTTTCACATATTAATCCCATTCCCAGCTTCCTCCCAACCTTTCTTCACTTCAGCAGCTTATTCTTGGAATGCAAGCATGGTTTTTTCCTGCCTACAGTCGTGAGACACTATGGAAATTAGAAAAAGGCACTTTTTACACTCTACTGTACTGTCCATATGCAGACAGCTAATGTGGGACATCAAGGGAATGTCTTCCCATTAATCTTCTAAACAAGATAATATAGATTTGACCATAATCCTGTGACAGATAATAGTTTATGTTAAGGGTTTGTCTCATTTTATACCACTGTCTGCTTATTTGGACAGCTAATATAACACACACACACATACACAAATAATATATACACAGGACATTTCATGTAACAAATTATGTGTATCCAGTTAAAACTTATTTTTACAAGCAGAGCCAACGAGAAAACATTCTCAATATACTAAAGTGGAACCAGCAGTAGATTCTGTTTAAAGCAGAGGTTGCCAACCCTTTTGGGCCGGTAGGCGCATTTCCAAAACAGAGAAACTGTTGTGAGTAACTCACACACAGCTAGAGAATTTTGCTTGAATGACCTTTGCTGAAAGAAGGACAATACATTTTAACACTAAAAAGAAATGTTGACAACTAACTAAAACATAAGGTATCCAACAATGCAACAGTTCTGTTAGTGCTACCACTCCTGTCTGTGCAATGGGACTTTCTCCCCCTCTCCCCCCTCTACATGCCCCCTGCCCCCCATTCTGCTCCAGAAGGTTGAGAAAACCCCCAGAACTAATTGAGGAGGGCATGGGGGTACATCAGGAGGGTGAGTTAGTCCTTTGAAAAAGGCAGAATTCATTGCACACGCTAGATGACTCTGTTGGATACAACCCAATGATTCAGAAATTGCTGCTGAGGATTAAGCACCCCATAATTAAATTACAAGAGCCTGGGAAAAGAAAACTGTCTTCAGATGACACTTGAAGACCAACCAAAGGGTGATGAACATACCGTGTGTGTGTGTGTGGGTGTGTGGGTGTGTGAAATCACTAGCCCCCAGTGGCGTAGCGTGGGTTGTCAGCACCCGGGGCAAGGCAAGTAATTTGCGCCCCCTAACCTGTGGATTTGCGCCCCCTAACCCGTGGATTTGCGCCCCCTAACCCTAACCCCCAGATGTTGCGCCCGGTGCGGCCGGCCCCCCCTGCACCCCCCACGCTACGCCACTGCTAGCCCCTACAAGACATTCACTGGCTCTGGTGAATTGCATTTCTTCTTCTTCTTCTTCTTCTTCTTCTTCTTCTTCTTCTTCTTCTTCAGCAATCACTTGTAGCTGAGTAAGATTGTCTTTCAGGAACACGGTCTTAACAGTGTGTCTTTGGCATTTGGTGGCCAATTCTGGATCCACACATCTTTCCACAGTGGGGACATTGCAATTCACATAATTTCCAGCACTTGTACGGAAGAATTCAAAGGCCTGCTCACTATTTCATGAAATTTAGGTTGGCCTAGTGAAGGAATTGCCATAAAATGGGTTTTGGGATTTTTCTTACCACTTTTACTTTGTGCGACATGGAAAATACAAAATTTAGCCATTCAGCCAAGGGATACTAAACTGGATGAGAGGATTTTATACCACCTGAAGATAGGACTTGAACTTCTGAGGGAACATCCCCTTCAACTTCTCAATAAAGCTACCAAATTTGGTTCCTATTGACTATTAACCACCTAAAATTAATTTCCACATTTCTTACTATAAATATTGCCTATCTTCTTTTTGTTCCCTGTTTTCCACCTATCAACACATCTGCATGTTTTCCCTAAGGATGGAGACAGACCTGGACTGCATCTGGTTTTTCTAATTCTAAAGATGGGGAACCAGCCATGGCTATGCTTCTCTTTCCCAGGAGACAACGTGAGGCAACCTGATACCCACACAGCACCTAAAAGACCACCAGCCCATTTTCTTTCTTCCCCAGCCCTGTTTTCTGGAACATCCAAAAGTTTGGACACGACTTTGTGATATGTTGGTTGGCCTAATAATAAAGGTATCCCCCTAATGTGAACAACAAGAAGAAGAATTTCCGCAAGTCAGGGCTAGTCGACACAGTTCTCTCCAGATGTTGTTGCACTCCAACTCCAATCAGACCCCGGCCAATATGGCCAACGGTCAGGGATGATGGGAGTTGTAGTCCCATCCCTGCTCCAAGCAGGCACCTTCTATGAATTCATGTTTATTTATATGCATCCATTGGACTCTGTCATTGTGATCGACTGCTGCAAACATATATTTTTTTAGGTGTATACAGTGGTACCTCGGGTTAAGAACTTAATTCGTTCTGGAGGTCTGTTCTTAACCTGAAACTGTTCTTAACCTGAAGCACCACTTTAGCTAATGGGGCCTCCTGCTGCCACTGCACTGCCGCTGCACGATTTCTGTTCTCATCCTGAAGCAAAGTTCTTAACCTGAGGTAATATTTCTGGGTTAGCGGAGTCTGTAACCTCAAGTATATGTAACCTGAAGCGTATTTAACCCGAGGTACCACTGTATTTAAAATGTTTTAAGTGAGTAACTAATGTCGCAATCCTATTTGTGCTCAGTAAGGAGCGAGCCCCACTGAAGTCAACGGAGAGGTTATTTCTGGGTAAGCATGCATAAGATTCCACTGTGAAAATGTAAATAGTTGAGTAGAGTGGTACCTCAGGTTACAGACGCCTCAGGTTACAGACTCCACTAAAACAGAAATAGTACCTCGGGTTAAGAACTTTGCAAACTGAGTGGTTTCTTCTCCTCAGCCAGTTTTGTTTTCTATTTTCTAAAGATTGTGATGCAAACAGGAACTAAATAATTCTATAAACCTATAGCGCAATGGGAGAAAAGGGTAGGTGGTGGGCAATCTGTCATATCCTATATTGGTTGGGGACTAACCCAACTTTGACTTCAACCTGCTATATGGGACCCACTTTTTAATACAGTGCTAACTCGGGTAACATATGCTTCAGGTTACATACACTTCAGGTTACAGACTCTGCTAACCCAGAAATAGTGCCTTGGGTTAAGAACTTTGCTTCAGGATGAGAACAGAAATCACGCAGCAGCGGTGTGGCAGCAGCGGGAGGCCCCATTAGCTAAAGTGGTGCTTCAGGTTATGAACAGTTTCAGGTTAAGAACCTGAAACGAATTAAGTTCTTAACCCGAGGTACCACTGTATGTCCAAACATAGGCACAGTGTGTCACCCTGGTTTCCCTTCTCCCTCTTAGCGTCTCCCTGCATGCCCCACAAATATACTCCAAAGGGTCCCCCAGAATAATAATAATAATAATAATAATAATAATAATAATAATAATTTATTATTTATACCCCGCCCATCTGGCTGAGCTTCCCCAGCCACTCTGGGCGGCTTCCAAAAAAATATTAAAATACTGTAATACATCAAACATTAAAAGCTTCCCTAAACAGGGCTGCCTTCAGATGTCTTCTAAAAGTCAGATAGTTGTGTATTTCCTTGACATCTGATGGGAGGGCATTCCACAGGGCGGGTGCCACTACCGAGAAGGCCCTTTGCCTGGTTCCCTGTAACTTGGCTTCTCTCAGTGAGGGCACCGCCAGAAGACTCTCGGAGCTGGACCTCAGTGTCTGGGTAGAACGATGGGGGTGGAGACGCTCCTTCAGATATACTGGACCGAGGCCGTTTAGGGCTTTAAAGGTCAGCACCAACACTTTGAATTGTGTTCGGAAACGTACTGTACATGGATCAGTATGGCTAATCCAATCCAGCATCTTATTCTGAAAGCCTCCAACCAGATGCCCATGAGAAGTCTAGAAGCAGGATGAGAGTGCGGAGGCACCGACTTGCGCCCAAGATGGGGGGAGGGCTGGCACATGTTGTGCATGTGTGATGGCATGTGCCTGGTGTGCATTGTGTGTGCATGATGTCATGCACCTGGTGCACGTTTTGTGTATGTGTGATGTCATGTGTGTGCCACATGTCCTGCATATAACATTGCAATGCTGGGATGAGGCCGAGCGCAAGGGATGGCACAGCTTCAGTGGCTAGCAGCTCCTCCTCCCTCATGCTCAAGAGGAGCTAGCCACTGAAGCCACACTCTGTGCCCGGCCTCTTCTGCCCCCTCAACAATGCCTCCTCTGGAAAGCCAGGGTGGTGTAGTGGTTAAGAGCGGTAGACTCATAATCTGGTGAACTGGGTTTGCTTCCCCGCTCCTCCACATGCAGCTGCTGGGCGACCCTGGGCTAGTCACACTTCTCTGAAGTCTCTCAGCCTCACTCACCTCACAGAGTGTTTGTTGTGGGGGAGGAAGGGAAAGGAGAATGTTAGCCGCTTTGAGACTCCTTCAGGTAGTGGTAAAGCCGGATATCAAATCAAAACTCTTCTTCTTCCTCCCAGCGGATGCTGAGGGGGCTGAAGACACCTTGGCCCCACAGAGCTGGCACCCCTGCCACTTTCCTCGCCTACGATTCCCAACCACTAGAATTCAGAGGCATATTGCCTCCAACAGTGAAGGTGGTACATAGTTCTCAGGGTTTGTAGCCATTGATCTCATCCTCCCATCAGAAATCAAACAGATAAACACAACTTTCCGAAGACATCTGAAGGCAATACCTGTATTGGGACGTTTTTAATGTTTAACATTTTGCTGTGCTTTTATTATGCTGGAAGTTGCCCAGAGTGGCTGGGGCAACCCAATCAGATGGCCAGGCTTTAAGTAATTTGTTGTTGTCTAAACCACTGAGCCTCTTGGCCTTGCCGATCAGAAGGTCGGCAGTTCGAGTCCCCGTGACAGAGTGAGGTCCCGTTGCTCTGTCCCAGCTCCTGCCAACCTAGCAGTTCGAAAGCATACCAGTGCAAGTACTGGTAGATAAATAGGTACTGCTGCGGCAGGAAGGTAAACGGTGTATCCATGTGCTCTGGCACTCGTCATTATGCCCGTTGTGCCAGAAGCGGTTTCGTCATGCTGGCCACATGACCTGGAAAGCTGTCTGTGGACAAACGCCGGCTCCCTCTTCCTGAAAGCGAGATGAACACTACAACCCCATAGTCACCTTTGACTAGACTTAACCCTCCAGGGGTCCTTTACCTTTTTTATTGTATTATTATTATTAATTTCACAAATACATACATGTGTTCACACTAATCAGTGGGCTGGGATCAGCTCTATGTTGAGCTTACACTGAGTAAGGAGCCCTGGTTTGATGCCGCATAATGTGTGAAATGGTCCTGAGATAACTTTGCATTTGAAAGAGGCTTCATAACACAGGTAATATTAAGATACCTGGCACAAGAATCTGACCTCTTTTCTGCACTCTAAATGGACAAGCCCCATTACACATCAATAGACTATTTTATACATCACATGCTATAATATAAGGACTATCAGAATGTTATCGTGCTGTATAAATTTGGAGCGCTTTATACTTTTTTTGATGACGAGAGGAAAAGGGCCACTGAAACATTTGGGAAGGAGGACATCGAAGTATCTTACATCTCCCTCGATGCTTTCTTTAAAATAAAGTGTAAGAAGTGACCTGCACTTCAATTTTCCAAAGAGGATTTTAGAACTATTAACTTTAATCGCAGCTTCCTTTACTCTTCAAGAAGTTTCCTTCGTTTCAACCACAAGGCTCATTATGAGTCTAATGTAATACCTTACGCTGGACCGCCTGGCAAAAGGTGACAGAAAAGGACCTCTGCTAGGATTTAAATGGGAGTAAATGTGACTGCTTTCTAGCCTTTCTGCCCGCTGTTTGCAATTTGCACTGCTGTGCGGATGATTCCTACCCGCCAAAAAGGAGTGTATTTTTTTTAAAAAGAATGAAAAGCCAATTGGGATTTTTGCCTGCTCTCTAGTTTGCATTGCACTAACTGCCCTTAGTTTTGAAAGTGACTTGTCTGCATGTAATTTTTAGCACACATGAAACGTATATCAGCATCAAAGGTATCTAGAATTTGCTTAAGCCCAGTTATACTTCCAGTGTGTAAAGGATGGAAATGCAATATGAAACTTGTTTAGGTACTAAGCGCATATACCAAGACTTTGCAGTTCAGGTAATGCTTTTTTAAAAATAAAATTTTATAAAAACTAAACTGGTTGAGGTGAGGGGCAAGGAACCAAAAATGCCTGTTTCTTCAGCAATGAAAGGAAGAAAAGAACACACCAAGCTTCTAAGTAAGCAGCCACAAAAGACCTTTAAATAACTCAACTTTCTAGCAGGGTTTATTATCCTTTCCCTTGTTTTATAGCATTATCTGCCAGAGAAACGGAAGGAGATTTGTAAAACACTATAGCATTTAAGTCATTACATTTTATAGCTAATTTCTAATGTGGATTTGATTTTTTATGAGCAGAAAAAGAATCTCATTTGCATTAGTGACAGTAACTAGAGAAATTTAACACCTGGCACTGGTTGTAGCAGAAATTGAGTATTAGCTGCTTGGGTGCTAAAAAACCGCATTACATACCTTCAAGGGAGATTTTTCATTTATTTATGCACTTTTCTAATGTTCTCATTACAAAACTATTCTTCCATCATGATGAAAGAAAACTTCCAGGAATGTAAACACACACAATCACACAAAGACTCTTTGGAGCAACAGCAGAATGAATCATTTATGTTATTAAAAGAAAATACAATCCATCCCTCATGCCAAAAAAATTAAATCTCCACTGAGATATAAAATTACTGCAACGGAAAGCCAAATGCTTCTCCAGGCTGTGTAATATTAATGTAAGATATCACTGTGCTCCCACCTCCACACACACACACACACACACACACACACACACACACAGACACACAATGTGTTGTATTTCTTGCAATAAAATTAAACCTGTTCCCCCCCCCAAAGAAAGCACCCAGCTGAAATAGAATAAAATCACTGCTCTCTTTTTTTAAAACATGAACAATCCATACGTTTGTAAAGTATAGACAATTAGGGAGCTGCAGAATATGCGAGGCTGGAGTCAAATGATATGGGAAGTGACACTTTACATAGCCGGCAACAATTAACACATTGATGGCATTTTGCTAGGCTCCTTGCAGTGATAATGCTGTTGTCAAATGTGTTTAGTGCACCAAATCTCCTGGAGCCTTCAGCTAGGCAGCAAGCTTTTGACAGATTGAAGGTTCGGAGATAGGCTATCATGACAGATGGAAACTGGCACCGATGTTCAGCTTTCGCCAATCGCTGGGGACCTGCCCCCCTTATTCTTCAGGGCTCAGCTCCGCAACCTTCCCCCTTCTGATGAAAGCAGGGGATGGCATTGTTAAATAGTGCATCTGTGTGATTTAGACTACTCTGATGAAAGCATAAGGCAGACACACCGTGAAGCAAAAGACAGCCTCTGCTCTCTAACTGCATTTGAGATAGACTTGAGAAACACTCCAGGGAGTTGGGATAAAACTTTGGTAAATTTCAGAGAAAAAAGAACCCCGCGGGGGGGGGGGGATCCACACACTAACCATCTTATAGATCTTCCTTCCCTGCCCATTCTTCCCTTTCAACCACCACTTGTCTAAAGAAATCCATACATGTAAGCTACTATGATCAGTTTCTTTAAGGAGATGTGATTTTCCCTCCTCCTTAAGCCGTTGCACTGATCATAGTATATGAAAGTTGGGATATTTCAGAGCATCCGCAGATCTCAAGATGAGCTGTGGATGGAGAGTCCCTGTTTTACTCTGTGTGCATCCTGTCTTATGAATCTTCACGTTCCGGAAGCCAGCTCAGCTATGAAATAGGGCTAGCCTGGATTCTTGGGGTGTGTTTGTGTGTGTGTGTGGTGGTATCAGTACTGGGGGATTCAGTAGTGCTGAGTTTCACGCAGCTGGGCATAAACATGCAGATAATAAAGTTAATTAACCTTTTGCCCTCCCACACCTTTGGCTGAAAGGCACCCGTCAACTGGATTCATTTGCCCTGGGATGTTTTCAAAGCGTGGTTGTGTTTTCACGTCTCTCTCTATCCCCGACAAACGCCTCTTCGATTTCTTTAAACTGGATTGCAAAGTCTCTCCCTTTCCTTCTTCCATCTTCTCTCTCTTTCTCCCCCGTGCTGTCTTAATCTTCAATTCTTCCCTCACTGATACAGTATTTGGAGCCCGCACACTGCAGCCCATTTGAGGTATGATAATCAGCTGATTAGCTGGCGAAGTCGTTTTCCCCCAGGCTCTTTTGTGTGCAAAATCCTCACACTCAATTGACATGTGGACATCATAAAGCTGATGAAATGCAATTGTAATGAACAAGAGAGAGAGGCATCTGCAGCAGCCTAAATGAAGGGCCCTTCCCTCTCGACATGCTAATTCGGAAAATCTGCTCTTAACTTGTACTCCCTCCGGGTTCCAAATGGAGGAGAATCTCCATGAATGCATATTCAAACAGTGCATTAGTCGCCGAGGCAGGAGGAAGCGGAGCCTGGCTGGGCCAATTCTAATTTCAAGACAGATTATACTGCATCAAATGTAGTAATGATCTGACAGTTCATTTGTGACGAGAGTCCTGCAGTCGAGGTTTAATGCGTGGTCAGAAGCAGGTGGACAGCAGGTCCACTGCCCCTGCTGCCTCCTCCTCCTCCATCACCACCAGCAACAACAAAGAATATTTCTCATTCGGTATAGAAGCTGCTGTCACATTCTCCCTGACACATGAGGGAATGTTTGAACACATTTAAGAAATCAGTGCCTTCATATCTAAAAAGATTGCAGAAATGGCTCAGGGGATGCCTTGTTGTTATCCTGATGTATGCAAACGTGCGGCCTGATCCTAACCGTATTTACAATAAGTGCCACCAATTTCAGATAAGTTGGTTTCAGGATTGGAATCACTGCAGCTGCATGCTCCACCCCACCCCACTCCTGTACCGAGATATTGTTATTTCACCATGCCAGATTTTAGATTGTATGCTTCTTGGGGCACAGACTTGCCCTGTTGTATTCTTTAAAGGACTGCGTGCGTTGATTCTATATTATTATTAATAATAACAGTAATGTGTGTGTATGCGTATATATACAGTGCTTTTTTGGGGGTGCAGGTGTATGCATACCCCTTAACATTTTGTGAATCTAAGTTTGGCCTCATTGAAGGGCAGTATTTCAATATGAGTAGGAAAATGAGAGTACCCATAAACATTTTTTTAAATAGAAAAAAGCACTATCATCTATCTATATCTATCATCTATCTATCATCTATCTATCTATCTATCTATCTATCTATCTATCTATCTATCTATCATCTATCTATCTATCTATCTATCTATCTATCTATCTATCTATCTATCTATCTATCTATCATCTATCTATCTATCTATCTATCTATCTATCTATCTATCTATAGGTTGTTAGTTTGTACCCTCTGCATTTTGACACCTCTTAAGATATATCATAACCAAATTTTGCATGATGGTTCTGGAGATCAAGAAGCAGATCCTTGTCTTGGTGTGACGCACTTGGGTGCCATTTTGAATCAAGATGGCCGACTGAACCTTTTGAAATGGGCTGGAATGTGCCTTTGAATTCTGAGAACGCCCCTTTTCTTGCCTGAATGGAGAATAGTGTGTGTGTAGAAACTAGTCTAGTGTCAGGGAAAATCTGCATTCATTTTTACACTCGTTTTTGCCTCTGGCCATCCTCACTATTGGCAAGTGGCCCCCTGAAGGTTTCCCAGAAGGCAATTACTATTGGGATTAATATTGTTCCTCACCCATGTAGGGGTCTGCAGTGGTGTGGATGATGCCCCCAGGGAAAGGGCAGAGGAGCTGGGCCTATTCAGGAGGGGAGCCCACTGAGGATGTCATGCCCAAGAGCCTTCCAAAATATGGAGCCAGAACTAGATTTCCCAAGTTTTGTTAAGTCACCAGCATGCTTCCCTCATGACTTCATGGACCTTTTCAGAGAGTCTTGAGTGAGAGAAGGGTGTAGATATTTTTGGAGCTATATTGTGCTAGGAGAAACATGGGAATTTATGTGGCTGCAGTGACATTACTCAGGTTGTGAGAAAAACTGATGTGATTTGGTTATGTGCAGATGGAACAATTTCGCCTCCTAAGAACACAATACAGAGTTTTGCTTTATTTATTAAATTTGTTAGTTGTTTTATCTTGCCTAAGGCAGCCCCAAGTGACCCTCCAAGTGTCCCTATTTTCCAGGGACAGTCCCAAATTTAAAGAAGCCATCTCACTTTGGCTTGTTAAGGGTGCTGGAAATTATAGTTCTGTGAGGTGTGGACAATAGTTCCCAGGATTCTTAGGGGGACGTTGTATGCTTTAAATGTATGATGTGGGTGTTACCTCAGTGCTGCTGTCAGGTCCACTGATGGATCTCAAGGCATAGCAAGAGGAACAGATTCTCAGTCGAACCAAGTTTTGTGGGGTGTCGGCCATGACAGAGCCACACCCCAAGGCCTACTGAGGGAAGTTGTGCTGCTTTATTTTGGTGGGGTGGTGGCAGACAGCGATATTTGCAAGAGAAGCAGTGCCTTAAATTCAGCGGCTGATGAAGGGATCTAAATCTAAGCTTTCAACTTTAATCAGATGGATTTCTTTTGAAGAAACTGCAAGTTTTCATTTGGTGCAATCTCAAATGTGCGCTTGCAGTTGCTTAAATACAAATCCGTCCCATTTGTCAAACTGAAAGCATACACTTTAGATCACCTAGTCAGCATCTGGATGTAAGACACATTGCGTACAATTTTACTTAATGAAGGTGGACCTAAGAGTCGAATTACAGATTACATGGGGGGTTCTACCTAACTTTCCCTGACACAGAGGGGATGCTAGAAGCTGCAACTCAGAAGCAAATGGGATGCTTAAGCCTTTTCCTGTAAAGCATATTTCATCTCAAAATCACCTCCAAATCTGCTTTTCCTATCACAGGAGAAAGGTTCTGCAGGAAGAAAAGCAGCTTGAGGAGGCATGAGATAAAGGCTGGCAGGGAAAGGGTTACCCTTTACCCTTTACCACCATTTTCTTCCACTCCCGATTGCAGCCTTTCATTTTTAAAAAGTCAGAGGAAAGTCAGACAGAACTCAGTTGCACTGTTAGACATGAAATTTTATTGATTTCAGTGGAATGCAGAGCCAAACTCATATTACAGTCAAGTGGCAATCCTGTGCATGCTTCCTGGGGAATCTTTGGCGATCACTCGTAGCCAAGTAAGATCGTCTTCCATAAACATGGTTTTAACAATAGTCCGTAAGTGACTGTGGAGGCCAATTCTGGATCCACACGTCCTTCCACAGTGGGGACATTGGTTTCTGGGCGGGAGTTGATCACAGTGAGGGTTTGCCAAGCATGCCTTCCTCTTAGCACGTTTCTCCCTTTTATCCTGAGTTCAAGTGTCTTCAAAGCCCATGACACCTTGGGCAATGGCTGTTCTCCAAGTGGAGTGCTCACAAGCCAGTATTTCCCAGTTTTAAAGATTTGCCTTGACAGAGTCTTTAAACCTCTTTTGTTGACCACCAGCATTACGCTTTCCATTTTTAAGTTCAGAATAGAGTAGTTGCTTTGGAAAATGATAATCAGGCATCTGCACAACATGACCAGCCCATCAAAGCTGATGCTGAAGAATCATTGCTTTGACACTGGTGATCTTTGCTTCTTCCAGTAGACTGGCATTAGTTCACCTGTCTTCTCAAGTGATGTGGAATTTTTTCCGGAGACACCAATTGAACACAATTGAACTCAATGGGACTTACTTCTGAGTGAGTGGGTCATTTCATTGGGACATAGGTATGTCTAATTCCCTCTGCATTGCACCCACTTAGTATATCTACTGATTTATTCTTTTTGTGATATCTCTGTCACACACCCACACCCTTTTGCCTCTTCCGTAATAATTGCGCTCATGTAATCAGGGTGGAATGCAAACCTATTTTCACAATTCTGCCATGCTACCGACTGCTGAAAGTGTATCCACAGTTGATGACAGGAGTTAATGGCCATATTTGCATTATCTCCGGATGCATTTAAATAACACACTGGCTCTGTGTGTTCCATAAACTTTGTTCCTTAGCATAAGAAACCTAGCATGCGTTCCCAGTATAGGGAATGCCGTAAAATTTAAATTGGTGTATCTTGTAATTAACTGTGGTCTAAGAGTTTACAGGCAACTTCAGATCAGTGGTTCACTATATTAACCATTTCACAAGGAGGAAACAGAATTAGAAAGAGGCCAAGAAAGCAAACAAGCACTTTTTTATTTAATGGCAAAGAAAGTCTAAGAAGTTGTATTATAGTTGCCTTATCTTTATGCATAGCAAGAGATTCATTTTGCCTCCTTCCCTGCAAAACAAAACATTTATTAAAAAAAAAAAAAGCAGGCACACGGGTGAATGCCAATTATCTGCACGTAATTTCTTACGTAAACAATGCAAGATAACAAATCCAACTTTTTTGGTTTGTGGCAACACGAGTCCCTTTCCTTCTCATCTGTTTTATCCTGGATTACCTGGTTGTTGTTGGGTTTGTTTTTGTGGTGGCAGTTCCTTACCTTAAGGCTGAGATATTATGCATAGAAGGGAGTAAATCCTGTTGAATACTATGAGATTGAACTCTAAGGGGTTGAGTTCTATAGAACTGGCTTAGGACTGCGCCTTAGAAGTCTTAGTATGCTTCTAAGTAGTGCAGGAAACTCCGCTCAACCAGAAGACACAACTCTTTGGATCTCCAGTAGGCATAGAACAATATATGGTCTTAGTGCCTCATTTTATGCAGTTGATAGGCAGCTTCGCCAAAGGTTCAGAAGTGTGCCCTTGGTTCTTTAAGACAGAAACCACAGCAGGTGACTGTGTTATGCTATTGTAGTTCCTGCCTGCCCCCCAGTCATTGTCGCTGCCGCTTCTGTTGCCCATATTACCAATTCTACTCTGGTGTTAATAATATGATGTTGTTATTATGTAGGTTTAATTTCATTGTACACAGGTTGTACAATGACAAAAAAAGGTATTATTATAAGTAGGTGGGAGATAACTGGTGTCACCCAGACAAGCTAGCTGATGAGTAAAACCACCTTGAACTAGATTTATTTTGTCAAGATTTATTTCCGTTTTAGCTGATCTCCGTTTTTTTATATTTAGAAAAATCTTAAAAGTTGTCCAGAAGAGAAGTTAACATCCCAAGAAAGCCAAGTTTTAATTTACTCAGTCAGAGTACTTTATGCATTATCTTTCCCACATTGTTCTAGTCATGGAGGGTCCTTGCATGAGTTGGATCCCTGCTGTTAAACCTCATGTGTAGGTTTAACACATGAGCAAAATGCCCAGATAGGGCCATGTACAGAGACATCACACTGCCAACAAAGGTCCGTATAGTTAAAGCTATGGTTTTCCCAGTAGTGATGTATGGAAGTGAGAGCTGGACCATCAAGAAGGCTGATCGCCAAAGAATTGATGCTTTTGAATTATGGTGCTGGAGGAGACTCTTGAGAGTCCCATGGACTGCAAGAAGATCAAACCTCTCCATTCTGAAGGAAATCAGCCCTGAATGCTCACTGGAAGGACAGATCCTGAAGCTGAGGCTCCATTCATTTGGCCACCTCATGAGAAGAGAAGACTCCCTGGAAAAGACCCTGATGCTGGGAAAGATTGAGGGCACAAGGAGAAGGGGACGACAGAGGACAAGATGGTTGGACAGTGTTCTCAAAGCTACCAACATGAGTTTGACCAAACTGTGGGAGGCAGTGGAAGACAGGAGTGCCTGGCGTGCTCTGGTCCATGGGGTCACAAAGAGTCGGACACAACTAAACGACTAAACAGCAACAACAAAAATACTTTGTATGAACATGTAGCTTAGCCAAAGAGCCTTAAAAGAGATTCTTTGCAGTCTGTTTTTGAGTTCTCTGCAAACTCTCTGATTTTCCTGGAGGCCATTAAACAATCTACTTATCATGAATCATACTCTCCCTTTCAATGCTGCTGAAAACAATTGCGATCCATCTGCATTATTAAGTCCTCCTTAAAGGAGGAAAGAAGCATTTTCTGGAAGCTGCTTTTTCTTTCCATGGTAGTATTCCTACAGACACGTAATTGGAACAGAGACACCCCATAAAACCTTTTTCCTGACAGCTCTGCACTCTCTTTAAATTCCAATTAAAAGATCAACGGTTTTAACAGCTCTCAGATATTTGCCACCCAAAGTTGAAAAAGATCTTGTAACCAAGCCTGAGGCACTTGGTAGTGTTTTCTGAAGTTTGCAGCATTAGATTGTCGGCATGCTCTGGCTGAGATACTCACTTGTCCAAACTGGGAGGAAAATTAAAGGGCAAACAGTTGATTCTAAGCACTTACGTTGTTTGTAGTGAATTCCTGTATGTGTGCACACAGAGGTGAGCCCGTTGAATTCAATGGGCGTTGCTCCCATCCCAGATACATTTGTAGAAGGTTATATAGCCCAATTTGTCTGTTGAAAAATGGAGTAATAATAATAATAATAATAATAATAATAATAATAATAATAATAATTTATTGTTTATACCCCATCCATCTGGTTGGGTTTCCCCAGCTACTCCGGGCAGCTCCCAACAGAATACTGAAAATGCGATAAAACATCAAACATAAAAAACTTCCCTAAACAGGGCTGTCTTCAGATGTCTTCTAAAAGTCAGGTAGTTGTTTATTTCCTTGACATCTGAGGGGAGGGTGCTCCACAGGGCAGGCGCCATAACTGAGAAGGCCCTCAGCCTGGTTCGCTGTAATCTCACTTCTCACAGTGAGGGAACCACCAGAAGGCCCTCGGAGCTGGACCTCAGTGTCCAGGCTGAACGAGGATGGTGGAGACGCTGCTTCAGTTATACTGGGTCGAGGCCATTTAGGGCTTTAAAGGTCAGCACCAGCACTTTGAATTGTGCTCCCAAACATACTGGGAGCCAATGTAGGTCTTTCAGGACCAGCGTTATATGGTCCTGGTGGCTACTCCCAGTCACCAGTCTAGCTGCCACATTTTGGATTAATTGTAGTTTCCGGGTCACCTTCAAAGGTAGCCCCACGCAGAGCGCATTGCAGTAGTGCAGGTGGGTGATAACTATAGCATGCACCACTCTGGCGTGACAGTCCACAGGAAGGTAGGGTCTGAGCCTGCATACCAGATGGATCTGGTAGACAGCTGCCCTGGACCCAGAGTGCCTGAATAGCCTTGCAGTTCAACAGACACCAAAGACTCCTCCGCTGAATTGTTTTGCAAGCTCTTCACCTCACACGAACCTCAAAGCTAAGCATCTCCATCATGAAGAGGTCCTTGACAGATTTCAATTGAAGCCATCACATCTGTGTCAGGTCCTACTCTTTCCTACTGTCATAACAAAGTGCTGATAATGTGGTGGTGCATTTAACTGTTTCCAAACATTGTGGCTCAGGCTGCGGCAATTGTACGTACCAGCCACAATAGTTTATTAGGATCTTTCTGACTGCAGCCTTTCCTTTTATTCCCAGGATTGCCTGGCACAAATTCCCTACTTCTGAAATGGCCTTGTCCTTTCCCAAGTGGCAAATCCAATTGTAGCTGCCTGCTTTGGGGAGTTATTGTAGAAAAATCATTAAAACCATCAACCCAGTGCACAGCAGCCGGAAGCGAGGCAAACATGATCTCGAGCTGTATTAGCAGGGGGATACGATGCTAACCGAGAGGTGAGAGGGGTACTGCTTAAGAACCTTATTAGCTGGAGCATATCCAGACCTCTCTGCAGGGGTGGTCACTGTAGCACAGGGTGGATATTATTGCTTTGCAGGGAAGGCAACACAGGGCAGCAAAGATAATATCAGGTCTCTAAAATCTAAGTTATGAAGAAAGGTTAAGGGAGCAGAGCTTATTCTCCCTGGAAAATAACAGACAGGGAGGTGACTTAGGAGAAGTCTTCAAAATTGTGGAAGCTATTGATAAAATTTACTACAGATAGACTTTTTACAGGGATAAAATGTTCAAAAAAAGTAAGAGATGTAAAACTTACAAAGCCAGCTTTAAACAGAGGTTTCTGGGCAACTACAGTCCAGTGTTTCCCAACCGGTGTTCCGCGGCACACTAGTGTGCCGCCGGACGTTGCCTAGTGTGCCGTGGGAGCAGTGGCGTAGCGTGGGGGGTGCCAGGGGTGCCGGCCGCACCGGGCGCAACATCTGCGGGCGGCGCGAGTCCAGAGGGAAGGGACAAGTTCCTTCCTCCGCCGGGCTCCCCGCGAACTTTGTCGCGCTCCTTAATTTCAACAGGTCTGCTATGAGGCAAAGTTAGCTGGAAAGAGTTACCTCCCCTAACTTCTTGTTCTGCACCCAGAAACTGCATGAACGATCATCCATTACGTTCTCAGCAAAAAATATCCTCTCTCCCGACACACCGTTAAAGCCTGCCTCAGCGACTACTCTCTTCCCTTAAGTGGGAAACAGCTGTAGCGGGACGTGCGCGCGCTCCAACCCCCCAGACCCAGCGGGAAGAACGCGAGGCCAGGACCCAAGCTGCGCACCGCGTGACCTGGCGGCTCCGGGCAAACAAACACGCACCGTCCGACTGCTGGCCGCCGGGCTGATGAGGCGGCTCGTGGGTGGCGGGCGACATCCCGCTCCGCACTCGCCTTCCGACACCGCAAATGGGAGAAGAGCCCCAATTCGCTGGCTGGGGAGGCCGTAGGCAGGGCAGGGCGGAGAAGGCGCCTGCGCGTCATCCGGGTATTGTACCGGGCTTCCCTTCTTCGCTCGCTCGTGAGCTCCTGTTTTCGCCGCCTCAGCTGTGAGGAGAGGCGGAGCTGAGTGGGTGGACGGCGTCTCTGTGTTCGGTTTCTCTGTCTATTAAAGGCGCCCTCTTTCTCCAATGGCTATTGATTTTATTCTTCTCTCCCTTCCTCGAAACCACGTACAGTACACAGATTTAATAAATGAATCAGTGCAGGATTTATGTATAAGCTAAACAAGCTATAGCACAATTCAAAGTGTTGGTGCTGACCTTTAAAGCCCTAAGCGGTTTCGGTCCAGTATACCTGAAGTAGCGTCTCCGCCACCATCGTTCAGCCCAGACACTGAGATCCAGTGCCAAGGGCCTTCTGGCAATTCCCTCACTGTGAAAAGTGAGGTTACAGGGAACCAGGCAGAGGGCCTTCTCGGTGGTGGCGCCCGCCCTGTGGAATGCCCTCCCATCAGACATCAAAGAGATAACCATTACCTTCTATGCTGTTACTATTTTTTTATTTTTTTTTTTACATAAGTAAAAAGTGACCTTTCCCCATCTGGCATGGTGGTGTGCCTCGAGATTTTTTTCATGAAACAAGTGTGCCTTTGCCCAAAAAAGGTTGGGAAACACTGAACTACACAACCAAATGATACCTAGCGTTTCCTAGGCTGTATCACTGTGGCAAATCTTAACCAATTTTTTTGCAAATTTGTAACTGCGAATTTTTGGTAATGCATGGGATTTCTTTCTTTCTTTCTTTTACATAGGACTAAAAGCAAGCACAACAACTAGGTTACATACAGTGGAGCCAGTGTGGTGTAGTGGTTAAGAGCGGTAGTCTCGTAATCTGGTGAACTGGGTTCGCATCTCCGCTCCTCCACATGCAGCTGCTGGGTGACCTTGGGCTAGTCACAGCCCCACTCACCTCACAGAGTGTTTGTTGTGGGGGAGGAAGGGAAAGGAGACTGTTAGCCACTTTGAGACTCCTTCAGGTAGTGATAAAGCGGGATATCAAATCCAAACTCTTCTTCTTCTTCTTCTCTTTGAAGACATCTCTTCTGAAGCACACCAGAACCTTGCAAGCCCATCTCTTGGGTAATAGTCATCTGATTAGGGTCACTTCTTCACCATGCATTTCAAGCATATTTATACCACTTTAATAGGCATGGCTTCCCACCCCAAAAGTAGCCTGGGAGCCATAGTTTGTGAAGGATGTTGAGAAGTGAAGCTCTGGGCTGGGTAAACCATGGTTTCCCAAAGTTCTTTGGAGGAAGTTGTAATTGTTAAAGTGGTATAAATGTGCATTAAATGTTTTGTTCTGTGAAACATGGGTTTGTGTGGGTCCCCCCCCTTGACATTTTTTGGTGCAAATGCAATTTCAGTGTGTATGTGACCTGAACTCAGTGGGGTTTAGTTCAGATTAGAAATGTACTATGAACACATTTTTACAGCAGTCCAGAGAAAATGGCTGGTTTGGAAGCAGCCTTCCTGAGTTTGTATTTTGGTTTGGACATCAGCTCACCTCCCATGTCAATGAGATGTGCTAATGCAGCAGCAGCAGCTAACTACTGCCTGAAATTCGCTTGTATTGAGTATCTATTTAATCCAAGCGCTGTAAAACTGTAGTAAAACTGCTTGAATTTGGCAGTGTTAGCATGATGTTTCTTGCCATAAAGCAATGCTATTTTTCTAGGGGGGGAAAGGTGCTGTAACTCACCACAAACACCTCCCTTGTTCTCTTATCATGGCAATGATGCCCACCTGAGAGGTGCTGGAACTGAGTTCCAGTGAGTTCCGGCTGGGGGGAAGAAGCCCCGCCATAAAGCATTACTACTGAAGAATTCATGAAGATACAAAAGGGCAGGAAACCCTCCTTGTCTTTTGCCCACTGAATCCTTCAATGGTGCCTCTGTTCTTTACTACATCCCACTGTCTATCCCAGTCAACACCAATCGCCATGGATATTGTCTATTTCCTTCTTTGTCCTTCATGAAACAACGCAAACAACATAATCTAGGCCTGAGGGAATTCCGAGTGGGCCTCTTCCACTGCTACCAAGAAGGATTCCATTCAAACCCAACCCAGATTTCTCCTCCAGTTTTCTACAGAAATTAGAATCCTGACACAACAAAGGATAATTAGCCACTGATAACAAATTACGTCTTTTTCTAAGCAAATAGCTGAAAACCTAATTATTAAGAGCATTGCTGCAGTCAGCTGTATGACCCTACATAATATGACGGATGGAGTGCTCAGATCCACTGCATAAATTTAGCTGGAGTGTGGTGATTATTTCAGAAATGAAGGGAACCCAAAGGAAGCACACATGAATCAAAAAGCAAATAAGTTACTGCAAAGAATAACTGTGGGGTGGTGGGGACTGGAGGTGTTGGGGCCCATGTACAGCTTTTCACAGAGAGATTAGTTCAGATATATGCTATTTCATTCTAAAGCTTATTGTCAGGGAACTGACATCGGAGCTAGAGGCGGAGGGAAGGCTCTCAAATGATGCTGGAGAAGGGCCCAGCAGGGAGAGAGGCAGCTCCGCAGATGGGGAAGCAAATCAGCGCAACACCAGGGATATAGAGGGGCTGATGGGGGAATCGGCGAGAGGACTCCAGGACTCTTCACCGGACACCAGCGGGGAGAGCACAGGTCCTCCGCTACCCACGCCCACCCTGCGCAGAAGACTTCCGCGCAGAGAGAGTAGGAGGAGACTGGGTGTCAAACAACTTTTATGTTGGAAAAGATTTAAGAAACGCCCACTGACGGATTCTGCTAGCGACTGAGGCAGCCACGACGTGAAGGGCTGCCCAGATTGAAAGGTTTAGCAAGGCAACAAAGCCTGGAGAGGCGGCAACTTACGCACAAGCAACCCATACACATTACACTTATCCTCCAGACCTTTAAGAAATTACACACATACTCACTTCAGAGATTTTATGTCACACAACCCCTTCCAAGAATTCGGACAGGTAATGAAACAAAAAAATGTCAAAGATAATAAAAATACTCTGAGTATGGCTTGGAGACACACAATGCAAACTATTTGCTGACACTAAGCAGCGGAAACACCCAATTTGTTGGGGCAGCACTGCAAAGTACTATTGTGTTTACACTATTGTGTGCCCAACCTTCGGGGGGCGGTGGCAGCAGTGCATGTGTGACATCACATGGTGGGAGGAGGCCTAGCCCCCTACTGGAAAAACTTTTGGGGGGAACCTCTGCCCCCTGTCCCACAGATGCTCCCCCTGATGGTGTTCATGTCCTGTGTGGAGCCTTCCATAGTCCTCAGGCTGGGCACAGTGAGAACAGAATAGTAGACTAGTAAATAGCAGTTCGAAAGCACATCAAAGTACAAGTAGATAAATAGGTACCGCTCTGGCGGGAAGGTAAACGGCGTTTCCGTGCACTGCTCTGGTTCGCCAGAAGCGGCTTAGTCATGCTGGCCACATGACCCGGAAGCTGTACGCCGGCTCCCTCGGCCAATAAAGCGAGATGAGCGCCACAACCCCAGAGTCGGTCAGGACTGGACCTAATGGTGCCCCATGATATTCTTGTAAAGAAGCTGGTAAAATGCGGTCTTGACTATGCTACCACTCAGTGGCTGACTGACCGAACCCAAAGGGTGCTCATCAATGGTTCCTCTTCATCCTGGAGAAGAGTGACTAGTGGGGTGCCACAGGGTTCTGTCTTGGGCCCGGTCTTATTCAACATCTTTATCAACGACTTGGATGATGGACTCAAGGGCATCCTGATCAAATTTGCAGATGACACCAAACTGGGAGGGGTGGCTAACACCCCAGAGGACAGGATCACACTTCAAAACGACCTTGACAGATTAGAGAACTGGGCCAAAACAAACAAGATGAACTTTAACAGGGAGAAATGTAAAGTATTGCACTTGGGCAAAAAAAATATGAGAGGCACAAATACAAGATGGGTGACACCTGGCTTGAGAGCAGTACATGTGAAAAGGATCTAGGAGTCTTGGTTGACCACAAACTTGACATGAGCCAACAGTGTGACGCGGCAGCTAAAAAAGCCAATGCAATTCTGGGCTGCATCAATAGGAGTATAGCATCTAGGTCAAGGGAAGTAATAGTGCCACTGTATTCTGCTCTGGTCAGACCTCACCTGTAGTACTGTGTCCAGTTCTGGGCACCACAGTTCAAGAAGGACACTGACAAACTGGAATGTGTCCAGAGGAGGGCAACCAAAATGGTCAAAGGCCTGGAAACGATGCCTTATGAGGAACGGCTAAGGGAGCTGGGCATGTTTAGCCTGGAGAAGAGGAGGTTAAGGGGTGATATGATAGCCATGTTCAAATATATAAAAGGATGTCATATAGAGGAGGGAGAAAGGTTGTTTTCTGCTGCTCCAGAGAAGCAGACACGGAGCAATGGATCCAAACTACAAGAAAGAAGATTCCACCTAAACATTAGGAAGAACTTCCTGACAGTAAGAGCTGTTCGACAGTGGAATTTGCTGCCAAGGAGTGTGGTGGAGTCTCCTCCTTTGGAGGTCTTTAAGCAGAGGCTTGACAACCATATGTCAGGAGTGCTCTGATGGTGTTTCCTGCTTGGCAGTGGGTTGGACTCGATGGCCCTTGTGGTCTCTTCCAACTCTATGATTCTATGATTCTATAATGGTAAGGGGTCCCTTTACCTTTACCTTTAAATAGACCTTCAGCACAATCTAGCAGGGCTGTTGTTATGTCCAGCACCTGTATCAAGCAAACTCAATATCGTCACCATCGCTGCAGGGAAATTTTTCGCCTCAAGTTTCATATGGGTGAAACAGTCTCATTAAAGTACCTCACGCGGTAAGCTAACAAATTGCACATTTTGGCCCTGGCCTGGGTGGCCTTTTTTCATACCGCTTGGTATGAAAAGTTGGGCCGCCCTGAATTAGCTTGTGGTCAGAATTAAAAAACACTTCCGAAAGTACTGAAACGGATATAAATGGGTAGTATCGCATGCTAGCCCCTCTCAGAGTAGACCGACTGAATTTAAGAGACATGAATAACTTAGTTTTATTTATTTCAGTGGGTCTGCTCTGCATAGCATTCGTTTACATGCAGCCCTATCATGGAAGCTAAACAATTGTATTGTGTGAAAGATCTCTGCTGCTTCTCCCCCACCTGCTACCGCAGAATTCCTCACCCTGCTTTAGCACCTTAGAAGATTCGGGGGGGGGGGGAGATATAAACTGTTCCTGAATTAATTTGCACAACAACAGGTAATCATGAAAACTGAAGCAGCATTTGGTGACAAGGGAAGCCACCCAGGGCACCATGCTTATGAGCATGCATGCCCAGTCACCCACACATACTGTCACTGACAACAGAAGATGCATATCAAAAAGGATATGCGAGGAAGCCATAGGGGGAAGGAGTGTATCTCAAATGCACAGGTAACTTAATTAGTAAATAAGATACACGCTGTGCGATGTTGCTGTCTGTTCAGCAAGTGAATAATAAAGCCATCTGAGGCTTTCAGATCAAATAAATAACTCCACTTCTTTTCATATCATGGATGTTATAATGATATATTATACATTTATAATCACATGTTATGTAGTTGTACAGTTTTATAGCTGTACCATTATAGACCTATGCTATAATGGCAATTGTATGCACTTATATTTCACAATAAGAGGAACCATCTTTTTTTTACTAATCAGCTAGCTATCCAAATCAATATAGGGAGTAGTTGAGGGGTGTGTGTGTGTATGTTTATAGTGTGTGTATAAAATGGCTTATTTAATAAATTGCTTGCTCATTACTTAATTGCTTATGTGTGTGACCACCTCCTGTGTTGGAGGTGGGAACAGGTGATATGAAAGGTCAGTCGGCAGTTCATTCACACAAATTAATCATCGCTAGATGAACATGCATGTCCTAATCAGCCCTGTGATTGTACAATAGGGGTGGACAGATTGGTAAATTTTGTTTTTCTCACTTGCTCATTTCTCCAGTCTTCAATTCGTTTCTCCACATTTCTGCACCAATTTGTGATTATTATTTTTAATCCTCATGAAAATTATTCAGCATTTTAGTGCAAATCTCTCCTAATCAACACATCTTATATGCCGTTTTGACTAATGTATACATTTCTGCAAGCAATATAATCCTAACGTAATGTATTTGGGTACACTATATTGTTTTCACTAACACTTTCATTTTTATGCACAGCCTCGCCTCATATATGCATTGTTGTAAATGCCATTTGGTTGGAGAACTACACCACCAAATTGGGAGAACTGGGAATTCCAAAGGATGCCTGTGTTTCAGTTTGTGTCTTATTTCAGAAAGTGAGAATTTGGTTAGCGTGCCTTTAAATGCAAACTGAACTGAATCCTCCCCCCCCCATCCCTCTTGTGGAATCATAGAGTTGAGAGAAACCTTAACGATAAACTGGCCCAAAGTAATCAGTGAAGCTGAGGCTAGAGTGGAAATTATCTACTGCGGCATCCCTGATCGGCGGCCGTCCAGCCCTGCTTAAAAACCCTCTAGCGATTTCCAAGGCAATCTGTTGATCAGTAATCACACAGCTCATGTGATGAAGCAATGGGGCCGTGCTTGCTGACCACGCCTCTGCCGCACTGCACACCTTACATTAGAGTAGAAAGGCCTAAAGGAGGGAGCCTTCTCTATACTTTCACTGCCAAAGTGTATGAGGCCATCAACTGGGATGGGGGAGAGAGGGATGAGGAGACTGGGCAAGAAGTGATGGGAGGCAAAAGCAAGGTGGCGTACCTAGGCCTGCTGTGATGCTATCCAGCAGGACCGTGTCATACCCTCCAACAATTCTCTGATGAAAACAAGGACATCCTATTCCATCATCATCATCATCATCATCACCACCACCATCATTTCTACCCCACCCATCTGACTGGGTTCCCTCAGCCACTCTGGACGGCTTCCAACATATATAAAATCATTAAATACATATAAAAAAACTTTCCTATACAGGGCTGCCTTCAGATGTCTTCTAAATATTGTCTAGTTACTTATCTCCTTGGCTCAGGGGTAGCATAACTCCATTGCCTCTGACATTTCTCTGATGAAAATAGGGACGTCCTAAGGAAAAGTGAAGGGACGCGGGTGGCGCTGTGGGTTAAACCACAGAGCCTAGGACTTGCCGATCAGAAGGTCAGCGGTTCGAATCCCCGCGACGGGGTGACTCCCGTTGCTCGGTCCCTGCTCCTGCCAACCTAGCAGTTCAAAAGCACGTCAAAGTGCAAGTAGATAAATAGGTACTGCTCTTGAGGGAAGGTAAACGGCGTTTCCGTGTGCTGCTCTGGATCGCCAGAAGCGGCTTAGTCATGCTGGCCACATGACCTGGAAGCTGTACACCGGCTCTCTTGGCCTGTAAAGCGAGATGAGTGCTGCAACCCCAGAGTCGGTCACGACTGGACCTAATGGTCAGGGGTCCCTTTAAGGAAAAGTGGAACATTTCAAGATCCAGTCAGAAACTGGGATGGCTTCTGTAACTCCAGGACTGCCCCTGGAAAATTGGGACACTTGGAGGGTCTGCTAATGCTGATGGGGCCTGAGAGAAGGTGCTCAGGCGGGTTTGTAATGCAAGCTGTATAGGGCTTTATAGGTCATAAGTAAATAGTTAAATTAGACTGCTAAGTTTCTAGGCCATAATGTATATTAGCTAGGGAATCTCTTCCAGATTGTAAGACGATGTAACTGTTAACATCTTCTTACAATATGAAAATATACAATAATTGAGATCTAATTATCAGTATTAAGAAATGCTAATCTTTCTGCCTTGGACAACTGTTGCACTGCACTAATGGCCATCGGTCCGTTTTAAGATACTAGTAAAAAAAATGATATAAATTGAAGTTGCCAGATGGATTTATGTTAATCCAGCAGCCGAGGCTCTTTGCCCAAATAGAGCCCTTATCAACCTTTATCCAGGTGAGGGTGGACTATAAGTGGCCTCCCTTCCTTATCCACCTGTGCATTTCCAGGTTCTTGGCAGAAAGGCGAAAGTGAGGCCTGAAGATTGCTCCTATGCTCCATCATCATTTTGTTGTTGTTAAAAAGAAAAAAGAAAAAAAGAAAAGCCCTCCTACTGGTAGATGGATCTTGCTCTCATCTACCCTGGCATGCCTCCAGCATGCCTGCTTTGGGCTCTTCCTATTCCAGAGCTTCAACCTTGGTAGGGTAAAGACCATGGAAGCTGCTCTGGCCGCAGGAATGGAGAGTCTGACATTGGGTCTCCCTCTCTGAGGTTGGAGTCCTCCATCCACCCTGGCAGAAGGTGGCCCTATGCATCCTACGTCCCCTTTGGTGCCTCCTCTCTGGGGCCATTGGATTTCAGGGCCAGCTACCTAAATGGATGGATGTGAAAATGAACCTGTGGAAGTCGATATGAAGTTAAGTGAACTAGCAGTGTAGCTAGAACCAATGGTAAATCTGGATAGTCAGTTATTCCTATATACAGTGGTACCTCGGGTTACATACACTTCAGGTTACATACGCTTCAGGTTACAGACTCCGCTAACCCAGAAATAGTGCTTCAGGTTAAGAACTTTGCTTCAGGATGAGAACAGAAATTGTGCTCCGTTGGCATGGCAGCAGCAGCAGGAGGCCCCATTAGCTAAAGTGGTGCTTCAGGTTAAGAACAGTTTCAGGTTAAGAACGGACCTCCGGAATGAATTAAGTACTTAACTTGAGGTACCACTGTATATACATACATATATATATATATATATATATATATATATGCATAACATTTTTAACAATTATTGAACATATTTTTATATCTTATACACATTTTTTTGACTTCCATCAATCACATCTGAAAATTTTCCAATCTTATTACTTAGTTTACATTTCTTACTTTCACTATTACATTTAAATATAATAACTAATGTCTCTCTTTTTTCTCTTCTTTGCAATATTTCATATATTTCTCCTTACAAAACTTCTTGTGATCCTACTAGCGTAATTTGTTTACAGTTGCTCTTCAAATAGTTCGTATATTTCTTCCAATCTTCTGTAAATCTCTGGTCCTGCAGGTTTCAAATCCTTCCTGTCTTTTTATCCAATTCTGCATAGTCCATTAATTTTGTCTGCCATTTTTCTTTCATCGGTATTTCTTCTTGCTTCCATTTCTGGGCCAACAATACTCTCGCTGCTGTTGTTGCATATAAAAACAGTTTAACATCCTGTCTATTAATATCCTGACTTATAATACCAAGTAAAAATGCTTCTGTTTTTTTTAAAAAAAATGTATATTACAACATCCTTTTTCATCTTATTATATATCATTTCCCAGAAGTTTTTTACTTTCTTACATTCCCACCACATATGATAAAATGTTCCTTCTTTTTCTTTACATTTCCAACATTTGTTATTTATCTTATACATTTTAGCTAATTTCAGTGGTGTAATATACCATCTACACATCATTTTCATCACATTATCTTTCAAAACATTACAAGCTGTAAATTTTATTCTTTCTTTCCACAACCTCTCCCCTTCTTTTAGCTGTATATTATATCCAAAATCTTTTGCCCAGTGTATCATAACCAATTTCACTTCCTCATCTTTCAAGTGCCGTTCCAGCAGTATTTTATACATTTTAGAGGATAGTCAGTTATTCCTATCTGATATTCCTTTTAAGACAAGAGCAGCAGGGCAACTCAGGTTAAATTGGGATATACCAACAAAGTGTGTTTCTGTGAGTCAGTCTCTCTCTCCCCCCTGAATGTGTGTGTATTGGCAATGGGCCTTGATGCACAAAAGCTCACTGGATCCCACTAGCATCTCTCGATGACTGGGTTGCCCACATTCAGGGCCAGTGAATGAGTTTTGCTTCCACTACAATAGAAGCCATTCATTGGCATGGGGGGAAGTACAGTGGTACCTCGGGTTAAGTACTTAATTCGTTCTGGAGGTCCGTACTTAACCTGAAACTGTTCTTAACCTGAAGACCACTTTAGCTAATGGGGCCTCCTGCTGCTGCTGCGCTGCCAGAGCACAATTTCTATTCTCATTCTGAAGCAAAGTTCTTAACCCGAGGTACTATTTATGGGTTAGTGGAGTCTGTAACCTGAAGAGTATGTAACCTGAGGTACCACTGTAAAGGAATGCATACAAGAATATAGTTGAGCTGTAGGCTAAAGTTGCCATCTCTCTGCCCCTGGTGCCTGAGGTGAAAAGCAGGTTCTAGCCCGTCTCAACTGTTCCATGTATCAATTGACTTTAATCTGCACCATCTGGAAACTGACATTTGTTCCACTGTCTCCTCTGAGTGGCAGCAGCCCTGCAAGTCTCCCTCAGGCTGTTATTCTCCCCATCACCTGCTACCCAATCCTTTTTGCTGGAGAGGCAGTTGGGGGGTGGGGGTCAGACCTGGTACCGCCATGTGCTAAGCCCCCAAGCTACAGCCCCTCCTCTCAGTTTGTCGTGCCAGAGGATGAAGGGATCTGAGAACTGGCATTTTGGATAGATAGAACCATAGAGTTGGAAGGGACTTCAAGGATCATCTTGTCCACCGGGGATCGAACCTAAAACCTTGGTGTTATCAGCATCATGCTCTAACCAACCAAGCTATCCAGGCGAAATATATATAGATCTGTCCATATTGGCACCTTGATCTTCCAGCACATGCAGAAGCCACATCTGTCCACGAGGCTAACACAGTCACCATGTCAGAGCAGCTTCATATATTGGGACGTTGTTCTGCTGGAGCAGCCACTGGTGTCTTCTGCCCCCACCCCACCCCAACCAAAGCGTTTGTTTGGTGGTGCGGTAAACATCCAGACTGGATGCTAATAGCAGCTACAATACACCAGTCAGTTAAGCGGCTTTGCTTTGTAAACCAATTTATTCCGCGGACATCAACTTCTGACACCTCCAACTTAATTGGTTTGATCTGATTTTTATGGAGTTGATATTTATTTAAATATCTATAGATCTCCTTAAAAGTTGCTGTTTGTATGGCGAGTGCCAAACCCGGCTGCTAAGCAGGTCCACTGATCTCTATTTCTGATGTAAAAAAGTTTGTGTGTGTGTGTGTGCATACGTATGTTTAAATGTATCCTTCTTCTGTTTTTAATGCCTTTTCCTGGCACTGTGTTTATGACAGAAGAGAGCCTGGTATGTAAATGCACCCTTCCAGGTTCTCTCTGCAGAATAATAATAAAAAAAGGCTTTAGGAATTGAAATTCCATTTATATTTATCTCAACCCAGTAAGAGTGGAGTGTTTATTTAAATACTCTGCTGTTGTTCCTCAACACCCCCCCTTTCTTTTTAACAACAGGCAGCCCTGAAGTGCAGTTATAAGTCTGTTTACACCACACAGATATCAAATTGACTTGCTAATGGTAACTTTTATTCGGTATCCATGGGTTACTGTGTCATGTGATTTGACATCAAGTACAGACAGTGCTGATTAGTAGCATCCAGTTCTGTCCATCTCTGTGCATCACTGAACCATCTGGTCATTTATTCACTAATAAGCCCCTAATGGCCCAAATATTCACCGGCCTGTCATTGTGACATGGCATAAAATGCCTACATCTTTCAACTTGCTTTGACATGTTGCTTGTTTCACATCAAAACCCGTCATTTACAGGAAAAGAGCTCAGAGGGGTAAAATCTTGACCTAATCTGCAGTGTTAACACAAAGACAGAGGCTTTGTTATGTGGTAGCCTGACTGAAAGCATGTAAATGGGCATGAATTCATTTTGTACATTTTTTCCCCATTCTCATTTTACAACATTCTTTAAGTTTGGTATCATTCCTAATATGGCTTTAAAAAAAAAGAATCAGAGCTGTGCTTGAAATATCTTTTCTTTATCTGTTTATGTGTTAAACGAAAGCTTCAGAGGGAACTTAAGCTTCACGTATGTCTTGCCATCTTTTTAAAACTAAAATGCCCAGAGGAAAGGTGTGGTTTGGAAGACAGAGAGTTTTTCAGATTTATTAAAATATTCATGATTGGACTCATAGAGAGAGCTACATTCTTTATGCTTTTTTTAAACACCAGGCACCAAGATAGTATTTTTCCAGCTTTGGAGAAATATGATCGCTGTAGTTTAATTTGTCTTTGAGGGTATATCTTATCTGGAAAGTCTCTTCTTATTTGGAACACATGGATGGATGCCCTGAATCTGGCAGTCTTCTCACCTTTTTCAGCCATAAAGTGGAGAAATCCATTACGGGAGAAATGGCAAGGAACAACATTTATTTACCTCTCTCCAACAATACCTACATATAATTAACATAGGTTTGCTTGTGGTTTTTTGTAGGGATTTTTTTTTAAAGCACCATTAAACTAATTGCTGTTGAAATCTTTATTAATACTTCATTAAAATGTGATTAAAGCATGATGTAATTGATTGTAACTGGAACAGTTAGAGAGGTTTTATGGCCCTGAAGTCGTTGATATGAATGGAGCACATAATTCAAGCAGAATGTTGTAGTCTCTTGGTGAGTGCCTTAAAGGGTACGCCAGTCTACCAAAGCCCTGTTAATAGGGGCCAGTTTTTCTCCTCTTGTTCCTTGAAAGGGTGGTAAATCATTTGTAGCAGGAGCTGAGGGGTAGGGGACACGGGGTGGTGGGAAGTCATTTCAGGAGGGTTGGAGTGGCAAAACCCAGCTAGTCCAAAGTCCCACACTGGGACAGATTCAAGGTCAACCTATGGGTTCTTAGAGCATTTGTTGTGATTTTTTCCTGTTCTTTTCATACCTCGATGGAACTATGGCTCCACATTTATGCAGTGGCCATGCTCCAACCTGTTATTTTCCTCCTCAAAGGCAGGTGAAGATGCTCCTCTTTACCCAAGCCTCCAGGGAAAGGTAATTTGTTTTTGTTTTTTGACTGACTTTATTTTCATTTTGTCCCTGCTTCCCTTTGTTTTGACTCTTGACGATGGTTTATGATTGTTTCATTTTTTTAGATATCTGGGATTAGTCCGTTGGAAATAGCGTCCAGGTGGAATTTCCTGAAATTGGTAAAAATGTCCGGGAAAACCTGGGCTTATGGCAGCCCATGTTGGACGTTTTGTGTTTATGGCAAATTTCCTTAAAAATAGCTCAAAAACTTCATTTTGGGGGGAGATATTGCAAACAAAGTTCAACAACTTTGCCACCACACCCCTAGAAAAGCTCAACAGCTTTGTTTGTTTCCGGATTTTGACTTTTTGAAATATGGCAACCCTAATATAATATGTATTTATATACATTGCATATTAGGTATATTGTATATTTAGATGCTTCCTACAATGGTTCTCATCCCTTAGTGTGGTAACAAGGGCTTGTCCTCCTTAATATGTTATTAGGTTAGCTTTTCATTTTATTTTGTGTTGCTCACTGTTTTAATTTTTTTTCCTGGTTTTACATTGCTTTTATTTGTTGCATTCTATCTTGTCATGTTGCTTTGACAAGACTTTGTTTTGTATAAAGCAACTGATAAATGGAAATAGTAATGAAGGTTAAAGGTAAAGGACACCTGGGTGGTTAAGTCCAGTCAAAGGCGATTGTGGTGCTCATCTCACTTTCAGGCTGAGGGAGCCGGCGTTTGTCCACAGACAGCTTTCCGGGTCACATGGCCAGCATGACTAAACCGCTTCTGGCGCAACGAAACACCATAACAGAAACCAGAGTGCACAGAAATGCCGTTTACCTTCCCGCCGTAGCAGTACCTATTTATCTAATTGCACTGGTGTAATAATAATAATAATAGAGGGATGCGGGTGGTGCTGTGGGTTAAACCACAGAGCCTAGAGCTTGCCGATCAGAAGGTCGGCGGTTCGAATCCCCACGACGGGGTGAGCTCCCGTTGCTCAGTCCCTGCTCCTGCCAACCTAGCAGTTCGAAAGCATGTCAAAGTGCAAGTAGATAAATAGGTACCACTCCGGCGGGAAGGTAAACAGTGTTTCCGTGTGCTGCTCTGGTTTGCCAGAAGTGGCTTACTCATGCTGGCCACATGACCCGGAAGCTGTACGCCGGCTCCCTCAGCCAGTAAAATGAGGTGAGTGCTGCAACCCCAGAGTCGTCTGTGACTGGACCTAACAGGCAGGGGTCCCTTCACCTTTACCTTTAATAACAACAACAACAACAACAACATCACAATAATAATTAAAAACAGGGCTTTTCCTCAGCTGGAACTCGCCAGAACTCAGTTCTGGCACCTCTCAGGTGGGCACCATTGCCATTCTAAGAGAACAAGGGCGGTGTTCATGGTGAGTTCCAGCACCTCTTTTTCTAGATAAATAGCACTGATCAAAAATATTTGTTGTACCCCTCTCATATGACCTTGTGTGAAGGACGAGTTATAAATATGGATTCATAACTAAGTCAATGTATATAGCAATGTTTATAAGCCCACGTTAAAAAGTTACTATCTTTATATATATATATTGAAGAGAACATATTTTTGCCTTTGATATGCATACCTATCGCAGAGACTCACAGCAATTATCTAGAAACACCAGTGTTTCTGAACAACGATATGTAGTCTGGAAAAGCAAGGAAGGCACCGAAATTTGTCCAAAATGCTTATCTTACTCTACTTTGTGTATGACCACAGTATTCAGGCCATTTGTTATGGCCACTGGAAAGAGGAGTCCCCTTCATTGGTAGGCAGTGGTGACCACCATTAGTAGACGTTAGTCAAACACGATGAAGGCAGTAAATGAGCTGAGCGGCACACTTCGTTCTCTGGGAAGAGACCCAATCAAATTTAAATTTCATATATACATTCCACATTTGTCATCTCTGCAGCCCACTTCATTACCTAGACTAGAGTTATATATGCGATGTTAATAAATGCATCCTATGGCTTATGGTTACTGTACTGAATCCTCGTTGTTATCGTAAGTGCCTCTCAAGGGTGCTAGCTAACACGCAGAAGACAGTTCAGTACGACGTGGAGCACTTTTATTCCCAGGGGCAAAATAAAGGAATGCAGATAGAGGCACCTGGGATCTGGGGTGATGGTGGTGAGATACACGGGCCCTGGCTCCTTTGTGAACTCAGCATCTGGGCTGAGGGGCGAACCCATCTACTTTCTGCCACAGAAATCGACATGAGTTTGCCTTCCATGCCTGGGCCTGTCAACATGGCCTTAGCTGTAACCTGGGTTCTGTTTGTTGGAAACACAAAAGTGGAGCCCATCTCGGACTTGAATGGAGGGCCATATTCCACACACAGAGGAAGCCACCTGGCTTAAGTACCACATGAGCTCTCTTGTATTTCCATAGCTGTCAACTGTCCCTTATTTGGCGGGAAACTCTCTTATCCCAGCGCCGTTTCCCGCTGCTGTCCCGGATTGATGATATCCCGTAAATTTCCCGGGTTTCAAAGGAAGCAGCTCCTCTCCTTCCCTCCCTCCCTGCCGGCCAGGGAGGAGGGAGGCTCCAACTGTGTTGCTTGGCTGCGTTGCTCACCCAATAAGGAGTCTAAGAATGACTGGGGGGTGGAGCTTGCATGCCTTGTGCTGATCAAATCGGCCGCGTTGCCTGGGGACTTGCCTTTGCTCAGCGCTTCCCAGCGGAGAGGTGATGGTGGTTTTCCTTGCTGCATCCCCTTTGCTGGGTTGCTGCGCTGTGGGAACCACCGCTTGAGGCTTCGTTGGGCTGCTGGCTGGGCTTTCTGCCTTTGGCTTGGAGGGGCTCTGAACATACCTGTGCTTGGAATCGGATGGATACGTCATCAACAGCCCACTCGCCCTTGCCGGGGTAAAGATCTGTCTGGAGCGAAGACACATGGTGGGGGAAAAGGAAAGTCGCTAGTTGAGTACAATGGCGGGTGGCGATCTCATGGGAGGGGGGGCTTTTGGATTTGTTTTGGAGGCTCTTTCGATTGACTGTTATGGAGAAAAGGAAAGGAGCTGGTTGACTAAAATCCCTTATTTTGGCTGCTGATCCCTTATTTTCGAGGCTGCTGGTCCCTTATTTTCAAATCTGTAAGTTGACAGCTATGTGTATTTCCCAACCCAAGCACCCTGCCGTGCACATCTTCTTCCTTCTGGCCTCCCACCATCCCAGCTACAAAGACTCTGTTCCACTCTACTGCAGAAGCGCTCAACAATTCTGTACTCACTCTGCTCTGGAGAACCATTTTCAGACTGAGGGCTGCATTTTTCCATCTGGGCAACCTTCCAGGGTGGTGGGTGGTGGCGCATGCAGGTGGTGGCCAAATTGGGCTAAGCAGCCAATGCAAGGTTTATCTTTGTGAAGTAAGCTCATTTTTACACATGCTCACATAACCCTCCTTCTGGGCAACCAATTATCAGGGAGTTCAGGGACGCATTCCAGCCAGGCAAAGACACTTGAAGGGGTGAATGGAGTGTGGCCTAGAGACAGGAGATGTGGCCTGGAGAGAGGAGAGAGAGTGGGGCTGAGCAGGGGGTGTGGCCTGCAGAGAAAGGGTGTGGTTTAGAGAGAGGGTGTGTGGCCTGTATAAAAAAGGTGTCGCCTAGAGATAGGAGGTGTGGCCTGTAGAGAAAAGGTGTGTCCTAGAGAGAGGAGGTGTGGCATGAGAAGAGAGTGGGGCTGAGGAGGGGGTGTGGCCTGCAGAGAAAAGGTGTGGCCTAGAGAGAGGGGTGTGGCCTGTAGAGAAAAGGTGTGGCCTAGAGAGAGGAGGTGTGGCATGAGAAGAGAGTGGGGCTGAGGGGTGTGTGTGACCTGGGGGGACAGTCCCTCAGACAAGAAAGCCCAAGAGGCGTGGGGTTCTCCCACTCCTGCTCTCCTCTTTGAATGTGTACAACTACTACAGGGAAATAACATTTCCCCAAACTCCAACATTTAATGTAAATACCTCTGAAGGGGGGGGGGAGGGGAGACAGTATTTTCTGAATGTAATTTCATGTAAAATGAATGCCGCTAAAGAATTCTGACTGTCATTTTCACCATATCGATTTCACATGAAATGCAATATTTTTATGAACAAGGTTTTAAAAGCCTGTGAGCCGGGGGCCTGAAGTTTAATGGCATATATATAAACTCTGTTCCACCGTCTGCTGTTTTAAACAGGTATTATTTTCATGTCACTTACTATTAAGGGGGAAAAAACACCATTAAGGTAATATCCTTACAATATAATAGGCTTTCCCTTTAGCTTCTTGTTAAGGACTGGATCACTTCCGAGTGGGCTTTGTAATGTCAAATTGAACATGAATGTATATTAAAGGGCAAATTGTACTGTGAATAGAATCAAGATGTAATATTATCTAATGGTATGAACCATAAATGGTACATCTCTCAATTAATAATTGAGACTATGACCAAGTGCGTATCACGAGCTGTGACTTTCTTTCAGAGTAGCCCATCTGCTACCTGAGATGGACACTGTGGTTATAACACAATCAAGCCAAACTTCTGAAATATTTGTGACTAAAGTATTTGCGATTTGCATTCACGGTATTGCAGAATTCAACAGTTTTGCTGCTATTTTGAAGATGCAACAATATGAGTTTCACAGCAATATTTAATTAAATGCATTAGCCACAGCTGCTAGCTGGACCAGCCACTAATCACTCGTAAATTATTTGATCAAATATTTGCTTCCTCAAACAATTAACCAACAAATATAGCTTATGTTAGGGACAACAAGCCTGTTTCCTAGAAATATACACCATGGCAGCATTCCCTCCCCCCCCCCCATTTAAATAAATGGCAGAGTCTTGTTTACGCACCATCACTAGATCATTTCTAATATTCTTTTCTTTTTTTATTTCCTTTTAAGTTGCACTCCAGCAGAATGGATATTTAAAAAGAAGGAGCTGAGGAGAAGGAGCTGCTTATAGCAGACATTTTGGACTGGAAGAATTGTACCATTTAATCGCCCTTCCTACAACAACCTGTTCAGGTTTTGAAAGCTGATTTTTGGTGTTTTAATTTGGATCCCTCCACATAATTGTGCTCCTGTGCTCATGGTAGGGGTTGCCATAGGCCTGGGAATTTCCAGGACATAGGCAGCAATCAGCCGCTGGAAACGGTGTCTGGAAACATCCAGAAATTGCAGAAACTTCTGGGAAAATCCGGACGTATGGCAGCCCATGTCAGCAGTGCTCTTTGGGCAGCTTAAAGACCCCCAACTGCTCTCTCCTGTTATGGTTTTTTATCTTTAAACTGGACAGTCCTTCAGCCAGAGGACACCTCCAAACAGAGTTGCGTCCTACGGATAGAGGATTGCCCTTTGCAAAACAGGACACACGGCCGCCCTACCAGCAACAGGCCACATTTGCCTTTTAAAAAAGCCTTGCCCTTTATTCTGACAATTACAATGATCCGATTCGTAGCCTTTGTGGTATTCCGCCCCCTTTTTATCTTTTCCCTTTTATGATTCTATTGATTTCATTGCTAGATCTGGCTGGTACGTTCCTTTTAATTGCTTTTCTGCTTCCGCTACTGGGAGATGGTTCCGGGATGTCGTAGTTCCTTGTTTGGATTCTGTATCCCCCTGAACCCCCGTTTTATTACCTGGTACAGCTCCCTGCCACCCTAAAACTTCCGATATAATGTTTGGATTTCTGCTGCCCACATTATTCATCGTGTGCAGCACTTTGGCGGTGCTATGCCTCTTCCCCCGTTTGCCCCACTGGCTCCCTATTATCTTTTCTATCCAGCTTAAACTTTTGCTTCTTCCTTTTAAAACCTTAAATGGCCCGACTCCTCCACACTTGTCATCTCTCACTATGTTCTCTGCTGCACTCTGGGGTCTTTCAGCGCTACTATTCTTGTGAGGCCTCGGATTCCTTGCCCTTTCCCTCCTCTGAAGCTTTTCGCTTTAGCTAATCTTAATGCACTTGGAATGTTTTCCTGCAAGCTTCCAACAGCCCCATCCTTATTAAATGCTCCTTAAAACACACACACAAAACCCACCCACCCACCCTGCCAACCACTCCTTTAGCTCTCCATCCATAACTTTGGGTTTTACACTGAAAAATAAGGGATGTTTCTGTCTTGAAATCAGTGGGCAATTGTATAATATTTTGCTTTTCTAGAGCAGTCCTAAGAGGGGCTGAGGAAGTGGGGATTGGTGCATCCTCTGACACATCCAAGGTCCTCCCAGCTCATCCTGCAGGTGTGGAGGCCGTTTCTTTGGTCCTTTTTTCTTTTTTCTTTTGCTTCATCAGCAACAAGCTCCTCAGATGAGTTTGCATTGGGCTCCTCAGAGGATCCAGAGGGCTTTAAATCCTGCAAACCCATTCAGATGTATCACAGGAGAGTTCCTAATGCACTGTAAGGAACTGGAATGGTGGGGGCTGTCCCCCCTTCTCCTGAATCTTCCTGAGAACAGGAGGACAGTATAGAATTTAGAACAGTGGTTTGCAGAAGGTCATAGTTCAGAGGCTGCAGAGGGGAGAAGCTGGGAGAGTGTGATGGCCTGGGATTCGGACTCAGAGGCTGAACCTGAGGAATCCCAGTCTGCACAGGAGTCCCCACCTCCAGCTGAGCTGGGGCTGGGGCCTGAGCCTGAAGGGTCCTCACCTGTGCTGGATCCTCAGGTGCAGGCACCAGCTGAGCTTGCTCTGGCTCCTGAGGTGATGGAGGACTCATTGCCTGCAGGTGCTCCACTCTCAGCCCCGTCAGGGGAGGAGGAGGTTGCCTCTGGGTCCGGTAACCCTCCAGCCTCTCCTGAGCTGCAGAGGCTCAGGGCAGAGAGGCGGAGGGAACTAAGTTCCTGCAGGAGGAGTGCTTGCCTCCAGGCCAGGAGAGGCGAGTCACATGTGGACTGGGGCCGCCCTGTGCCTCGGGGCAGATAAAAGCCAGTCAGCCCCAGTCCCAGGTTGCGGGAGCAATGTTGTTGCTAGCCTGTTCCTACCTGCGCCCTGTCCTGTTCTTCTGCCAGAGTTCCTGACCCCACCTGACTCCCCGCCTTGGACCCAGCTACAGCTTTGACGGACAGCCTCCATACCGCACCATCGACCTCGGACTGGACTCGGACCTCGCCTCTTGGTTAGCCCCTAGGACCAGCACAGTGAGGAACAGCAAGAAGGGGAAGAAGAAGCACCAGGGGAGAGACAGCGAACAGACTCAGTTTCTTTGGAGAGCATTCCTGAGCCCCCCTCTCCCAGGACCAGGAGAGCATTAATGGTAGTGGAACAGAAAGCTCGGAGGCAGAAAGCTCAGATTAGCCGTCATAAGGGTGACGTAGAATAGGAGAAATGGAGGTGGTTGGACTTTATTTGGAGCAACACCATTATTTTAGGGAGGCTGCATTCATTCGTATTTCTCTGTGAACTATGGAATAAATTACTTGGTAAGAATACTCTTGTTTATTTACTAACTGGCTGCCACCGGGGGAAGGATCAGATTCCCTGAAGTATGACATGCACTGATGACCTTCCAGATCGGATCATTGTCTGCTTGAGTAATCACATCTTACGTTTAGCCATTGCCCTGGGGGTGTGGGTGGGTGGCACTGCGACTGGGCCCGCGAGAAACAGACAAACTTCATGGTGAGTTCCCCCATGTTTATTTCCAGGAAAAAAAGTACTGCATCTGAAACATCTGAAAGATCACCTGGAGCATTATCTTGGCTCGGAAATCATCTTACACCAAGGCAGACCATTGGCTCATATAGCTCAGTATTGTCTACACTGATTGGCTGTAGTTCTTTGGGATTTTAGACTCTTGTATTTCCCAGCCCGACCTGGAGATCCACCTGGGATTGTACCTTTGACCTTTTGCTACAGCCCCCACTGAGCTACAGCTATGTCAGTCATGCAAAAGAGAAATTTTCTCAGTGGCTGCATCCAAGCTGTGGAATGGCCTTTGCTTCGAAACTCATTCACATTAGAGTGCGGGCATTTTACGTAGCCTCTTGCTTGAGAAGGTTCTTAATAATATGTTGTGTCTACCTCATCCATTGTACTAGCTCTTGGTACATACAGAGTATGAAAGAAATTAAAAATGGAAAATCCGTCTCTTTATATCGTGAACGTACGTATGCAGTTCCCCTCGTGCCTTTATCACGAGAAGTAAACAAACGGAACAAGCCAAAGCAAACCTTTGCCCTAACAACTCTACAAAGGTGTGTGTAAAAGCACAGCTGTCCCCCAGAGCTGCTGGGATATTTAAGCCATTTTATCAGAGCCTACTCGATATTAATGGCACAGCTCATTTTCATCACATTGAGCTGCTTCAGATGGCCTGTATCCAAAGATCTTTTGCAAGCTTCATCACAAAAGCATTCTTGGGAGTTCTCCAAATGAAATGGCCAAGTTAGTAGGTCCAAATGGCCCGGTGCCATGACCTAAGAAACTGGAAAATGAACTAAATGCATCAAAATGCAAATTGCAATTGGTTGATGCCCTCGTGCTGTCAGCTTGTATGATATCACACTATTTTTTTAAAAAATAAAAAACTGTAACAAGGGAGGCTATGCTTGGAGTAGAAATGATCAGATGGACTTTTTTTTAACTTAATGCACTTTCTAAACAATGTATTTTATGGAATAAATTATATGCTATTATGCATTTCCTGCAGGGCATCCAGGACATAGCTCCTCAGGGTAGCACTTCTATTGTGGGGAAATTACAATGTTTCCAGCAAGCCATATTTTACCACTCGGAAGCCAAGGGGTCTCTAATTACTCCCATTAAGACTGCTTCAGTTGTGAACCTGGTCCTCAGTACTGGGGTAGTCAATCTGGTGCCCTCCAGGTTTTTGGAACTACAGTTCCCATCAGCCCCAGCCAGCACTGCCAAGGTTGATGGGAATTGTAGTCCAAAACTCTTGGAGGCCACCACATTAGCTAGCCTTGTGTGTTGCTAGTGTTAGGGCTGGAGTCAGGTGTAGCTCAGCGTCAATAAATACATAAATAAAAATAACTCACTAGAGGCCAGTGGAATTAAATATTTATTCACCACAGCTGATGCCTAGTGGTCTCAGCAACACTTTCTAGGGGGTCTTTGCCTGATGAAGCAGTTGTGAGGACTGAAGGTCTCCGCCTTTGCAGTGTTTACTAGGACTCCTCCTCCCAGGGTCTTTTCCATGCAGTCTCAGGCTGTGTCTGTGCACAAGCACCCTCTGCTCATTTCTTGGTATTTTTTGGAGACCAGAAGGGAAGGGAGCTCATCACAGCAGGAGGGGGAGACTCCCTGGCTTCTTCAGCAGCCTGGTTCATCTCTGCCTCTTGTCCACCATCGCCTTCAGCCTCAGAGTCTGAACTGCTCTTTGCCACACATTGCAGTAGTCTAATTTAAGCCAGGCTTGGACCAGAAAGCCTTCTAGTAGAGGGTGCCTTGAAATACAGGTGATCTCCTATCAGCCCATCAAACACAGGACCGTCCTCTGTAAAATAGCAGTGTGTTTATAGTCTTTGCAGGTTAGTTTGGATTATCCATGTACACAATTTGAGCATAAACAAAATTAAAAAATTCCTTAGCACCTTAGAGACCAACTAAGTCTGTTATTGGTATGAGCTTTCGTGTGCATGCACACTTCTTCAGATACCTGAAGGGATAAGGGACGCAGGTGGCGCTGTGGGTTAAACCACAGAGCCTACAACTTGCCGATCAGAAGGTCGGTGGTTCGAATCCCCGTGACGGGGTGAGCTCCTGTTGTTCAGTCCCTGCTCCTGCCAACCTAGCAGTTTGAAAGCACGTCAAAGTGCAAGTAGATAAATAGGTACCGCTCCGGCGGGAAGGTAAACGGCGCTTCCGTGCGCTGCTCTGGTTCACCAGAAGCGGCTTAGTCATGCTGGCCACATAACCCGGAAGCTGTAGGCCGGCTCCCTCGGCCAAGAAAGTGAGATGAGCGCCGCAACCCCAAAGTCGGTCACGACTGGACCTAATGGTCAGGGGTCCCTTTACCTTTAAGGTGCTACTGGAAGGAATTTTTTTAAAATTTTGTTTTGACTACGGCTGACCAACACGGCTACCTACCTGCAATTTTAGCATGTTTGCATATTTGTACCTCCATATGAATTCTGACACTTTGGCGAGAGGAACCTCGCCAGCAGAGGTTCTGCTCCTGGACCCAACTTGCAAGAAGAAAAAGAAAAGAGAGTCGGGGAAGAAAAGAAAATGGAAAGGCAAGAAGAAAAGAGGATTTGTTTGGATCTTATCTCTAGCTTTCTTTGCTATGCAGATTCCAGATGCCTCCCTTTAAACAAGCCATTCTTCCTCACAGTTCGGGGTGTAGCACTTTTATAAGAGGCTAAAGATTTTTTATGGTTCTATTTTTGTTTTAGTAGCTGATTATAGAATCTGCTCGCTCTGCACGAAGGGGGTCTCATCTGTTGCAACAGACACACTTAGCTGTTATATCGAATTTGCTCATACAAGATCTAGCGCCAGAAGCCTGGTGGAATTAAGTAAACCAGTGGGGGGCTCCTTAAGCAAAGTCGTGGCTGCCGACCAGTTTGAACTCCAGTACCTTAGAAGGAAACCAATTGGAAAACTTTAAAACGTCTTAATTTGCTGCTTCACACTGGCTCTCGCCTATCCAGATCTCCAAACCTGCTTATTACAAGTTGCCACCCTAGTAGGCCCTGAGGGGAGACTTTCCAAATCTGAATAGTTTGTGTGTGTGTGTGTGTGTTTTCTGAGCAAGCCAGCTTGTTAAAAAGCTTGTCCAGTTGCAGAAAAACCAGGAAGGCCGGCCAGAATTATCCCACTATCCTGCAAGATCTCCACTAATGAAGTCTCTGCCTCAGGGCTTGGCCAAATGGCGGCTTCCTGCACTATTGATTTAGCATTGTAGCGCTAAACTGGGAGAACAGACAATGTGTGGAAAGATAACCCCATGGAAAAGAAATCATTCCCCCCCCCTTTCACGCAGAAAGGGGATGAATGCACAAGAACACAGGCATCTCCTTGAATCGGGGCTGCAGGGCATTTCTGGCTGATAGCCAGAGGACTAAATATAGGACAACAATGCCACAACCCTTGTCCAACCTTCTGTGGGGTGATGACTCTATAGTAAAATGCCTCAGATATACACAGGGACAGTCAACTCTTTCTGTTTTGGTTTCTCTCAGTTTTCTCTCACTTTCCCAATATTTAATTCAGCTCCCCACATTTCCACATCCGTTTGTGAGATCTTTCCCCCCCCCCTCAAAAAAATGTGTTTGCGAAAATTCACAAGCCTGTGTGAATTTCTCATAATATGCTTGTTTTGGCAAAGCAATTTCCCCTAATTTTTGTATGTTAAATGGAGATTGTTGGTTTGTTTTTATTCTTATTTTTATTATGTATTTTGTATTTTATGCCTTTTATATTGTAATTTTATGTTGAGAACTGCTCTGAGATCGATGGACGTAGGGCGGTTTACAAATCTAAACAACAACAACAATGTTATTTTCAACAATATATGCATTTTTAATGCCTACTTTATTCCAGTACATGCATTTTTACACACTTTACTTGGTTGGAGAACTGTGCTGCAAAATTCAGAGAAGTGTGAATTTCAAAGATTGATTATGTTGCAGTTCATGTATTTTTCCCGGAAGTGTGAATGAGGCAGGTTCGCCTTTGAATGTGAACTGGATCAGATTTCTCCCCCATCCCTCGATACATGCTGCAAAGCTTCCATTTCTTCAGTTCTAGTATTGGCACAGGAGAACATGCCAGCACTTCAGACTGTCGCCAGTGAGGCAGGGAAAAAGGAGAGCAGGTCCGCAAACCTACTGGTGACCATCACTGGGTGGTGATGCAGGTAGAATCCTCAGCACATAGCACACATGATGGCAGCTTTTCAGCTAGCGCTTACCTATAAAGCTTTGAATGATTTCGGAGCAGGATATCTGAAAGACTGCCTCCTCCCATATGGACCTGCTCATAGGTTATGAGCAACTTCAGCAGCTCCTGCTTTTTGTCCCTCTAGCTAAAGAGGTTCAGTTGGTGGAAACTCGAGTCAGGGCCTTCTCTGTGGCAGCACCCTGTATGAAGAATTAATTAAAGAAATTGGATTGGCCCCATCCCTGATGATCTTCTGGTGGGAACAAAAAGGCATTTTTAGTTTAATTAGGATTTTGCACTTGGAATGCCACACTCTCTTTGCTTTTGATATTCACCCTTAATTCTCTTAATTGCCATTCACAATGTTTATAATTCGTTTAATAAGTTGTTTTTGTGTGCGTATTGTAAACCCCTTTGGGAGCCGTGGTTAGGGCTCAAAAAGAGTCCTAACAATAAATCCTAACAATGTTCTTGTTAACTGAGATAAATAATAGCTGATATGGATATGAGGCAGAGATGAAGAACTCCAAAAATATGAGCTGGGGCAAAACAATAACAAATTGAAAACTGACTGATTAACATTACTTCAGTTACAAAAAGGCAAAGGAGCTGAACAGGGATGATTTCTTCCTTAACCTGCCTTTCTTAATCCCTCTACCAGTTAAAGGGGGGATTGTTGAGAAGCTTAATGTCTTGATAAATGGGTCTTAACCCCATTAATAATGTTATGAAATGTGGGAAGGGGACTCAGGCCATTAAAAATCTGTCTATTTTGGTTTCTCTCAGTTTCTCACTCTCCCACTCTTAAGTTCTGTTTTTGTACTTCCATGTCAGTTTTTTATTTTATTTTATTAAAAAGTTCACAGGAAAACTATCAGCATTTTGGTGCAAATTTCTCCAAATATGCACCCCCTTTGTTTGCAATTTTGCCTGGCACATTTTTGCAAAGCAATTTCCCCTAAAACAATTTTGGACCAGTTTACCTGTGAGATTGCCTTGCCTCAAATGTGCCCACTCAACTGCTTCCATCGGCAGAAAAGGGTAAAGGTAAAAAAAAAGGTAAATGACCCCTGGACGGTTAAGTCCAGTCAAAGGCAACTATGGGGTGTGGCGCTCATTTCACTTTCAGGCCAAGGGAGCCGGCGTTTGTCCATAGACAGCTTTCTGGGTCATGTGGCCAGCAGGACTAAACTGCTTCTGGCCCAATGGAACACCGTGATGAAAACCAAAGTGCACGGAAATGCCATTTACCTTCCAGCCGCAGTGGTACCTATTTATCTACTCGCACTGGCATGCTTTCAAACTGCTAGGTTGGCAGGAGCTGCATTACAACAGTAGAGCTCGATTTTTTGGTGTGGCAGCATCTGCATTTTTTGGAAGTCTGTGCCTACTGAGATCAAGCAGGCATGTTCACAGTAAACGTTCCTGTTTAGGCAAGAGTACCAGGAAGCTTAGAAAGTTGGAGTAATTTTAATCTGTTTTAGTATTTTAACTTCTGTACGTTTTCAAGTCGGGTTGTAATTTTTTCTTGATTTTACCGTTTTACCTTTCATAAACCTCTTTGAGGTTTGTTTTTATTTCCCCATTCAAGGAGTGTGTAAATTTTATGAAATGAAAAAAGAATAATAGAATGTATTTTTATTATGCTACTTTCACGAATATATGCATTTTTATTCACACTTTGCCCTGGCGTATGAACTTTCATGCACATTACTTGCATTCGGAGAAGTGTGAATTTTGAAAGATTGCTGTGCTTTGGCTCATGTTGTGTTTCAGAAAGTGCAAATTAGGTAGGTTCACCTTTAAACAGACACTAAATCAAATGCTTTCCCCCATCATTGATCTTGCGTAAAAAAAGGGGGAGGGATGAAACTGAACAGGAGTCAACAAGGGCATTGCCCGCTTGTGATCAAATTCTTTGCTAAGTAAGATTCCTATCTGGGAACAGAAAAGTGAGTAGAAAATTAAGCGCATACACACAGAGACACGTAATAATAATGAAATGGTCAACCCAGATTTTTATCCATAAAGGTAAAAAAAGGTAAAGGACCCCTGGACGGTTAAGTCCAGTCAAAGGCAACTATGTGGTTGCGGTGCTCATCTCGCTTTCAGGCCAAGAGAGCCAGCGTTTGTCCACAGACAGCTTTCTAGGTCGTGTGGCCAGCATGACTAAACCGCTTCTGGTGCAACAGAACACTGTGATAGAAGCCAGAACGCACAGAAACGCCATTTACCTTCCCACCACAGCTGTACCTATTCATCTACTTGCACTGGTGTACTTTCGAACTGCTAGGTTGGCAGGAGCTGGGGCAGAGCACCGGGAGCTCCCCCCATTGTGGGGATTTGAACTGCCAACCTTCCGATTGGCGAGCCCAAGAGGCTCAGTGGATTAGACCACAGCACCACCCACATCCCTGAAAGCTCTCAAAATTGCAGCTACTTTGGGTATTACGTATATTTACTGTTGCTGGAATATTTTGTAATGTTAGCGTTTCCTTGGCATGGCAAAATGACAGCGTCTTTTGCCACAGAGGGATCAGTCATCTTTGTACCATGATCTTTGATGAAGTACTTGCGCGATGTTGCCACCCACATTTGAATGTTCGGGAGGTAGCTGGGGTGGGGGTGGGGTGGGGAGTACATGGATTTCTGTTATATGTCACAGATTTAACAGTTGCAAAAGGTTCCCAGATCTTTACAACCAGTGAAAATCGGCACCAGATCCGTAATTCTGGCACAATATGTCTTCTCTTTGAAGTCTGGTTACTGCTTTTTATGGTTCTATTTTTAAAATGTATTAAAGACATTTAAAAGTGGCAGAGACTTTCTATAAAAGCCGCGCTGTCCAGAATCAGGATGCTGGTCCCAATTTAAAATGGTTGTTAAACAATAGTATATCCAAATAAAAAGGGGGTCTGACTTACAAAGTACCTCTGACTACGTTCATTTTTATGACCAAATTCTTCTTCTTCGGAGGCCTCAGAGGTCAACCTCTCTTTATCATCCACTATCTCCAACCTTTCCTGTAACTACTGTGTGGGAAATTGTAAATGAGATTCTTTTACGCTGACCATTAAAGTGAAAATATTAAAACAGAGGAAGGGAAAGAATCTAATAAATGTTCCGTATTTATTACCGCTTGTGTTTATGATTTAAACAACAGCTATTGCCACCACCACAGATCGTTGTAATCAGAATGGGATGCCAGAACGCGGCCCGCTGCAACTCACCAAAACTTGCATTTTTAATTACCTTGCCTCCCAAAAAACTTAGACCTTCGTCAGAAACAATACATCTGCAGACCCTCCAAGTGTCTCTATTTTCCAGGGATATCCCTGATTTCAAGAAGCCGTCCCGGTTTCTGATTTGATTCCGGAATGTCCCACTTTTTCTTAGGACATCCCTATTTTCATTGGAGAAATGTTAGAGGGTATGGAGCTATCTGACCCCCGGGCTGTCTGAAAGCAATCCTGTATAGGGAAGGTTTTTTTAAAAAATGTTTAAAGTTTTATTATTTTCAGATAGGTAGCCATGTTGGTCTGACACAGTTGAAATAAAAAAAATTAAAAAATAGTCCAGTAGCACCTTAGAGACCAACTAAGTTTGTACTGGGTACAGTCATACCTCGGGTTAAATATGCTTCAGGTTGAGTGTTTGGACCAGAGCACGCCAGGCACTCCTGTCTTCCACTGCCTCCCGCAATTTGGTCACACTCATGCTGGTAGCTTCGAGAACACTGTCCAACCATCTTGTCCTCTGTCGCCCCCTTCTCCTTGTGCCCTCCATCTTTCCCAACATCAGGGTCTTTTCCAGGGAGTCTTCTCTTCTCATGAGGTGGCCAAAGTATTGGAGCCTCAGCTTCACGATCTGTCCTTCCAGTGAGCACTCAGGGCTGATTTCCTTCAGAATGGAGAGGTTTGATCTTCTTGCAGTCCATGGGACTCTCAAGAGTCTCCTCCAGCACCAGAATTCAAAAGCATCAATTCTTCAGCCTTCTTTATGTTCCAGAACCCTTAGAACCCTTGAAATTCTGTTTTCTCAGGGTTCCAGATCACCTGGGGAGCCTCCATACGCAGAGCAGGTTCCCTGTTCCAGAGGTTCTGGCCCAATGCAACAATTGCAGGAGCAGCCATATCAGTTTGGGGCTGGGGTTAAATGCACGAACACACACAGCTCACCACCTTCAAGTTACAAAAAATGAGATTCTGACTAAACATTCGGAAAAACTTTCCGACAGTAGGAGCTGTTTGACAGTGGAGCAGACTCCCGCGAGAGGGGGTGGACTCTCCTCCACTGGAGGTCTTTAAGCAGAGGCTGGATGGCCATCTGTCACGAATGCTTTACCTGAGATTCCTGCATTTCAGGGGGGTTGGACTAGATGACCCTTGGATCCCTTTCAACTCTAAGATTCTATTATTCTGTGCTTGGAGAGGGCTAAAAAATCACATCATGCACAGGAATGGATCCTAACTCACACAAGTGCCTGTAGCAAAGTCTCCCCTCAGCTCGCATTTTGCCTCTTCTTAAACAGCTAGTTTTTAAAGTCTGATCATTCTGCCGGTTTTATCTTTGAGCTGCAAAGATTGGTTTTAAAATCTCAGAGTAAGCCTTACAGACCCCGTTGGAAAAATATTAGTTTTGCATGCTCTGTAGGTATGTGTATATTTGTGTGTGTGGGTTTAATTAGGTACAGCTGAGTACTAGATCCGGATCGCAAGGTTTACCTTTAATAAGACGACGGAAAGGCTATTGCATGTTTGCCTTTCAGGAGCTTGCTGCAATAAACCAGCAGTTTGTGTGTGTGTGTGTGTGTGTTCAATATCCGCATGCAATCTTCGCAGCCTGTATAGGCAATCATAGCATTTCATTGTCCAGTGCTATCATTACAATATTGTTATCATCTGAGCTTGAGTCTGACACTTTCTCTAAGACCTTTCAAATAACCCCTTTACTAGGCTTCAGTACCAAACCATTCAGGGCAAATCTCTGCTTTGTGCTTGTCAGCCTTAATAGACTGAATGTCACTTTTGCCTGTAAAAAGTGCCCGCTCTTCAGCTGTCAGTCAGTCCTTGCGGTGTCAGCTGAGAGCGTGGCTGGAGCCGGCTGGATTAGAGGGTAGTTACCATAGCTGTCAGATTACTGACAACCTGACACCCACATCCCCAACTTCCTTTTACTGTATTTGGTTTCCATCCAGCTCCTTGGACCTTTCTTAAGGTGGATCCATCTGTTGGAACTAAATGATAGATTTCATAGGCAATTGGGGGAAAGGTTTTTTTGGGGGGTTTTTTTGTTACGCTCTCTGCATATGCCTTTCCATTTTTAGAATAGCACTTGCATTCAAATTGCTGGGTTTTTTTGTTTTGCAAAATGACATTTAACGGAACATTTTAGAAGCAAATAGCAGCCATAAAGCACCACATGCCTGTGCCTTTAGCACAGTTCGTTTTCTTTACCCTAATGGAAAGTGGGGATATATAATGGGAACGAAGGCTCCAGATACTAAACCCATCTCATCTTCCCATGACTCTCCTCCATACATTGGCTCCAACATGTATTTTATGTAAAATCTCTCCCTGTCTCAAGCAGGGGCTTGCTGACACTCACTGACAATTTGTGCTATTGACACTTACTGAAATCAAACACATGGCATGACGAATTACAATGCTGCTTCCTCCCCCCCTTCTCTTTGCCCTGTAGCATTTTTCAACCTTTCTCTTCCCCATCAGCGAGGACCAGGGTGGAATGATGTGGCCCAATTAAATAAACGTACTTGCAATCCATTGAGCAGACAGGAAACTACTAACCTGTCTGGTTTTTTAGGTGCCTTGTGAGCAGTGCTTTTTTTCTGGGGGGACGCATACCCCTAAACATTTTGTGAATCTAACAGGAGAAGCAACTAAAAAAATTAAAATTTTAGTTTCTTCTCCAGCACAGTGAATCGTCAGTTCTGTTGCTACCCCTGATGGCGGCCTCATTTCCTGTCACGGTGTTTCCTGAGTCTCAGACGGAAGCGAGCGTTTAATGTGTGAAGTAGGAGTTGGAATCTAGCACGGTGATTGGTCAGTTTTGTTGTTATCTTCATTTCCTTTCCCGGTGATTTTCTTGAGTCAAAATGAGAGTACCCCTAAATATTTTTTTGGGGAAAAAAGCACTGCTTGTGAGCATTCCTGGATAGGTGCTGGGAGACTGGGCAGTTCTTGCACACTGACATTTCCAAGTGTTAGGTGTTACATGACCCTGCTGAAGTAAATAGGGGAAGTTCAGGAAGGCCCACAAAGAAGAGCAATGGAAAACATGGCAGATCTGGCTTCAAGAGAGCATGCAAAGGCACCAGAGATGTCTCTCCTCTTGGAGAGAAGGCTATGGGGACAGGTTCGGAGACACTAGAATAACAGAATTGTAGAGTTGGAAGGGACCCTGAGAATCATTTAGTTCAACCCCCAGCAATGCAGAAATATGCATCTGTCCCATGCAGGGATCGAACCTGCAAGCTTGGCGTTATCAGCACCAGGCTCTAACCAACCGAGCTAAATTCCAGAGAGCCCAAGAGGATAAAATGAACTCCTTTATATGTCAGAAGGATATGTATGGAGTCTGTTAACCTTCTGTAGCTTCACATTTGACTATCGCCCAAAGGCCCTCCACCAGATATTATCGAACTCCAACTTCCAACAGCCCCAGCTCATTTAATGCGGCATTCTTAACATTGTGCAGTAAAACAAAAACCCAAAAGAACATCAGAGTTGAATAAGAATTCTATTTTCCCCAGCATGCCCTGAGTTCTTCTCAGAAAGTAAGGTACAACTCAAAGAGCACAGCCAAGGAATACATTTCTTTACATACATTCCTCTCAGTACAAGTAGGTTGATATAATCTACCACGCTGCAGTAAAACAGTGGTTTAGCTTCAGTGTATTCATACTGAGCATTAGAATGAAGTTCATCTCTTCCTGCAGCAAGCAAGAATAATTGGGGTTTCTTTTTTGTGGGGGTGGTACTTGTTGAGAGACATGAACCTTGCAACACTAGTTCAAAAGAAGGCTTTCAGTTGCATTTGATGGTTTCCACAACAGTTCCATCATACTCTGGGTTGGACAAGCATTCAGTAGCTCTCAGAAATATTCAGCTGCGGCCCAAAGTCATGTCTAAGAAGACCAAGGGTGGGATCCAAATTATGGCCTTGTGTCCATGGAAGGGCAGTAACATTAACAAACAGAAGATTTTTGCAGATTCTCCCACATCCTTGCAGTGCCTCCAAGTCATCAGCAGAGCATGGAGAGACCCTCAAAAACAGAAGCAGATGGGAAGCGAAAGGAGGAGGGTTTTTTTGGGGGGGGGGTATAGTTTTATAAGTTGTGTGTCTTTGTTTCTCAATTTGGTCCCTTTACATGGTTTTATATTTATTGTGGGATTTTATGCATTGTGACTTGCAGCTGTTTTTATTGATCATAGTTTAGTAATTATTTATTGTAAGTGTTAAGAGTGAATTTCTGTTTAATTATTGTTTGCTGGTGGTTTGAGACTTAATTTCATCGTGTACTATTATATTCTAATAGATTATTGAATATTGCTTTATTCCATTTTAATTCTTTCCATTTTAAAGTTATGTTTTATTATGACTTTTTGTATTGGATCAGATTATTACAAGGTTTGTGTTCTTTGCTGTATATTTTGTTGCTGTAAACCGCCCTGTGCATAGTAATATACATAGAAAGGCGGTATACCAATTAAAAGTGAAAGGAAATGAAAATGAAACAATCACCTCTGCTCCCCTTTCATTAGGATCAAAAGGTCTTCTGTGAATGGAATTGGATCCGGCCCACTCCTGCTGCTAGCACTGTCTTTGGGACTTCTTATTGGGCAGGGGCTAGATAACACCATTGGACGACATACTGTATTTTTTGCTCTATAAGACTCACTTTTCCCCTCCTAAAAAGTAAGGGGAAATGTGTGTGCGTCTTATGGAGCAAATGCAGGCTGCACAGCTATCACAGAAGCCAGAACAGCAAGAGGGATTGCTGCTTTCACTGCACAGCGATTCCTCTTGCTGTTGTGGCTTCTGAGATTCAGAATATTTTTTTTCTTGTTTTCATCCTCCAAAAACTAGGTGTGTATTGTGGTCTGGTGCATCTTATAGAGCAAAAAATATGGTATCTCATGGCAAAGCCACCTGGTGCTGCAGTTTCACAATGATTATACTTATAGAGCATCCTTGATGTAATTCACCTTGTAGTATAAGCATAGAAGCAATTTAGCAGAGTAACTTAAGCAAACTAATAATAATAATAGTAATAGTAATATGTAGGCAGGGCTCTAGCAGAAGGAGCTTGTAATCTAAATTCTGACAGTGGGGGAAGGTCAGGGTAAAAAGGAAATAAGTGTGAACCCCCTCCCGAGTTTTATAGACTCCATTTTGGAGGTCTTACAGGGCAGTCCTACGCACAGAATGATCCTATGGAATTCAATGGGCCTTGCTCCCAGATAAGTGTGAATAGGAATGCAGTCTTAAACTCCAAAAATAGTTAAGCCCTCCAAAATCCCCCTGATTTCAAAAGTCCTTAACTCTTTCATTGAAACGAAAGGGACTTAACTTTGCCTTGATCGTGCCTTTAGATCTGAAATCACAGCTGTGCATTGAATAAAGCCCTTGTAGCCGGACATTAGGAGTGAACAGGAGTTTAATCGGAAAGGTCAAGTGAGATCTGCTTGACCCTTACCACAATTGCCTCTCCAGGCTTCAATACTGAACAAAAGCACTTCACTCCTACATGAGGAACCTTCAAGCCCTGTTCACACACTTCCTTGCCTATGAGGATCCCTGCCCATAGATTGGTGTGGGGATTCTGTGCTTTTTTTCTTCTTACGGCGCCATTTTTTCTCTCGCCGCGGGACTGACTTCTGGGTCAGAAGAGCACCAGAAATAGCATGTGCACATGCACACAGGCGCTCCTCCATCTCGGAAGTGCACCGGAAATAGCGTGTGCACATGCGCACTCCTCACCCGGAGGAGCGCCCGTACACGTGCGTACATGCTGTTTCCAGCACTCTTCCGACCCGGAAGAGTGCCGGAAATAGCTAGAGCGCACGCTCCGGCCCACCGAGAGGTCTGCCAAGGAGTGGACTGGCCCGGCCTCAAAAAACGTTGCCGACTCCTGGTTTACATATTTGTGCAGACTGTTCAGAAGACCAGCTGAAAACACACAGGTCAGGTGCAGAGTCTGCTGCTGCCCCCCATCACAGACTTCGCATTCCCATACTGTTCACTGGCAACTATGTGAGCTGGACTTAGGAGAGGTTTCATTGGCTGTTCCACAGACAGTTAAACTTTCCCCTGCTCTTTGGTGGAGTTTGTGAGATTTGTATGATGAAATATGACCGTCTACATTCCCCAGCTCCTAGCCACACCCTTATAACATTTCATGGTTCTGCAGCTGTTGCGTTCCAAGAAAGATGGGCCTGTTTATAGAGTTGGCGCTACCATTAGGCATGCCAAGGTGATTGCCTCAGGCGGCGGAATCTCACAGGGATGCAGCAGTAGCAGATCCTGCCACAGCGCCTGCCTGCCGCAACTGCCACTGCTGCTGGAGGAGCGAGGAGAGGCAGCAGTAGCAGGAGCCTGGCTTTGGTGGGGAGAGGCGGCAACTTTCCACTTCACCTCAGGCGGCAAAACAGGGCAGGCCGCCCCTGTTTATAGACACTCTGCACCTCATTTGGCTCTGCTAGGTTCCTATCAGTTGGCCGCTGCTTGCTGGTATGGAGCAGTAGAAATGTTGAAACAAATATCTGGTTCCTCAAGGTCAGCCAAATAACCAAGTCACCGTACAATTTAAAGCACACACCAACAAGCAAACAAACAAAAACATCCAACCTGCAAGTTGGAGCGCTGTATTATGTTATCATTTTGATGGCAACCCTCATTTGACATTATGTATGAAAAGCATCTAAATCTTCTTGTGATGTTGTGGTTGGTCTTTTCATACATAATGTCAAATGAGGATTGCCATCAAAATGATAACATAATATAGTTCTCCTTCTTGCAGTCCGGAGATATATATATATATATATAGAGAGAGAGAGAGAGAGAGAGAGAGAGAGAGAGAGAAAGAGGAGGTACTATAATAAACCATAAAAAAACACTAAGGAGGGAATGACTGAACCACTAATGGACACGGATACCTTTTCAGATCAGCTTTCCTGATTTGTGCCACCTACCTGCCTCCATTTATTATGTTGTTATCTAGCCCCTGCCCAATAAGAAGTCCCAAAGGCAGTGCTGCAGGAGTGGGTTCCTTTCAATAAGAGAGCGTCAGAGACATAGGGCCCCTCCAGGCTGTCCCTGTTTTGCAGAATGGATTCAGATGCATATCCAGCGGTGTCTAGTGCCCTTTGGACCTAACAGGGCAAAAGGCAGTGAACCTGACACTTGGTGGAGGCCAAGGAGAGGCAGCGCCAACTAATTCTAGGTTGGATTCCATCAGCAAAAGCAGCTGGGAAGGTAAAAGAGGAGTTGGGGGGAAGGAAAATAAGTCTATAAATTGTGTGTCTTTGTTTCTCAGTTTGATCCCTTGACATGTTTTCGTATGTATTGTGGAATTTTATGCCTTGTAACTTGCAGTTTAATAATAATAATAATAATAATAATAATAATAATAATAATAATAATAATTTATTTGTACCCTGCCCATCTGGCTGGGTTTCCCCAGCCACTCTGGGCAGCTCCCAACAGAATATTAAAAACACAATAAAACATTAAAAACTTCCCTAAACCTTCAGACAGCCTTCAGATGTCTTCTAAAAGTCACATAGTTGTTTATTTCCTTGACATCTGATGAGAGGGCGTTCCACAGGGCGCCACTACCGAGAAGGCCCTCTGCCTGGTTCCTGTGACCTCACTTCTCACTGTGAGGGAACTGCCAGAAGGCCCTTGGAGCTGGACCTCAGTGTCCGGGCTGAACAATGGGGGTGGAGACGCTCCTTCAGGTATACTATATAGTTTAGTAATTATTGTAATTGTTAAGAGTGAATTTCTGTTTATTGTGTGCTGATGTTTTGAGAGCTAATTTTATTGTGTGCTGTTATATTCTAATAGATTATTGAATGTTACTTTATCTGATATACAGTAGTACCTCGGGTTAAGTACTTAATTCGTTCCGGAGGTCCGTACTTAACCTGAAACTGTTCTTAACCTGAAGCACCACTTTAGCTAATGAGGCCTCCTGCTGCTGCCACACCGCTGGAGCCCAATTTCTGTTCTCATCCTGAAGCAAAGTTCTTAACCTGAAGCACTATTTCTGAGTTAGCGGAGTCTGTAATCTGAAGCGTATGTAACCTGAAGCGTATGTAACCTGAGGTACCACTGTAAGTCTTTCTGTTTAAAGGTTGTTTTTTTAGTGTGACTTTTGTACTGGATCAGATTATTATAAGGTGTGTGTTCTTTGTGGTATATTTTGTTGCTGTAAATTGCCTTGTGTATAGTAATATAGAAAGGCGGTATACAAATTAAAGTGAAATGGGGGGGGGGGGATGAAATGAAATCCTCATCCCTGCCGAGTTCTACAAAGGCAACACTGGGATTAAGGAGGAGGAAACAGATTGACCTGAAACTGTTCTTAACCTGGATTGGTTTTAAGTAAAGAGATAGGAAAGTGAGGGCTAACTGAGAGCAGATTGCAGTGGATGGGGCAGTGCCTCAGTAGCTCTAATGGATCACCCTCCACGAAAACGTAGGTGGATCAAAGTGCTCTGCTACCCTCTTGCAACAAACCTACTTGAAGAAAGAATCCGACTTTCTGCTGTTAGGAAAGTGACGGGGAAAGTGTGGGAATAATGAGCGACTAATGGGAAGATGCATGAAGACCTTGCAAACAAATGCTCATTGCATGCAGGACAAATGCTTATTGTCATATAACATATCATATTGCTCTATAAACAAGTAATCTGGAGGCTCCTGGGATATTTCTTTTATTTACAAATACACAAGCATATCCTGTTGGAAGCAAACACATACAGCACATCTCCTGGAGAGAAATCCCCATTTATTCAGGGCTGAGGCACCCTCATTTTCAGCTAACTTTGGCCACCAGCTGCCTTTCTCCCTTCTTTCCTTCTGCACAGCACAGCTCCCAGACCCCATCCCTGCAGGCAAATGGTCCATTCAAGAATATCTGCAAACCATTAGCTCCCACTGTGGGGATTTCAACCTCTGAGGATTAGCAAGCAGTCAAGTATAGCCTGTCATCAGCTGCAAAAGTATTAAGAAGTGCTCAATGAAGTAATCTGAGATTATGTCCTATTCAATGAACCCCTTACTGAAGGATGATAAGTTAACTTACCAAAGGTACCCTTATAAGAAGCAAAGAGATGAGCACCGTTATAAAATATTGCAGTGGGTTGCAGATACAGGTGACCAGTTATGTTGCAGGGACACCCATGTGCCATTGCGTTGCATCTCTGTGTGTACACAAACAAACAAACAAACAAACACAACGTATTTCTCTATTTACACCAAGTGATTCCTGCCTTCAGAAACCAAGCTACCCGGTTTTATGAGTTGAAAGCAAGTTCAGCACAGCAAGGTTGTTAAATGCCAACAGCATACCCTCCAACATTTCTCCGGTGAAAATAAGGATTTCCTATTCCATAATCATAATTTTGTTATTTATACTCCACCCAGTATGGGTAGTGTAGTGGTTAAGAGCGGTGGACTCGTAATCTGGTGAACCGGGTTTGCTTTCCCGTTCCTCCACATGCAGCTGCTGGGTGACCTTGGGCCAGTCACACTTCTCTGAAGTCTCTCAGCCCCACTCACCTCACAGAGTGTTTGTTGTGGGGGAGGAAGGGAAAGGAGAATGTTAGCCGCTTTGAGACTCCTGAAGGGGAGTGATAAAGCGGAATATCAAATCCAAACTCTTCTTCTTCACCCACCTGACTGTGTTGCCCCAGCCACTCTGGGTGGCTTTTAACATACATAAAACCACCATACCCTCTCTGATTACTATACCCTTAGGATGTGTGTTTCTTTTTAAAAAATAATAATAATATTTTTTATTGATTTTTCCATGTATACTTCTAACAATATATCTTTAACAATTTTTCATATTTTGACCCTCCTTCCCTGGACTTCCCCCCTACTCCCATTTTGTTTTATTTCCATATTATTCACCCTGCGTATTGTTTCCCCAAAATTTTCTCAATACATATACAGTCATACCTCGGACTGAAGAAGCTTCAGGATGAATATTTTCAGGTTGCGCTCCAAATGAATATTTTCGGGTTGCGCTCACCAAATAATAATAATAATAGTAACAACAACAACAACAACAACAACAACAACAACAACACACCAACCACACCTAAACATATTTTCTTTCAAACAGACACTTCTCAACATACTATATCCTAAAATATGGATTTTTTATATGCATTTTGGTATATATTTTGGAGCCAGGAACTGCATTGCAAAATTCAGGAAAGTGCTAAAGCCAAAGGATCAAGGCCGGATTTAGGTTTGATGAGGCCCTGAGCTACTGAAGGTCATGGGGCCCTTTACATGCCCAGCTGTCCTTTGTCAACAACAAATTGTCACTGTTTTTGGTGTGGAATATATGCTATATGGTAATTTGTGGACCTAATAGGTATCTAAAACCATTTGCACATAACAAAATATGTATTTTATCAAAGCAATTGTTGAACTGAAATACAATTAAGAAGAAGTACAGTGGTATCTCGGGTTACATATGCTTCAGGTTACATACGCTTCAGGTTACAGACTCCGCTAACGCAGAAATAGTGCTTCAGGTTAAGAACTTTGCTTCAGGATGAGAACAGAAATCGCACGGTGGCAGCGCGGTGGCAGCGGGAGGCCCCATTAGCTAAAGTGGTGCTTCAGGTTAAGAACAGTTTCAGGTTAAGAACGGACCTCCGGAACGAATTAAGTACTTAACCCGAGGTACCACTGTATATTAATAGTGAAATACAATTAAGAAGAAGCATTTTAGGGGAAGGTTCCAAGAGAGTGGGGCCCTAAGCTATAGCTTGTTTAGCTTATACGTAAATCTGGCACTGCAAAGGATAGCTGCATTTCAACTCGCACATTAGTTCAGGAGGCTCGGATCAAGTCAGTTTATACCGGAATTTGCAAAGAATGGATTTTTCAAGCATCCCTAATGGACGCACCCTTTGATGCCTTACATACGCCCACCCATCACCTTGCATGAAACACTTGGAAAAAACACCTCTGCAGAGATAGAGGCCAGACAGTGCCCAGTGATTGGTCTGGGAACAGCACGTGCTGAAGTGAAACAGCTGTGGACCACCTGATTAGTGCCTAGATGGGCAGCGGCTGTGTGCTTTCTAAAGGAAAAGTGAGGTGCCTGCAATAAACAAAGAAGCATAGAAAGGAATACAATACATGAAGCAATGAATGGCTTTTCTGGGCACTGCATTCCATACAACATGTTACCGGTTCAGCTCCATAGATTGTCTATGGATCCTCCCCCTTTCTGCTACAATTATTTTTTAAAAAAAACAACAACATGCCGCAACAATTGCTTGCCGACTGTTCTAAAAACATTCATATACAGAATTACCATTAAAAACAAAAACCAAAACCAAAGACCCACAAACTGGAGACGTGAAAACATAAGATTTTTGTTTACTCCTACTGTTTTAAAAAGAAGACAAATCAATTATAACTAATTGCTTTATTATTGTCGCTATTATTATTATTTTCACTCTAGGCACATACTGGGAAAAGCAATCTTCGGTCTGAAGTGAATTTTTTACAGGCTGCCTTTTAGAGCCCCCGAAAATAGAGTTTTATAATAGAAGTGCTGACACAACCTTATCTGCAATATACTGGTGTGAACTGTATAATAAGCAGTTATTATGTATGTGTAAAAATAATGAGAGCCCGTGTCTGAAGAGAGTTAATGTAAAATGCTAAGCAATTATAGTTGGTTACACAGTATAGGTTAATGTTCTTTCATATAGCTACACATTCCTTCCCCGCCTCCCCCTCCCCCTTCTTTTGTCCTCCAGAACTCCTAATGAAAATTTTTGAGACCTGACGGTAATGATAAGCAGCCATTCACATGTCCTCTGTGTCAAGACTGGAGCATTAATGCCTTTCTTCATATAACATTTTGCATAGCCTAAAGCATCTATTAAAATCCTTTGTAAAATTCATGAAACAAAAGTGGTCGGCTGAGTCTAGTGGGAGAGAAAGTAAGCTGCTTATTAGCAAAAAGTCAAAAACACAGGGCCAATTACGTAGCCTGAGAAGGGAGTCTAAGGAACTATATGGGGAGTAATTCTTTCTTTAGCTCCACCGGCTCAAGGAAGAGAAGCAACTTAGATATATATATGTGTGTGTGTGTGTGTGTTTCGTTCTAAGCAGTAATTAAACTAAAATGTTTGGAGTTAGAAACAGCTCTATAACAACTGAAAGAAATGCTTAAGAGAAACAATTTCCCGGTTTCTTACAGGGATGCTAAATTGGTAGGATTTGGTGATACTCCCCGAAGAAACGGCTAAGGGGTAGTCAAGAGAAGCCGAGAGCTCAGGAGATATGTAAAGAATCTGTTTGGTATTTCAAATACGATAAATTAGATATATAAAAAAAGAGCCTTCCTTCCGAACAAGCAACATAAAACTGAATAAACCTACAATAAGATTGCCCTTTTTCTGTTATAAACTTGACATTAAGCCTGTCATGTTCAATGACAACCTAACAGACCTCATTCTTTTACCCTTTGGAATTTGAAAGATTGGCAGATGCCATGATTTCCTTAACATAAAAGACCTTACAGATAATGTTGGCTGCGCTTACTTTCAGTTTCCGAACTTCACTCCCGTACTTTTAGAATCATCGGGTGAGATTTGCAAATCGGGCTGGAGATTTGCTTTTGGTCAATAATTGCTTCTGACCGCTTGGAAAATCTTTCCCTGACAAAAGGGGAAAACGTGACTTGAGCAGCAATTTTTTTAACGATTTGCTTTACTAGTCAAAATATTCCCCAACATTCATAATAATGAGATGCTTTGCACAAAACAGTTCATTATTATGAAAGGAGGGTGAATTACTGTAAAGTTTGGAAAGCTAAGCCGAGGCAGAACTTCACTGTGTTGGCTCTAAACAGAATACAGAACAGTGGTTTTGTTTAAAGCAACCCTCTTCTCACATAAAAAAAGCCTTTTTACCCAGTATAGACACCCGGGCCAGCTCACCCATGAGGCAAGGTGAGGTGACTGCCTCAGGCAGCAGGGCCCACCGGGGCAACAGACCCCTATGTTGATCTTTCTCTCCCCACACTTTCCCAATGTAGATCTTCCCTGGCTCCTTCTTCCCTGGTGTAGAAGGGGGCGCCATTTTGAGTTCCTCCTCAGGTACCAAAATGTATTGGACCAGCCCTAATAGACGCAATTTCTCTCTGCCTCTTCAAGAATGTGGAATGTGGCAAGGATGAAAAGTCTTATTTCCTAACCATGAGTTGGTCAGCTTTTAACAATTGTGTTGAAAAGGTTTAACATTTACAAGCTTGCGTTGGTCAATAAATTTTGGGGGGAAGGGGGTGAATTTATTTTTGGCTGTTGGTGGTATAGCATGAGATGGGATTTTAAAAAATGTGTTTGGGGTTTATGATTAACACTAGCTAGAGGCCCACCATATGACAGTGTGTGTGTGTGTGTGTGTGTGTGTGTGTGTGTGTGTGAGAGAGAGAGAGAGAGAGAGAGAGAGAGAGAGAGAGAGAGAGAGACTGTGAACCCTGTTCCCAGTGATTCAGCCATCCAGTGTCAGGGCAGAGAACAAATTCTGCCTGCACTTGAAGAGTGTCTCCCAGAGGAATTAATGTTTGCCTATCACACTTAATATGGAGACACTTAACTTGGAGACATGTTGACTGGAGATTCCAACCATTGAGATTTCAACCCAACTCTTCCCACCTGTGTCACCCCATCATGACCTCCGTTTCTTAGCGATGGCATGTTGGGACTAGCTTTTAAATAGAGACATAGGAAGTATCCAGACTGTTGCTATTGTTTTGAGTTGGGGGGGGGGCTTAGACACCCTTAAATTCCTGGATCCAGTCGGTATTAGAATTTAATCAAGCCTCCTGAACACCTAGGTTCAGCAAGGGTGAAAATATAAGTCAGTCCAGTTTCCTGATAATCGCCTGGGAGATGAGCCATTAAGAATACCAAGGAAAGGTAATGGGCCATTAAGAAAGCCAGGGGGGGCTCTGTGCCAGATGGTGAATGGGTGAGGCCCTCCCTCAACTCAGTTAGTAGACAAAGCCAGAGTTTGAATTAGTCTTTAGGATTGGCTGTGATGTGACCTGGTAAAGGCAGTAAGCTGGAGAGAGGGTGAGAGCACAATGTTTGGTTTCTGTTTGAATCCAGAAATCATGGGCTATGGGACAAACAAGACCCTTTTGGGATGCTAATGCCATGAACCGCTCCATCATAGACTCAAGTTATGCAAAGAAACCATATTTCCTAAAGACACCACAGTCTCCACTCTGCTGACTGTTTAGTTAACAGCTGAATTGGTAATCTTGTAAAACAAACCCATTTCTCCTAAAAACTGGGGTGAAAAGTGATGGGGATATGGAATGGAAAGTGTGGGAGAACAGTTGCTTGATGCAATGTCATCTCCCCACAAACTAATCGGAATAAATACTCATGAACTGATGATATGTAACTTCCCTGCAAACTTTGTGCAAACGAATCAGGATGAATGCTCAATAAACAGGCCATCTGGATGTTGCAGAGAGCCCTTTGCTGAAGCAACATCTTCCCAAACTGAGCTACCTGGGCCCCTTTGGGGCTGGTCCAGGGTCCTGCCTTGCCCCACCCAGATCTGGACTGGAAGAAGCCGTGGCGCTTGTTACCTCTTCCCAGTCCCCAGAGCTACTATGCATGGAACTTCATCAAAATGCACATGATGGAGTTAATTCTACAATGGCTTTCCTGTGGGATAGGCTGTCTTGTAAATACAGTGAGGTGGCCTTTGCATTTCTCAGATCCATTTAACAGAAATGAGCACACAGAAGCAGATCAGTTGGTCACTCTTGTTCATTCCAGCTTTGACTGTATTACATTCACATTCTATTTGCTTCTGTGTGTAGACGTGTGCCTGCAGAATCTCTCCTGGGGAGAAATGGAGCATATGGATAATGCAATCTACAAAAAAACTTTGTTTCTGCAAAGGGGATGTTTGAACATTGTTGAAAATCAAATTATGTGGGGCTTGTGCGTTTAGCGTTTAGCTTTTGCAATGTGGACATGAAGGTAAAATATTTTGCTGGTTGCAATATTTATGAATTGTGAATGATACCTTGTCATTATAGTGTGTTTTGATGTATGGTGTCTTATTATTATTTTGGTCCTGAGGTTTGTTTGTTTTTTACTTAAGGTGCACTGTTTAGATATATTCATTGAACAAATTATTGGAATTATTATTAGGATTATTATTGTTCATTGTATACTGTAGTTTCGAATGCGGAATTTGTATTGAACTTTTTGTGTTATGGTTTGTAAATTTCTGTTGAAATATGAAGCATTATATAAATTAACCAAACCAAACATCTGGTGGTCAGGGTTGGGGCCAATGAGTGCAAATGGCCGTCCCCTACCTAAATGAACACTTGAACAAATTATATCATAATCAATACTGAAAATACAATCAGCTGGATACACCTCTTCATTCCTGTACCTTTAGCCTCCCTTCTCCCCCCCCCCAAATCAGGCCTTTATTTTAATTTGGTTCTTTTTGCAAACAGTACACACACACACACACACACACACACACACACACACACACACACATATACATATATATATATATATATATATATATATATATATATATATAACACCAATGTAGCCTTATTCCCAAATGAGATTTAGGAGTTAGGAGTGGACTTTTAATGACCCAGTGCTGCAATTGTGCATCGTCCTCTTTTGCTGTTTACATTATGCATATCAACCAGCAATTTTACTTGCAAATGAAGGCTGCACTACTGAAGCCACATTTGAGCTCATAAGCCCCATAGATACTAATGGGAAGTCACGTGTGGCTTCCTGAATGCAGCACAGATGCTTAGGCAAAAAGGCCTGTTTTTGTATGAACAGGATTTGCAGGAGCCCTTAAAGGTTGGCTGTTCATTTGGAGACTTTGGGCCATACATACTTCTCAGTAGATATGCAAAATCTCACACCCTGAGCCTAAGGCTTAGTGCGATCAGCAAAACCATGTGCTCACACTAGGGATGAAAACTTAAAGCAGTATAGTATGTACATAGATCAACAAGCATCAGATTTAATTGATATATATCAGTAGGCACTCATTTTAATTAATGGGTCTGAGGAGGAGACTGATTGCCATCTTCAAATATCTAAAGGGCTGTCACATGGAAGATGGAGCAAACTTGTCTTCTCCCGCTCTGGAGAGTAGGACTCAAGCAAATGGATTCAAGCTACAAGAAAGGAGATTCTGAATAAATATCAGGAAGAACTTTCAGACAGGAAGAGCTGGGCAACAGAAAGAACTGCCCTCAGAAGATCGTGGACTCTCCTTCACTGGAGGTTTTTTAGCAGAGGTTGGATGACCATCTGTCATGGATGCTTTAGTTGAGATTCCTGCATTGTGGGGGGTCAGCCTAGATGACCCTTTGGGTCCCTTCCAACTCTACACTTCTATGATTCCATGACAGTTAAAGGTCTAAGTTTTGAGACTATTTCTATTGTGTTGCTATAATGAGGCAGGTGAGAGCTGGAAGCCTATTTTGCCAAAGCTAAGCAGGTATGGACATAGTCAATTCCTGGACAAGATACTTCTTAGGAACGCTGCGTTAAGTTCCACTATAGAAGAAACGGGAGATATTACTGTATTAAGTAAATTAGAAATTAAATGAGGAATAAGTTATGAATGATGACTTATCCTTTTTTTAAAAAAAGGGGTTACTTTTGTGTTTTAAATTCAAGCAGCTCAAAAAAAAAAAAAAAGATGCTACTTTTATTAAGGAGTTGAGTACAATGTGCAAAATAAGAGCAACAACAAATTTATTTTTATGCCACTCTGGGCAGCTTCAAACAGAATATTAAAACACAAAAAAACCTCAAGCATTAAAAACCTCCCTGTACAGGACTGCCTTCAGATGTCTTCGAAAAGTCAGATACAGTGGACGCTCGGGTTGTGAACGTGATCCATGCAGGAGGCACGTTCGCAACCCGCAGCGTTCACAACCCACAGCGCCGTGTCTGCACATGCGCGGGTTTTGATTTGCTGCTTCTGCACATGCGCAAAATGTGATCTAGCACTTCAGCGCATGTGCGACCGCCAAAACCCGGAAGTAACCTGTTCCGGTACTTCTGGGTTTCGGCGCGTCCGTAACCCGAAAAAACGCAACCTGAAGCGTCCGTAACCCAAGGTATGACTGTAGATGTAACCTCACTTCTCACAATGAGGGAACCACCAGAAGGCCTTTGGAGCTGGATCTCAGTGTTCAGGCTGAATGTTGGGGAGACGCTCCTTCAGGTATACAGAGCATTAAGAAGTACCTTTTTTCTAGACTCCCCCCACCCCAATATTCAAAGTTTGGGCAAATTATCAGGGCAGAGTGAGGACTCCCCTCCCCTATGGTGAAGCACTCTGCCCAGAAATACTTTCAGGCGCCTACTTTGTATAGTTTTAGGCACCAGATTAACAATACAACCCTGTGCACGTCTACTTAGAAGTAAGCCCTTCTGAATTCAATGGGTTGTATTCAATGCTAGTCCTACTCAGAGCAGACCATCTGAAATGGAGGGACATGCCAACTTAATTTCAACATGTCTACTCTGAGTAAAACTTATTTACAGCAACCCAGTGAGACTTACTCCCAAGTAAGTGCATATGGGACTGCAGCTGCAAACCATTTTGTTTGCCTTTCGACAAGGAGAGAGGTTGATGATACTGGTGCTGCTGTTGGGATTTCACAGCAAATCCCATATTATTTATTTTATCGTGTTCATGCCATGTTCTGCGTTTAATGATGTTATTGAATTTGTAATTTGTGTTATTGTCGTGTTTGATGATGTTTTATTATATCTTTCCTTGAAAGCCAGCTTTGTGTTTTTTTCAAAAAAGCATAAACGTCGGGATCTATATGTTTTAAATGAACAAACTAAAATGTTCTTTAATAGGTGAGCAGCCTGACATAAAATGTTGTGTGCTTTTGGCTTTCCTGTGATATTGCAAAAATCATCCTGGGTAGACAGCCTGATGTATATGCTTAAAATTAGGGTGCCAAGAAAGATATCTATATGCTAATCTAATATTAGAATGACTGTTGGGAATATCTCTAAAATCTCAAGGTCATATCCAGTACTGATGGTATAACCTTTCATATTCTGAAATTCTTGTTTCAATCTAGAAACAGCATAACCAGAAATCTCTGTATTACATTGCTTATACAGATACTCCTTGATCTTCCTCTACCCAACCAGATCCCCCCCCCTTTTTTCATGTTCAAGTGATATTCTTATGTTCTCTTTCATAAAACAGGCCATCAGGTTTCACACGGTATATAAAAATGATGTGCATTGTAAGTTTCCAAATGTGCTGATATTTCTGACTTCTCTCCAACGCATTGTAAGGAAATTTCAGAGAGATAAAAGAAGAGATGACTGTAATTTTGTGGCAGTGGGGAATGAACCGGCTTGTGTTCCGTTTATCAGAAGACCTGTCCAGTTCCAGAAGAATTATACATTCTTGTTAAATTATTGTAGGGCACCATGAATGAGGGAATCATGTAGCAAATCACATTTTCCATATCATGGTGATCTAGGGATGGAGTGAATAACAGAGCATGTGTTTTGCACGCAGGAAGTCCTAGAGAGTCAATTCGTGGCCTTTCTAGGCAGGGCTGCTATGATCCAGTTCAGACCTTGTAACATAGGTGCCAGCTCCTAGGAGCTGTGGCACTCCCCCCCCCCAATGTATTTTTAAGGGGGTGAAAATGCCCCAGTGTTCCCCCTCGATGTTCAGAGGGTATTCAGCTCCAACCCTGGCTCTTCGCGATGCTGTGTGTGTGATGGCAGGACGTTGCATGACATCACACACATGATGTCAGGACATTGCATTCACACATGATGTCAGGACATCGCATTAGGCCCTCTCGATCGTCTTGAGAAGCTGGTGCCCCTGCCCTGTAGACTTCAGCCTTTTCAGGTCAGGGGGGCCACCTGTAGGCCAAATATACATTTGGAGACCCACTTCTTAATATTGTGCTTTCTCTATATATGGATGGTGGAGTTGCTCTTGCAACTGATCTTGGCCCATCCGTAGAAGACCAAATGGTGTAGACCAAGTCCTTGAGATGTTGATGGACTCCAACTCCCATAATTCATGACCATTAGTCATGCTGGTTGGGGTTGGTGGGAGATATAGTCCAACAAGATATGGAAGGCATCACAGTGGCCAGTACTGGTGTAGGCCAGTAGTTTTTCAACCAGTGTGCTGTGGTACCTTGAATGATGGTCAAGGTTGCCATGGGCAATACTGGCCTCTGCCCCTCTCCTTCCCTCCCTCTTCTGATGCCTTTTCACATCTCTGCCTCCCAAAGGCTTGCACAGCTGTTTGTTGCAGCAGCCCTGGCTACAAGCGCCACAGGCAAATGGTGCCTCTGGGGCTGGCCAGGGGGCGCTGGTTTCCAGGAGCTGAGGCAGCCTCAAGGTAAGCAAGCAGTGTAGCCAGTCCACCAGCCCTTGCTGTTGGGAATGGACAGATAAGTCCCAGGCCCCTGTGGGGCAGTGTGAGGAGGCACCTCTCTTTGGGGCAGGGGGGGCAGCTCAGAGACCAGGGGCGGTGGCAGCAGTTGCCCCCAAGGAGAGGGGAGAGGAGAGCAGGCTGAGGGAACACTCCACAAGGGAGGGTGTTTGATAAAAGGTGAGAGGCTGCTGGCTCTGCAGGCAAGGGGTGACACAACTGGGCTCCTGAGCCCCACAGGGGTGCTGCAGAAATATTGCCGTTGGTCAAGGGAGCTGTGGACTCCAAAAGGTTGAAAACCTCTAGTGTAGGCAATACAGTATTAGACAGAACAATGGTCTGACTTGTTATAAAACAACTTCTGGTGTTCATTAGCCTCTTTCTGTAAGCAGCCGTGGCTGGAGAGGCCTATGAATGTTTATTTAAATGTACGAAGAGTTAATACCAGAAAGACAAAATAATTGTCTGAAAAATATTTCAAACACCACTTCTAGAATGTCTTGCGGTTACTGTTTGTAGAACACAACCCCCTCGCCCAGCTCAGCTTTTAAAAATAAACTGTACATATCACTAAGCAGATAAAATTTTTCAAAACTCTTATCTCCCTGTAGTTTCACTAACATGTTAACCTACTTACAGCAATTAGTGCTTCATTAGTAAGGCTAACTAACTGTTGCTTTGCCCTGTAATGATTTGCCAGGTTTTCTATATACAAGTGCATAATCAATGTTTTCCAATTACGGCTATAGTGCAACCACTATTTCAAATAAACTAGATAATAATACAAACCCATTACTGAATCTGAAGTAGCAGAGGCATTTAATTGCCAGGCAGTTCTTCTCAGCTTTTAAAATTTTTCACACTAATGAAGTGTCATACAAAAAAGTTGTATTGATTTTTCCACCACATGGCTTCAACCACAAATATGTAATTATCCCTTTTATATCTAGCAAGGGGATTAAAATAATCTATAGTATATAGCCTTTACTTATCCCTGATGGGTTTAGTAGTACTTTTACCCTTTTCAAAATATGCAGCATTTTGATGAATGAACTTTCAGTAAAATGTTGCTTTATCTGCTTCATATCTTTAGTGTGTGTGTGCGTGTGTGTGTTTTAAAAAAGAAGAAAGCTAGCTGGTAAGCAAGCAATGGAATTTTAAATCCTGGCTTCCCCTAAAGCTTTCAAATACTGCAGAGCTATTGAAGTAAGTGGGAATTTTCATAGTGATTAAAATTGCATCAAGGCCACAGGCAGTCGATATTCTGTACATTTACTCACAATTAGTTCATGTTAACATTATTCACCTAATGTTCAGTGCTTGAAGGATGGCTCATATTCTAGAGCTATAGGGTGAGATCTGACATTAATCATTCTCAGAACTGGCCCATTTAAATCAATGGGCCTAACACTGAGTATGAGTAGCGTTGAATATCATCCAAAGGCAGAATTTGTGAAATTTTAGATGTGTTTGTGTGTGATTTAGCCATTTTCTTTTTCTATAAAAGAATTCCTTGAATAGCACAGGAACCTACAAATTATGTGGATATTGTCATATTTGGTTAAACAGAATGAAATCCAGCAAGCACCAGTTCTTTGGATATACTGTCACGAAAATAATACTGAATGTCATTCAGGAGCTCCCCCTCCCCCACACTCAGTTATGACATTTTCCGGGTGGCCCTGAACTAGTTGCCATCACTCAATGTGACCTACCTCATAAGGTTGTTGTTAGGATAAGGTGGAATAACCCTGACATATGCCATCTCGATCCTGCCAACCTAGCAGTTCGAAAGCATGTCAAAGTGCAAGTAGATAAATAGGTACCGCTCCGGCGGGAAGGTAAATGGCGTTTCCGTGTGCTGCTCTGTTTCGCCAGAAGCGGCTTAGTCATGCTGGCCACATGACCTGGAAGCTGTACGCCGGCTCCCTCGGCCAATAAAGTGAGATGAGCGCCGCAACCCCAGAGTCGGCCACGACTGGAGCTAATGGTCAGGGGTCCCTTTACCTATGCCATCTTGAACATAGTGTATATGAATTCCTCAACTGACAGATTTCAATATTACATTTTCTATTTGTTTTTCTCAAATGACAGGTTGCGTGGAATACAATGCAAAACTAAGGAAATCCTCAGTAAACAATATCTTCTGTGTTTAAAGAATTAAAACGGATTTTTAAATGGGCCGTTCCATCCCCCTCTCTCATGCATATATGTTGACGTCATGAAGTGTTTGCATTATTAATTGCCTTCATAATATTTATTTCAACGTAACTTTAAATGTGATCCTACCAAAATTAAGCACTTGGTAGCCTCAGGGATCTTTAGATAGAGAGTTAAAGTGTATGGTTAATTTCCCCTTTGACACCAATGGAAGGCTGCAATCCCATGTGCACTGACTTGGGAGTAATCCCCAAAGAACATAGTGGAACCTGAGTAAGCCTACACAGGATTTCATTGTCAATGTGTGATTAAATTTGGTGGGATCAGGTCCTTTAGTACCTGTTGTCAATAAGAAGGGAGTTCCAAAGTGTGGGTGCTGCCACCCCAGAGTTCCCACTGATATACTAAGGATTTATGTAATTGGTTGATATGCAGCATTATTCTTAATATTAGAATGTCAAAAAGTACCACACTTTAGTAATCTCTCTCCTTGTCCCCTGCAAACTAAGCTACTTATAGCTGCTAAGATTTTCTTTTTCTAATACTGTAGAACCTCTACTTACGACCACCTCTACTTGGGCCCGATCCAAGTTTCGACTGCGGCAAACCTGGAAGTAAACACCGGGTTTGCCGCAATTCGCGCATGCGCAGAAGCGGTTTCTGCTGTTTGCGCATGTGCAGAAGCGACCTGGATCGAATTACGGTTGGACCTCCAGAACTGATTACGTCCGTAAGTAGAGGTTCCACGGAAGTCGAATGGAATCTGTTCCAGAAGTCCGTTCGACTTCCAAAACACTCAGAAACCAGAAGCTCCTGTAGCCAATTGGAAGCCGCGGAAGCCCCGTCGGACGTTCGGCTTCCAAAAATAGTTCACAAACCAGAACAGTCACTTCCGGATTTGTGGCTTTCGGAAGCCAAAATGTTTGAGAACTAAGCTGTTTAAAAACCAAGGTACGATTGTAATGGGTGACTATGCCACTGTGTGGATTGTTTTTTGTTTCTTTTATTTTTTCAGTAGATATCTTGAAGGAAAAACTCCTGTGCAAAATGAAAAGGTAACGTTTCAAGCAATACATATGTTAAAAGCTGAACATAGTAGAATGCCTTTGAAGTCTTGCGATCCACATAGAAATGCCATAAAACACGCTGAGCCAAAATAAAAATTCATGGTGGCTGGAATTCCTGCTTGTTCTAGGAAATCCTTTCAGACACCCACAGGACATATAACAGGTACGATCTGGGAGCTCATTGGGGGCAGAGGGGAGCAGCAACAGTGCCACAATTGGAATCAGCCCAAGGGCAGGACGTAATGTGAACTACATCTCAACTCCAGAAACTATTAGGAAAGCCAGCCCAGAATATGAGAAAATATATTGTGGTTTTATGTTGTAAACCACCCAGAGATCTATAGAGTGATCTACTACTACTACTACTACTACTACTACTACTACTACTACTATTATGTAGGAAATAGCATGTACCTTTTCTTCACCAATACTTTCCAGGTTTGGGAGATAATGTCTTAAAGGAGAGAGCATATTGTCTCTGTTACTACAGATCTATTTATATTCTGATGTATTTATATTCTGCCTCCTCAGAGAACTCCTTAGATGGTTCTAAGCAGGCCAGGGCACTCCCGAGTAAAGACAATGAGGGGCTAATCTGGACCTCTGTTTGGCAGTGGCAGGCCCTGATGGACTTCCACAACCTTGCCACTTCTACCGACTGGGGGGAAGGTTGGGAGAAAGGCTGGCGTGGGGGAAGATGCCAGGATCAGGCCCACTGCATCATGTGACAGTAGTCAGGTCAGCACAGGAAACCACAGGACCCATGCCGGCCTGGCCCCACCCTGGTACCTTTACCCACCTACCATTCCGGTGCCCTGTGGCATTCCTTGCCAGTGGGGCTTCCCTGTGGTTGGCAGAGCTCATCTGACATCAGAAGCTGATGGAAGAACACCTCCAGCCCTTCCAAACCCCTCCAGCACAGCAAACTGGGAGGTTGGATTCCTTTGTTCGTACCAGTTACATCAGAGCAAAATGTGACCTAAGACTGCAATCCTATATCATACTTACTGGGAAATAAGCCCCATTGTATGCAATGGGGTTCACACCTGAGTGGACCCAAGTACAGGTTTTCATTGTTAATTCATTTCCCCCCATTGTTGCAAATATCATTTTGTTAAGTTTCATAAATTGTCTCCTCCGATAGAAATAAAAAAGACTCTGTTCCTTGTGTTACTTTAGCACAGATCTAAACAAAATAATTTGCCCTTATGATTTAGTCAACACTGGAGTTGCTGAGTAAAGCACAGTGAAATAAAATCAATAGATATATCTATCTATATATACCCCCCTCCTTACCAATTTTCTACCCACTTGCTTTAGAGTAAGCCCCACTGAACTCAATATACCATTGTGCTACCAGGAATTTAAAAATGAAGCAAAGCTTAGGCTTGCAGGAGGAAAGAATTATGCCAGATATAATGATAGTTCAACCTGACATGGTTCAACCTGAAATGTGCACACATCTTTTAAAACATTTCTCCAGATCATAAATGGCCATCACCTTGACCGTTGACATGAAGCCATCAGAGTTATATTATTGACGAAACTTTCAGCTCCCCATCTGTTTCGCTGAATGAGCATCATACAGCTGTCAGCTAAGGCAAAGCACAAAACTGATTATCGCTTCTGACATTTTCCTTTCACAGTTTATGAAAGCAAAACACCTTGAGGTTTCTTGAACCCAGGAGTGGCAACTGTAAAAGACACCTTAGAACACAGAAGTAACTTCCATTTATTTGGTGTGTGTTTTTAAAAGGCTGTTTTAAATAAGAATGATTTGCTTGTGGTATTCTCCAACTACATACATAATATTGTTGGAAGAGATTAAATGATGTTAGTAACAATGTGAAGCAAGAGATCATTTCAGAAGATTACTTTTTTAAAAAAACAAACAAAGAGCAACTTGTCTATTGTTTTATGGGATAAATGTTGTCCTCTGCGCATGCGCTCTCCTCTTTCCAGGGTGGGAACATGATAATAGAATTACAGAATATTAGAGTTGGAAAGGACTTTGGAGGTCATCTTCATGCTCAGTCCACAATTTTGCAACTAAAGCATCCTTGTCAAATGTCTGACCAGCACCGAAGGAGAGCCCACCATCTCCCAAGATGGCCTTCTTAATAGTTGGATAGTTCTTCCCATGATGAAGTTTCTCCTAATGTTTCCTTTGCAATTTTCATCCTTGAATTTTAGTTGGGTCCTCTGGACCAACACAGAACAAGCCTGCTTCATTTTCTAAGTGACAGCCCTTCATATAGCTGAAAGCTGCTATGATGTCTCTGCTGTTGTGCTGGGCCTGGGGGTAGCCCGGGTAACACGGTCCAGGTCTGGTCCCGAATCCAAGGGTTCCACAAGGAGTCAGTCTGACAGGGCCAAGGCAGGACACGAGGCAGGAAACCAGGTGAGGTCAGGCACAGGATCACAGGCAGGTTCTGGCAAAAAGCAACGTTGCTCCCACAACCAGGGGTGGGGTCCAGCAGCCTTTTATCTCTGTCAGGGTAATGGCCGGTCCTGATCCCCAGGTGACTCACCTCCCTGTCTCGCCTGAAGGTGAGCACTCCTCCTGCGAGGACTCAGGTCTCTCCTTCTCTCAGACTTCTCTCAGTCTTTGCAGCTCGAGAGATGTTGGTGAGTTACTATACCCAGAGGCCACCTCAGCCTCTCCTGACCCAACTGGTAGTGGAGCATCTGTAAGTGATGGCCCAGCTGAAGGCAACGAGGTAATTCCTTCATCTGGAGCCAGGACAGGCTCAGGCCCCTGACTCGGCCCAGCTGGTGCTTCTTGCAGGGGAACCTGTGCAGACTGGGGCTCTTCAGAATCAGGCCCCAGATTAGGTTCAGCTGCCGCTGAGGCAAAGGATCTGGTGCGGACTGAGACTCCTCTGGCTCCGAGTCTGAGCCCGAGTCCCAGGCCATCACAGCTGTTTCATCTTCCCTTCTCTGGCCTAAGCAAGATTGAGCAAGACTTGCAATGAACTGCTGAAAGAGGTAGACACGTTTTCAGACAGATAGACATCCTAGAATCATAGAATCATAGAATCATAGAATCATAGAGTTGGAAGAGACAACAAGGGCCATCGAGTCCAACCCCCTGCCAAGCAGGAAACACCATCAGAGCACTCCTGACATATGGTTGTCAAGCCTCTGCTTAAAGACCTCCAAAGTAGGAGACTCCACCACACTCCTTGGCAGCAAATTCCACTGTCGAACAGCTCTTACTGTCAGGAAGTTCTTCCTAATGTTTAGGTGGAATCTTCTTTCTTGTAGTTTGGATCCATTGCTCCGTGTCCGCTTCTCTGGAGCAGCAGAAAACAACCTTTCTCCCTCCTCTATGTGACATCCTTTTCTATATTTGAACATGGCTATCATGTCACCCCTTAACCTCCTCTTCTCCAGGCTAAACATGCCCAGCTCCCTTAGCCGTTCCTCATAAGGCATCGTTTCCAGGCCTTTGACCATTTTGGTTGCCCTCCTCTGGACACGTTCCAGTTTGTCAGTGTCCTTCTTGAACTGTGGTGCCCAGAACTGGACACAGTACTCCAGGTGTGGTCTGACCAGAGCAGAATACAGTGGCACTATTACTTCCCTTGATCTAGATGCTATACTCCTATTGATGCAGCCCAGAATTGCATTGGCTTTTTTAGCTGCCGCGTCACACTGTTGGCTCATGTCAAGTTTGTGGTCAACCAAGACTCCTAGATCCTTTTCACATGTACTGCTCTCAAGCCAGGTGTCACCCATCTTGTATTTGTACCTCTCATTTTTTTTGCCCAAGTGCAATACTTTACACAGGCAGGTTCTGGCAAAAACTTTACACAGGCAGGTTCTGGCAAAAATCCTGGCAGTCCTCCTCCTCTGGACATGATCCCATTTGTCAGTGCCTGTGACCTTATAGTAAATAATAGTACATGCTTCCAAAAAATTGCAATGGTGCAAATCCATTAATGTGTGCAAATTTTATACTCACCAGTGTTCACTTTGGCCCTGCTTCTGGGGAGTTGGGTTTCCTCTTTTGGGGGCCATGCATATGTGGCCATCGGTCCTGTATACCTGAAGGAGCATCTCCACCCCCATCATTCAGCCCGGACACTGAGGTCCAGCGCTTAGGGCCTTCTGGCAGTTCCCTCACTGTGAGAAGTGAGGTTACAGGGATCCAGACAGAGGGCCTTCTCGGTAGTGGCGCCCTGTGGAACGCCCTCCCATCAGACGTCAAGGAAATAAGCAACTACCTGACTTTTAGAAGACATCTGAAGGCAGCCCTGTTTAGGGAAGTTTTTTTTTATGTTTAATGCTGTATTGTGTTTTTAATATTCTGTTGGGAGCCACCCAGAGTGGCTGTGGAAACCCAGCCAGATGTGCGGGGTATAAATAATAAATTATTATATTATTATTTTAATGGGTTTGGGAAAGGTAGCAGCAGCAGCAAGAAAAACTATCTGAAGCCTCATCCTCAAGGATAAAACATGTATCCCTGGAAAACATGATGGAAGAATGTGAGAGAGTATCGAGATGGCATTTGAATGATCACAATGCATGAACACAGTGGACTGGGTCTAATTTGCCACAGGGGCAGTTCCAGTGAGACGTGGTTTGCGACTCACTTAGGGAGTATCATTACAGAGAATTTACCCCTCCTGTTTACCAGCTTCATAGACAAAAGCAGGAGGATGCGAGGCTAGTGTGGGGAATGTGTACATAAAGGTAAAGGGACCCCTGACCATTAGGTCCAGTCGTGGCCAACTCTGGGGTTGCGGCGCTCATCTCGCTTTACTGGCCGGGGGAGCTGGCGTATGGCTTCCGGGTCATGTGGCCAGCATGACTAATCGGCTTCTGGCGAACCAGAGCAGCGCACGGAAATGCTGTTTACCTTCCCGCCAGAGTGGTACCTATTTATCTACTTACACTTTGACATGCTTTCGAACTGCTAGGTTGGCAGGAGCAGGGACCGAGCAATGGGAACTCACTCCGTCGCGGGGATTCGAACCGCCAACCTTCTGATCAGCAAGCCCTAGGCTCTGTGGTTTAGCCCACAGTACATAGGCCTTCCCATTCCCTATTCCCCACAAGAGCTTGGCATGCTCATGCTATCAAAGGGAGGGAGGGGGAAGAGGCCTTTGCCATGTCCTGGGGGGGGGGTCCCCTCTGCATGCTGATACTGTGCCACCAATGGACTTGATTAAGCCTCAAATGTATAGTACACAAACCGTTTGCTCTTGGAGTAATGCTACGGCAACCAGAAAATTGAAGCTGTTCTTACCGAACATGGCTGACTATAAATCAAACTACCTCAAAGGCAGGGGAAAGCCTCCCGCAAAACTACAAAGCACACTTTTCTGCCTGTGCCTCATGGTTCATCCCCACCCTTCCCCTTTGCCTTACAACCGGGAGCATGACTCCAGCTTCCAAGCAGCCAGCTGCCCAGGAAGAAGAGTAAGAGGAGGGACAAACACCTCATAATATGGACATGGGCAAGGGGCCCTGAGCTATAACATCCTTAGCAGAACCCCTAGTCCTTTGTGTTCTTTCGGATCTCTACACTGGAGGGGAAAACACAGATGGGTGTTAGTTGTCAAAACAGAAACTCAGCCCTAATTCCAGCATTATGAAATCTTACTGGATTGCTTCCTGCTAGGCGCTGCAGAACCATTTGCAGCATCATTTTTCAGAATCTGGCCCTGCGAGGTTGCTGACTGCCTAACAGCCGGCAAAGGCCAGCGAAGGCATTGATGACTGTGAATTATAGGTCATACTACTGCCTCTCTCTGTGTGTTGTGCTTGTGGCTCTGTGTGGACAGAAGGCAGAATAATGTAAGCCAGCCAGCCAGCCAGCCCACCCCTTCTCCTCCCCTCCTTCCCACTATGACTTTAGTTTTGATATCACATCATGATTCTGAGCTTGGAACACCATAAATTTTCTCCAAATGTATAGTAATTCCTTGGTGCAGTCGAAAGTTATGATTCATTTATACTGGAGTGACAGCATAATACCTAGGTGTCAAAATCTATTAAAACTGTTCAATGTCTTCTGTTTATTTTTAGAACCAATTGAGACTTAACTGATGGTGAAAAATATACAGTCAAGTGTGTTTACTTCACCTTTACAAAGAATCTGTTATAGTCCCAATTAATTTGTTATTCCTGTCACAACAGGTACTGGATACTTCAAAACTGTCATTACCGTTTTTGCCTCCTTTTTTTTTTTAGTTTAGTTTAGTTTTTTGTTTTGTTATTCACAAAGGCTTTCTGTTTATTTTTAACCCATTAGGAGAGAGCCCGAGATAATGGCTCCACAACATTTTAAAGCTGCACATCGCCTCGCAATTTAATTAAACGTGCAATGGATAAATAGATCTCCTCAGCAGCCGAAGCCAGGCTGCCACTGAATTTTTCGGCTCTCCCCATAACAATCAGGTGTTGTTTTCGGAGCTGGATTTAATGATGGTCCACAGGAGCATCTTTCATATGCACCGATATGATGGGCCAGATGGAAAACATTTGAATTAAAAATGTACTACACGAGGCAGCCATAAGCGCTGAGGTAGTCTTCAGTGCAAAATCCAGAATGGGTATCTCATTGTTATTAATTAACAGTACATTCCTTCAAAGGAGAGACTCCCCCTCCCCTCCCCTGGCAGTATAAGGGTTTTTATGGTTAGAAAATAGGCTGTATACATCTTAAAACCAAACACCATGTACTTAGGAGGTTCGTGTAATCAGCAGAAATAAAAGCAATTTCAGCAAGGCAATTGCAAACATAACCGGTGAGATGAGTAAGTGTTTGTGAATGCAGATGTGAGAGCGTCGTAAAAAGAAAAGGTGGGGGTGGTGGAACAATTATGATGTGCTATTGCCATGCGCTTTCCCAGAAGCGAAGGGAAGGAAAACCGCAGATTTTGTCGCAGGGAATTTAGAACAAGGAAATTGTAAGTGAGAATAGAGAGCCAGATCCTATGTTAGTAGGATGGATATTAGTCAGGGGCATCTTCAGATATCACTGATGATGGTTTAGGTTTACATTCATACATAGTAACAGCCCTTCTCTCTATATAATTTGGTTAAAAATGCTTTTAGAAGCATGGGTTTGTAGGCAACCAATGACCAGTGGCGTAGCGTGGGGGGTGCAGGGGGGGCCGGCCGCACCGGGCGCAACATCTGGGAGTTAGGGTTAGGGGGCCCAAATCCACGGGTTAGGGGGTGCAAATCCACGGGTTAGGGGGCGCAAATTACTTGCCTTGCCCCGGGTGCTGACAACCCACGCTACGCCACTGCCAATGACGCCATCCCATACATGCAAGGTCTTCTGCTTGCATTGCAAAACTACCCTTCCCTCTCCTTCCCTCCCTCCCCCACTATGACCCCTGAGCTGCCACCCCATCTGCTCTGGGTGGTTGGGGGACTCCCAGAACAGATTTGGGGTTGCATGAGGGCTGGAGGGGGCATTCTTTGGAGCAACTTTTTGGGGAATACAACCCATGGCTCCCTCCACTTTCTTGATGCAAGAAGGGAGGAGTGAGACTGTATTACTTATCACATTTTTGTCCAGGGAACTCATATACAGTGGTGCCCCGCAAGACGAATGCCTCGCAAGACAAAAAACTCGCTAGACGAAAGGTTTTTTCATTCGCGATTTGCCTCGCAAGACGAATTCCCCTATGGGCTTGCTTCGCAAGACGAAAACGTCTTGCAACTTTGTTAAGCCGTTTAAACCGTGCTTCGCAAGAAGAAAAATTCGCTAGACAGCAAAAATTGCGGAACGAATTAATTTCGTCTTGCGGGGCACCACTGTATAGGTTTATCCCATTTCAATCTCACAGAAACCCTATGGAGTAGGTTAGGCTGAGAGATATGACCAGGAAGCTTCATTATCAATGGAGGGATTTGAACCTGGCTTTTCTGGTCCAAGGCCAACACTCTCTTCACAGTGGATGTGCCCTAACAGATGTCTTCCAAGTGCATGATTATTAAAACAAAGGATGCTTTCAGAAGTAGCAACAAGAAGAGTATTTGAATGCCATATATATACGGAAAGAGCCTAATGCATGTTCAAATTGTGTGTGATGCGGGTGGCGCTGCGGTCTAAACCACTGAAATTCTTGGGCCTGCCGATTGTAAGGTCGGCAGTTTGAATCCCCATGACGGAGTGAGCTCCCGTTGCTTTGTCCCAGCTCCTGCCAACCTAGCAGTTTGAAAGCAAGCCAGTGTGAGTAGATAAATAGGTATCACTGCGTCTTTATAAGTCCCCCAGTTTCCCCTCAAATTTAGCTTCTTAACTGCAACCACCTCCATTGGGGATACCCAGTGTGGGGTCTTTCTTTCTAACAAGTCCCTGTACCTGACCCAGACATTGTAATCACATGATTGTAAAACAAAACCTTATGTACTTTAGCCCCATGGAATTCAATCGGACTTATACCTAGGGTTGCAATCCTACAGCACAAGCTTAACAATGTCTGCTCACAAGTGACATGGATAGCCTTGAGCTGGGATACTGCAGTCCCAGGTATAGTCAGGGGCTGGACTGAGGAGGAATGGTGGGGGCCGCTGCCCCTTCTCCTGAACCTTCCCAAGAACAGGAGGACAGCATAGAATTAGAACAGTGGTTTGCAGAAGGACATAGTTCAGAGGCTGCAGAGGGGAAAAGCTGGGAAATATTGGAAGAGGAACAGCAGGAAGAAGGAACAGCTGACAGACTCAGTGTCTTTGTGGAGCATTCCTGAGCCCCCCTCTCCCAGGACTAGGCGGGCATTAAGAGTAGTGGAACAGAAAGCTCAGAGGCAGAAAACCCAGATCCGCCGGCGCAGGGATGACGTAGGATAAGAGAGATGGAGGGGGTTGGGTTTTACTTGGAGCAACGCCGTCACTGAGATAAGGACTACATTCATTTGTCTCTCTCTGTGAATACTGAATAAATCACATGGTAAGGACTCTTCATGTTTATCTGTTTTTTTGGCTGCCACTGGGGCAGGGATAGGATTCCCTGAACCTTGACAATAGTCTGCCTAGGCACATAGCGAACAAAGGTGGTCTTAGTTCTGAGCAAACACACATAGGATTGGATTGCACTTGGTCAGTTTATAAAGCAGTTTACTGAAACCTAGGCAGTGAAAATTAAGAAACAAACGTTCTGAACAAGAGCTCAAGAAATATATGGAAGGGCATTTTTCCTTGGCATATTTGAAATTAGACCAGCCAAACCACTGGAAAATAGCGGCTTGGTAATTTTTCAGTGTATGAAGAATGGCTGATTGGTCTTTTCCAAAGCATTTGCATGTGTGTTAACTGTGACTGAGGACAGGAGCTGATGTACCCTCCCACTGACCCAATGGAAAAGAAGTTATTCACATTTTAGATGGGCTAACCTCATTTGATGGGAAATGAGGCATTGCAGGTTTTTATACATTATAAGATTTTTATTACAATTTGGATGATTATGCTCGATAGCTCTATGTAAAATTAAGCACAAATAGCTTAGAAGATTTTGGAGTTAGAGAATGACTATTAGGTCTCCCATGACCTTTTTTTATGCCAATATAACCAAATTTCATCAGGTATATTTTCTAGCATTTCAGACTTGTACAGTTTTAAGCGTCTCAAATGACTGCTTCCACATTTGAACTGGACTTACACTCTGGCAAAAAAAAATTCCTTATATTTTTGCTAGATTCATCCCATCATTCTCGGTTATGTCCCCTCTGCACAACTTCAGAGAGCTTCATATAAGAGATGAAAGGAGAAGAAATGCATACTCAAGCATGGGGGGAAAACACCACCCTACAGAGATACAACATAGGTAGGCAATACTTCACTAATGCAAGGCTATGCGAGCTTTTGAGTTGCAAAGAACTCTTCATACATCAGAATTAAGTACATGAAATAGGTTACTTAATTCTCAGTTATAAAGAGAGCAAGGTTACTAATGATCCAATTTCACAATCCATTTCAGTTCAAGTGGTTGGATGTAGGCCATTTGAAGTCAGCATGACTAAGTTTAAATCTCAGTATCGCTAATGACAGTATTTTAGTCAACATAAATATATATATATATATATGTATATAGTTATATGTATGTTATTTTACAAAGGGTCATGAACATTTTTTTTAAAAAAAAGAGATGTCACCTTACCTATTTTGCATATGTCCTGCAGGTAACTTTGATTTTACTGAGATGTATTTTGCATAGGGATGGCGAGACCAATCAATTTATTATCACTGTCAGTTTCACGTGTATTTATTCATAAGTACGTTCTGCATTGTTTCTAGATCAATTTGCAATGAAAAAAAGGAAAACTATGTTTTTAAGCAGAGGTTTCGGTAAAACAGGCATGGAGAGATGACAAGGGGTTGATTTTTAAGAAAAGAAACCAGTTTCAATAAGGAGAAATAGCAGAGATGGGTACACCAAAAAGAGAAAACAATAGAGCTTTCACAAATTCCCTTCTTAGTGTACGCAAACCTTTTTTTAAACTGCCACTCCCCACTCTCAGCGTCTTCCCACTACCTCGACTCAAACCTCTGCCATTGTTTAAAATCATAATTGGCTCCCCCTCATCAGTTGTCACTCCAGCGGAGCTTATTCAAACCTTTTCCCTTTCAGGGTCCTTCCATCCCTGCTTTAGTCAAACCTCTGCCATTGCTTTCCCCACAAACAAGCAAAGAGCCGTCAATGGGAGAATGCAATTCAAAGTCTGTGAGGAGCCTGGCCTACGGAAAGAGGTTCTGATGGGAGGATAAATTGATTCAGTTCACATTAAAATGCTACGTTACCTCATTCATACTTTCAGAAACAATGCATGACCCCAAATGCAGTGATCGTTTGCAATGTTTCCTATAATTTCCTATAACGAACCCGAGTTATTATTTTGGTAACTTTGAATATTCTTTGGACTCCCCAAATGTCTTTAAAGAACTGTACTGGGCTTATCCCATCGCTTTAAAACAAGAGAGCTTTTATAAAGCTTACAGTGTGAGAAAGCTTCCAAACAAGCGACAAGGGCTGTTTTCCCCCTTTTTTCTTTTTCTGTGTGTGCAGTTATGGTCCATCATTATTAAATGTCTCTTGTTGGATGGAAGAGGTGCTTCATCACAAACAGCCATTCATCAGCACTTGCCAAGCCAGCTCACATCTGACCTCTGCAGTAATAATGCTGTATCAAGTAGGCCAACTACCCAGTTTAGCAACAGAGCAGGGAGCGTAAGCCGGCTTCAAGATTAAGTGCACTGTTTCAGGTTTCCATTCCCCAGGTGCAATGCGGGCTGATGTTGTATTGATTGCAAAAGTTTACCAGTAAGTATCACAAACAACAATAGCCAGGTCAATGATCGGTGATGCCTGAATATGAATTCCCTGGCGGAAGCCGTGTGCACACTCTGGGCTAAGGCACTATTATCATGATGTCTGAGCACAGGTGGAATAAGGCTTATGTGGAAAGAAAGAGAGCGAGGTGAGGGCTTGCGGTTTGAAATGGCATTTGAGCAACTTGCACGCGGGAGCAGGAGGAGAGAGACAATGATGTAATTATATATCCCTAGTTCCCGCCGAGACAGGAGAAACCTGTCATCCTTCAATGTTTGTAGGTTCACAGGGCCTTGTATTTAATGCAGCTTAAGACTCCCAGGCACCAAAAAGGTATAGGAACATGACACAGAACTCCAATCCTTCCCTGGGTGGAGTATCTCCAAAAGAACCATAAATTATCAAAAACCTGAATGAAAAATTAGATTGCGCTCATTCTGACACAGGTCTGGGGGTAATAAATTCATGGGGAACAATAGCCAAGAGTGCCGAACACATGATGGCATAACACATACCCTCCAACACTTTGAAGCCAAAATCCGGGACGCCATCTTCCCATTTGTTATTGTGAGAGCATGGCAGCCATTTTGGTTCCTGTGATCTCAAATAATTTCGCACTGCGATCCCACCCCCACACAAACAAAATACCTTTTTAGGAGATGGTGCCCAAAAATGTGTCGTTTGGGGTGCTGTGCAAGATTGCGGCACCCAAAAAGTGCTTTCTCCAGGGGAAAATTGCGCCGAGAAATCCCGCAAGAGAACGGCAACCAAAAAGCCTGCCATGCTCTCACAATAAAAAAAAATGTGGTCCTATTCCTGTAACAGGAAGTCCATCTGATGGTGACCTGACTTGGGCTCAGCTGAATTCCCTTTCTGTCCCATTCCCTTCCTTCTTTACTCCCTGAAATGCTGCTATGGGGTATTTTCACAGCTTGAAATTGCCCCACATTTCCATTCCAGCAATATGATACCATTAAAAAAATGGAATTAACAATTTAAACGTCCATTGGCAAGTAATGGAACGCAACGGAGCTGAGCTTGCCTATAGTTTCACATATCTGAAATCCTAGCTCCTGTGTTCATCTCTATTATAAAAAATCATGTCCCTTATCCATAATGGGAATCTTCCTTATTAGCGTTCCACTGTATTAACATTTTATATCTAATGCCTAACTCGCAGTGCCCATTTTGCAAAGAGACTTTTATAGAGATGTTATCCAATATTACTACTGCTACATTAAAAGGACATTTTGCAATCATTTTTGCTTAAAAACTCTTTATACTTTTCCCTTCTCGATAATTTGCAGTGAACTTCCATGTCCCAGATAAACCGGGTAAGGATAAAATATCCTTTCTCGCAATTTAAGATGTGATCAAATGCATGTTAAGTGATTATTGTTAACTTAAATACCACCTCCAAGATCTTTAAGCTGCTGAGCTAACAATAGCAAGTCAATCTTTTAAAACTTGGGTATTTGTTTTTGGTTGGATTTATTGCCTTTGTGATTTATTATGAGGTTTTAAAGTGTAGTACACTATGTAATGGACTGAGGCTGAACAGGCGCCTCTGACAAAAAGGCTTTCTTAGCCATATGGTGCAACTGTACCACTTACTTACACTGGTTTGGCAGTAATCTATGGGGTAGTCGCATGACATGTCCCTCAGCATAATGATTGAATGAGTGAGGGGGGTCCCAGGGCCATGTGGGCTCTCACAGGTGCCCAGTCAAGGGGGCTGTGCATGCCTGGACACATAATAATATAATTGTGGGGGCCAGGCACCCACAAAGTCAATAAAAAAAGCTGGCAGGAAGAGAAGCAGCTCATCTCCGCCCTCCGTAGCCAGTGAGTGAGGCATCCTTTTCCGGTGGTCCGGCTCAGACACTGAAGCAGAGTCTCTCGGCCTCTGAGTCCGAGTCTCTCTCCCCTGGTGCAGAAAAGGGTGCCTTGCTGCTGCAGAGGACGGAACTGAACTCAACTCCGTCCTCCACAGCCAACCAGCAAGAAAAATAATTGCCGCAACACGAATGTGTAACATCACATGTCCAAATGCGGTGGATGGACACCCACAATCCTGCAGGTGAGATGGCGCCCCTGGGTGGGGCTCACCCTGCCTCCCATCTATGCATTCCCCACTATAGTTCACATGTACAGCCAGTGAGGGAAAAGAGCTATATGTGTGTACTAATGTCCACGTTCTGAGTTCCTCCACATGATGGGGACCTGCCCAAAAAGGTCCCCTCCCCGCACACTGAGGAACTGTTCACATGTCCACCAATATGTGAATAGATTCTTTCTAATACTGGTATCTGAATGCACAGATACCAAAGATGTATTATTTTATTTACCACCCTTTATCAAAAGATCCCACGGTGCTGTACAATGTCCACCCCTATTGTTCAGCCCGGACATTGAGGTCCAGCACCGAGGGCCTTCTGGCGGTTCCCTCATTGTGAGAAGTGAGGTTACAGGGAACCAGGCAGAGGGCCTTCTCGGTGGTGGTGCCCACCCTGTGGAAGTTCCTCCCACCAGATATCAAGGAAATAAACAACTATCTGACTTTTAGAAGACATCTGAAAGCAGCCCTGTTTAGGGAAGTTTTTAATGTTTGATGCATTTATCGTGTTTTTAATATTCTATTGGGAGCCGCCCAGAATGGCTGGGGAAACTCAGCCAGATGGGTGGGGTATAAATTTTATTATTATTATTATTATTATTATTATTATTATTATTATTATTATCATTTTATGGAGCATAATAATAAAAACCTAATACAAAGCACAATAATAGATAATAATAAAATAATCATAACAGTCGTTGTTGTCGTCTGTCCGTCCCCATACATTTAACATGCCATAGATTATTTCATAGCTGAAGGCTATACAGAGGAATGTTTTTGCCTGGCACAAAATGATGATGCCAGGCAAGCCTCTCTGGGGAAAGCATTCCACAAGCAGGGAGCCACCACAGAAAAGGCCTGCTCTTGTGTTGCCATCCTCCAAACCTCTGGAAGGAGAGACATAGAGAAGGTTCTCATGTGACAAGTACTGGGTCTGGGTCAGTTCTTAAGGGGAGAGGCGGTCCTTAAGGTATTTTGCTCCTGATCCGTGGAGGATGCATTTCTGCGGTGGATGTTGGCAGTGGGGATGTGGTTACAGAGTGCACTGAGGTGGGACTAGCCCTGTGGTCCCATGGCCTCCCTCACACATTTGTGTGTATACATGGGTTCATGTGGTCCTCTCCATCCAAAAGCACCATTATTAAAGGTGGAAGATGGAACAGGAGCTGGTTGTGTCATTAACATGGAGGTTTCCTCTGTTTCTGTTAGCAAAGAAGGGAATTAATTGGAGAAACTGGGGAGAAATGTGTTTGGAGTATCAAATAAACGGAGCTGGAAATTGATTTGGGTAGGGCATGGGTGGTAAATTAATTTTAATGCCACAAGGAATGGAGGCTCCATGCTGGAGAGATAGGAATACTGCCCATCAATCATTAGAAAAGCAGAGGAACTGGCCATTCTCTTCCTCGATTCAGAAAGGAATCGTTTGCAGTCGAAGTGACAAACCTGTTTTACAAGCAGAAAGTTGAATCTGTCAAAAAATAAAATTAAGAACGAGAAAACAACTTCCACTTTATAAATTACTGCTCATATTAGTGCATATTACCCTTCTGATGCCTTTATGAGTCTTCAGAGAGATACTATTAACATCATTAAAATACAGCCTTACTGCTGTAGCGCTCATTGAATTCAATATAAAAACCATTCAGTATCTCTTATTGTCACCTTTTCTGCTTAGATGGGAAAACATAAACCAGCATTTTAAATTTTGCACAGAAACCTGTAAGGGCTGTTGTTGCTGTTTGATATGAACTCAATATATTGCAAAGAACAAATGAGAAGGAAATTGGAGTCAGGTTTCATTTATTGCTCTTTGAAATAGTTTTGGATTTCTGCATGTAAGGTAAAAATCTAGATGCCAACAATGTGTAAGCTGATAGAAGAATGATTGCTGGAAAAAAGTCTCCTAGGTGATCTTATTAATGCACGTGAAGTATTTGGCAGGAATAGTCATACTAATTCTGGTACTCACATTAAAAAGGAAGATTTAGTTGTATATTTCCAGTTTACTGCTATCACTTTTTGACTCAGAACCAGTGACGGATTCAGTGTTATTCATGTAAAATTATTCTTCTGTTCCGTAGATGCATTGGGACAACCAATATCAATCTAACAATGTGACTTGAGTTTCTGCCATTTTCTTTTCGAGCAATTTCCCAGCAAAATACAAACAAAGATCATTCTTCCTGGTTAGGACCAATAGAGAGGTGGTGCTTTAAGGATAGTTTGCAAAACAGGCACAAGGAAGTTTGGGCATCAGTGCTGCTCTCCTAAGCAAGATAAAGGTTTTGAATAGGATCCTTGGTTCACCAAGGAGCTTTCACATACACATTTATTACCGGTAATTTGTACAGTCCTGTCACTGTACATTGCAGTCTACAGACTTTCATAACGCTTATACCCCATCCTTGAGAAATCTACAATATTCAAGAGCCTGATCTCTTAAGTTCAGATAGTATAGCTATTGTATGGCATGGTAATTTAGATCTTGATCCAGTTTTGAAATGCATTGGTGAAATTTGTGTTTTCATCTTGTATTTTTATCTTGTTAACCACCCTGAGAACTTTTGATGAAGAGTAGTATATACAGTCGTACCTTGGTTCTCGAACGCCTTAATACTCATATGTTTTGGCTCCCATATGCCAAAAGCCTGGAAATGTTCCGGTTTTCAAACGTTCTTTGGAAACCAAACATCTGACATGGCTTCCATGGCTTCCAATTGAGTGCAGGAAGCTCCTGCAGCCAATCGGAAGCTGCACCTTGGTTTTCAAACAGTTCCGGGAGTTGAAAGGACTCCCAGAATGGATTAAATTCGACAACCAAGGTACAACTGTAAATGTAAGGAGCCTCATGGGCTTGCTGATCAGAAGGTTGGCAGTTCGAATCTATGTGACGGGGTGAGCTCCCTTTGCTCTGTCCCAGCTCTTGCCAACCTAGCAGTTCGAAAGCACACCATTGCAAGTAAATAAATAGGTACAGTTGCAGCAGGAAGGTAAACAGCATTTACATGCGCTCTGGCTTCCGTCACAGTGTTCTGTTGCACCAGAAGCGGTTTAGTCATGCTGGCCACATGACCTGGAAAGCTGTCTGTGGGCAAACACTGGCTCCCTTGTTCTGAAATGAGATGAGCGCCACACCCCACAGTCGCCTTTGACTGAACTTAACTGCCCAGGGGTCATTTACCTTTACCTTTTTATGTAGTATATAAATCTAATAAATAATGATAATAATGATAACAATAAGGGTGATCCACATGCTTTCTCCTACTACTGTAGCAAAAATATTAGGTAAAACTGCTTTACAAAGATGTGTATATTAGGCAAAATTGCATATTAGTTAAAATTCACACAAAGTTCAGGTAAAGGGTGATATAATAAATACATAAATGCATACATAAACACATAAATTGGAATGCTGATGAATTTTCAGGAGAACTTCTAAAACAACAACAAAAACTGGTGTGAAAATGCAGAGAATTGAAGACTGGAAAAGGGAAACTGAAAGTGAAATTGACATAGTTGCTCATTGCAAGACAAAGTGACGAGAAATCTGCACAATATTCAAAAGGAGGCTACACCATAGATTCATATAAAGAAAATGTGATGTTTGTAGGTTTATTTCAGTGTATTTCCTATTAATTCCTAACACAGAATCTTCTTTCTCCATAGCTGATGGCCTCATGCTGAACGGACACTGATGTTATTGATGTTTTTAATTATGTTCTATGAATATTAATAGACTGATTTTATTGCATGCTGCAAGCTGCCTTGATATATTTTATGAAAGTGCAATCATAAATGTTAGATAAATAAAATAAAAAATGTTACTGAGTTATCTCTTCCCAATATTTATTTCCTGGTTACTCCCTGCTGCTAGTTCAATGTGTGTGACATTACAATGTTTTGTATAAATTGCTTCACACTTATTTCAGATGAACCTCAGTCACTGTTTTGATGTCTATCCACAAGTTCATTTTGGACCACTTCTCAGTCTACTTTAGTTTTTGCCATCATAGTGTGTTGAGAGTTGCTTGCTTCCCTCCATTGTAGGAGCCATCCTGTCCTCTGCTTCCTATTCTTTAGCTCAGATAGATCCCTAAAAGGACAGTCCTCTTGACGCCTGAAATATTCATTTTTTGAACCTAATGTCTCCTTGCAGGCTCTCCATTGTACTGCAAAAGTTAAGCAGTTTAAATACAGCTAAACCAAAACTAAAGTTAAGCTTGAAAGGAGGGATGTTAGGATACAGCTTCAGAGTAAGCAGGGCTTAAGTGCAGAGTGATCTAAGCAATAGTACAAATTGAAGCTATAATCCCTGGAAGAACTGGGATAGAAAGGGTTTAAAACTAAAGGCGTAGATGCATTCTGAGAGATGAGAGGATAGAAAAGGTCTTAAATGAAAATGTAGCATTGCAAATTTCAGCTAAACTTGAAGTGGTTCAGACTTCTGTGCTATGAGAGCAATCCACTTGGCCTCTTGTTTCATTTAATCCCTTCCAGCCAGAACCTCTTCCATCATCGTAATCACCATCATCATTTTATTATTTATACCCCATCCATCTGACTGGGTTGCCCCAGCCACTCAGGGCGGCTTCCAACATATATAAAAACATAATAAAACATAAAACATTTTTAAAAAACCTCTATATAGGGCTGCCTTCAGATGTCTTCTAAAGGTTGTACAGTGGTACCTCAGTTCTTGAACAGAATCCGCTCCAGAATCCCATTCCGCTTCTGAAACGTTTGAAAACCAAGGCCCGGCTACCCATTGGTTGCAAGAGCTTCTCGCACTCAGCAGAAGCCACGTTGCACGTTTGGGTTCCGAAAAACGTTCGAAAATGGAAGCATTTTCTTCTGAGTTTTTGGCGTTCAAGAACTGAAACATAGGGCATTCAGGAACCGAGGTACCACTGTATAGTTACTTACGTCCTTGGCTTGAGGGTCACATAACTCTATACGCTCCAAGATTTCTCCAATGAAAACAGAGATGTCCTAAGGAAAAGCGGACATCCCAAGATGAAATGAGAAATCAGGACAGTTTCTGTAAATCTGGGATTTTTCCTAGAAAATAGGGACACTTGGCGGGTCAGAGATTGGATGGGTTTTTTTGCAGTTTAAACCTGAATATGTTTGACTGGTTTAGTAATTTGGTGGGTGACATGTGACCTCATCTGGCTTGACAGTACCACGGGCCCGTAATCCTGCTGTAATGTTTCCTTATTAGCTGCTCAGCACCAGCCCCGCACCAGTTGCGGAAAATCCGCAGCCGCCTCAGGCACCACTGGAATTAATTACTACGAGAAGCACGGCTGTTTTGGAATTGTCATCTTGAATTTATCACTTGCCACTTAATGTAACTCATCTGACCTAATACCTCTTCTGGGCCACTGGGGGCTTTGGCACCAGATCCAGTGGGGTAATAGCGGGGTTTTTCCTGTATGCCTAATGCGCCTGTATATCTGGGCTCACATCTGCTCAAGGCCTAGCTACAATCCTGTCCTGGAGGCAAAGCATGCTAACAATGCCCCTAGCAAATTGCAGATTACCCATACGTCATGTTACATCTGATGCTGGGAGTGATTCGGAGGGAGGAAGGGATGGTAAGATGGAATTTTTTTTTGCTGTTTTGAGATGATAATCTTTCATTACACTGGATGTAACAAGGCTCCCTGTTTGCTCCTCTGATGTTGGCATTATCTGGAAATAATGAAACAGCCTGCTCGTGTATAAATGAGTAAGTGGCTCCCAGGGAAGAAGAAAAGGGAGGGGGTGGCTTGTGAAGCGAGGCCCAAGGCTATGTTTTGGTGGGTTGCACTTTTTGCAGAAGTCGTTCATTAAAATGACTCACACAAAGAAGTACATTCCAATTGCTATTCTCAGTGCTTTTTCTTTCGAGAAAAAGTGGTGCCGGAACGCACCATGAACGCTTCCCTTGTTCTCTTATAATGGCAGTGGCGCCCGCCTGAGAGGTGCCAGAACTAAATTCCAGCAAGTTCCAAGTGAAAAAGGAAGATGCCCTGGCTACTCTGCATCCATGGCAGGCACCTGTCCTATGTTTCAAGTGACTTCCTGTTAATATGTTCATTCCCTGTTCACCTAACCCCTTCTATAATATGGAGCACACACCTGTTATCTTACGGCTATAGTAACACAACTCAAAACTAAACCCATCTTGTGTTTAAATATGCCAGCTCTTGTCTCGAAACAAGGACCACAACAATTAAGGGCAGCATTTTATACAGAAAATCAACCCTTTCTGTCTCTGGCCCATAACGGAATCAACCCTTTCTGTTTCCGGTCCAAGATGGAAATTTTCCACAGTCCTAATCACAAGGCCCTGATTTAAATGTTTGTGGCATTATCTGTGCAGAGATATATTTTACCCTGCCAACAAGCAGGAATGACTCCTTTGTGTGGGAAGCCATGAACATCCTAATGATAAAAAGATAAATAACAGAAGTCGGCTCGAGTTGCATTTTAATAATGAGGATTCTCCACACATTTCTCCGGCAATCTTTCCTCCGGCTTCCCCAGTCTCCCCGCTTTGCACAGTAAAGTTAGAGAGATGTATAAGGCCATATAAACATTAATAGTTACCCTATTGTGTTTTAGAAAGACTATTTATAGAGAAAATACAAAATGTCTCCCTGAAGTATACTTAGACGTAAGCTACCATAATCTTCCTGCTCATGCAGCAGGAAATCTAATATACCAGCACAATAAACCTGTAGGAAACAAAGGTTTTATGCAGCATTAAGGGGGACAGCATTAAAATACCACAAAGTTATTTTTAAGAGCTGAGAAAATTGAGGGCCATTTTTTAACAGAATAATATCGTAATAGGCTAAACAGGTTGCAGGAGTTTCAGGTTCCTCCTGACAGTGTTACTTTTTGATTCCATTTCAGCCCAGGGTTCTGCTGGGATCAGTGACATAATATTTCCAGAAAGACCTGAGACTGCAGCCTAGAGGTAAAAACATAGCACTCCACAACTATAATAACCCCCCTCTAAAAACAAAGACATCCTCCTTCTACTCACTCAAGCTTAAAAGGCATTTTGATGGCTTGTCAGGAGAGTCCCCAAAAAGGAAACCATCTCTGGTACAAGCAGTGCTTTTTTTTGGTTTGTAAAAAACAGCAACCCCAAAAAGAGGTACTCATATTTTGAGAAAAGGGTTGTGGGTGTCAGCACAAAATGGCTGCCATGGGGAAAATAAAAAGGACATGCCAGCACACGGCTGGACTGAGCGCTTGTGCTCTAGCTACCAACCCTCCTGTTTCATTGCTTATACAGTAGCACCTCTGGTTATGAACTTAATTCGTTCCGGAGGTCCGTTCTTAACCTGAAACTGTTCTTAACCTGAGGTACCACTTTAGCTAATGGGGCCTCCCGCTGCGCCGCCGTGCAATTTCTGTTCTCATTCTGAAGAAGAAGAAGAAGAAGAAGAAGAAGAAGAAGAGGAGGAGGAGGAGGAGGAGTTTGGATTTGATATCCCGCCTTTCACTCCCCTTAAGGAGTCTCAAAGCAGCTAACATTCTCCTTTCCCTTCCTTCCCCACAACAAACACTCTATGAGGTGAGTGGGGCTGAGAGACTTCAGAGAAGTGTGACTAGCCCAAGGTCACCCAGCAGCTGCATGTGGAGGAGCGGAGACGCGAACCCGGTTTCCCAGATTACGTGACTACCGCTCTTAACCACTGCACCACACTGGCTCTCAGAAGTTCTGAGCAAAGTTCTTAACCCGAGGTACTACTTCCGGGTTAGCAGAATCTGTAACCCAAAGTGTTTGTAACACGAGGTGTTTGTAACATGAGGTACCACTGTATGCACAAGCCAACCCTTTGATCAGGCCCCACACATCTAAAATACACCATACTGCCAGTGGTGCAGTTAGATCATTACAGACTCTGGACTTAATAGTTTCAGTATATGTGGCTCTTTACACACCCTCTGACATTTCTCTGATGGAAATAGGGACGTCCCATTCCATCATGATAATTTTGCTATTTATACATGTTATGTATTGAAGTTCTCACCCTGGCCACCAGGAGTATCATGTATATAGTTTTCACTCAGGTCCACGTCAGTTATTTTAGGCGGGAAACCCTGGGTTGTTGTTGCTACAATGTTGACAGCCGGCTGCCTATAAAAGCAGGCCGGCTGAGCTGTTTGCTGTTCAGTTCTGTTTCAGCTTACAAATAAAGAGCTGCTTTGGAAGAATCGCTGTGTTGTCTGATGTGTTCGCCCACAACTTAACAATACCCCACACATCTTACTGGTTTTGCCCCAGTCACTCTGGGCAGCTTCTAACATATATACAAACATAATACAACATTAAACATTAAGAAAACTTTTCTGTATGGGATTGCCTTCAAACAGCTCAGCAGTCGAATAACTCCATACCCTCCAACAATTCTCCAATGAAAATAAGGACAACCTAAGGAAAAGCAGGACATTCCGGGATCAAATCAGAAACTGGGACGGCTTTTCTAAATCAAGGATGTCCCTGGAAAATAGGGGCACTTGGACGGTCTGCCTTTAGATGGTAATGTGTAACCAGGCAGAGGGCCTTCTTGGCAGTGGCGCCTGCCCAGTGGAACACCCTCCCATCAGATGTCGAGGAAATAAACAACTATCTGACTTTTAGAAGACATCTGAAGGCAACCCTGTATTGGGGAAATTTTAATGTCTAATGTTTTACAAGTTTTTATGCGCTACATTGAAATGTGGTAGATCAGCCCTCCTGATTCTGAGTAGAGCCCTGGACTTCTACCCCAAAGTCCACTGTACTTTACACATGCTGAGAGGTACATTATATGTTTCAGGAGCACATCCTGACACTGGGGAAAAATAGATCCCAGGAGCTAACCCTTCTTCAACCCAGGTCTGAAATTCTGTTCTGTCCCACCTCATATGCCCTAACCTTAGTCCACCTGACCTCAGCACTTCACATCACCCCTTATTTCATTCCAACTGCCCCTCTACGCATTGCTAAAGAAATGCACTTTCTACAAATATGCAATATTGTAATAAGCATTTTACGAAAGAGGCAACCGTATGAAACATCCCCAATATATTTTGAGCCAATAATAATAATAATAATAATAATAATAATAATAATAATAATAATATAATTACTTGTTTCCCGCCCATCTGACTGGGTTACCCCAGCCACTCTGGGCAACTTCCAACATATATAAAAACAATAGGTTGTTCTGTTTTTGAGGGTGTGTGTGTATGTTTTGCCTTAGGAATGTTACAGGACTTGCTGTGGTTCACTCAGATTATCCCCAGCCATGAATATAAACGTAAACGTAACAGGATTCGATTAACTGGTGACCCACATTAATTAGCATAGTTTACCTGGATATATATATATATATATATATATATATATATATATATATTTGCTTTCGTAGATTTTCACGGGTACATATATATATATATATATATATATATATATATATGCAGGTTTTGGTGTCCTCGGGTGTCTTCCCGTGTAAAAGTTGGGGTGTCTAGGCGACGTTTCGACGAGGTCTCACTCGTCATCTTCAGGCTGGTGCTTTCGGCTTCTTGAAACGTCGAAACGTCGCCTAGACACCCCAACTTTTACACGGGAAGACACCCGAGGACACCAAAACCTGCATTCCTGTACCCGTGAAAATCTACGAAAACATATATATATATATATATATATATTTGTTTTCGTAGATTTTCACGGGTACAGGAATGCAGGTTTTGGTGTCCTCGGGTGTCTTCCCGAGGACACCCCAACTTTTACACGGGAAGACACCCGAGGACACCAAAACCTGCATATATATATATATATATATATGCTTTCGTAGATTTTCACGCTATATATATATAGCGTTCCAAAGAGATTGGAAGTTCAAAAACACATTCATTACTCCGTGGTTTTGCAACAAGATGCTCTCAACTCCTAGGAGCGAGCTTTGCTTTGCATCTATTCCATATCTGAACATTCATCCTTGCAGTCTTTGTGGAGCAAATGTATTCTTTCGGAAAAATCCCCCGTTCTTATAATTTGAGGAGAGTTCTGCATTTATAAACAGGCAGCCGCAGGAAAACACAGAGCAGCCTAAGAGCAATTTCTTTTGTTGTTTGTCATTATGGGGAGAAAGGGAGAGGGGGTGTAGGCGAGCAATTGTCATGCAAGCACAGTTGTAAGTAATAATGTGGCCTTTAATGACGGAATGATGGACCTGCCAAACACTAGCTCCTGCCATACACTGCTTGCCTCTCCCTGCTGGAGAGCACAAAGATGCCCATCTGGGAGTTATTAACATATCCTCGTCAACTCACAACCGACTTTAACATAATCCATATTTGTTGGAGAGGGTCCAACATCAGCTAGAGAACAGCCGTCACGTGACTCAATGACACATTTCAAGCAGCACACATAAAGCATGCTTGGGCAGCTAAGCAGTTCCAAAATGCAAATGGATAAAAAACACTCTTCCAACTAGATAAAAAGAACAAATCCCTTTTGGCAAGGAATCTTAGATACTCTTAACATTGAGTGGAAACATCAGGCTAGGGAGAATGGACAGATACCCACTTATTTGGGGTGGCAGTTGTTTCTGCTATTTCCTCCCCCCTTCCTCCCCCTTTCCTTCTTCTTTTTAAGCATGCACTGCCAGAGTGAAAATGAGCCTTAAACATATTCACTTTAAGCTGGCAAGTGCTGCCACACGAAAGATCTGCGCACGAGAAATACAAATTTCTCTTAATTCAGCAGTGTCCTAGCCTTCCTTGTGTAAGCCATGAAAACGTGAGTTGTTTTTGTTTTCCACATTTTCAGTACCACCTTTCGCCAACACAGATCCCAGGGCAGCATGCAACCCAGTAAGATCAAAAAAAGGACACACAAAGCAATCTGGCAAGAAAATTAGAAGAATCCAGCAGGATCAACAGAGCAGAAAGGGCAAGCGGATAAACAGCACAAGCTACAATGCTTGAGTGTGCCCGTGCGCAAGCACGTGTACATCACATTACCTGAAGAACCTCATAGGTTCCAGGTGAGCCTCCTTGGGAAGAGAGCTCTACAAATCCAGTTTGTCCATTTCTCATTTTTCCAGATTAAAGTTCAGTTCTCCACATTTTTGCATCTTCAACCTTCATCAACATTTCAGTTAGATTTTCTCCTAACAAACACAACACGGCAACAAGAGAACGAGGCCTTCTCTGCAGTGGCTCCCCGTCTGTGGAATAATAATAATAATAATAAAATTTTATTTATATCCCGCCCTCCCCAGGCGAAGCCAGGCTCAGAGCGGCTAACAACAGTAAAACAATACAGCATTCTAAAAGCGATTCATTATAAAATCAGTTCAGATCAAATTGATGGCAACCATTGGGCTAGAGTTCTGTGAAGAATTACCAAAAGAGGGGGTCAGGCTGTGCCTTGGCCAAAGGCCTGGTGGAACAGCTCTGTCTTGCAGGCCCTGCAGAAAGATGTCAAGTCTCGCAGGGCCCTAGTCTCTTGTGACCGAGTGTTCCAGCAGATCGGGGCCACAGCCGAAAAAGCCCTGGCTCTGGTTGAGGCCAGCCTAACCTCTCTGTGGCCCAGGACCTCCAAGGTGTTTTGGTTTGAAGACCATAAGGTCCTCGTGGATGCTCTCCCCAGGGAACTTTGCCTGGCACCTTCATTATACACCTTTAGGCAACAGGCAAAAACGTTCCTCTTTAACCAGGCCTTTGGTTGATCCGATTTACATCATATGCCCTTTTATGTGTCGTCTTTTTTGGGGGGGGTATTGGGTTGCTGTTTTTATTTTTATTAGGTATTTTGTGGTTTTATATCTTTATTTTATTCTGTGAACTGCCCTGAGACCCCCAGGTATAGGGTGGTATAATAATAATAATAATAATAATAATAATAATTAATAATAATAATAATAATAATAATAATAATAATAATAATAATAATATTTGCATGCAATTAAGCCTAATACAGTGGTGTCTCAGGTTAGATACGCTTCAGGTTACATATGCTTCAGGTTACAGACTCCGCTAACCCAGAAATAGTGCTTCAGGTTAAGAACTTTGCTTCAGGATGAGAACAGAAATCGTGCTCCGGTGGCGCGTCGGCAGCAGGAGGCCCCATTAGCTAAAGTGGTGCTTCAGGTTAAGAACAATTTCAGGTTAAGTACAGACATCCGGAACGAATTAAGTACAGTGGTGCCTCGCAAGACGAAATTAATTCGTTCCGCAAGTCTCCTCGTCTTGCGAGTTTTTCGTCTTGCGATGCACGGTTTCCCATAGGAATGCATTGAAAATCAATTAATGCGTTCCTAGGGAAACCGCCTTCAGACCAGGTCCGGGGACAGTCTGTCCCCGGACCTCTTCTGAAGGCTGGGGGGGGGGGACGGACACAAGGGCTTTTCTTCCCACCCCCAGCATTTTAAAAAACCCCGGGACAGCGGAGGACTTCTCCGCTGTCCGGGCGATCTTAAAATGCTGGCGGGCGGCATTTTAAAATCGCCCCGGACAGCGGAGGACTTCTCCGCTGTCCGGGGCGATTTAAAAGCCCCTGGGAAGGCAGGCAGGGGGGACAAAGACTTTTGCCCCCCGCCCGCCTTCAGAAGGTGTTCCCGCCCCCTGCCCCGCTTCGGAGCAGCGTTCCGAAGCGGGGCGGCTGAGGCAGGTGTTCCCGCCCCCCCGCCCCGCTTCAGAACAGCGTTCCGAAGTGGGGCGGCTGGGGCAGGTGTTCCCGCCCCCCCGCTTCGGAACAGCGTTTTAAAATGCTGGGGGTCGGAAGCGAACACTTCGCTCCCGACCCCCAGCATTTTAAGATCGCCCGGGGCAGGCGGGGGGGAAGGCAGGCGGGGGGAGCAAAGACTTTTGCCCCCCGCCGGCCTTCAGAAGAGGTCCTCTTCTGAAGGCCAGCTGTGGGAGAAAGTCTTTGCTCCCGACCGCCAGCATTTCCCTATGGGCTTTCGTCTTGCGATGCAAGCCCATAGGGAAATTCGTCTTGCGAAGCGCCTCCAAAACAGAAAACCCTTTCGTCTTGCGGGTTTTCCATCTTGCGAGGCATTCGTCTTGCGGGGTACCACTGTACTTAACCTGAGGTACCACTGTACATACATCAAGGTTTCCCAACATTGGGTCTCCAGCTATTTTTGGACTACAACTCCCATCATCCATAGCTAGCCAGACCAGTGGTCAGGGATGATGGGAGCTGTAGTCCAAAAACAGCTGGAGACCCAAGTTTGGGAAACCCTGACGTACATTTTTTAATAAAGTGATTTCTCCTATTACATTGCACGTTTGTGTGACACTTTCACTAATATATGCATTTTTGTACATTGGCTGGAGAAGTACACTGCCAAACTCGGAGAAGTGTGATTTCAAAGGATAGCCATGATTTGGTTCGTGGACTGTTTTTGAAAGTGAATGTTAGGTAGGTTCACCTACCTGACAAAAAAAAAGAAAAATGTTTTACTATGTGTTGAAATGGATGTGTTGATTTTAAATAATAATAATAATAAAATATGATTTAAAAATGTCAGTGCTATATGCTAGCATGTTGTTGTTTTCATTATTTGTGGCAGCTGTTGTACTTAAATCCTCTTCTGTTAGCAGTTTTGAGCACATTGCATTTGTGGCAAATGCGACCTATAAATAAACTGACCATGACTAAGACACTCAACAGGCAGATACGAAAGGAACGAGGAAAGGAAGCCGGGCTTCAACATGCTCTCCTGCGATGCTGAAGTAGAAAAGTGCCATCAAGGTTTCCATTTCCAGATGATGCAGCTGAAGAGAGATCAGACACCCCCTCGCAGGAAGAGATCATGCCACTCTCCCAGGCGGGAGTTAAAATGTTGGCTGCCCTCAGAGACAGGATAGTGGATCAGATGAATGAACAGCTGGATGATCTGACAAGACAGTTTCTCTGCTCCTTGGGGACGGAACTTGGGAGTCCATTCTGAAATTCACTTAAAATATTTCTCCCTTGCCTGAATAAGCAGCATGGAAACACACCCATGCTGGAATATGGCAATATATGTGAGGGAGCCTCCCATGATGCTGGAGACATGCTGGAATATGGCAATATATGTGAGGGAGCAGGGTTTAGTCTTCATCTGATTTCTCATAAGCACTTAATGGCGGAGTATACGGCCATCTTCGCGGCATTTAACATGTAGTTACCTGATGAAATGCGTCGTTATTCTTTGCAAAAGAACTTTGGAATACGCGCTGTATGTAAAAGGAGTCTTCCTGGTGGCTGCGTGCTCCCCTGTTGTGCTACAGCAGTACTAGAGAGATGTTCTAATGCTAATAATAATAATAATAATAATAATAATAATAATAATAATAATAATATCTTGCTTTGCAGCTGTAGTTGAGCATCCATACCAAGCAGGACCCAGTGATGTGGTGAGCAGCAACCCCTTGATGACCAGGAACTTGAAGTGTCTGAGGTGGGAGCAGAATGGCAAGGGCAGGCACATACAGGGCCGGCCCACCGATGAGGCAAGGTGAGGCAACCGCCTCAGATGGCAGGATCCACAGGGGCAGCAGAACTGGGGTAACTATGGCTGTGGTGTGCTCCTCAGAGGCTAGATCTGCCTCCTCCTCAGCAGCCCACTCTTGCATCCAAACACAATTGATAATAATGGGGGCTTCTCCAACTCCCTTGCAATGCAAATAGCAATCTTAGAAGAACAAAATTAATCAGGACTGCATCTTAAAAAGCAGAGACATCACCTTGCCAACAAAGGTCCGTATAGTTAAAGCTATGGTTTTCCCAGTAGTGATGTATGGAAGTGAGAGCTGGACCATAAAGAAGGCTGATCGCCGAAGAATTGATGCTTTTGAATTATGGTGCTGGAGGAGACTCTTGAGAGTCCCATGGACTGCAAGAAGATCAAACCTATCCATTCTGAAGGAAATCAGCCCTGAGTGCTCACTGGAAGGACAGATCCTGAAGCTGAGGCTCCAATACTTTGGCCACCTCATGAGAAGAGTAGACTCCCTGGAAAAGACCCTGATGTTGGGAAAGATGGAGGGCACAAGCAGAAGGGGACAACAGAGGACAAGATGGTTGGACAGTGTTCTCGAAACTACCAGCATGAGTTTGACTAAACTGCGGGAGGCAGTGGAAGACAGAAGTGCCTGGCGTGCTCTGGTCCATGGGGTCACGAAGAGTCGGTCACGACTAAACGACTAAACAACAAAGCAACGGCAGAGTAAAAGGTTAAAGTACCCCTTACCAGCTGTTGCAATCCAGAAACTTATTAGTAGCCATCCCACCCCTAGTGCTATCAGGATTTTAAATAAATGTGCATGTGAATTTATCATTGTGTCAGAATTAACACTCACCTTATCTGCCTACAGGGCCACTATAAGAATGACTAAAATAGTGAACACGCCGAAGCATTAAAACAACACTAAATATGATTTAACTGGTCCAAATTAAAACCTAAAAGATTTAATTAACTATAAAGAATGTCATGTTTCTCTTTTTCTAAATCCATCCCAGCAAAATGGTGCCTGGAACATTGTGCATAAGACTGGACTGCACATTGATCTTGCAACTCGTACCATTGAGTTTGATATGAAAACTAGTTCCCAGCCTCCTCAGTTAAGGAAGGTGCAGCTTACAGGCTGCATATTGTCTGAATTATGCGCTATGGTGTTTTTCCCTTACAGATATCGAAATTGCCAGTGAAGCTGCGCGTCTGAGAGGCCCTGGCCATTGTTCCTCCTGGCCCTCTTGGAAGCAGGTGCTGGGGTTGAGCTTGGGTCTGAAATGTAGAACGTGTCCAGTATATGAGCATCAGCTTTCCTTCCATACCTCAAGTCTCCAAAGCATAGATCACATTCCAGAATATTTTGCATTTGCCTCCCCACTCTGAAAAGGGTCAAGCAGGTGTTCCTACCTCAAGCAGACAACTATGTCATAAATATATGTCCCATGCCTCCATATGATTTCTCAATCTTCGAGTTTAATATTCCACTGTGGTGTATTTTAGAAGTTTTCCTGGATTCCTGAAAGCAGGTGTGGGGGTAAAACGGGTTCACACTTGAAGCATAGAATGGTGTTACGAATGTGCACAACGACTATCATTCCAATGCCTGTAGCTGCAATCCTAGAACCTTTTTTCCCTGGTGGTAAACCCCACTGAATAAAGAAGGCTGATCGCCGAAGAATTGATGCTTTTGAATTATGGTGCTGGAGGAGACTCCTGAGAGTCCCATGGACTGCAAGAAGATCAAACCTTTCCTTGCTTAAGGAAATCAGCCCTGAGTGCTCACTGGAAGGACAGATCGTGAAGCTGAGGCTCCAATACTTTGGCCACCTCATGAGAAGAGAAGACTCCCTGGAAAAGAACCTGATGTTGGGAAAGATGGAGGGCACAACGAGAAGGGGACGACAGAAGACGAGATGGTTGGACAATGTTCTCGAAGCTACCAGTATGAATTTGACCAAACTGCGGGAGGAAGTGGAAGACAGGAGTGGCTGGCGTGCTCTGGTCCATGGGGTCACGAAGAGTCGGACATGACTAAACGACTAAACAACAACAAAACCCCACTGAATGGTATAGGACTGTTCTGTCAAACACCAAAAGAAACGCCAGGCTGTGTTTTGTTAAATACCGTATTTTTCGCCCTATAGGACGCACTTTTCCCCCTCCAAAAATGAAGGGGAAATCTGTGTGTGTCCTATGGGGCGAATGCAGGCTTTCGCTGAAGCTTGGAGAGCGAGAGGGGTCGGTGCGCACCGACCCCTCTCGCTCTCCAGGCTTCAGGAAGCTATCAGCAAGCCTGGGGAGCCCGCGGGAGTTCCCGCAGGGCTCCCTAGGCTGCGGATAGCAGCCTGCTGCACGGAGCGCAGGGCACACTGAAGCAGAGCGCCCCGCACTTTGGGCAGACATCGGGCAGCCCCACAAGCTCGGGGGAGAGCGGGGAGGCGCAGCGCCTCCTTCCCGCTGTTCCCCGACCTGATTTGGAGGCTGGCGCTGGGGAGAAGTGCGCTTCTCCCCAGCGCCAGCCCCACAAGCTCGGGGGACAGCGGGGAGGCGGAGTGCCGCCATCCCGCTGTTCCCCGACCTGGTTTTGGGGGGAAATAAAGGGGAAAATTTTTCCTTTATTTCCCCCCCCCAAAAAAAAAACTAGGTGTGTCCTATGGGCTGGTGCGTCCTATGGGCCGAAAAATACGGTATACATCTTCCCTGGCCCCCTTGTAAGTGTGCCTGGGGGTCAAGCTGGGGCCCATACCTGAACTGCTGTGGGTGGCTGATGCCTTGGCTGGGCTGGCCACGATAGAAATGTCAAAAGAATAATTGCAATTTCCACACTGCTGCTGACTTCCACACTGGTGATGTGCAAACAACATATCATATTACGTTGCATGTTGTGTTTTCTTCCCAGTCCTTTTGGAACTGGGTGCAGGTGTAGAGTTGATACTTGGAATGTAATTTCCAACGTGGCATTGCGTCCTAAATTTCCTTCCAGAATCATGATGCTTATCAGAGTTATCTTGTTACAAACAAAACTTACAAATGCGCTATCCAATGGTCAACCTAAATCAAAGGACTTTATGAGCTCAGTAATATAACCTGATTATATAATGAAGAGATCCAAATGTCTGTTATTGGTGAAAATAATAGCAACTATCACTGCCCAAGGCAAAGGCACATAGAAAAACTGCTTTACAGTGGTACCTCTGGTTACAAACTTAATTCGTTCTGGAGGTCTGTTCCTAACGTGAAACTGTTCTTAACCTGAGGTACCACTTTAGGTAACAGGGCCTCCCGCCGCCATCATGCCGCCGCTGCACGATTTCCGTTCTCATCCTGAGGTAAAGTTCTCAACCCAAGGTACTACTTCTGGGTTAGCAGAGTCTGTAACCCGAAGTGTTTGTAACCCAAGGTACCACTGTATACTATTGGTCCATGTAGTTCAATATTGATGGCTAGCCTAGTAGTAGAAGAAGAAGAGTTTGGACTTGATATCCTGCCTTTCACTCACCTTAAGGAGTCTCAAAGCGGCTAACATTCTCCTTTCCCTTCCTCCCCCACAACAAACACTCTGTGAGGTGAGTGGGGCTGAGAGACTTCAGAGAAGTGTGACTGACCCAAGGTCACCCAGCAGCTGCATGTGGAGGAGCGGGGATGCGAACCCGGTTCACCAGATTACGAGTCCACCGCTCTTAACCACTACACCACACTGGCTCTCAGTGGTGTAGTACTCCAGACGGCACTCTAGGCAGGAGTCTTTTGCTAGTCCTACCTTAATTGATTTAACCTGGGACATTTCACATGCAACGCATGTGTTCTATCACCGAGCCATGTCTGCTCCTGAAATTCAGATGACCTGAATTTCAGGGGGTAGAACTGTAAATCTGATCAAACACTGTACTTGGCACAAGTTTGTTTTTGAACTAAATTTACATCAATCGCTTTCCTATTTGGGATTTAATCTAAGAAAATATACGCATGCTGCTCTCCACACATTCTGTAATGAGGAAAATGAATAAGGAAGTGCTCTGCTCCTCCACTCAGGCAGGAGAGCAGCAAGCCAGGTCAAATATACTGCTCAACCTCACCTCCTCATCTCTCTCACCTACCCAAACACCCACCCACACTCCTCAGGTCTCCACCCATCACAGCTGCTACATGATTAACCAGAGGTAAACAAGGGGAAGTTAATATAAAATGACACTCATATGACCTGGCAAATGCGGCTGCCAATGGATAAATAAAAATAGATGGGCGGTGGGAGATTGGATGCGTACAAAGGGTTCGTTCGCAAAAATTTGTTATTTGCCATCATCACCTCTAGCCAGTCATTGTCTACCTCTTTCAATTTCAGGTCACGTGGGGGCCCTTATTTGGATCTTTGGACACAGCATTGTCCACTGGGCCCAGGTCCGTGCTATTGACTTCGGTCTTGGGTGCGTACCAGGAATGCATAAGGACGTAAGAGTTTCCTGGATCGCAAGGCGTGGAATGCAATGGGACGAGTTTTGCCAGCGGTGAAGCCCTGAGCCGCTTTGGTCGTGCAGCTGGGCGACAATGACCTGGCCTTTTGTAAAGGCGTGGACTTGATGTGGAGTATACTCAAGGACTTTGATGAGCTAGCTTCCTTAATCCCGGACATTATCTTCTTTGGTCGTCTCTGCTGGAGAGGTGCGTATGGCAGAACAGTTACCGCCCAGGTGCTATTAACAGGGCCAGGAAACTCTTGAATTGAGCGATGGCTCAGAGAGTGGTGGCACTGATGGGTTGGGTGATAGAGCACTCTACCATTACGTTCAGCGACGGGGCCCTATACCGTGAAGATGACCTATTTTGTGCTGATGGTGTACATCTTTCCAGTTGGGGAAACGATGTTTGGTTGGCCGATATTGCAGAAGGCATGAAATATTGGTTGCAGCTGTGAGGGTATTTGGTGGCGAGCATTGGGCTTGAGTGACGGTTAGGCATTGGTTGATCTTATGTTGGGGGAGGGGAGGTGTGGCCATCACTTGCCCCTCCAATATTAAGGGCATGCCGTTAAAGGAATCCAGGGGTGTGGATCTTGTTCGAAGTCCAGGGAGGGGCTAGGGCCATGCCACGACCCAATCAGGAACCCAGGGGGAGCTCGAGTTGGTTTGTATCGATGGGGCTCCCCCTATTGGTGGATGACCCTTACCGGACTCCCTGCGTGACAGGCAGGAGTCAGATATAGTCGGGTCAGTTCCAATGCCTAAGCCAATACCGCTCACATTCTGTAACCAAAAAAGTTGTGGCCTAAATTTGCCCAATAACTGGCCAAAATATTGGGAAATTTTGGAACAAGAGGGAGATAAACTGAAATTACAGAGTTATGAGAAATTGAAGTTTAAATTATAATTGGCTCCATTATTACCAAATAATGGAGGTTTACAAACAGGACAGGAAAATTGGCTTCTAGGTGGAGAAATCAAAATTAGAAAAGAATAAGGGAAAATTAGATAAAATCAAGGGGGAGGATTTGCTGAAACAAATTTGGAAATTGGGATGCAGAAAGGGGAGGTACGGGGAAGTCGGTGAAGTAAGGTTTAAGAAAAAAGGATTTGAAATTATACATGTTTGTTTATGTGTTTGTTTGTTTGTATTGTGCATTGTTTGTGTTTATATAAATTGTGAAAAACCAATAAAATTTTTATTAAAATAAATAAATAAATAAATAAATTTGCCCAATAACAATTAACCTAATATCTGTGTCCTTGTGTCTTATTCACCAACGGGGGGTGGCCTTGGGGTCTCGACACACAAGTGCAGTGGTTTATAATTCTTTACTCCTTTTTCCTCATGAGATCCCTCTGAGCTTGGCTTGGTTAGGCGGAGATATTGTGGTAACTCCGTGACCTCAATAGCTCAGTAGGACTTTGAACTTGGAGCTTCTACTTCCACACATCAATGTGCAGTGCTCCACACCAGAGTCCTGTTATTAATTGTTTATTTTTTTAAAAAAAACCAACAACCATACAAAACTACCTAACTTCAAAGAAGTATGGAAATGTTTAGACTGCAGTCCTAGAGTATCCTGCAAAGGTCTTTCTCTAATGCAAAAAGATTACTGTAGATCCCAGTTTTGTGACACCCACTGCCTTTTCCCCCAATAATTTTTTATATTCTTACTTTTGATGCTCCGGCTCATATTGGGTATTACCTTTGAAGACCTTACAGAAGAGACTCTCCTGAGCCTGTCTCTCAGTCACACAGGATAGATTCCTGTACATGTCTGCGCACTGGGGGGGGGGGAGTTAGTGTAAACAATGCTTGCCCATTAAACTTTAGCTTAGCATTAGGACGGCTGTCCAAAGATTACATTCAAAGATAACAGAAGTGTCACTATATTCTCCTGTGTAGTTCAGTCATGACCCTAATTAATATGTCTAAGTTAGACATGTATTTCTTCAAGTAATGGGTGGCTTTGTTTGGACAATTAGGCAGAGCTGACAAGGAAATTTTCCATCAAACCGGGTCATAAAAAGTACATTATTCAGCATTATTATGAGCAAAGCAGTATTTATTACCTGAACTTTACAATACACCATTATCAATCATTACCTGCCATTAAGGTATGTTAACACGAGATCAAAGGGACAGGGCCAAGTTAAACAAACAGAAAATACACAGAAAAAGCTTTCTCAAATGGTTCCTTTCAAGAGAAGCAAGCGCAGCTGAAGGTATTGTTTGATCTCGGCTCCTGTTAACCAAAACAGGAACCAATGAAGAGAGTTGCTGTCTTTGTTTTTGTTTTTTGTTCACTAAAGAAACCAAAAAAACCAAACCTCAAATGGCATTGCAATGTATTAAAAACTGTATTTGATTTCTTGAAATGCATTTAGGAAAAGAAACAGACAGAGCCTGCCCTATCATTAGGCAAAATGAAGCAACTGCTTCAGGCAGCAAATGCTAGAGAGGAATCGTTCTGAGCCCTGACCCTACCTGTTACTACTATTGAAGACCAGATTCAAAACTGGTCATCTTCTGTATATGGAATGTGGGGGACACCATCCTATCCTTCACTTCAGGCAACAAAATGTCTTGGGCCAGCGCTGAAACAGGGGGGAAACCTGCCAAAGTCAGGCTCAAATATTTTGCGTTTGATTGACAAGCACATTGAAAATGTTTGATTCCAATAAAATCCACAGCAGGGATGAGAACAGGGAATACCCTGCACCTTTCGGATCAATAATTGGTTAAAAAACAGGAAGCAGTGTGTAGGAGGTTGATTGGGTTCCATCCCTTCTTAAGGCGCAGGTACGTAGTTGGGGGTACTCCTGGATCCTTTGCTGTTGTTTGAGACTCTGGTGGCCTCAGCAGTGTGGAGGGCCTTCCATCATCTTCAGCAGGTGGCCCAGCTGTGCCCCTATCTGGACCGGGATAGCCTAACTTCTCTTGTCTATGTTCTGATAACCTCTAGGTTGGATTACTGCAATGTGTTGTGGGGGGGGCTGCCTCTGAAGATGGTTTGGAAAGTGTAAAGTGATGCACAGTGTCACACACACACACACACACACACACACACTCCTAACCTCACATATGGATTTATAGGGTCTGATTTGGCGGTGACTGACAGGAAAGAGATCTTGGAGTTGTGGTGGAGAGCTTGATGAAAATGTCGACCCAGTGTGCACCAGCTGTGAACAAGGTAAATTCAGTGCTAGGGATCATTAGGGAAAGAACTGGGAATAAACCTGCCAATATCATAATGCTGTTATACAAATCTATGGCGAGGCTGCTCTTAGAATACTGTGTTTTGTTCTGGTTGCTGCACCTCAAAGGGGGATATTGCAGAGTTGGAAAGGGCAACCAAAGTGATCAAGGGGCTGGAACAACTTCCCTATGAGGAAAAGCTACGGTGTCTAGGGTGAGTTGTGGAGGCTTGATAAAATTATGAATGGTGCAGAGCAAATGGATAGAAAGAAATGTTCCTCCATCTCTTATAATGCTAGAAACCTGGGGCCATCTAATGATGCTACGTTTGGGACTAGTCAGGACAGACAAAAGGAAGGACATCACACAGCACGTAAATTGAACTATGGAACTCGTGACCACAAGATCGAGTAAGGGCCACCAACTTGGATGGCTTTAGAAGGAGGTTAGACAAATTCATGGGGGTTTAGGCTATCAGTTGGACCATAAAGAAGGCTGATCGCAGGAGAATTGATGCTTTTGAATTATGGTGCTGGAGGAGACTCTTGAGAGTCCCATGGACTGCAAGAAGATCACACCTCTCCATTCTGAAGGAAATCAGCCCTGAGTGCTCACTGGAAGGACAGATCCTGAAGCTGAGGCTAAACAACGACTAAACAACAACAAGGCTATCAGTGGCTGCCAGCCATGGTGGTTGTGCACCACCACCAATATCAGAAGCCATGTGTTCTCACAGTTACTGGAGAACACAAGTGGGGGTGTTGCATTCATGTCTATGTAGTGGGTTTCCCATATGCATCTGGCCTGCCACTGTGAGAAGAGGATGCTTGAATAGATGGGCTTTAGGTCTGATCTTCCCATGGCCTTATATTCACCAGGTATAGGACCAGCACCAGGTCTGAGACCACATGAAAATCCCTGATAGGTTAGGCCAGTGTCTCATCTAGTCGAGCATCCTATTCTCGCAGTGGCCAACCAGGTGGTCATGGGAAGCCCACAAACAGAACCTGGGTGCAACTTGTCTCTCCTCACCTGCGATTCTCAACAACTAGTATAAAGGTAAAGGGACCCCTGACCATTAGGTCCAGTCGTGACCGACTCTGGGGTTGCGGTGTTCATCTCGCTTTATTGGCCGAGGGAGCCGGCGTACAGCTTCCGGGTCATGTGGCCAGCCTGACTAAGCTGCTTCTGGCGAACCAGAGCAGCGCACGGAAACGCCGTTTACCTTCCCGCCAGAGCGGTACCTATTTATCTACTTGCACTTTGACGTGCTTTCGAACTGCTAGGTTGGCAGGAGCAGGGACTGAGCAACGGGAGCTCACCCCGTTGCGGGGATTCGAACCACCGACCTTCTGATCAGCAAGTCCTAGGCTCTGTGGTTTAACCCACAGCGTCACCCACAGAGGCGCATTTAACACGAACTCAGTCCACATGGCTTCCCCAAAGAATGCTGCAGTTTGTAAAAAGTTATGGGAATCATTGCTCCACAAGGGGTAAACTGTAGTTCTCTGGGTTCTTTGGGGAAAGGTATCTGCTTTTGAAGTGTGTTAAATGTATTTTAAATGTATGATGTGGATGCAACCTCAGACTCCACTGAAAACATTATAGCACCTGGCCAGAAGGTAAGAAGCTAACGAGAACCCACCCCCTATCTCCTTTTACAAATCTATAACCTATCAAGCCCAGAAATGACCTAGAGAATCTGCCAGTTCCTCCTCAAACATTGTAAGCTACTCTGTTATTCTGGTTCAACCAGTTACTCTGATCTGGGTTGGGGCACGTATAAATGTTTCTAGGCTATGTTTACTGTCTCCAGTCCAGTTTTCCATTACAGTTGATGTGTTTGATATGCCCTTCTAAGGGGAAACTGGGAGAGGGGAGGTTTTACCTAGTTGTTTCTGTTTGCAATGGGACCAACATAACAACAGATGCACTTGTGTAAAAAAAGAGTCTGCCAGAAGGAGTGTAACTAGGGCAGTTTTCTTTTTTAAAAAAAGAAAAACACCCACAAGGCTACAATTACAAAATGCAAATTCCACTTGTATTAAAAGGTTATTCTCTCCAAATTCGCAAATGATCTTTAATAATCACAATATCTGTATTCTGTGAGTGATGAAATAGGCCAACTTTTGCATTCACTCTGTTTTCCAGATTACAGTGTGCATTGTTTAGAAGTGTATTTTGCAACACTCATTCATTCTCACTACACATAAGGCTCTGGAATAAAGTTGGGTTCACCCTGTAGCAACAGGAACACTCAGGACAGTGGTACCTTGGTACTCAAACAGCTTGGCTCCCGAACAAATTGGCTCCTGAACGCCACAAACCCAGAAGTAGGTGTTCCAGCTTGCAAATGTTTTTTAGAAGCTGAATGCCCAACGCGGCTTCCGCGGCTTCTGATTGAGTGCAGGAAGCTCCTGCAGCCAATCAGAAGCTGTGCCTTGGTTTTCGAATGGTTTCAGAAGTCGAACAGACTACCGAAATGGATTAAGTTCGAGTCTCAAGGTACCACTCTATAGCACATGGACCACCAAGTGCCCATTTTGGAGTAGGTTTTGCTATTTGATGCTCCAACACAGGCAAAGACTCAAGGCTCTGAGGTAAATTTGCTGTACTAAAATCCTGCAAATTGTTTTGATTTGTCTGAAGAATCAAGATAACTATCTTTTAAGGTTTCTTTTTTTCCAGACACTGAATATAAATGACAGGTTTTCGTCATGTTCGGCTGCTCTGGTCACTGGTCACATTTTATTCCTTCCCAGCATTTGAAATAGCCTGGGGAATATGTTTCACTACAGGACAAAGCATTTTCCTAGGTCTTTGGTCTCCTTATAGCTTATGATACCTTTCCATGGTCTGCCAATTTGGTGAGTTCCCTGCTAAGAAGAAATCTCTCCCCTCTAAACTAGATAGCATTCTAGAAACTAATTCAAGAAGAGAGAGTTAGTTGAGCAGTTTGGTGTGTTAGTCAGAGATGATGAGATTGTCTTGGAAATATACCATCTGTTCCTGAAGCATTACTAATACATATTGATTGTTAAAGGCATCTGGTCAACAGGAACATGAAAGAATTTTAATACACTGTATGTGCTTTGTAATTGTGTCCTTGGGAGTTATGCGATGAGTACAGAAAAGACCTCGACCATGAACAGAAAATGTGTGATAATATAGCAAAGCATAAGCAACAACAAGTCTATCTAAGCAAGAGATGAATATAATGATAAAAATGTCAACTTCATTTCCAATAACTCTTTTCAGGGACAGTGTGCAAGACTGTATTCTCTTTTCCATGGTGAGTTGAATTGTGGGCCTGTGGTGAGAGTCTGTTATGTATTTTAGGTATGCCAAATAAATGGTGATAGCGGATCTCAACATTCATTGGAGCCACCACCAATGCTCTCCTGGATCACAACACAAAAATAAATAGTAGGTCCACATTGAAATGCAAATTGAACCAAATTTCTCCCCATCCCTACTGGTATATATGAACCTAAGAGGCACGACCAAGAAGTCAATGCCAAATAAATTGATGGAACTTCTAAATCCACCACAACAGATCTAGAGGGTTGAAGGCTGCTCCTTCCTATAGAAGTACGGACCTAAAGACATTGAGTGGACTTCAAAATCACACTAATAATATCATGCATTCAGTGATGTTGTCGTTGGCATCCATCTGTCTTGAGAGACAACAGAGTGCACTTCCAGGGGTGAAGTCAAAAGGTGTAGTGACCTCTCTGGGGTGCAAGTCTGGGCACTGGATATGGAAGTCCTGGGCTGCCCAGATGACAAGACCCCCTTCTCAGTCTCATTGGAGTGGTCCAAAGGAAAGCAGAGTGTTGTGTTTGGCTTGGCTTCAGGAGTTGCCAGAAGAAGGCATATAAAACATCATCCAACCATCTTAGGAACTCCACTTCAGATCTGTATAGGGTTTAGCCTTTTCTTCTCCTGAAGGTGTCCTACAAGACAGTGGGTACACATTTTTCCTCAGGGTTTTCTCCCGAAGCCTTTCTGTCACGAATGAGTATGGCTGCAAGGCATCAGAGGTTTAGTATCAGAGTTTTCCTGCTCCTAGATGGGCTACATTTTCAGGTGGATGAGCCCTATCTGCCTCTCACTTCCTTATACAGCACATGCAGAAATCACCTTCTTGACCGCTGGACCCACTATTGGTCTCATCCGCTCAGTCTGCCAATGCCTGTCTTCGCATGCAGGGGAAGTACCTAACTCACTGAGGGTTAGAGACGCATCAGCTACCCTCACCTGGTTTAGCCAGTCATTTGAAGCTGTTTCCCAGGGTGTGGCCATTGTCGCATGCTGACAGCTTCTAGAAGCTGTTAACATTTTTCTTCATATTGATATTAGCAACTTCCAGTCTCTTTCCACTTGTATGAACTTTGCGATTATTCTTTACATCTGAACTATGCCTTCAGGTTGGGTCAAGGGGCAGGGGGAAAGGGAGTATGATTCGTTAGTAATCTGTTTCTTTTCAGTTAATAAAAATAATGTAAGAGATTGTATACTCTCTAACACTGCCTTATCCATAGCCAATCCAGTCTCTTGTATATGAGAGAGAATCTTACATCTTTCTCTTATAAATAACCAGTACAATGGAACCTTGGTTCTCGAACTTAATCCGTTGTGGTAGTCCATTCATCTCCCAAAACTGTTCAAAAATCAAGGCACGGCTTCCGATTGGCTACAGGAGCTTCCTGCACTCAACTGGAAGCTGTGGAAGCCACTTCAGTTGTTCGGCTTCCGATAAATGTTTGCAAACTGGAACACTTACTTCTGGGTTTGTGGCATTCGGGAGCCGATTTGTTCCAAGCCGTTCAGGAACCAAGGTGCCACAGTACTTTTTTCCTGGCTCTTGTGTCCAGTGGCACACCTACAGCCGACTTCTTTCGTAATCGTGGTGGGGAAAGTTTTGTGTGTTGCACCTTCCAGGACCTGCAAGACGGAACATTGTGTGTCCTTAATAAACCCCGTGGGACTATGTTGCATTCCATTTACACACAGCTTATATAATTGAAGCTATTTATCATAAACTCATTGGAGAGGAAATGCGATCGTTCTGTCAGCACGAGTATTTCTGCTTGCCAGATGGATGGAATAGTCTCTCCTTTCCTTCTCATGGGTGTTGTTCTGGGAGATTCTTCTGACCCTCCAGAGTGTATTTGGGGGAGACATGACAGGTGCACAGGGGAAAGATGTGGGGGGAGTCCTTTTGCGGTAGCAGGAGTCCTGGCACTGGCTTCCGCTAGCACGCCAGTTTACTTTGATGTGGCCTACTGGGTTGGAGTCAGTCTTGAACTTGGGTCTATTGAAATCAATGGGACAGGCTGATCTTGAGAGAAATCCCATTGATTTCAATCGGAGCTAAGTTGGTCTCCTATGGATTCAATCACCCGACAGCTGCCTCAGCCAACAGCTGCCTCACAGGGATCCGCAGTGGAAGACAAACACAGGGCTGCATGCAGAATCCCACTGTTGAGTACGGAAGGGTGTTCTCCAAATGAGGGCAAGTATGCTGAAAGAAAGACAAATCCCAATGAACTGAATGGCTCTAAATGCAAGGTACTGGCCTTAAGCGGCTTGTAAATTGCAGCTCTTCTAAGTTAAATAATTGTTGCCATTTCCCCCTATTTCCTTTTCTAAGTAGCTATTCCTTGACTGTCCTCAACCTGATCCACTGCCTTTGTTATATCTACATGATATTACCTTTACAGCTCATTTTTAATTGCGCGTCACTGCTAACCTCCTTGTAAAGAGACAGGGCTCAGCCATTTCTACTAATTATCCAAATCACCAGTCGCTGTTTGCATGTGTGTGGCCTCACCGAAAGCTTTTAACCACAAGCAATGTCACTAAATCAAAGCAAGTTGGAGTCATTTCCTTGGAGTGACTTACTATTAAATGCTGCTTGACATTCCTTTCAGGCCATTGGAGGCGTTGTTTTTAAAGATTACAATTACTTAAACGAGACAGCTAATTTTGTTGGATGAAAAATGCATAATAGATACCTAGTTTTATTTGTATGCCACTTCCACGGTTGAAACCATGCGCAAGGCGGCTTACAACATAAACAAAAGTAGTCTTAAGCACAAAGTATTTTAAAATGCAAAACCAAACAGAACAATTTCCACACAAATGTCAACCAAATCTAAAATAAAGATATAAAGAACCAATAGCAACAACAGCACAAACCCCCACAAACAAAAACAAAAAACCCTAAACAACATCCCAGCCTAAAGACTGCAAAAGACTACTGAAGATTGGAACAGGCGGACTGTGGTATTGGTGAAAACCCTGGCAAAAGTAATTGTTTCCTAAGAGGAGAGGAGGAAATTTTGTTCAAGAATCTCAGGACTCGGTGGAATTGTGCTGTGGGGGAGAGGGAAATCACAACTAATACACTGTCATCAACTGAGGGAAGTTGAAGGGCTGAATCAATCTTGCAGCTTTAATTGCTCGAAATGAGCAACGGAATTTACTGAGGAAAATTCGCTGGGCATCTGTAAATAGCAAGGCAAATGCCACCAGGCAAAGTGGACAAGATCTCTTTTACCAGATACAGTGGTACCCAGTGGCGTAGCGTGGGGGGTGCAGGGGGGGGCCAGCCGCACCGGGCGCAACATCTGGGGGTTAGGGTTAGGGGGCGCAAATCCACGGGTTAGGAGGCGCAAATCCACGGGTTAGGGGGCGCAAATTACTTGCCTTGCCCCGGGTGCTGACAACCCATGCTACGCCACTGGTGGTACCTCGGGTTAAAGTACTTAATTCGTTCTGGAGGTCCATTCTTAACCTGAAACTGTTCTTAACCTGAAGCACCACTTTAGCTAATGGGGCCTCCCGCTGCCGCCGCGCCGCTGGAGCACAATTTCTGTTCTTATCCTGAAGCAAAGTTCTTAACCTGAAGCACTATTTCTGGGTTAGCGAAGTGTGTAACCTGAAGCGTATGTAACCTGAAGTGTATGTAACCCGAGGTACCACTGTAATCAGGTGTCTGCCTAATCACAATTTTTACTGTGGGGGGGATTCAATGTCACAGTCTGATCATTCTGTCAGCGCAGATTTTTCTGCTTGCCAGATGGAATGATTCTCTCCTCCCTCCCCATGTGCTGTTCTGGGGGCTTTCCTCCCCCCCCCCCGATGGATTTGGTTGTTGTGAGGATAAAATAGGTGGGTGAGCTATGTGTACCCCCCCTTTCCAAGTTCCTTGGAGAAAGGGTAGGATGAAAATGTAATGGATAAATAAAAGCAGCTAGGCACCAAGTGAAAACTGGTCCAGGCATTTGACCAGTACGTATTGTGGTGCTTGAATGTTTTTTTATGGATTCTGACTGCTGGATTCTGGTTTCCTGCAGTGTGTTTTTGCTTATAATATTTTTAACCTGCCTTTCTACACAGGGTCTTTTGGGTAGGTAACTCACAACATTGCTTAAAACAGTAAGATAGCTTTTTTTCTTTTCTTTTTGCAAAAACAAGATTTTTAAATAAATTCCTAAGTAGAAAAATGCACACAGTTTTAGAATCCTGGCCCTCTTCCCCACCCCGCTTGTCTGGTTTTTTTGGTGTTTTTTTGGATTTTTTTGTTTAGTGAGCTGTGACCTTGCCCAGCTTCTGGCTATCCCACAATTCTGCAGGGATGTCTCAAGGCTTCCCTGATTTCCCCCTTTTAACACCATAGAGCAATGTTAATGGTGTTTGTCGGAGCATGCCGTTGTCTATGTGAACGTTTAAGTCTACTTAAAGATTAATTATTCTGAACCAAAAGGGGGGAAAGGACATATGCAAAAGTACAAGAAACAAGGGAAAGGCTTGTCTGTGTTGGTTTAACAATACGTTATAATTTATTGTTACAGTAAAAGGCCTTGAAACCCACTCCCCCCTTCTCTGGTATACAGTTGCAAGGAGGAGATTCGATGCTATCACTTCCATTTTTGATTAACCACTGTTCAGTGCTACATCCAAACCTAAACAGTGGTTAATCTTAACTAGTTTATTGAAAGAGGCCAGCTTCATAAACCAAGGTTTCAAGATGGCTTGTTTCAGTGAACCAGAGTTAGGGCTAACCACAGTTTATTGGCAGTAAGTTGTGATTAGTGAATGTTTCTATCGCCCCACACAGTTGCACCAGAAGAGGCTAATGACTGAAGCTCACCTATGGTCCATTTCTACAGTAACAAACCATAGTTTACCGTTATATCCACAGGCCACCATGGAGAGACAATGGAGAACAAATCAAAACAGCAGTGCGGCATCTCCTCCAGCATTTCACAGATGAAAATCAGGACACTCTTGTGTACTTGTTACAACCACTTCTCACAACACGGATCACTGCCTGAGGCCCCAACTTCCTCATTATGGGTATATCAGGGCTCTTGTCTGCTTGATGTACAATTTACGCTGCATTAATTTACTCTGCCATAGTCAGCCCTACACTAATTTAAAAAGGAAACAGGGTGTTTGTTCTTTTAGTTATAGAAATGTTTAGATCCAGAGTTCCTGTGAGAAGAACTTCGCTCGAAGAAGGCTGCCAGGGAGGAGCGGGCAGCCCACAAGCACAGGGGCAGCGAATAGCATGCTCCTCCAGGCCTGGATGATGTATGGAAGTGAGAGCTGGACCATAAAGAAGGCTGATTGCCAAAGAATTGATGCTTTTGAATTATGGTGCAGGAGGAAACTCTTGAGAGTCCCATGGACTGCAAGAAGATCAAACCTATCCATTCTGAAGGAAATCAGCCCTGAGTGCTCACTGGAAGGACAGATTCTGAAGCTGAGGCTCCAATACTTTGGCCACCTCATGAGAAGGGAAGACTCCCTGGAAAAGACCCTGTTGGGAAACATGGAGAGCACATGGAGAAGGGGACGACAGAGGACGAGATGGTTGGATAGTGTTCTCGAAGCTACCAGCATGAGTTTGACCAAACTGTGGGAGGCAGTGGAAGACAGGAGGGCCTGGCGTGCTCTGGTCCATGGGGTCACGAAGAGTCGGACACGACTAAACAACAACAACTGGACCTGGATCTGCAACTGCTCCCAACTGTCCCCCAGTATCAAATGCTCAGGAAAGGAGGGACACAGAGAAAAAGCGAGATTTGCAGTTCTCTTTTATTGATGCAATTACCAAGGCAAAACCAAGAAGCACCATTCAGAATCTAGCATTGCTCCAAGTGAAGCTCCACTCCCCCTTCTTCGTTACTTCCCTATTCACCAGACTCCTCCTGTCCCCAACAGCGACTGCTAAGGGCCAACTGGCTTTGAGCTTTCTGTTCTGCTATGCTCTACAAGCACCTGGTTTGGGGGGAGGGTACAGGTTCTGGGAGACTCCCCAGTGACAGCCAATCATTCAGCTGCTGCTCAGCCTCTGCATGTTCAACGGTAACTGATTCCTGCTCATCTCCCATTATTTCCCAACTCCTCCTCCTCCTCCTCCTCCTCCTTCTTTTTCTTCGGTATGACCTGTATCAAACCACTCCTGTAGTATCTGCCCCTTCCTCCTCTCTGGTAGGTTCCTGGGGAGGTGGCCTCCACCATTCCTCCTCATCTACCCAGTCCATGACACCCAGCCTGCTGCCTGAGGCGACTGCCTCTCTTTGCCTCATGGGAGGGCCAGCCCTGGTTCTGAGCACCATTTTGCATCAATGGGCATTTCACTATCCAAATAATGCATCCCAAATGCCAATAATAGAAAGATCAAAAGGAAGAAAAACTGATGGAGACCCTCACAATGAATTATGAATTGCTTAGTCATACCTTGCGTCTCGAACAGCTTAGTTGACAAACAAATCAGCTCCCGGACGCCGAAAACCCAGAAGTAAGTGTTCCGGTTTTCTCACGTTTTCCGAAAGCTGAATGTCCAATGTGGCTTCCCTGCAGCTAATCGGAAGCCACGCCTTGGTTTTCGAATGGTTTCGGGAGTCGAACGGACTTCCGTAAAGGCTTACTGTACTTTTCTGTGTATAACACACCCCCACGTATAAGATCTTTTTGCTCTGAATTCGCTGTTGCAAAATTCATGTTGGTGCCATTCTCAGCATAGAGATGATGGAACTGAATGTCCGTTCTGATTGTCCGTTCTGATTGTTGCTGAGCTTTTTAAAGGGGGGATTGCCCTCTCACTCACGGAACCAACACAGCCGATCGCATGCACACCAATGAAGCGACCAATCGTCTGATCTCTTGCCAACAGCAAACGCCAATCGCCCGCACAATTACCACAGCAGCCAATAGCCTGCAGAACTTGCCACAACAACCAATCACCCGCCAAAATGCCGCTGACAATCTCTGGCTCGTGGCAGCCACCAATTGCCCATCCAACCTCACCACTATCCATGTATAAGACAACCACAATTTTTAATCTTAATTTTTCAAGAAAAAAAACTAGCCTTATATGCAGAAAAATACGGTAAGTTCAAGAACCAAGGTACCACTGTACTATAATGCAAAAGTATGCACTGAATACGACAATCATGGTGACTGAACTTAGAACAAAAATATCCTGCGAACCACCCTGAGACCTGCGGCTATAGGGTGGTATGTTAATAATAATAATAATAATAATAATAATAATAATAATAATAATAATAATAATATACTGTAAACCTTAGTACTATATATCCATGGTAGAGAGTTACTATATAGGTTTCTCCTGCCCCCAGCAGCCCCCTTGTCTCAAATGGTGACAATGTGACAATCTCCCACCTTCCATTATGGGGAGTTTCCGCTGGATTGAAGATTCTTCCATGCACAGCCAGAGCCCCACTAAATATCCCATTTTCTATACATTCTATTTTGGGGGAATCAAAACCAAACCATCTTTGGATTGGTGCTACATACAGAGGAATTAGAAGATGCTGGTGAAGATGGTGGTGATCATAAAATGGAGGTCTTTACTGTTCATAAAGCTTGAAGTGTAAAAAATAAACAAATCTTTTTTAAAAAAAAATCTAATAAATTGTGTCCGAAAGAGGGAAATGTAAACAATTTTTTCTCCAGCAAATGCTGCAGCCCACAGTCGGCTGGAAGTCGCTTGAAGTTAATGGCAACACAGCTCTTGCTAATGAAACTTTTCATTCATTAAATTTTTAAGAGCCATAACTATAAAAATGGCATTAACCGTCTAGAATGTTCTTTTTCCTCTCTCACTCCTGCCTTGAAATGTTGCAAGGCCTCCCCTCACCCTGGGAACATTCATCATTATTTCTGAAAGTCTGTCATTTTTGTTTTGCTAAGTTAGTGACATTATGAGGACTGGCTGGCCTATGACTGTACACTCTCCAGTCCCCAGTTTGCATAGTCTGGTATTTGATTTTAGATTCTCAGGGCCTTGACTGGTTTGTTTGTTTTCCTTTCCCACATTACAAATGTGTTGCAGGAGACCGGACTCCATCCAAAAGGCACAGATACTCTTCCTATTGACTTCCCAAGTCACTGGAGCAAATCTATATTGGCCACAGAGGCGATCTCAGAGATTATTGGGGCATAATCAATAAGATATATACAAACCAGCTGAGGAAGGCCTAGCTTATTGTTAAATCAGTGCGCTATACGACTCATTCCTAAGTCTTCCATATACTTCTTCTGGGGTTTATGGTAAGCCTCAAACGGTCTGTGAGGCACAGCTTCCTCATTACTAAAATCAATGTGAAGGTTTTTAGGGTTTATCCCCCAAAACAAACAAACAAACATTCATGTAACAAAATTTATCAGCAACAATCAGAACGGACATTCAGTTCCATCACCACTATGCTGAGAATGGCACCAACATGAATTTTGCAATAGCGAATTCAGAGCAAAAAGATCTTTGGTATATGGCGTTTCCAAGTAAGCTGGCTAGGCAGGGCTTAATTTGATGTGGGGTTTCCTAGGCGAAAGGGGAGAGTGGAGCTGGTGTTCAAATAAAAAAAGTTTTTCTACAAACAAACAAACAAACAAACAAACAAACTAACTAGGTATGGTCAATCTCTTGGGGACATTGCTTAAGGGAGTGCTTTGGATCTCAGCCTTTGTTATATTCTACATGAAGAGGAATTTCATTTGGCTCATGCTTTCCTTTCCCAAATGATTAGATATTGCAAATATTTAGCAGTTCCTTACATATCACATCCCCCCCTTGGTTCAAAGATAACGGGCAGGATCCAATAAAAATGATACATAATGAGGTCCCATTAATTTATTTAAAGGCTTTAAACCAAGAATATGCTTTGAGCTAAGTACAGTAGTACCTCCGGTTACATAACCCTCTGGTTACGTAAACTTCAGGATGCGAAAGCAGCAAACCCGGAAATATTTTACTGGGTTTTGCCATGCGCACATGCGCAGAAGCGGTCCTCAGGTTGCAGAAACCTCAGGATTCGTCTGGACCTCCGGAATGGATCCAGTCCACAACCGGAGATACCACTGTATATCAACTTCTGAAGTCAAGTGAAACTTCCCCAGCTTTTTCCCAGTCCACTCCTAGCCCGTGTCCTAGGTCTAGTCAACATGATTCCTATTGCAGCTAAGCTCACGTGTTCCTAGATTCATAACTTCAGCACAGAGCACAAAGCTATTTCTCTGTAAGTGAATTCCTGGTCATTCAAGTCTAGACATTAATGAGCAGAGGATATGGTTGCTTTATTACAGCTTCATCCAAGCTGGAGCCAAAGAGATCATTCTGATCCAAAATATTAATATTTGGCTCTGACTTCTTCTGGCATAGGCTTCATTTAGCACACAAAAGAAAGTAACAGGGTTGCCAACCTTTGATTAATATATTTGTTATTATTTCTGTCTGGCGTTGCCGGCACATTAGTCCATTTCTGCGTGACCACAGACTCTGACTTAAGGGAAGATGTATTCTCAATTCTATATTTTCAGATTATCACACATTGCAAGTGACTCCCAACTAACTTGGAAGTGATCCTCAAAGATTCCTTGGCTCCGAAACAACTTAACACTGAATCAATAACAGAAGCATTCTGCCTCTAGGTTAGCTAGGCTTTCTTTGATGTTTTACAGTTCCACTGTATTCAGGTAAGCAAGCAGTCCATTTACATTTTAAATTACACTATACTTTCATAAATTTATAGTTACATAACTGTTGAAAAGCAGCAAAAGTACTGACCTAGACAAACACCAACAAGTTATTCTTGCCCGGGTTGGGGGGGGGATAAGGAATGTTTCTCAAAGCACACCCAGGTGGATGGGGGCTATAGTGGAATTTCCTCCTTGTAGAGAGCAATCCAACATGTCAACTCAGAAAGAAGTCCCATTGGGTCCAATGGGGCTTACTCCCAGGTAAGTGTGCATATATTTAGGTTGCCATTCTAGTCCCACCTTCCCAGGGATTAAGCTCTGCTAAATTCAATAGGGCTTATTTCTCAGAAGATACATATTGAGTTGTGCCGTCAGTCTGTCCTATGTTTGTGTCAAAAAAACAGCCAGTGTCCTTAAGAGGAATATGTGTGTTTTAAACTTTGTGTTCTCCTGTGTATGCAGGTAGAGACCACAATCCTCTCTACATCTACTCAGAAATACATCCCTTTGAGTTCAATGGGGTCTACTTACGAGAAGTGGTTAAGGGTTGCAGCCTAAGGAGAATTTTCAGATGATTTCCCAAGGTCATTATCCTGTTTGCATGAATAAACTCCTTAGATGAGCTGGGCATGGGGTTGGGGGTGAGAGAGAGGGGGGGGCAACAAGATGTTCATTTGTTATACAGTGGTGCCCCGCAAGACGACATTAATTCGTTCCGCAAGTTTTGTCGTCTAGCGAATTTTTCGTCTTGCGAATCACGAAATCCCATAGGAATGCAATGAAAATCAATTAATGCGTTCCTATGGTCAAAAAAAGTCCAAACAAAGCCAAATTTGGTACAACAACAGTTTATTAACTGCTCTTTAAAGTCACACATACTGTAAAGAGCAGTTCAAAAATTGAAGGGAAAATAAATTAACTTTATAAACAAAACATGTCTTTGTTTTTAGACAAAGGAAACAAAGTCGCGAGACGTTTTCGTCTTGCGAAACAAGCCCATAGGGAAATTCGTCTTGCGAGGCAAATCGAAAACGGAAAAACCTTTCGTCTAGCGAGTTTTTTGTCTTGCGAGGCATTCGTCTTGCGAGGTACCACTGTACGTGTGAATAGGCTTGAAGGGTGCCTCACAAAAATGTCCTCTGGTGGATTCCCTATGAAACTCTGCAATGCTAACCCCACCTGCCTATGAATTTACACTGCCCCCTCCCTGAAGAATTCAGGAAGAGTGGGGACAAAATGATAATTTGTTAATAATAATAATAATAATAATAATAATAATAATAATAATAATAATAGTTTATTTATTTATACCCCAGCCATCTGGCTGAGTTTCCCCAGCCACTCTGGGCGGCTTCCAACAGAATATTGAAGATGCAATAGTCCTTCAGATATTAAAAGCTTCCCCAAACAGGGCTGCCTTCAGGTGTCTTCTAAAAGTCTGGTAGTTGTTTTTTCCTTTGACATCTGGTGGGAGGGTGTTCCACAGGGCGGGCGCCACTACCGTGAAGGCCCTCTTCCTGGTTCCCTGTAACTTCGCTTTTCGCAGTGAGGGAACTGCCAGAAGGCTCTCGGCGCTGTCCCGGCTGAATGATGGGGGTGGAGGCGTTCCTTCAGGTATGCTGGACCGAGGCCATTTAGGGCTTTAAAGGACAACACCAACACTTTGAATTGTGCTTGAAAACGTACTGGGAGCCAATGTATTTCTTTCAGGACTGGTGTTATATGGTCTCGGCAGCCACTCCCAATCACCAGTCTAGCTGCCGCATTCTGGATTAGTTGTAGTTTCCGGGTCACCTTCAAAGGTAGCCAGCCCTATGTAGAGCGCATGGCAGTAGTCCAAGCAAGAGATAACTAGAGCATGCACCACTCTGGCAAGACAGTCTGCAGGCAGGTAGGATCTCAGCCTGAGTGCCAGATGGAGCTGGTAAACAGCTGCCCTGGACATAGAATTGACCTGCGCCTCCATGGACAGCTGTGAGTCCAAAATGACTCCCAGGCTGTGCACCTGGTCCTTCAGGGGCACAGTAACCCCATTCAGGACCAGGGAGTCCTCCACACCTGCCCGCTTCCTGTCCCCCCAAAACAGGACTTCTGTCTTGTCAGGATTCAACCTCAATCTGTTAGCCGCCATCCATCCTCCAACCACCTCCAGACACTCTGTCTATTGACTCTGTCTGCCATTGGCTTTGACTCCATCTACTGTTGGCCTCCCTGCCTTTCGCCCTACCACCTGGTTCAGTATTGTCTACACAGCAGTGTCTATGTTGCAGTTCTTCAGGGTTTCAGGCAGGGGGCAGCAGTACCCAGAGATGCCGCATATTAATCATGGGACCTTCTGTATGCAGACCAGAGGCTTTATGGCCCTTTCATATATGGGCATCAGTAGGCTTGGGTTCCCATGTTGTTGGGTGCTGATATTTGACCTGGAAACGAAACCTCCCAAATATCTCTTGGCTTTCTGACTGCAGCCCCAGGTTTTTACACACAGTGTGTCAGGAGAGAATCTTTTTTCCTGAGCTTTGGTATGAAGACAGCTTCACTGATGGGGGGGGATATTGCACGTGGCCACTGTCTAGCGAGAGCCCTCCTGATTGTGTTGTGCGCCAGTCCATTTTCCTGCCGAATACCATTGCTAATTGCAATCGCCAGTTGCAATTTGTCAGAGCCGGGCTTGTCTTGCTCTTTGTTTTACTTCCGCAGCATCCGTTTCGTTGGCACCGAAGATCAGTTCCCACGTGTAATATTTTTATGGCTTCTCATCTATTTATAATTGCTTCTTGAGAAGTAGAAAATTGTGTTTGTGCCCTACTTTTTCCAACCTACATTATCCCTCTGACTGAAGTAATAACCTGTCATGCTTAAACAATTAGTGTAATGCAAAGGACACAGGGGCCTACTGCATGCTGCTAATGGAACATCAAACGTGGCTTTAGAAAGCCTGATAAAAATATGCTTTATATGGCCAAGGCTAGACATCAGTAAACCATCCCTGGGCATACTCCTTGAAAGGATCTTACCAGAATTATTATTTTTTTCTTTCCCTGTTGTAGCTAAGCTTTTTATTCTCTGCTCTCACTAATTCAATGGATATTATACCAGTCTTGTAATTAATGTATCTCATTATTTTTAGCTGGGGAAATATATTCTACTCCTATGACTACTCTGACTACTGTAGTGGAACTTAGGAAGATTAGACAAGTCAGCTGAATCTGGCCAATGGCCTATCTGGTCCAGCATCCTTGTTCTCACAGTGGCCAACCAGATGTCTATGGAAAGCCTGCAAGCAAGTGTTGAGTGCAAGAGCGCTCTCTGCTTTGGAAGTTCCCAGCAACTGGTATTCAGAGGCATACCACCTCTGATAGTGGAGATATCTAGCAAGCTAGTAGCCGTTCATAGTTAATTAAGGTTGCTGATTCTACAATTTAATGCAATTTTAATAAGGAGCATCTCGACCCTCATCATTGTTCAGCCCAGACACTGAGGTCCAACTCTGAGGGCCTTCTGGCAGGTTCCTCACTGTGAGACATGAAGCTACAAGGAACCAAGCAGAGGGCCTTCTCAGTAGTGGCACTCGCCCTGTTGAATGCCCTCCCATCAGATGTCAAACTGATAAACAACTATTTGACTTTTAGAAGACATCTGATGGCCGCTCTATTCAAGGAAGTTTTTAATGGTTGCTGCTTGATTGTGTTTTGGGTATTTTTTTTGGGAACCACCCAGAGTGGCTGAGGCAGCCCAGTCAGATGGGTGGCATATAAATAATAAAATTATTATTATTGATGCTACTACTAGCAACCTACAGGTGGCCCTGTTTTACTATGCTATACTTCAAAAGTGGTTCAGTTTCAGTTTAAAAGGTCAAGAAGCAAAAGATGGGAGAAAAGCAGGGGCCTTGAAGTTACCTGTCAACATTTAGCACCTGGAAAACAGACTGAGCTGAGCTGAGCCGATACCCAGTCTTCTCTGCTATGGTGAGATGTACTGCATATCTATTTAAATTCTGGTAACACATTATAAATTTGCCTCTATACATTTAAAATTAGCACATGCCAATTTCATGTGTCCTCTTTTGTTATGTGTTTCCTCTTTCTTGGCAATGATCTAGGTTAGATTACTGCAAAGCATTATACACGGGGCTGCCTTTGAAGAAACTGCAGCTGGGGCAGAACTCAGCAGTCAGATAGATGACTAGGGCAAGACAGCCGGAACACCAATCTTGGCATGACTGCATTGGCTACCAATGAGTTTCCAGGCCTAATTCAAGGTGCTGATTTTTACCTATAAAGCCTTAGGCAGCTCTGGACCCCAATACCTCAAGGACTGCCTCTCCCCACATGAACCAATGCAGAGCTCATCATCTGAGGTCCATGTGCTCAGGTGTGAGGGTGATGACACGATAATGGGCCTTCACAGTGGTGGTCCCTGCTTATGAAATGCTCTCCCTGGGCATAATCAATTATTTGTTTTTAAGTGCCAGGCAAAAACATTTGTATTTACCCAGGCCTTTGAAGCTTAATTTGACATTGACTGCTTGTGAATGCTCACTAAAGCTATGGAGTCTACACTATAATAAAAAAACATAGACTGCATGCTGACTGGTAGTCAAGTCAATCTATATCCTGGATGACCATACTGGCTGGACGTGTACTCAGAGCTGATTTCTTGCTTCGGCTTGCTTCTTCTGTTCAAGGGGATAATCCATCCAGGACCAGAGGTGGGAAGGGACCAAAGCCAGGAGTAGACCCAGACTAGAGCAAAAAATAGGAAGAGCCACTTTTTCTTCTCTCTCTCTCCACCCCACTCCTCTCTCCACCCTCTTTCTCTCTCTTTCTGCCACATCTTCTTTCCTCCTCTCTCCCCCTGTCCAGGGGAAGGACAGCTAACTCTTGCCAGAAGACTCAACTGATTGTTTGCAGAAGACTTTTGTGTTCCTCAGGAATCACCCATCTAGGCACTGGCGAGATCCAGACCTGATTAGCTTCAGAAAGATAGTGGGTTACGTGTCTTCAGACCATACCTTTGGTTGCCCACCCCAGCCTAAACTTTCGCAAGAACCTGCCCAATATTTATGTTATTCTTCAGAGTGCCACCTGCAGCTTCTGAAAGGAGGTGGGCAGTGCCATGGAAAGGGCCTTTCTGGAAATGGTGCTTTGCCTTTGCAAAACCCCTCCCCTGTTCATTCTCCAGGTTCCCTATCCATTGATTTTCAAGATTGAGGAGACAGGTGATACTGCTTTTTTTCTTTTTTCTTTTACTTTGGCTTCAAGGCTGCTGCTGTAGTTCAGCATGGTGACTTGTTGACTGATTGCAGATAGGTAGCCGTGTTGGTCTGCCATAGTCAAAATAAAAAAAATCCTTCCAGTAGCACCTTAAAGACCAACTAAATTAGTTCTTGGTATGAGCTTTCGTGTGCATGCACACTTCTTCAGATACACTGAAACAGAAGTTGCCAGATCCTTCTATATAGTGAGAAGGTGTGGAGGGGTATTACTCAGAGGGGTGGTGGGAATGGGAGATTGGCAGATAGCTGAGAAGAGCCTGTTGACGACTCTTAACAACTGTAATAGGTCTTACAGGAAAAGGCAAGGGGTGAGAAGGTGAGAAATGGCTTAGTCATGTATAATGAGATAAGAATCTGAACAAAGACAGTAATACCCCTCCCCACCTTCTCACTATATAGAAGGATCTGGCAACTTCTGTTTCAGTGTATCTGAAGAAGTGTGCATGCACACGAAAGCTCATACCAAGAACTAACTTAGTTGGTCTTTAAGGTGCTACTGGAAGGAATTTTTTTATTTTGTTGACTGATGACATTTTATGACTGTGTGTGTTTATATTTGTTAGTCACCTTGGAAATTTCCAAGATTAAGAGTCAGGTTATGATTATTTTAATAGACAAATGTTGCAGCCAAGCAAATAAATTAATATATCATGGAGCCTTTCCTACACGTTACATCATAAAGAAGCTTATCAATTCAATCCTATGCATGTTTACCAAGACATGTCATAGTGTGTTCTTGACTGGACTTAACCATCCAGGGGTCCTTTACCTTTACCTATACCCCTGTAAAAGTGTTTAGGATTAAAGCCTGTATGGGGGTGCTGATGACAGAATCTTCATGGAAATGACTACATTGAAGGAAACCAATAATAAGGTAGTTTGGGCCAAGGAACAAGCCAACCATCGTGAACAACTAACCACCCAAACAACCCTCTAAGGATGGAGGAATCTGTCAATTTAAGCTTCACTATATTTCTCTCTTTTCCAATCTTACTTACAATTCTCTACATTTCCACATCAGTAAGTAATTTTTAAAAATGTCAGCATGAAAATTCATCAGCATTTGGGTTCAAATTTCTCCTAATATGCATGTTTTTATGCAATTTTGCCTAACGCACACATTGTTTTGCAAAACAGCTTTCTCTAACATTTTTGTATGTTAACATTAACATTTTTGTATTTTATTTTCACTAGTGCATATATTTTTAGGCACACTTAACCCCAGTTTCTGAGTTTTTGTGCACAGTTCTTGGCTTGAGAAGTGCATTGCAAAATTCGGAGAAGTGCGAATTCCAAAGGATGGCTGTGTTCCCGTTCTCGTATGGTTTCGTAAAGTGCAAATCAGTTAGGTTTGCCTTTAATGTGAGCTGAATGCTCTCTTTTCCCTGCAGCCCTCCCACTGGGAAATGATGGGTCAAATTCTTGTTGCTTTCAGTTGTGAGATCAAGGCTAGATGCTTCCCTAGCTGTCAAAAGAGATGCAGACCTGAGCTGTTATCAGAATAAGTATAATAAGAATATTCTCAAGTTCTGTGATCCGGATTTCAACACTAAAATGACTGTGTTTCTGAGGGTCTCCTCTTTAGATGCTCACGTCTGCCTCCCTCCACAGCCCACACACTGATTTCCCAGCCCAAGATACCAAAGTGGGTGAGAGCTTTGCAAATAGCATCAGTCGCTTAAGAGTCTGGGAAGTTGCTCGGACCCTGCTGCTCACAAGGGAATCCCAGGGAGCTTTCACAATTCTATCTTTCCTTGAACTGTTAATGTGAAGCCACCACAGTCAGCTTTTTGAACCCCTTAGAGCAAAATGTGACAGGCTAGCTTGAATTGGGGAAACATACATTGGGATATCCAAGCAGTCCCAGATTATGGGGGATTTTAAAGGCACCCTCTGCAAAGAAAGGATGTACAGTGGTACCTCAGGTTAAGTACTTAGTTTGTTCCGGAGGTCCTTTCTTAACCTGAATCTGTTCTTAACCTGAAGCACCACTTTAGTTAATGGGGCCTCCTGCTGCTGCCGCGCCGCCGGAGCCCGATTTCTGTTCCTATCCTGAAGCAAAGTTCTTAACCTGAAGCACTATTTCCAGGTTAGCGGAGTGTGTAACCTGAAGCGTAGGTAACCTGAAGCGTATGTAGCCCGAGGTACCACTGTAGACACTTTATTTTGGGGTGCTCCTGGAACACCATACCAGAAAAGAAAAGAAAAGAAAAGAAAAGAAAAGAAAAGAAAAGAAAAGGAAAAAAAAAGGCTGGGTTTTTATCAGCCAGATTCAA